>NC_087550.1:51105464-51730464 GCF_036250125.1 Pseudopipra pipra
AAATGGTTTTCCATCAAAAGAGATTCCTTTAAACTTGTGGAAATTAGACTTATTCTAAAGACCAGAAAAGACATTCAATCAAGTTACTTTTAAGACCTATTACAGTAGCTTCTAAAACACTCAGTGTATACATTAGGGATTTTTGTAGCAGTTTTATTTATCCATACAAACCTAGACTGATTACTATGGAGTTACTCATGAAACATTAATAAAGCACTATGTTCAATGCTAACACGATTATGGTCTGACCTCAGCGGTGGTACAAAGGACAGAGGCAGAAAGTGTCCCTGATAACATTACACTAATGCTGGGCTCATCAATCATAATCACCCAGTTTACCAGGAAAAAAAAAAGCCACGCATAAAACCTTCCACAGATGTGCATCTGTAGTCCTACTCAACCTCTGAGTCCCCACAGACTCTGAGCAATCCTGAGAGCCAGAAATAGAACAGATTCAGTCAGTAAGTCAAGCATGTTAAATCAAGGCAGGGAACACCACTGTGAAACACTGAAGCAGAGCTTTTATAATAAGCATTCTTTAGTTTTGAAACAAAAGATGTGAGATTGTGTAATTCAAAGTTAATTACAATGATATTTTCATTATGGCTTATGCACATATTAAATTACAAATTGCAGTGCTGAGTAAAATGCATTCACTATAAATTATACTTTTGAGAGATTAAATGATGTCCTGTTTTTGTTATGCATATTTTGTTCCTATTACATAACTGTTACTAAGATTGAATTTTCTTTCTGTCTCTGAAATGATTTATTTGCACTCTTGTGCTGCCAATTACATTTTTGTACAGTTCCCTGGCTATTCAGAAGCATGCATAGTATTTCATAATTAAAAAGCTTCTTGAATAGTCATTAGAAACATCTAGTATGCAATCTCTTTGCTAGGAGGATCTGGAAAATTTATCTTTTCCTCCTCACCATTCAGCAGCAGTTGACATTTCTTTTCTACCAGATAAGCACAAGATAAGACTTTATATTACTTCCTCTGTAGTAGCTTTGATTTTATTTTGTGGATTGCCAAGGTTACTTCTCAATGCAATTAAAACTTATTCAGGCAACAGGGGTTTCAATCTACTTTGGAAATAGCAATGATTTTTTTGGTTTTGAACTTCCTATATTGCTGAAGAATCCTATTTACATTTTGAAGATGCTTACATAAAGGATCAGTTTCTGTGCAGACATCCCTGAATAACCCAAATCTGTAAAATGTACTTCTGTGTAACTTTTTTTAAAATATTACTTTTCTTAAATGAACATAATTAATTTCAGATACCAGTATTGCCTGGTTTGTTATATGAGGAAAGTCAAGGATTTTGCTTCAATAGTAAGTACAAGAAATGGTAAATGAGTTGGAGAAATATTGGGTAGAGAGGATCTGTATATGCAATGGCTGCAGAGGAGCACAGATGTGAGGGGAGAGAAGAAAAACCCAGCTCACAGGCTGAAATGACTGGTGGTCTGTTATTGAGCAGATCTGTAAAGCCAAACTACCTCAGTGTAATTATAAGAAAATATTTTTAAATATACTGAATATAATTTAATAGCAAGATACAAGTGTTTTTTGGAGAGACAGATAGCATATAGATATGGAAGGGAAGGGAGCAAGGCAGGACCTGCAGAAACAGGAGAGACAGATGCAGCTGTGGTACAGACAAGGAGCAGCATCAGAGCTTTCCACTTCTCTGGTTACACGAAATACCTGGAGAGCACAAAATGTTGTGTTAGAAAGAGGTTGGAATAGCATATTTTGTAAATCAAGAACTTCTGACACTTTACAGAGCACATAGCGTACGTTACAATAAAAACCACTGCCTCCTAATGGAATCTCTGTGAAAAATACTTTTAACATCAAGTTAGGATGAGCAGAGGGGAAGTGTGCAGCATTCATACTGCATAGAGGTCTAAAAAGAGATATAGTGCTTGTTCCCAGGAAGCAGTAACTTGGTTTATATTAACTTTTTTTTAGTCTATACATAAACTTACTAATACTTATTTGTATTTTACAACACCTACAGATCAGATTTCCGGCCTGTGGAACATGGGTGCATATACTTGCCTGCAAATACACAAACCCCACAAAATATGTATACACGAGATGTATAATAATGCTTGCAAATTATCTGCTGGCAATAAAAGTCACTTTACTGAAAACAGTAACAGGAGAAACTCCTTCCTCAAAACAAAACCCATGAAAAAATACTGACTGGAATATTGCTATTTGAAAATGAAGCCTAATAACAGTTATTCAATCAGACAAGTTCAGTTTGAGAGTGCCTGAATTAAACTCTGTTTTCTGTACATTTTAATTATAGTAGAAAGCAAGCTGGATTTCTGTTTAACAGTAAGAATCTTCAAAAACCATAAATAATATTACATCATTATATAAGTAATATTTATTATTGCTTTTTTTAAACAAAAAAGTTTTCTTATATTTCATATTAAAGAGATGCTCAAAAATTAAACCCCCGGAAATGTTTTATAACCAAAATGTTCTTGAAAAATGCTTTAGCACCGGCCTATTTTGAGGATATTATTGTTATCTTTTTCTATATATTGTTCCTACTGTACCTACAAATTATTTTCTATACAGTAAATTCTCTCGCCCTATTCCCTACTGAGCACTGCATATTCTTGAGAAACCAAACGATGTACTGTTGACAGTGAACAGCTCATAAATTTTCAGGAGGCACTTACATGGATAGGGAGCAGCCTGTGCATTAGAGCAAATTAGGGAGAGGATTCCGCAAGTATCGCATGAGTAGCATTGCAGAAGTACTTGGAGAAACACCAGCAAACCAGGTCAGACCTGACATAAGAAGCTTTCTCCTGACTAACATTAATCCAGATTATAAAGCACAGATCAGAAGCCTTTTCCCTGAGGGCCAGTGGGACTTTGTAACATTTTAGTGGCTCGTTCTTGAGTGCACCCTACCTATTGTTCATGCCCAGTGCCCTACCCCACAGGACACCCTGACTGGGGCACCATGAACATCACACAGCACCCGTTGCAGCCTGAAGCTGGAGGCTGTGTGGTGCTATGGCCCATGAAGAGTCATTCTGCTTCACAGCTCTGGCTCCTCTCTCCATCATCCACTCTGGTCTCTGCCCCAAATCCTGCACCACCCCAGTCTTACATCACACAGCTACTACCCCTTGATACCCCCAACATCCTCAGAGCCTCCTTGACAATAATTCTTCTGAATGCCACATTTGTGTGGAGTTCTGAAATTTATATTTCAAAATAATTAAATTCTCGTGCCACAGATTTACTCACAATTTTCTCAAGAAACGGAGGTATTTCCCCAGGGAACTAAAGACCCCAAAGTTCTTTAGAGAACCATTAGACCTCTAAACATAGTACAATAGACCTGTTTAAAGAATTGGAGACATTAATATTCAACTGCTAAAAAGTAACTCATTTAATAAGTTATTAAAGAACTATTAAGCCTTGTGAAATAGAAGTTCTCCAAACCTGCCAAGGCCTTCTCTGAAATGACAAGCTGCTTAGTAAGGGCTTGTCATGTGAGTGGAAACTGCCTCAAGGAAATATAACATAGATGTTCAACTCTCCTAACTCTTCTAACTGTAAAGGTCAAAAAAAGTGTACCCCCCCCATGAGCAAGACTGACAAACTGATGGTAATGGACAAGGTACTCAACAGTTTTTTACCTCAGTCTTCTATTGCAACCTCTCTTTCCACACCTCTCGAGTGACTGGACTGCAAGATGGGGTCTTGGAGAGCAAAGTCTCTCCCACTGTACGAGAAGATCAGTTTTATGGCCACCTGAAGAACCTGAACATACTAAAAGTCTATGGCATCTGATGAGTTGCATCCCAGAGTCCTTTGGGAATTGACTGATGTAGTCGTCAAGCCACTCTCCATAAAATGTCATAGCAGTCAGGTGAAGTCTCTGGTGAGTGGGAAAAGGGAAACATTGCACCCATTTTTAAAAAGGGTAGAAAGTAGGATACTGGGAATTACTTAACTGTGAGCCTCACCTCTGTGCCTGGGAAGCTCATGGAACAGATCCTCCTAGAACCCATGCTAAGGCACATGGAGGAAGGGAGGTGATTTGAGACAGCCAGCATGGCTTCACCAGGGGCAAGTCCTTCCTGACCAACCTAGTGGCCTTTTACAATGGAGTGACTACATCAGTGGACATGGGAAGGGCTACAGATGTCATCTGTCTGGATTTGTATAAAGCCTTTGACATGGTCCCTCACGGCATCCTTCTCTCTAAATTGGAGAAAGGTGGATTTAATGGATGGACTGTTTGGTGGGTAAGAAATTGGTTGGACGGTCACATCCAGAGGGTAATGGTCAACAGCTCAATGTCCAGATGGACATCGGTGACAAGTGGTGGTCTCTACTGGGACCTGTACTGTTTAATATCTTCATCAATGACATAGACAGTGGGATCGAGTGCGCCCTCAGCGAGTTTGCAGATGACACCAAGCTGAGTGATGCGGTTGCCACACCTGAGGGATGGGATATCATCCAGAAGGAAATGAAAAAACTCAAGAAGTGGGCCCATGGGCCTCACAAGGTTCAACAAGACCAAGTGCAAGGTCCTGCACCTGGGTTAGGACAACCCCTGGTATGAATACAGACTGAGAGATTAACAGATTGAGAGCAGCCCTGCTGAGAAGGATTTGAGGGTACTAATGGATGAGAGGCTGGACATGAGCCAGAAAAGTGCACCTGCAGCTCAGAAGGCCAACTGCATCCTGGACTACATCAAAAGAAACATAGCCAGCAGGTTGAGGGCTGCCCCTCTGCTCCCCTCTTACGAGACCCCCACCTAGGGTGCTGCATCCAGCTCAGGGATCCTCAGAAAGGACACTGACCTGTTAGAATGGGTCCAGGGGAGGGTCATGAAGATGACCGGAGGTCTGGAGCACCTGTCCTATGAAGACAGTCTAAGAGAGCTGGGGTTATCTAGGCTGGAGAAGAGAAGGCTCCAAGGAGACCTTATTGTGACCTTTCAGTACTTAAAGAGGCCTATAAGAAAGATGGGGACAAAATTTTTAGCAGGACTGACTGAGGTAGGACAGGGGATAATGACTTAAAATGAAAAGAGGGTAGATTCAGGGGAGATATAAGGAAGAAATTTTTCACAATGAGGATGATGAAACACTGGAACAAGTTGCCCAGAGATGTGGTGAATGCCCCATCCCTGAAAACATTCAGGGTCAGGTGGGACAGGTCTATGGGCACCTTGAATTAGTTGAAGATATCCCTGCTCGTTGCAAGGGGATTGAACTAGATGATCTTTTAAGGTCCCTTCCAACCCAAACTGTTCTACTGTTCTGTGTTTCTGTGATTCTAGCACCAGAGGATTTTAGATGAGATAATGGGAGAAATATGCTCATTCAGCTCAAGTGTTGATTTTTTTCAAATTTACTCTCCCACTCTTGAATAATCAAAAGCTTTGTCATTTTCCTGAAATGCTCTAGAAGTAGCAATGCTATATTCTAGAAGTAACAATGCTATTTTTGAGCAAAGGAGATGCCTAATAATTTTTTGTAATTACTTCTTAATAAATAAATTATAGATACAGATGGAAAGAAACTTTAAATATGCAGAATTCAGATGCTCAAGAGAACAGTTAGGCTGCTCACCGTAAGTTGATTTGAGATAGATGCTGGAAAGATAACAGACTTCAAATCCTAAATTCTTAAAATGTTTTATTACATACAAAAGGAACATTAAAAATTAAGCATTTAAAAGTAAGGAAATGCTTTATTTGTGGTGACTGTGGCATACTTAATTTTATCCTTGCATGCTAGCATCCTGCACTCTAATTGAGGTAAAAGTCCAGTGAAAAAGATTGTATGAGATGATGTAGTTGCTGACTGCATCATGTTGTACACACACAGTGTAACATAATTAAGGATTTGGCATTTTTTAGTTATTTATTGG
Organism: Pseudopipra pipra; assembly: GCF_036250125.1. Lineage (NCBI taxonomy): Eukaryota > Metazoa > Chordata > Aves > Passeriformes > Pipridae > Pseudopipra > Pseudopipra pipra. Next base: position 51,111,406 of record NC_087550.1, read on the forward strand.
CAGTCATACTTTGAAACCAAATAGTATTAGTTTAATAGTATTTCGTATTTAGTATTAAGCAACATTAATCCTATTTAAATAATATCACTCATGATATGCATGTGGTGACTTCTGATTATGAAAAAGAAACAACAAAACTTTCTATGGTTGTCTGCAACATTTCTTTAAAGCTTTTTACAGTATGTTGAACTTAAGCCCTTTAAAACTGAACCACATGTCAGCTTTTAAGCCGGAGCGTTCCCATCCATTTTCCTCAGAAATAATAGTCCCCGGTTTTGACAGAAAAGGGTCCGGTTTTCCACCAAAGCACAGAGAATTCCTCTTCCACGATGATCATTACAAGGAAAATATCTGAGGAACGATCGCATGCGGTACCCAGCAAGCCAGCCCCACGTGATTTGCCCTATCTGAGGCTGTTCCTGGCGACGGAGGGTGGGCAGGGGGCAGCTGCCTGTAAGCAGTGAACAGTAGGGTGCTACAGTGACCGATGATTATTTTGGAAGCAGCCTCCTTTTGATGTAAATGAACAAAATGAATAATCTTTTCCCAACATTTATCTCCGTGAAGAATCTGAACTTTCCTTGGGCAGACGTGAAACTATCGTAGCTGGGTAGTGTTTGTGCTTAGTAGTGGCACTGTGATAAAAACAATGGAGGAACTAGGATTTCTCAGGGGAAGGAAAAAAACCCACAATCTTTGGGAATGAAAAGTGTTAGGTAACGTACAGGGTTACTTTCAGCTCTGCCTGTATGCAGTGAGTAGTAGTAAGGTTGACATAGATGTTTACGTAATAAATTGTACTAAGGCTGGTATGTTTTCAGCAGAGCAAATCAGGATCTTTTTCAGTGGTGCCCAGTGACAGGACATGAGGCAATGGGCACAAATTGAAACAAGAAGTTCCCTCTGAACATCAGGAAACATATTTTTCACTCTGAGGGTGATGGAGCATTGGCACAGGGAGGTTGTGAAGTCTCCATCCTTGGAGATATTAAAAAGACATCTGGGTACAGTCCTGGGCAGCCTGCTCTAGATGGCCCTGCTGGAGCAGAGGGTTTGGACCAGGTTATTTCGAGATGTCCCTTCCAAACTAAGCCATTCTGTGATTCTGTATTTTCTTTTATTATTTTCTAATAAACTAATGAAAAATTAGTTCCCAAATTTGAGAATTGAACTGCGCTTGTTCTCATCAAAGGGAACTAGGCATATGACACTGTTCAAAATTGGGACTGTGATGGAGTTTGGGCAAGGACATGTATAAAAACTTCGTCAATGAACTATAAATCTTTATCTAAATACCTGTTCCTTTTTATCACTGTTTGTATTTGAAGGTAGCATTAGGAATAAAGGAATGAGTGTGCCAGAATGCTATCTTAAATACGCAATGAGTCTTTATAGGAGAATGATTTGTGAATCAAGGTACAGACTCATGGAAAAATAGGACAGGTAGTCTGGTAGAGGGGTAAAGAGAAACTGTGTAATGCCTTCAGCTTTCTAAAACTCCAGTTCAGGCAATGATATCTACTAAAGATGCCAGTTGTGTCTGATAAAGACATATGGATTGGATCAGGCTCAAGAGTAATACTATCATCATTTCCTCTGTCTAGAATTAATCTCTTTCCACATGCTGAGCAAAGGAATAGCAATCCTTAAACCCATTTTTAAACTAGCTGGTCATGGCTTCTGTTTTCTGTAGTGAACCAACCTAATATCAGAAATGAGTGGGAAAATTGTGATTGATTTCTCCTTTGAGAAACTAGTCACAAGGTGCACATGGAGTTCAGAACCTCATTTTCCTGATACAGCTTTTTAATTGTCAAATTTTCATTTTAGATTTAAGGCTAATTGAACTAGTTAGAAAATGAGTTGGAAGATTGGTTTTTTGAATGTTTTTCCCACTTCCATCAGGTTATTTTGAAAAATTATGTAACTTACTTGACGAGCCCAAAAATTTATAATTAAAACCCTTGCAGTTGGGAGAAACCCAGTAGCTAAGAAGAAACATGATATAAAATGAAGGAAAAGAGAATATCCTTTTAGTCCTTCTCTCAGTATATCCAGTTACAATTTTTAATGTTTGAAGGATTTCAAATGTATAAAATAAGCCTGAACAGAAAATTTAATAATACCCATTATGTTTTCTCAGTTACTTCCTAACCCTGAATTTCACTTGCAGGCCCTGGAAAGTGAGTTTGTATCATGTCAACTTCATCAGTGGATTGACCTTATATTTGGCTACAAGCAACGAGGACCAGAAGCAGTGCGTGCACTCAATGTTTTCCACTACCTAACATATGAAGGCTCTGTGAACCTGGACAGTATCACTGATCCTGTCCTCAGGGAGGTAGGTGTTTACTGCCGTTTCATTCTAAAAACTGCTGTCATCTCACAAGAAATGGTACTTCTTCCATCTTTCACTGCTGGAGAAAATTGGTGTGTGACTTGATTCAGAATTTAGTTCCTAGGCGACTTCAGAAGCAAGTTTGAATAAACTAGCAATAAAACAGATGTCCCTAATATATTTAATAGGCAGTTATGATGTGGGAAATTGTAATGCAATGTACAGTCTGTAATATATAGTCTGCTACTTTTTATCATATACTTTTGTTAAGTTCACTTAGTAGAACTGAAAAACTGAAAGAAAAAACTGCATCATTGTCACAGGGAAAAAAAATCTAACCTTTTCAGTCAGACGATGTTGGTGAAAATATGTGTCTGAGAAAGAATATATTTGCTAGATTTACAGCAGCAAATATTCAGATTACTTTTGTTTTAATCACATAAAGTATAGTTAAACTGTTACCTAATCAGAAAATGTTTGCTATTTGTTGTGCATACAAGTATTTATGTTTGTATATATGTATGCGTAAAATATATATATGTGTATATATATACAAGTATTTTAAATTAATTGGTAATTTTTTTTAAAAATTGTTATAGATATCCTCATACATGTTTCCTTCCAGTGAGTGTATTTGTTTTTAGTAAGACTATTAGTTTGAATGATGATTTTCTAATACCATCCATTTGTTGACTAAAACAATTGAAATTTTGTGCAAAGTGTGAAGAAGCAACAGCTGCTAGATGAGTACTGCTGTGATGAAGCTCTACACACAGTCTTCCATTCCCCCAGATAGCTGCCATCTGCTGTATGCAAAACAGTAATAATTTATACATTGCCAGGCAATGAGGTTTTGTTTGTTTGTTTGTTTGTTTTCCAGTCTTGGAGATAGAAATCTAGAGATTTCAGAGAGAAATAGATTTGAGAAACCATTCATATTCAGCTAACTATTGGGGTTTGTCATGTTGGTTTTTAGCAGTGTGTTGCTGCATCCTGTTGCATTTGATGCTTTTTTAGGAGTGGAAATAAAAAACCATTCAGACCCCTGGCTTCCTAGAGCTGGATTTTCACTCTATGCATTGCAAAGTTTAGATTTTCTAAGCAATTAATATTTGCTTAGTTTTAAGAATGACTAGAGTTGCTTTGATTCCCCTTGCCTCACATATTTAATGTTGGTATGTACGTAATAGTTTTCTGAATTCAAAACGTTGAGCATGAAAAGAGTCATGCTTTTCTAGAGATACAAAGAAGCAATGCTTTTTAAAGTATAAAACAGGTGTCAAGCACCATGAACACAAGGGATTTTCACGGCTTAAGGTCCTGATTTGCATGGGCAGACTCCTGTGTCTTGACTTTAAAGGCCTTCTCCCACAGGGCAGCTTGTGGGATTGAGGTCTATTTGTCTATTCACCTTATTTAACATCTTATAACACGATGAGACTCTTTAGCTCTCCTGTGACTCTACTTACATGCATAACTTGTCATCAGAAATTTAAAAAAATTAATGGAGATGTTTTTGTTCACTCACTTGTACATCTAACCCATGCCCTTTCAGTCAATAACATATAAACCTCTTCTTGGGCTATTTAACTTTATCTTCATTGCCACAAGTTGGATTTGTAAATAAAATTCATTGTTAGCAATGAGAAGGCAACAAGTCCAGGAAAAACGAATCCTTCTAATTTTTGTTATATATAGATAAAAAGTAGTATGCATCCATTTAAAAATAGTGTGCTTTCTCCTGCTAGAGATCTCAGGCATTGTTGATTTGTGCTTTGTCATTAGAAGATTTAATAAATACTTTTTATTCATTTCTAATCAGGATTAACAGTACATGTGTAAATATAGACAAATTTAGGCCTGCCTTCTGTTTTCCTGGGCTCTGTTTGTAAAACTAGCAGACATTCTCTGGCCAGTAATAAAGCATTTGACATCTTGATGATCTAGTGGACCATATATTTGGATGTCATGTTTCTGTTACAAATATGTGTATTGTTTTCTTGGCTTTTTTGTTGTTGTTTGTTTTGGTTTTGTTTTGTTTTGTTTTATTTTATTTTGGCTTTTTGTAGATATTCCAGAAAATAAATTAAAAGCTAAAAGATATTTTAAAAGCCTCTGAAGACCCCTTATAAATGCAGAAATGTAAGGATAGAATACTAGCACCCTTAAAAGTAGCGATAACAATTGTTTATCATATTTTACAGTGGTAGGTGGTGATGTCTGGCATCTTAATTTAGAAACACTGCAATTTAGCATTGATTACACTCTGCAGTTATCCAGAAAAATGCATGTCTCAGTATCCAAATGCTCTTGATGTTTATTTTGTAAACAAACTGAAATATTTTGGTTTTGTCTCATGGAAGATGGCAATGTTCTCAATAAATGGTGGTAAAATGTGCCGATCAATACAACCTTATTGTCAGGAGCCATTATCAGGCCAATGGGCTCAAGCATGGCAGTAACCTCTTCAAACTGTGGCCGTAACTAATTTCATATTGAGCTGAGTCCCAGCAGAATCTATCCAGTGAAATAAGTCTCCAAACAAAAAAAAACAAACCTCCCATTTAGGTCTGAGCTGATTGAAAGACATAATTTAAACTGGCAGGGCCCCATGACCTGTTTATGCTATACCTTGGTGTTTTCATTTTCACCCTTTGCTCGAGCATCTCACTTAACCACTAAGGAATATGTTCTTAGCTTTCTGTGAAGAACATTAAAGAAGTCACTTCAGTAGCCATCTAACTAGAAAAAAAGTATTCAATGGTGGAACAACTTATCCCTGCCATTCCTTGCCTCTTTCTCACATGCATAGACCTCCAAGAACTCTCTACTGTTTAACAGTGGAAAAATGGCCATCCTGTGCTTTTTCTCTCTTTCAGCCTATTCAGTAGAAGACTTTGCGTCTGACTTGCTTTCTTCTTTTTACATTTTGAAAATTCCCAATGGTTGAAACCAAAATGCTGGATAGAAATAAGTTTTAGATTACTACAGTCTATGAAATCACATACATCTGCTTCTGTAATAACTCTTTGGCAACTTAAGAGCTGCACTGGATGGGTAAAATAAGCTGATTTCATTTCAACATACTGATTTTGATTTTTCAAACAACTTTGTAATTTTCTGATACCACAAAAAATACTTGATCATAATTTATCTCAAGTAGCAATGAGAGCAACATGAAAGTCCTGATTTACATGCTCCACAGAATGTATAAAATTGAATTTTATGGGTTTGATCTTTTATGATTAGAAATTGGGAAGTTCTCCAGTTCTATCGGTTCTAATGGTCTCTCTTAGTCTGCCCATTGCAAAATGGTTTTCATATTGTAATTAGGAGGGAAAAAAATGTGTAACAAACATTTTCCAGGCCCCAAATTATAATTTTTTATTTCAACCTATTTTATTCTATTGCTAAATTCTTTCCTTTTGAAAGTAAAATCAGTGAGGTGAAAGCTTGAAGAACAGCTTAAGGATATTGATTCATTCTTATTTGATAGGTGGAATAATGGATGCTGCACTAACCACAGCAATTACAACATTAAAATGTCAAGAAATTAGAGGTCAAAATAACAGATAATTTTCTTCCTTTTGTCAGATTAAAAATTGACACTGTTTGACAGCACAGGATTTCTAGCTGAGAAAATTATGACAGCTTAACTCGTCTTGTACTCGTAAGGCAGTAATTGATAATGAACTTTACCATGACAGTCCTCTCCTGTGGAGAAACATGACAGAACATCCATGGTACAAAGTCTGTATCTCTTTTAAATATGTAAACAGTAGTTATATTGGACATTAGATGTTATTTGGAATTGTCTTTACTGTTAGTTTACATCATAATCCAAATCCTTTCCTCTGGACAGACTTGGCTGACTTCAGGGGATTGATGCTGAGAATGCTAATGTATAAAGAACAACATAGGAAATGTGGTTTATTTGTGATGCTCCAGTGCTACTGGTCCACTTCTTTGGTAAAATACAGTTCCTCCTCTGGTTTCTCCCAGAATGTCTATAGATTTTAGGAGTCTCATTTTTTCTCCAAACACCTGGAAATCTGGGCCTTCAAAAATCCTAGAGATGTGTTTTTTTCAAGTTAGAACCTTGTATGACACAAAGTGTTGTGGCTGAAAGGGAAAAACAAAGCCATTCTGGTCATTAGAAAATGAAACAGATGAGTTAAAATTATTTTTGCTTAATACTACCTTAATTTAATACCTTATAGATTAAACACAAAAAAATGGGCACTTTAGTGCATACAAGGCTAATCACATGTAGTACTGAAAGCACATTTAGTTGAAGAAAAATACTATTTCAGGTTTTCTGATTAGTTTTATTTGGGTTTTTGTTTGTTTGTTTATTTTTAAATCATAGCCAGATCTCTGTTTATTTCTTTTTTAGACTTTCACCTAGTTTGTGATTAGAAATATTTTGAAAAACCATTTCAGCTTTTGGATTGCCCTAGACTTTAGACTAACTTGGTGTCATCCTTGTGTTAAGTTGCAAAATCCAGCTTACAGCGACTTCCCTGTGACTGCTACATCTTCACCAAACACTTGTATTCCCCTCAGTCTGGCCGGAATTGCGTGTGAGAAGGAAAGCAAGGCAGTGTGAAGCTAGTGGGCTCAGATATTTTTCTGAGCAGCCACCTGTCAAAATACCTGAGCATACTCGCAACTCGCACAGCAAATTGAAAAATGATTAAAATTACTAGTGTTTGACAGGCAGTTGCTGTGCCCGTAAACTAATCCTAGTAGAACAGTTTTTCTGGAAGCTAACAGAGCATATGGCCTATGCAATATTTATTTCTTTGGTGGTGACTTGATATTTAGCATATTTAAATAATTTGAAAAGTCATAATGAAGAAGTAGATGCAATGCTTTTCAGCTACCCTCATTTCTGGGTTATATTTTTCCTCTTATATTTCCCTCTGTTATCTCTTTCTTTGATCTGACAGGAATAACAAAGCATCCCTCTGGATCTGCTATAGTGAAATATGCCCACAGGAAGCAGAGTAGATCACATCAGTTTTCACTTTTTTTTTTCCTTTCTTTTTTTTCCCCCTCCTTGCTGAAACACTTTTTGCTACTACAGAGGGCTGACATGATAGGGCTGTCAAGACTCAGTAAGATAGATATATCTTTAACAAAAGGAACTGGAATGCTAGCCTTTCCCTGGTGACTGAACCTGGCAAATTTATGAGGAAAAAATTAACATGCCATTCTAATAGCACTATATAACACTTTCAAGGTAGCACCAGCCCTTGCCACCATGTGCTCGTTCATTCTTTCGCTCATAGTTATCTTTATTTATTCAGATTTCATTTTTAACTCGTTAAGATCTTTTTCTTCTGGGAGCCGTTTCTTTGATGTGACAAGAATATCAAAACCACCCCTATGGATCTGCTTGATTGAATTGTACCCACAGCACTGGCCACTTAACATGTTCACTTGTACTTAATTGCCTCCATACAAGGGATGGTCTTTCCTTCCTTTCTGCTTAGGCATGAATACGGATAGTGGCGAAATTAGTAGGAAGCTGCATGTAGTATCAATGCCTACTTTTTTCAGAGTTAATTGAAGGTATTCGAGTAAAAACTGTCATTAAAGTAGAAATTATTTTCCTATATGCCAAGGACTCCTCTTAGAAATGTGTACTTGCATTCTATTGATTTTTGTCAAGAAATCTACATCTCCTTCATTCCCAAATACTGTTTTTCCCAGACATACATTTTTTTTCCAAATTTATACTGATTTGGGGGAAAAAAAAGTGATTATGTTATACTATTTTTGGCCTGTGAGTGTGTTTTGTATGCATTAAGAGATTATCAACAGAAAACTAATGGAATTTTTATGTTTCACTCTTGGAACAGCTAGGGATATAACAGTGAGTTTCAGAGATCAATATACTCTTCGCTAAATGGGAAAGGAATAATTTTTACTTGCTGTCACTTTGTTATGATAGTTCTCTGTAGATCAACAAGAAAAACATAGGGACTTTTTGAGGGTAAAATATTTATTTTTGTAGGTAAAGATTCCTGCAAAAGACACTGAATACAGGAAAATACACTTTAAATTAGAATATTCAATAAGGAATTATATAAATTGCATGAAGTCAGTTACCATGCAGTAATTTCCCAATGTTTAGGCTTTTATTTGGATTTTAATGTATGCACTTTTATCTGTTTGTTGTTCAGAGGAAAGGGCTTTCAGAAGGTGCTTACTTCAGAATAACTGAAACATTTTAATTATGCATCCAATTTAACTATGAAATAACTTTTTGGGAGCACCTACCCTGAGTAACACAAGCCATTTACAACAAGGAGTCAGAAATCGTGATCTGATCTATAGGACTCAAATCTGAAAATATCCTTCTACAATTCCTTAAAGCAATTATCCACAGTTAGATTAATGATTTATCACAATATCTCCAGCTAATGAATGTATTAAAGATGGTCAGTTAGTCAGTATTTTAGAGAATCTGTGATGTTCTGAGTCTATGACCATTCCTGGATCATGCTGTTATATGTTTATGGGAATTAAGAATCTTTTCATAATCAAGAAAGGGCACAATTCATGAAAGCAAAAAAAAATTGTGGCATACAGGTGGGGGTTTTGTCCAAAACGGCATATTAGTTTTGGGATTTGTTTATTATTTATTGTACTTGCAATTAAAAAGTTCAGCATTCAGATAGAGCTAAGCACTGCCACTCAATGCACATCACCAACTTTACACCGACCATTCAAACCAAAGAACTGATGACAATTTATTTAGCTGATGAGACTTCAATCAACCTATTCATTCATTCATCAGAGGAATACTAGGGTGAATTTTAAATAACCCATAGCCCTGGAAAATATATTCTAATACTTCAACCCACTTGAAGTATTATTTGGAATAAATTGTTTGGCCCATTCTCATCTACATTAGAAATTTTGTATGCATTTTAAATCCCAGAGTCTTACCCAAACTGAGTTTAATGTTTTGCCTATATGAAAAAAACATTAACTGCAATTGCTCTCTTTTATTGCTGAAATATATAAAAGAAATATATATCAGTCTTGTACATGAAAATTTCTTCTTTATTGTCTGGGGTTTTTCGGTTTTCTCCATATGGATGACAGGTAGCAATTATTGATTTTTAAAATTAACAACAAGCATTTTCACATAGACTGAAAGTGATATTTTATGCGAAAGAGAGAGATGGCGTGAAAATTGCTGCATCTGATTGTAGCAGAAATAGCTGGAAGGGGCTTCTTTTTTCCTATTAGCACAGATTTCAGTTATATTATGCTGTCACTACCTCAGTATAAATTAACTATTATTCAAAACATTTCCCACACAGTAGTTTATTGGAACAGATATTACTAAGTCTAAGTATCTAGTCATTCACTTAGAAAGATGCAAAGCTGAGCTTTCTAAGTGTTTTAAACATATTGATAATGTGCCTCTTTAATGTCACTTCGAAGCCTGTATACAGCATATCTATATTATTGTTTTCAATTTATGTCAAGAACAAAGTGAAGTTTTGAAGAATGTGTTCTGGGAAATAATCCAAACAAAATTATTTCTTTATAACCTAAACCCTGCAAATAACTGAGAACATTTATTTTAAATGTAACAGTATAACCTTGTTCCAAAACTGAACTTCTAATATACACTGAAACCTGATGAATACTCTGTGTGACAGCTTTCAGTATGTATGGTTTACCTACTTCTCTGTCAGTCCTTTTTCAGTTGTAAGTTTTGAAGGTTTGCCTGTTCTCTGAAATAGATCTTGTGTCCTGCAGTGGATAAATTGAAAGTTGGCAGATGGTTGGATCCTCATCATAACTACAATTTGTAGTGAAGTATGTGTGCTTTCAAAATCTCAGTGCACCTTCTTGAAGTGGGAACAAGGCAAATGATTTGCGATAGAAAGATCAGGCTGAGAGCAGAGAGATAAGCCAGCATTTACTTTCTGTTCAGATGAAAAACGAAAACCACTAATGTTATATTGCCACATTCTTTACTTAATTTTATTTCATTAACAAGGACAGATTTTACTCAAGAGTTTTGCTATTTTTTTTGTCAAAGCAGAAGTAGAACATAAAGTCACATTTTTAATTTTTTATGATTTTATATTTATAAAAGAAGAACAGATACTTTGGTTTACTGAGCCTGTCCTACTTTCCAAGCATTAAAAATGTCTTCAGTCATTGTGTTTTATTTCAATAATAAACCAGAGCAAAAAACATCATAGCTAAATTGCATACTTTAGTGATTAAGTACCCTTTCCTCTTTTATTACTGCCAAGCTTTCAGAAGACCTGTTCTGCAGTTTGCCTCGCTGTTTACCTCATTTTCTTTTGTGTTTTCCTACAGGGGAAATTCTTAATTGTAAAAATAAGTAGAAATAAATGTGATGTGTATGTTCTGCACAATGGCTTTCTGAAACATGTGTAAGTTATTCTACTGGCAGCAAAGGTTACTCATTATCTGAGCTATTAATAACATTTATTTTCCACAACAATTAGATTCTCTAGGCTAAATCCTATACTTTCATTTATTTATTTCTACATCAAAAGATGTCACTGTCCCAGTAGTTTTAAAGACTACCTACTTATGATTATTTGAATCCTTGTCATCTATCTGGCCAAATTGCCACAGGGTATGAAAAGTCGCTAGTAGAGCACCTTTCTCTCATGTTTTGGTTGAAATTCCTCATGAAAATGCTGTGTTATTTTTTATGCTGCTTTACCAAAAAGATCTCAGAGAGGAAGAGCATCCTAGTGATAAGAGGATGGAGAAGACTGATTTAGGAACAGGATTTCAAGAGTTGGATGGAAAATAACAGTTAAAATGAATGTGTAGCAGAAAGGCAAGAATATGGAGAGTTCATGCCAGCTGAGATGGGGATGTTGCTATGTCTGATTCCAGATTAACTAGCATTTGCAGGGTCAAATTTGTCAAAACAAAAGTTTAGACAAAATGGCAGACATTTTCAAAGTTCTGTAGGCTATAATTTGGCTGTAGACATAAGATAAATTGTAGAAGTCTCGTTAAATGGATCATCTCAAACTAGAATGAGCAAACACTGTGAAAATCAGTTGTTAGGAAGAATGTGCAATGTAGGCAGATAGAAAAATTGTGATGTTTTCATCTGAATCTTTTATTCTGTTACGTTCTGTTACGATGATAGCTGTAAGCATGATATGAACACAACTGCTTTTTCAGTAACTCCATTAATCTGTGCCTCTTATGATTACATTAAGTTCTATTGTAAGTAATTGCATTTGTTTTGTTTTAATTCATGATTATCTTTATAAATTTTTAATTTCTGAAAAATTAATGGTTAATGTAGAAATTTTTTTAATTGATACATCATGAATGGAATTTTTTCCAGACAGCCAGGTCTTCTGTGGTCTTCATTGTTTAAGACCTGCCATCTTTGGTCCTTTGATTACTTAATTAGGCTAAAGTCAATAGGTTTAAAATTTGTGGTCAAAGTTTCAATGTTTCCGTGAAAACTCCTGCTGATATTACTGTTGCATTTTTAGGAATCAGATACCTTTGCCTAAAGGACTCTGTGCTCCTAAAAATGACATTTAAAAACATATGCAGTCTCTTCAACAAAACCAAAGACAAGGAGAGGTAATAAATAGTATTAAACCTGACAAGGTCCCCAACAAGTTCTCCCTTCTATCAGCACAGAGTAAAATTTTGCAATCTGTAAGAGGCAGTGCACAATTCAGATGACATCAGCATCCCTGAAAACCATGGAAAGTAGCCCAATGCTACTTCCTTATCTTCACTCCCAGTTACTTCCCAAGCACTTAACAAGTGTAGGGTACTTGTAGTTTTTTCTTTTCTTCTGGCAGCAACATGGGAACCAGCAAAGCCAGTCTCTTTGTGCTCTCTGTGACCTTTCATTGCTAGAAGTCACAAGCCATCTAGTCACCCAGCTTGAAAGTCAGGGGTCCTTCAGAAATATTCAATGCCAAAGTTTCCTCCAAAATACCACTGTTTTTTTCACTTGGTGCATTGGCCTATTGAGAGCTGTGAGTGGAAGTCAGGCTGACTGCTTCTGCTTGCCAGACCAGGCTGTAGAATAAGGACAGAGGTGCTCAATTTTGCTGTTTTGTCCAGACTGGAGTTTTCTCTATGTCTCTTTCCCCAGGAGATCTTCATGAACCGTAGAAGTTTCTTTCTTCTGCCTCAATGGAGAGGAAAATAACAAGAGATTTTTAACAAGTACCTTCTCTGTTTTGTAGCATTTTTACTCCTGCACAGCATCTGGGGCTTTATTATGGTAGGACTATAAATGTAGAATACAACTGTCTTCATTGCCACAGAATAACTAGCTTCTGCTTTCAGCTCAGCATTCTGGTTAGTGTAAATGATGATGGATCTGTGCAGTGTGAGTTTGAAATCCTTTTAAAATTCATTTTGAATAGTAAGAAGACCAAAAGTAGTATCAATTTTTGCCCAGAATAAAGTCCTGGATGTGCTGTAGTGTTTAACAGGTCAGGGTGAGCAGCTTCTCCATCTGATGAAGAGAAGTAATAATGAGGGATGAACGAGGGAAAATGGAATTGCATGGGAAGATGAGTACTTACACAATTCCTGTCTCTTGAGGGAGGGAGTATGAGAGGCCAGATGAACAACAATGAGAGGAAGAGGACAGAAATGACATTTGGAGCTTTTGTTGAAAAGGAGAAGGAAGGGAAAGGATTGGAAAGGGTTAGAAATTCAGTCATTGGGAGCCTTATAGAAGTGAAGGAATTAACACAGGAACAGATAGCTCTAGGTATTGTTATTAATGCAGAGAAATTATGTTTGCAGCCTTCCCAAAGCTTTATGGGATTTTCTAGTGTTGACCTTTGGGACTTATTTTTTAATTAGTGAATTCATTGAGATATTCTATAATATAATCTAGTTAAGCATTTCTAAACAACACCAAACCCTCTTTATTTTATATACTTTTGACTTGTAAAATTCAGCAGGTTTCTAAATGCAGTTGATGGTATATTGAAAAATACTACCGGCAATTTTTAGCCTGGCACAACTGGAACTTCAGGCTCTCTGGCTGTCACACACTACTTTTCACATGTGGAAACAATTGCAGCGTCCCAGACAGAAGCAGTGTTTTTGGTTTTTTTTAAATGCCTGTAAATTTTAGTGACTGCCAACTAAGAGATGCTAATGACAGTTTTCATACATATTTTGTTTTGTTTTTTGTTTTCCCTTTTGTAGACTTTGAGAATGTGTAGTGGTTCCAGTCAGAAGAGAATCTGCATTTAAAAATTCGGAAAATTTTTTATTTTTACCAAGAAAATGTAACAAATTTATCTATGCTTTAGAAAAGCCTTGAAATAACTTTTCATTTTAGGGCTAATGCACTTGGAATCCTAGCAGCCTTTTGAGAAAATAATATTTGTTTCATAAGTTTGCTCTGTTTCAAAAAAAAAAAAAAAATCTCAAAGATCTAAAAACTCAAATTAAGACTTCATCATCCTGGCTTGTATTTCATATGCAAAAGAGAAAAATAAATTAGTTAAAGGGTGACATAAGGCAGAGGAAAGGAAACACTTGGCTTAAAAGCAAAAACTCTTGAGTGGGAATGACAAGAAGTACGAGATATGTATAACCTAAGACTGTAATCTTAAATTTTTTAAAAATAATGGAGACAGAAAGGTGCAGGCAAGAATAGCTTCAAGAGGAATTTTGGAAATAACAAGAACTTGAATTTCTTGAAACTTGAAACTGGTGACAGAAACTCAAGAAGAAAGGAACAGTTTGGCCAGAACAGAAGATGATGTTCTGAGTAAGGTATTACTAAGGCCTTAGAGTGAAGAATTTCTCTTTAGTAACAGGATTTATACAACAGGAGTCACACTGGGGAAATGAAGCTGGTTTGGCTTGGTTTGCAAATACAAGATACATCTGCAATTCTGTATGCTGTTAGGCTTTGATTACCATCATGTAAAGGAGTAGTACAAAAGGGTAGTATCAATGGGGAAATTGTATGTTACAGGTGTACATTTTAGCAATTTACATTGCAGAATCAAGATGTCAAGAGAAGTTTGTTCCATAGACCTAAACACCACATGGGAAAGATCATCTAGATAGACCTCTCACTCAATAAATCACATAGAGCTTTTGTCCATGTAGCGTTTTGAATCTGACCATAAGGGTTGGTATCTGAATAATTAAGAGGATATGGAAGTCTTTCCTTATATAGATAGAGTTTAGGTAATGAGAAGTTATTTCAGCCAGTCACCTTAAATATTTATAATCCCAAAACAACAACAAAAATTCTTGTTTTAAAAGAAATGGGAGAATGACTTCAGAAAAGATGAAATCCTTGTTTCTGAGGGTGCTCATTATACAACAATAGGGAAATGATTTAAGGACAATTACAAGTTATCTAAAACTAAAAAATCCTGATTGCCCAGATTTCAAAACCTTGACTAGTTATGTCATTAAGTTACATATTTGATGAATTATTGCATCATGCTATTACATCTCTCACAAAAGCAATTTAGCAGTAAAATATTTTCTGATGTTTGTACTCAGTAACTTAATGATCAAAGAAAGCAACGTTTTCTTCTATAAACTTAATGCAGATTTGGAAGTATGATGACAGAGCAATGATTTCATTTGGCTTGACATCAGTGAACACAAGAGTTTCAGTAAATGTTACCAATCTTTATGGTACAGGAATAATTACAAACATGAACATAAGAAATACAATAGTTCAACTGAAGAAATAATGGCATAAAACTGGAAAAATAAAATGTTTTTTATATGAAGGGTGACATCATTACTTTCTGAAGCTACCTGAGGAGAGGAAGTGGAGATGGAGGTGCTGAGCTCTTCTCTCTGGTATTCAGGGACACATGGAAATGGTTCAGAGCTGTGCCAGGGGAAGTTTTTACTTAACATTAGGAAGCTTTTCTTTACTGAATGGGTGGTCAAACGCTGCAACAGTGTTTAAGAGGCATTTGGACAATGCCCTCAACAACATGCTTTATCCTTTGGTCAGCCCTGAAGTGGTCAGACAACTGGACTAAATGATTGTTGTAGGTCCATTCCAATTGAAATAGTCTAGTCTAGTCTAGACTGTACAAAAGAGAAAAAAATAATTTTTGAATGTATTTTTAAACAAAATTATAAATAAATATATGACTTCAGTTCCGGGCTATGTTTAGAGTTTTGCAGAGCATGGACTTTAAAGCAAAGGGATGCTCCTTGTCTGCCTTGTATATAGGCAAACAGCAGGGAAGAAAAGGCAGTGAAATTTCCATGGTCTGAGTGGAAGACCCATTCCAGGGAATGGCTGCTAGAGACGAAAAGGAAGCATTTGTGCTCAGGCACATGGGAATCTTGCTCATGAGGGTATTCCTGAAAGAGTAAAGAACACTCTCAGCTTAACCTGCCCTGGCTGGAGGAAGTCTGTCTGTGGTATTTTTGCTTCACTTTCTCTGTTTCTGTTTGTGAGATGTATTTAATTTATTTCCCATTTGCAGTCCATTAACCAAATGCTTGCTTAAGCTGGCAGAGTGTTTAAAATACTTTTTATCATGAGTGGCATATTGGACTACCAGGGGCAAGGATGAGAGAGCTATAAGGGTGAAAGAGGGGAGAACAGGGTATCACAATTAGTAGCTTAATGAGGTAAATGTGAAAGTTAATAGGCAGCACTCCCCGAGACAAACAAGATCACCGATGTGACTCATGCTTTTAAAAAGAATGGGAGATCTTACCTTTCACATTCCCATTCCTTTCATAGTACTCTCTCCTTTCACAGGGGAATGAGGAAGAAGTGCAAGGCTGGACATTCTGGGAGGAAGCTGAAGGTCAGCTCTGAGCTGTTGGTGTTCTACTAGAGAGGTGTTTAATTGCACACTGGATCCAGTGAGATACATTCTGTGAGGGGAAGGAGCTTAAGGATGCCTCTTTCTCCACTGCTAAATTAATTAAGTAGTGACCTGTGGAGAAAATCCATTTCTGTCCCTTTTAGTGGATCTTGCAGTTCCTTGAGCATTCTGATTAAATAACCGACTGTATTGAAGCCTCTAGAATAGATGAGTCATTGCTTTTGTTTAAACTACAGCACTTCTTTCCTCCAAGCATACAGTAATAAAATGGAATTCGATATTCTTAATCTAACTTATCGAAAGTCCTGAAGATACCAGTGCTGCTTAACATCTATAGATGCAAAGAAAAAAGCAGTATCTCACACCACTGGTACAAAACAAAAACATTTCAAGTTGTTTATGTTACCCACTAAAGGGCTGTCAATCATATGTGACATGGAGTGTTGGGGGCTGTTGAGTGTGCTGGGTGCATGTGCAGGAGAGCACATAAAGAATTCCTCTGTTTACTTGGATGAAAAAATTAAGTAAACTTATAGGAAAGGCAGAGTTGGATGACTATTGCTGTGGCACATATTTCTCAAATTCCTACACATTTTTGCTCTTCGTTAGACTCAGTCCCTATGCACAGGGGAAAAGGGATTATAGAAAAACCTGAATGTGGTAACAAAGAATAAAACACACCAGGATTATGGGAATTAGCAATAAAAAGCCTGAATATGCAAAAAAAAGCACAATAAAAACATAGAGAAACTCAGATAATAAATATTTTAGAAAGTCTACCTGACTGTGGTAGTAATTAGTGAAGATGAATAAAACAAGGACACTTCACATAAGAATAAAATTAGTCTTACTATCTGCAGTGCAGTCTGTTTTTTAGGAATTTCTTTCTTCCCTTCATGACTCATAGTGAAAGTGCTCATGCTTTAATGTTTCTTCATTATAATAATGATAATCACTGGACATCTCACTTAGCAAAGGCAATTTTGCAAATGAAATGGGCTGTTAGTATTTTCCTTGGTGATTTTACCTGCATTTTTAAAGAACAATTTTAGAGGAAAAGTATGTTAAAAATAAACTGCTTCATAGCTTACCCTTTTTGCAGAGGTATGTCAGATAGACAAAACCTTCATTTCTGTGATGTTTCAGATGAGTCAGTTCTAGGATTTTCATTTAGATTAGAACTGTGCTTCTGAAATTAATGTACCAGCCATCCCTATTTGCCATGCTTTCATTCAAACAGCAGAGCAGTTTTGGAGTGTGTGAACTGGCTCCCAAGCCACAGAAGCCACGTGTGCCAGGGGTGCAGCTGACAGAGATCAGCCACTGTTGGGGTCTGCAGACCTCTCTGGCGCCAGCCTGGGGGGAAAACCAGGGCATGGTTTCAGCATGGCTTCCTCAAGAGAAACATGACTTCCTCTTCTGCATGGTATACAGTGATAGGACACGTGAATGGTTCAAAGCTGCATATGGAGAAGGATAAACTAGACATTAGAAAACATTTCTTTACCAAGAGAATGATCAAACACTGGATCGTGCTTCCTAGAGAGGTCGTTGATGCCCCAAGCCTACCAGTGTTTAAGATGCTTTTGGACAATGCCCTTAAGAATATACTTTAATTTTTGGTCAGCAGTCAGCAATTTGTCTGGAGATCATTGTAGGTCCCTTCCAGCTGGAATGTCCTATTCTATCCTAAGACTAACTCTTTTGCTCTGCAGCTCTGCTCCTGTTGAGTTACACTTCTTGCTGGTGGAGACACTGCCTATGACCACTAAAAAATAATTCTTACACATAAAGAAATAGAGTGCTTGAAATATTGAATAGCATATTTGTATTTATTTCAACCAGAATTAAGAAACAAAACCCAAATACTTCAGTAGACTACATAATGAGCAAAGCAGATGTATCAAACTCTTCATTCAATGGGAAACTGACACTAAGGCCTCATCCTCCAGGGTGCAGAGGAGCATCCAAGTGTCCTTGTGAATGTACAGTCTGCCTTTAAGAATTAAAATTGGAATCCAATAATTTATTTTCTTTGAGCAATATACATTGAGAATATTGATCATTGTATCTAAGATTAGTATTATTCATAAGATTTGATTACTTGATATATTGATTTCTTGACCAAAATGTACGCAAATATGTAATATAAATCCCTTTATGTTGTTGTTAAATGTTATTGTTGTCTTAAGTACTATGAAGTTGTGGGGTTTTGAGTGCACAAATTACGGTGTGTGAGGTCAATTAATTTTAAGCCTTGAATTACCAGCAAGTTTGAAGAATTTTTTCTTTCCTCATTCTGACCTATTATTATCAACTAGTATGCTAAGAGCTATTTTATCTTTCTGAATACATGATCATATCCTAACAGATACTCCCTGAAGTATCCGGAGTACAAATCTCATTTTATGTGTATTAAAAACAGTAGGGAATCTCAAATCAGTTCACTAAATAGCTTTTCTGCAGCACCTTATTGAGAAAGAGAAAACTAATATAACTGCCATTTTGCTGTTTTGAAAGCGTTAAATTTGGCAGCCATTGAATTCCAAGCTTATATTATTTCTTCACAAAGGACATTTGAAGGTAAAATGAGAAGAAACTTTATTTTATTAAAATTTGAAAGTGACTAGAATGTGTGTCTCAGGGACTGGAGTAGTCCTTTGCACACAATATTCAAGATCTCATGGGAGAAAAGGAATTGTTTAATAAGAATGAAATGTTTAATACCATTAAATAATCTAAAGTTTGATGATTTACAGCTCAAGAAAAACTGTGGTGTACACTTAGCAGTTTTCAGTTTAATTTCAGATACAGACAGAGTTCTCTTGTAAACAAATCAATGTATTACATTATTATTCACAGATCCGTTCTGTACCTGCTTTTCATTTTGTGTCAAGCTATCTGATAGGAGGCAGCATTAAGAATACCCTTGGGCCAGTCACTTTATCTCTGTGTGCTTATGTTTATCTTCTGTGTTAAGTTTTGACAAGGTTTTTCTGTCCTTTGTAAGTATTGTGAGCTCCAGAGAGGAATACCAGTTGGAGCTGTGCACAGCAGTAGTGTTGTGCAGACTGCAGTCTCAGTGCAGTAGCTGAATGTTATGAGTATATTTTAAGAAACATTGCTCAATTTCTTTAATGCTTCTAAGAGGTGTCAGTTTTACAAATGGTGTTTTAGAATGAAAAGGATAACATTAGTATCCATGGGGTGAAGGAGAGGTGGTTATCTTGTAAGTGCAAGCCAGCAAAAGTATTCAATATTCCCTGAATATCAAGGTCTTGATTCTGCATTGTTTCTGCTTGCAGAAGGACTTGACATTAACTTAAATGTTTTAAAATTATGGAAGCGTAGAGTATGTGAGTGCAGCACATCTTCAGCTGTAAAATAACACTTGCTTTTGACAGTTATATTTTAAGTGTCCATTCCTCATAATCTGAAAAAAACAGGAGAGCTTGTTATTGTAGTCTGCTTCTCTTTCTTCTCCTTATTACTACCATAAATCTACCTGAACTGAGAGGGAAAACCAGAAAAGTTTATTTACTGGAGAATTTACAGCCAAACAATCAGAATTTGCTAAGACTGGACAACATGAAAGTTAATGTGTAAATTAAAACTGGACTGCATGGAAAAAAAATTTAATAATTCATTTCAGTGCTTCTGCGAGAGACCATAAGTATCATTTGAGGGATTGCTATAAAGGGTGAGAGAGGGAAATCTGGTTTTTTTTTCAGTATTGCTGCCAAATACAATTCACACTCTTATTTCAACACAGAATTCTTTCGAAAATTAAAATTAAATTAACCTTGATAATTATTTGGAAAAAAAATAGAGAAATGGAGGTTACTTTTCTGAAAATATAATTGTCAGCTATATGTGGAAGTATATATCACACAGTGCCTGATATTGTTAATATTAGTATTTGTGATTTTGAAAAAGAAATTCACAAACAAGTGCAATTCCTTTCCCTTCTTCTCACCAGGCACATCAGTTCTAGAGTACTGAATGTAATAGAAAATTCTACCATTATGTGACTTTTATACCCCTGTATAAAAAATGTCTGCATGAGTAAAGGCATCTACACAGTGTGTAAAGAGATACTATTATGGAAATGTACACACATATACACATATGCCCACACAAATGCTTCGGTTTTGTATAAAATTCATCTATGCTTTTAAATTAATTCATCATTAAATGATGTTAATAAAACCTGAGATGCTCACCAGATCCTAAGAAACCCTCTGTGCCTTGGAGGCTGCAAGTTCACTCTGAATTAGTCAACAAACAAGAAATCATCTGTACTGGGATAATTACAGCATCAAATATGCTAGGGCTACAATCCATTGAAAGTCCTTCAGCCACTTGACTGGACTTTGCACTATGTTTCTTTTTCAGCAAACGTTTATTTGTGGTATTCCATTATATACCTGTCAATCTAGGGCATTAAGAGTGGTGGACATCAGTGACCTGTTAGGAAATCTCTCTGTAACATCTGTTCTTATGTCTATGCTGTGAAGCAGAGGGAAGCGCAGATTGGCATGTAGAAATGACAAAATATGTACATTAAAAGGATTCTTCTGTATCATGAAGTATTCATTGTGCTTCTTACCAATTTATGTCTGAAAGAAATAACATAGTTTACCAAGATAGTAATGTTTTTGGTGGTTTATCATGTTACTTCTGTGTAGCCAATGAAAAATTCATGAAGCTCACAAGAAAAATATTAAGGGTCAGTAGTTCATGGTACAGTATATAGAGGTACATAATGCACAGTGCATTTTAAAATCTGCCAGTTTAGTTTTTTATGAATGCTTTATTCTCAATTTTACAAGGTCAAATAAAATAGTACATATCTGAAGGATAAGGAATATTCTTTAATAGTATTGATTCTACAATTAGCAATCTTTTACCACAGTTTTTAAGAATATATCTTAAATATATTTTTGTTTGAATGAACTATTTGAGTAGCAGAAGCATTTCAGTATGTGGGCTGTATTCTACCTATGGAACTAGTCAAGATTTATTCTGAAAGCAGAATTAAGTCTTAAAGAATGTGTTGAAATTGCTAAGTTTTCATTTCAAACCTGTGAAGCCTGAAAACCCATGAAAAATGCAATAAAATTAAGGATGAAATAAACATTCAGTGAATGTATGCAAATTGGAAAGATTTCTATGTTAATGTACCTGACAAGATTTGTATCTGGCATTTTTTTGTTTTCATCTACTAAGGTTGTTGAAATAGTAAGTATTTTATTTTATTTTATACATAAATTTTCTTTCTCAGTTTTCTTTTCTTTTCCCCCATTTAAGATTCCAGAGGCTTATTTTATTAGAGATCCTCATACTTTCCTCCTTACAAAGGACTTTATTAAGGTATATATGTTGTTTTTAGTGCAAAAAAAAAAGCTCTCTCAAGACCTGAACTGCATGTCCTCACAGGTTAACATTTTCACATATAATGCCATTTACTGGAAATGAGAATGGTTAGTTGGTTAACTGAAGCATGCTGAAAGGAGAAGCAAAGCTTGTCTACAAAATACTAACACTTGGATGAGTCTGCAGCCTGGGAGGAGAGCACCGGGTGAATTTTCTGGACTTTTTTCATGGCTGACTTGGGATATGCCTGCATTGTCACACAGTGTGTTGACCTCTCTCCTTGATGCATATTGCTCATGACAGTCCCTCTCCCTTGCCCGCAGGCCATGGAGGCGCAGATACAGAACTTTGGACAGACGCCATCGCAGTTGCTCATTGAGCCCCATCCACCTCGGAGCTCTGCCATGCACCTGGTGAGACATGACTGCTGGCTGGGAATGCATTCCCTTTGAACCGTAGGATCCCTTGTAGGTCATAAAGTACTCATTAAAGCAACACTTTTAATGCCATCCATTGCCCATGCAGCCATACTTACTTCTAGTAGCAACAGCTCAGAGTGCTCTAGCAGAGCAAGGTGGAGGTGTGACTAGCTTCAGCTTCCCATAGTCCTGGCTTTTCCTTTCTAATATTGTATAAGAAGGCCCTATCTTAAAGCACATACACTTGATAAATACATATTTGGATTCTTGTTTCTGCAAGTGGTAGGAATGACCGCAGGCTTTCCTTAGAGTGAGCATGTTGTTTTGTTTTAAAGGATGCATTGTTAGGGGCTGATTTATGAACAATGTATGCTTGAAAAAAATGAAGTATTGGAGTTCAAATAAATCATGCTGGAGTCCTCCCACCCATTCCCCCAGGAGAATGCAATGTATATTCTGAATTTAAATTTGATCTCCAAAATTCATTCCCATCACATTCTTCTCTGTGCTTCTTGCAAAGAATTGTATCAAATAACCAGACTGAACAAGACAGATCCCTGTGCCCCTCAGTGCCTTTGATAAAATGCTTAGAGCTAGATATTTCTTTTGAGCTTTGTAAATCAACACTAATACATGCAGTAGTTTCAATTATTTTATCTATCTACAAAAAAATTGTTCTATCTAATTGTACACTACAAAAGTAGGAATTGATCTGGAAGTGTTGTGTTATTTTAAGTAATGTGTAGAAGTCAAACATAATATTTATTTTATATTCCTAAGATATGGATAATTTATTTTTAATAGTAATGCAAAGTGATAAGCAGCAAAGAATATTTGAACTTCTATTCTTTTTGTTATAACAGTGATTGAAAAAAAATCATAAAAACCTGTACTCAATAACTATCATTGTCTATATACAAACAATTGTGTCATTTGTACAATAATGGAAAAGACTTACATTATTATAACCTTATTAGGTTAAAGACTCCCTAATAAGCATATGCTTTACATAGAATTAAATGGTCTATGTTTGGAAGTGCTGTATCTCATATAAGGAATTCATTAAGAAAAATTAAATATCTGTGAGTTTTTGAGTCCCTCTTAAAATTTCTTTTTTTAACTCGTTGTTTAGAGAATTAATATTTATTATGTATTAATTGATTAACTCATTACCACATATCTCTCTTTTATGAATATTAACTGCTGAATAATTTTACATTTTACTGTATACTAATTAATGCTAGTGGTCATTTTGCGCCTTGTAATGATAACCCTTACCGTACCTATTCTCTACTTATCCTCGTGTAATGTTCCAACAATAGCTTCTGATCTTGCTCTCCTCCATCAGTAGAGTAGATGTGCAGGTAGTGTTGTTTTCCCTGTATGTGCACATACTTGCCTGCTCTTTTTTAACCTCATTTTCCCTCAGACCTCCTCACTAATTGTGTTATCCCTTCTGTTTTCTTCTGCTCTCTTCTCCTTTCTACTCAACAGTGTTTCCTTCCACAGAGCCCCCTCATGTTTAAAGATCAGATGCAGCAGGATGTCATAATGGTGCTGAAGTTCCCCTCAAATTCCCCTGTCACACATGTGGCAGCCAACACACTGCCCCACCTGACCATTCCTGCCGTGGTGACCGTCACTTGCAGCAGGCTGTTTGCAGTCAATCGGTGGCACAACACAGTAGGTAGGTCCTCACAGGCACCTTTCATTCAAATTTGAAGACACCTTAACAATTCAGCTTTAATTTTGAGTTCAATTTAGCTCACTCACCTGCCTGTGCACAAAAATTTACTGTTTCTTCTGGTTTGTGTCAAATAATCAAAGCTTCTGTTTTCTCTGGTGTCATTCCTAGAAACACTCTCCCTAACAGCAGCATATCACCATGGCAGCCAATCGATTTGTGATTACTTCAGGATCAGTCTTTGATACAATGCTTTTCAGGAGAGTGCTGCTGTTCTTGACACAGCCAATATTAATATGTCCCAAGTTTCAGGGAGCTTACATCCCTGTCTGCTGCTTGAGAGAGATTTCATGTCTGTTCAGGAGCTTGTAATATGCCATCCCCTGGGTCACTGTTAGATTTTCTGGGACCCTAAGCAAGCCAAAGCAGCCAGATGCTGAACTATTCTGAAGAGAAGTTTCCTCATTCTCTCCCAAAAGGTCACTGAAAAATTCCCTTCCAGCCCCTCTGCTAACCTCTCCATATTGCCACTAGGACTGTCCACGTCACCTGGACATGTAGGTGCTGAGATTGTCCCAGGCATTGCTAAGTAGGTGGTCGGGCCATGAGGTACTGTCACAAGACTTAAAAATAGGTTTCATTTGCTAAGGTAGCCTCCTGCTGTGATAGCCCTTATGCTGCAATATCTGGAAACTTCTGGGTTTCTTCCCACCTAAGAAAAAGAATACCACCTGGTATTTGAGAGTGTAACTCAATATCTGGCTCAGGAGCTTTGTAGAATCCAAGCAAAAAAGGAAAATTCCTCCACTCTGTATGCACAGGAGAAGACCCTGGACAGAAATAGGTCATACTGGTGAGAGATTTGTGATATTTAAATTAGATGTCTACCTCCAGTATAGGGATCCTAGATTCCACTGACTTACCTGTAAACATCTCCTAGGTGAATAATTCAAATCAGGTATCCCATCTCTTGTGCACAAAGCTGGACAAAGATTGTTGTTACATGCAATAATTCGAGGAATGAAAAGGAGTTCCATTATAAACATACTGTAGAGGAACTATCAGAGCAAGTAAAGTCCATTTCATTCTGAATTCTTGAATAGCAATAAAAAGTTTAATATCACTCTTATTCCAAACGTCTGAATAATGTTGGCATGAATATTAAATTTTGCATGTGTTCAGAAAGTACCTGTTCTCTGTTTACAAACAAACTCTTCATGGTGATTTAGAGAATACGACAGGAACAGAACAGAATATCTGATTGCCTTTCACAAATCTATACATTTATGATACTCATCAGGTGTAACTGTGTTACAAGTAAAAAATGGTTTTACCATTTCTTTAAAACAAAAGGGAAAAATTTAGAGGGGAAAAAAACAAATAAAACATTTTAAAAAAAAATTTTATTACTGTATCCTCAATGGAAGACCCAAATGTCAGGAATGACTCCAAGGTGCAGAAATTGTGCCATATTATTTTAATGCTCTTTTGACTAACATTAATTGGCTAACTCCTAATTATTTGCCCTCAATTTTTCAGGGATACTGTCCCTGAAAAGTCCAGGTACTCTATACACCATTCATGTCTCCTCTGTTTGAGGAAGCTTTTTTAGTACTGGAGTAGCCCTTTCTCATCCAGACTGTCAAGTGAGGGGAAGCCAAAATTCCTACCCATACCTTACTGTGAAGGAGTCAAGGTCATTAATATTGCAGTATGCTGGAATACAAGGGTTTCCTTAACAACTTGCATTTGGAGTCATTTAGTTTAGCTGAAGTCGTGTTGATCTTTAGGGTACATGTGATTGTAAGATTTTAGTTTTTCATCTATACTCTTGTAAAACATAAGTCGTGTTGCAAACATGAAGAATTAATTCGTGGCATGAACCAACCATAAATTAAATTTCACACCAGTTGTAAACCTTTGGTTTAAATTGCAAAGAAAATAATACTTTTTATTATAACAGAAAGAGACAGGAAAATGACACTATTTAGAGAATCAAAACTCATTGTAATGATTTTTCTTTACTTTTACATCATGCCTGGCAATGTCTTTTATTTTGCAAGAGGCTAATCCAGGACAGGGTATCAATTTCCTGCTATTACCATAATATTACTTTAATAACTCACAACTCCAGTGTAAATGATAGGTTTATTACAGAAATGTATACACAGACCACTCATTGTAGAATGTATGTAGAGCTTTGGAGTTTATAAACAGCAGGAGGCATTTACATAGCCATCTCATAATAGAAGTGAATTAATTTAATACCAGTAAAGATCTGTCCCAAACTGTTTTGATTTTGAAAGAAGAGATGGAAAGTAGGGAAGGAGAAGATCTCAGAGCAATGTTTCAGAAGATGGCAGAACTAGCTGTAGACCAGGTTTTCTTTTACCTCTTCCAGTTGTCTATTGCAGTAGTAGAAAATGGAGTTTATTCTTCAGAAATCTGTATCTCCTATTATGGAGGATATTCTTGTGCGACATGGCAGTTCATAACAAAAATTGTTCTTTCAGTAATGACAGTTTCACTTATATGCTAGGGAAGGTGCTCAGAAGAGCTAAAGGAATGCTGTCTGTGCATGAGAGCAGATAACACTAAATATGCAGACACTGATACACGTTTGAACATCTGAAAGGCTATTCAGAATTGAACAAACAGGAATAATTGTGGCAAATTTACTGTAGCCTGCAGTATTACAGCTAAAAATTCTACATAAATGCATGAAAAGATCCAAAAATAATTCTCTGTTATACTATTTTAAATAAGTTATTTAATGAATGTTTGTGGCTGCAGAAATTGTGATGAAGTTAGCACTGCTACATTTATAGTTACTAGTACATAACTGAAGAATTAACAAATGTATATTTGTGTAGCACAGAGGAAGGAATCTCAAAAGATTAATAGAAAAATAGTAAGAAGTTACTTTTTTTTAAATAGATAATAACTCAATAGTGAATCTTTAAACCTAGAAAAATCATATAAAAAGGTTTCTCTATGCTTTATTCTTCCTTTCATGGGTAGGTCTTCGGGGAGCCCCAGGATATTCTTTGGATCAAGCCCATCATCTTCCAATTGAAATGGATCCATTGATTGGTATGTCAAGATGAAAATGTAATGATATATTTGAAATTATGATTTTCAAGAATTATTGATTAAGCTATATTTGTATATTATGCTTCATTTAACACAGAAAATAGGAAAATATTTATTCTTGTCAGTCCTGGAGAACTAAAAGCATTAACTTTTATTAGCTTTTATTGATGCTGAATGAATTACATGAGTGCTATTTGTTATTAACATCACCAGCAATTGGTATTTAAGAAACAACCAATTAAGTCAGTTACATTGTCAGCCTATATCTATAATGCTGTTGGCTTATCAGGTCACATTAGTAAAATAAAATGTGCAGGTCTGGTGGAGTTCACATATTTTCTTTTCTTACAGCCAGAATTGTGTTTATCAGCGAAGATGTAGATCTATTCATTTTCATTCAATTTATGATTTGGATTGTTTTCGTTGGCATTACTAATTTAATAATGAAAAGACTGGATTTTAAATTGATGCATGATAGCATTTTTAAAATCCAGAATTTTTAAGGAAGCCAATTATTTTGAGGAATAGCATCTGTTAAAACTCTTTGATTGCAAGACTCCTTAGCGGTCATAATTTCTCATTAATTGCAACTATTTGATTTGTGGTTATTTTGTTTCAGTAACTTGAAACAGAAATTGGGCATGGGGAAGGTTCTTAGAGGCAATTTTGTAGCATTGGTAAGGAAAAAATGCATTTTTAAACATCTCCGAAGCAAAAGCTCCTTTTTTGCCTGTGTCAATATTCACAGTTGAAAGATTTATATAGAAGTACCTCAGGAGAGTTAGCTTTCTCATTCTGTGTGCTTCATTTCATCATAAAATGCAATGGTTTTCAGTTTTTTTCTCTCGAAAACTAGGGCGCAGCTATTGCGCCCACCTGTTCTGGAAATTTGAGTAATTTGTTATTCATTGTTGATGGACATAGAGGGTCTGCTAATTTAAATCATGTTCTTAGAATGTATGTAAACACAATATCAACTTTCACAAGCAATTTTAAAATATGATTTTTTTGTTGAGTCTCTCATTTCATTCAGTTGTGAGCAATTTAAGTAGAATAATAAAAAATAGGGGAAAAAATTCAGATTATGATGTGCTTTAAGTTGTGTTCCTATGTTAGGAACACAGCTTCTCAGAGTGACTTTTATCTCACCTGACTTCAGTTAACTGAAGTCAGTTGTCAAGATTCCCTCCATAGCCACTGTAGAAAGACAAACTGTCCTCTGGAGCTGTCTAACACTTAGACAGCTGTTACAGGGTGAGAGGACTTTACATGTGAAATGATGTCTTCATCTCCAGTGAGACTGGAGGGAGTGTAGGTAATTTACTTAGATTATATACTGAACTTTTAGAAAATTGATATTAAGTGAGATGGAACACACTTTTATTGTATTGCCATATCTTGTCTGCTGTGTCACAGGGAGTAAAGAGCACATTAGCTGGGGACTCCCAGTCCTTCTTAACTGCTCCATTTGGCAGTTGGGGTGGTGGGACTCTGCATAAACCATTCCTTTTCCCTTTGTCTGGGAGAATTTCCAGGTTTCATTGCCTCTTTTGAGATTACTGCCCAAGGCCTGGCTCCCTGCTTCAGGAGTAGGTGATAAAACCTACTTTTCCTGTATCAGAAAAACACATTAGGTTTGAAAGATTCATAGAATCATAGAATATACTGAATTGGAAGGGACTCATCAGGACCATCGAGTCCAATTCCTGACCCTGCACAGGATGCCCCAAGTATCACACCATGTGCCTGTGAATATTGTCCAAACACTTCCTGAATTCTGTCAGGCTTTGTGCTGTGATCATTTCCCTGGGGAGCCTGTTCCAGTGCCCAACCACCCTCTGGGTGAAAAAGCTTTTCTTGATATCTAACCTAAACCTCCCCTGACTCAAGTTCTCAAGACTGATGCCTTTTCCTGAAGTCCTGTCGCTGGTCATGAGAGTGAAGAGATCAGTGTCTGCTCCTCTACTTCCCCTCATGAGGAAGTTGTAGGCTACGATGAGGTTTCCCCTCATTCATTGGTTGAATCCTTATGTCTTTGATCTGATTAAGCATCTGGAGGTATGGGAGATGCCAAGGTCACACAATACAAGCTGAGTTACTTTATGTAGAAGAGATACCAACCAGCAAGAATTGACTTTCTGCAGTATTGTTTGTGCTGACTTAGTATTTTAAATGGACTTCCACCACTTTCTGCTAGTTCAGATTGGTTTGGGGGAGTACTTCAGCAGAGCACCTAAATTATTACCACCTATTATGCAGCGTGTCAGGCAGTTTGTAAGAAATTGTCATCTCCTGTAAAATCTTTTCTCTTATTCAAAGCAAAACTAGAAATCTCACAATAATTTTGTGTTTCTGACACACATATAGACAGCTCTAAATGTTCATATTCAAAATGCTTACTCAACAACAAATTCACAGTTCATTGAAAGTTAAATGTATTCATTTTCTCCTGTAAGTGCATGACAGGAAGGTGTTGAAATGGCTTACTTGTAAAATGTGTTTTGCATTTTGTTACAGCCAATAACTCTGGTGTGAACAAACGGCAGATCACAGACCTTGTGGATCAGAGCATCCAGATCAATGCACATTGCTTCGTGGTCACAGCAGATAACCGCTACATTCTTATCTGTGGTTTCTGGGACAAGAGCTTTCGAGTTTATTCTACAGAAACAGGTGACCCTAAATACAGCTCTCTGTTTCTTTGTGGGTCACCAAGTGGACAGAGACTATTATCTTAATAGTACCATATCTAATGCCTGTGCTTACTTCTCAATAACTGATAAAGGGCAGTTTATAAAATACTTCATTATTGTTTGAACATAATAGCTTTAAGATGGTTTTCCAATGGAAGATAAAGGATGTAAAAGGAAATAGAAAGGCATACAGTTTTATTAGTGGTAACTTTTGAAAACCATAGTTATTTTCAGGAAATTGATCATATCAAAAGTATCAACCAAAAATTTTGTTACAAAAGTTTTATGGCTGTATTGTTTCTAGCTCTATTTATTTCATGTAGTAGGGAATTAGGTTGCATAGCCTGCTACAGGAACTGATATTTTGTTTCTTTTTCTGATTACTTAGCTTAATATCATTCAGTATATTGCTAAAAATATATTGC
This sequence comes from Pseudopipra pipra, assembly GCF_036250125.1. Classification (NCBI taxonomy): domain Eukaryota; kingdom Metazoa; phylum Chordata; class Aves; order Passeriformes; family Pipridae; genus Pseudopipra; species Pseudopipra pipra. The sequence goes on from NC_087550.1 coordinate 51,141,290, forward strand.
TAAAAACTAATTGCAATAATAGAAAGAAGGAGGTGATAATAACAGTAAACCTTAGTTTAACATTAACATAGAACAAATAGACAGTTTTAATATAATAATGTAGCACAATTCTGGAAAAGTTCATGTGCTGTCTTATGCATATCACTCATGAAATTCATAAATAGTGTTCTAATGCCAGTGCTTAAATACTGATGGAGCCATAACTCCACTTAATATTCTGTGACTGCAGCACTGACTTGATTTTTCAGAGATAAGGGTTAGACTATGGATTGACACAGAGCACAGCCTTCAATAGGAACGAAAAAAAGAGGAAAAAAAGGTTTTATCTTTTTGGTTTTTTAATCCTGTCATAGCATGTAGTGAACTCTAATTAAGGGACATGAGACAGAAGTTTCATTTGAAATGAATATTAATTATATAGGTAATAATTTCTAAGTGTTAAAAAAATGAATTTGTATGACTTTGCACTCCCACCAGGAAAATTAACTCAGATTGTGTTTGGCCACTGGGATGTCGTGACTTGCCTTGCCAGATCGGAGTCCTATATTGGGGGTGATTGCTACATTGTGTCTGGGTCTCGTGATGCTACATTGTTGCTTTGGTATTGGAGTGGCCGACATCACATTATAGGCGACAATCCAAATAGCAGTAAGTATCCTTTAAAAAAACACCTTCCTGAGAGGTCTTCTGTCACACCTATCCATTTTAACATTCCTTCTGTCAGCTTCAGAAGTGATTACCAAATATATCGATTACTTCACTTATAGATTGAAAGTTGGTATAAGAAGAGCACCACATGCTAAGAAATTCATTGATTACTAGCCAAAAAAATGCTTAAACACTCTGTGTGTGGTAACAGATAATAGGATGGGAGTGTAGTTCTTAAATTTGTATCACTTATTGCATCATGTCATCATAAACTAGAACAAGATGGTTATGGCCTTTAAGTGACAGGACATATATCACTATATTTTGACTTTCCTTCCCCTAGAAATAATTTTTGGCATTTTACTTTACTCCCTTTGTGCTACAGCATGCTGTATCAGCTGCTTGCCTTTTCAAAAAAGGAATGTTTCACATGCCATGGAATTAAATGAAACTCTCTTGGGAAAGGTCTTTCTAAAGCAAGCAAAGCTTTGGAGAATCAATATGACTGAATAAAAATAGAAAAAGATAAAATGTCAGGAAGAGTTTACATTTCATTTGCATGGAATTATCAGTGCTTGGCAGAGTGAAGGGGACATGATAATAATAATTAGTATTAATATATATAAAAGGGCACTTAAAGCACTCTAATTTAAAGGTCCCTTCACCCAAGTCAGAGATATGACCAGAGCTAAAGACAAGAGCAACTTTTATCCATATACTAGAACTGTACTGTACAACACTAAGTCCATTTCATCTAAAGCAGTTTCTGAATTCTGATGATTATTTTCAACACAAGGATTCTATCCTTGGAAAAAAATGTAAGAATCCATCACTATCAGTTTTGATCACTGATTCAAATACTGTCTGGAGCAGTACTGTCAGTTACAGACATGTAAGTGAAAGTATTACTTCAACTGAATGGCTGTTAGAAAAGTGTTTTATTTCAAAGTAAATATTTTGTTAATTTTTCAGAAGTAGACTTTTTATTGAGTTTTAATATTTTCCATTTGTCTGTAAGCAGAGCAAAGGGGAGACGGATGTAAGCCTCGCTTTTTCACTAGATTTAATTTGCTTTTATAACAGAGGAAATGGAGGGGAAAAAATAAAATTGTGTTCCCATAACAAATTTCTCTAATTTTTATGTATATCCCAGGACTTTTTTAGCATGTAATTCTCTGATATGGAGAAATTCAGTCAGTGTCAGAGCACTCTGTTTAGGTTGACACCATTTTGTTTCTTTGAATGCCTGTGTGATTCATGTCAAGTATTAGTAATTTCTATGTTAGGAGAAAAATAAAAAGAGCTTTCTACTTTCATTTAAAAAAAAAAAAAAAAGTAAGACTTTCCTTTACCTCCTCTGATTATTATGGGGCTTGGACAGCCTTGCAATTAGCATCTCCATTCTGGCTGATACAAAATGCTTCAATTCTTTTCCAGATAGAATTATTTCAGTTCTGATACTGTTTTGTCATCACTTACATATCTGAATGCACAAATTGGTATTTTTGGCATCTCCGATTTAATATCTTAGCTGCATAACTTTGGAAGTGTCTGCCTTGGACATCTTGGAAGGATATGTATTGGCTGACAGAAATAAATGAAAACAAAAATTAATTGTATGACTTGCTCTGCATCTCTACCTCTATATGGATAAGGCTAAAGAAAAGGTCTTATAATCAGGTTCATGGGAGACTGTGCTGCAAGTAGTCATATCCAGTCAAATGAAATCTTACAGGCACAGGTACCAGAACTCAGGAAGATTAAATACCTAAGTCCACTGTGGTTGCTTTGAAATATATTGATACAGTTTTTAAATATCCATGTTGAAGACATGTTAAAGACTGATGTTGAGGAAGATTGATGTCATCAATATTATTACTATCTCTATTCATTGAATTAAAGTTACCATGGATATGCTAATTATGTACTAGGACTGTACTATAACCAGAATTTCATGTGTTGCAAACCTATCCTTATTAACAGCTACTTTGACTTTTAATGAACATACATTAATGGGGATAGATCACAAAAACAAAGGGGTTTTTAAAAAAGGGCCTTTAAAAACTTCTACGATAATGAAATGCTTCTGCTGAAGTAATGACTGGTAGTTTCTGTTCCCTACCACAAACAGACATGATGGTTGTCCTATGACTGATTCCCTGTATACTAGTTTTCAAGACTGAAGCATTCTCAACAATCCTTATGAAAATATGTCTGAAGTTTTACATAGTTAAAGCCACTGAAGTACTAAAGAAATCTTTTCTAATCTACCCTTCTATAGTTGCTGGTAGAAGATTAGGATTTATCTTATAGGAAAAATGAAAGTGAGATGTTCACTGTAGGTCAAATCCAATTACTTAAGATCTTTAGAATCAATTTCCAGAAAGATGTAGGTGATAGTTGCAGGGGGAAAAAGAGGGATTGGTTTTTTAAAAGCTGTCATCTGGAGACACAGATAAGGTATTTTATACCACAGGCTTTAAGAAGGTGAAGAACTCAAAGAAAAATGTCAGGTATAGTACCTATCTGGATTAGATGCTTGACTTTATAATTATCTTTTAAGCTGAAACATGGTTAATTATCAATTTCAGCTTCAATACATCCAATTACCAAAAGGAACTTTAGTTGTTTCAGAAAATCTTAAGGGGGAGAAAAAGCAAACCCCAGTTCTAAACAGTTTGTTTAGTTTAGCATTTGTATAGAAAAATGTAGATACTATTTCATTCGAAAACATAGCAGTCACAATCACTTGTGTGAAATTTCACTTGTTGTGAAATACTCTGGGGCAAAAGATTGTCAGATCAAACTTCTTACAGATTCTGCTAAAGTTCCATGTTCCAGAATCTGATCTTTACTAAAACAACTTGTATGTCAACAATCTAACCTGTCAGACTAGTGTAGAGTCTTTTACTGAAATACCTGTGCAGGTATGTGCTCAGTGGGTGACTTCAGCTGTGTCTGTGGGAAAACCAGAAGCAACTCTGGTTTAAAGAGGAGAATTGAGAAAAAATTGCATCTTGGATAAGACTCTTACAAGTGGCTGCTCTAGCTCAGTAGTTGAAAATTCTCCTATAAGAGCATGTAGGCTTCATTTTATAATTTTAAAACAATTGTTCCAAGCAATGCATTTATTAAGTTATCACTTTTAATCTACAATAAGTATAAAAAATGAGTTTCTGGTTTAGTTTGCACTTGTCATTGAAGTTTTACCAGATTTTAAATACAATGTTTTCCACAGAGTAGCTTTCAAAAATAGCTTGTAAAAAACCTTCGATGAGTTCATCCAGACAGTGGGAGACTAAGTTCTTGACCACTAGAGACTGATCCTCATTCCCATATTCACAAGCATATGCTGACTATCAGCTATAAATTAATGTGTGAGGGGACCCTGTGAACCTCCGGCTTTAGTAGAAAGCAAAATTCTTTTCTATGCTCTTGTTTATGGATCTTACATGACATGATGATTGCATATAAGTAGAGATAAATCAGGAAATCAGGAGCCCAAACTACATACTTTCAACAGCAGCATATAGGGCACATCCTATTTGTCTGGTCTAACAAACTGATTTCATGGCCTTGCCATTCCGAAGTAGAGGTGATAGAAAAAGGTCCTAGGCTAGACTAAAAAGACTAGACTAAAAGGCTGGTGTTTGGGGGATGCTCCTGGAAAGTGAGAGATGTGGCATGATCTTCTGTAGGCTGAAGGGCCGTTGAATGCAGGGGTTTACATATGATTGAACCTCCCTTTATTTCTTTGTCCTTGCTTAGTTAAGTACCATCTTTGGGAGAAAACACTGAAGTGAATGAAACTTTGTCCTCTTGCCAGGGTTATATATCTACTTTCTAAGCCAAAATTGCTGATCTGAACTGGCTAATCTGAATCTACACTTTATTAAGTTGATGACCACATTATATAAATCTGCTGCAGTTGAGAGAACAGTAAAATGTGCCTCTTTCCTCTTAGTAAGGCGCGGCACATAAAAAGTACATAGTTTGCATATTTTAATTCTTTGAAATGATATGGGAAATGTAAATCTTTGCAGTTCTTAGAGATTGAAGAGTGATAGATTTTGACAATTTGTGGTTTGATTTTTTTTTCTCTTACAATATATAGGGATTTGCTTTAAGTGAGTGCTAATTTGTATACAAATTTCTTCTCACATAGCAACTGTACTAGTCATCACAAAAAGGAGCAAAGAGAGTATATGATATGCCCTGGAGTTCAACATGTATCATTATAGTTGTTTTATTTTTATATTTTATGATAGCTTTATTGAATGTCTATCTCAAACAAGTGACTTTGAAAATGAGAATTATCTCAGAGTCTTTGAACAGGTATACCAAAGTGGATGATAGAATTTCAGAAAAGTGAGGGACAGATGCTTTCATCTGAAACAGACACAAATTCAGAAACTAATTTGGAAGTGATAAAAATTAATTTGCACACTTTAATTGGAATCAGACTCCTGCATGAAAGAAAGGAAGGGTAGGCAGCTTGTGCTAAAGGCTGATTGAATTTTTTGTCAGGTAAGTATGTTGGACTTGGCCATTTATCCTCTTGAGCCTCTCCATGCAATATATTACATTCACCCTCTGACTGGTGTTCTTTAAAAGGATCAATGCTATTCCTGTTTTTTCCCTAGAGCCTGAAATTTCATTGATCTTGGGACTTGACATTTCTTATTACCTACTGTAGCTTCCAAGATGATGGCCACAAGAGGTGTGAGAGTTAACCCCCCTTTTTCTAATGGGAACTGTGGTGACCATTGGAACATATTGTGTCTATCAGCCCTAACCTGGGTTTGTTTAGCATTGTAACATAATCTTTAAAGGTGCTAACAATTCATCCTGTTCTAGTGAGTGTATTCTGTATATATCTAAAAGGAAGGGTAAGCATTACCATAAAAGATCTTTGTCAAGTTAACCTGCATTTTTTTTGTCTGTCATGAAGTATAGCTTTTTGTATTTGTTTTACTTAACACAATTTTGAAACAATTTAAAATTGTGAACATCAAGGGTTCTGCAACTTTATGTCTTGAAAAAATAGTTGTTCTGAAATCAGAACATTCACATATTGTTATTTATAGCTCTACATTTTAATATGCTCTAGCTTAACCTTGAAAGGGCAGTAGTTTAAAAGTAGCCACTGCCAAGTGGACTGGATGGCTGTCTGAAGGTCCTGCACAAGGACATGGACACATGTACTTAAAGAGTTATTTTATTATGACACTTGTACATTTGTACAATTTAAGTAATAATTTTTAAAATATAGTATCTTAGCACTGTTCTGGCAGAGTAGAAGCTCTCTGAAAACTAGTTTGTAGTTTTTACTGGCACTGTCTCTACTCTGGTAGCCAAGACATTTCTCTCCTAGGACTGCTATGTAAAAGTAAATGAACCAATAATCCACCTGAGCTAAGGCAGTTATCTCTAGTATTTTATCAACAGATATCTGTGCCCATGCTTTGCTGCATACACCACAGGAACTGTACAGTGCAGGGTGGTTCAGCATCTTGACGAAGTTCCCAAAGTTATTTAGTGGAAGTGATAGGAAGAGATGCTACAGATTCACACTCTTCTGTCCTCCACTATTGTTACAATCTGCTAAAATATTGCAGAAAGAATTTTTATATTCGAATATTCCCTTGAGCAAAATTAAAACTCATACAAGTTATCTGTTGAGACCAAAACTGTTTTATTAATTGCTAAGAGATGCAAAGAGAAAGAGGAAAAATTAAGAAAAGGGTAGAAAATGCTAAGATTAATTTTTAGAAGCAAAGGAAAAAGATTACCACCAAGAACTACCTATTCGTCCAAGCTGACTTGTGGAGGGGTGGGGGGGGCAGAGGGAGAGAAAGAAACAGTTTTCGCCGTTTTTTTTTTTCTCTGACTCCACCGCTTTTCGGTGATGTTATCTCTTTAGCTGCAGGGGGGTCTGGAATGCAGCCAGGATGTGGGCTTCTCCGCAGCTCACGCCGTCACTCACACTGGCCCTGTCTCAGGCTTGTGCAAAGGTCTCGGTCCTGCTGTACCTCTCAGAAATAGGGTTGGGGTGGAAAAAACTCACGTAGGAAGCATGGTGGGTCCCGGTCTGGTCCACTCCAAGACGGCAGGGGTCCAGCTTCGGACAGGCAGCTTCCAGGCGGCAGAAGGAAAGGTGAGGGTGAGGCGGAGGACAAGTTAGCGGTTGTGGCCAACTCTCTCTTCCATTCCTTGTTCCCCAATTTTCCCAAATTTCTCTTCAGCTTTTATAGTGTTCAAAGGAGGTAGTCTGTGGTGTTTTGGCACTTAGCCCTGTTCAGATGTTCACAGAGATATGATAAGGATGGACAATACCAGGATCCTTTGGCAGGAAAACTCCCATGGGAAGACTGGTGAGAACTTCTAGTGGAAAACTGACACAGAGGTTTTGGTAGGAAGTTTTTGACAGGCAGAAACAATGGCGAAACATAATTTTTGGCATTTGTATGTTATCTGTCTGTTACAACTATGTCTTTCCTTTTGGAGTCTGGTTGGTGCAAGGTACCCGAAAGTCCCCTCACGCAGGTGAATGGTTTGTAGCTGTATGCAATGCTGCTCGCATTTCTTAGCCCGAGCTGAGAATATTCTGAATATGTTAATATTCTTCTGTCAGCAATCTTTCTTTTACACCCATTGCTCCTTCATGTTGTGGACAGCGGTTGTAGCCTTATCTTTTCATCAAACTCCAGTATGGTTTTTTTTCACAGTATATATTCAAGAAAGCTATTACATTTTCACTTCCATGAAAGCCATAGTACTTTCTAAGATTTTTTTTTCTGATAAGCATCCCCTCAAAAGTCCTAACAGTAAAGCAAATAGTAAATTATTTTCAGCAAGTAATTCAGCTGTAGCCTTGTACTTGCTTTTGTCAAAGTCAGAGATTAAACGGAAGCTAGAATTTGCCTTGTGGTCTCATTTTTTTTATATAGAAGACTCCTAGATTTGTCCCCATGGCAATCTGTATATAATTCTTGTAAAAGGACAATAAGAGAGAAATAGTAACAGTCTGTTCTCTTTCTTTCCCTCTTCTTTTTTTCCTTACCGTGCAAGAGCACCATTTGTTCACAAAGAACCTGAAAATTGTATTAAGCATTATATTTTTCAGTGAGAAGGGAAGATGTGTTTTATTTTAGACTTTGTAAAAAAACTTACATGTTTGGAAATACAGTGCTGATTTTTTTCCTTTGCCCTCTAGTAATTCAGTTCAAAGGTGCTCCTTTGGGGAAATTACAGGGAGTTTACAGTGATGGTATCTCAGTTCTTAGGTAAGATATTTTCACCTGCAATTCCCTTAGAGCTGCAGCCTTTGACCTTTGACTGCATCTGTCAGTGGTGATGTGACAATGACAGAATATTTTGCTAGATTTTGAATGATTCCTGGAGTTCACAAGTTCTGTCCTTAGGAATAAAATGTAATATGACTGAGGTTCATGCCACAGCTTTTTCTGTAGAAAGTATCAGTGAATAATTTTTTCTTTGAGCCCTAAGGGGAAAAAAACCCATTTTCAATTACTGCTAGTAATGTATGAGATAATGTATAATAATATTCCATTATTAATTTGTATTTACTGAAAAACAAGACAAAACAAGGCTTATAGATATATGTTTCAGGGCAGTTATTTCTTATAAACATTTTCCTTTATAAAAAAATAAGTCAATTAAATATGCTTAATTTGCATATCCAGAATTTTTACAGTTCCATGATGTTATAGTGCTTTCCTAGGAAACACTGAGGAAAATGTCCTTTTGGAAATTTCATTATTTCTTTTTCTTTTAAAAAATTTCTAACCACATAATAATTTGATTCATTCAATTTGATACAGTCTGATGACATTTCTGTAATCAGATCTTAAGCCAAGATGGCCCTTGAGCATAATTTCTCTTTTTTTCTAGGAGGACACAAAGAAGGGAAAAAAAAAAAGAAAAAAGTGGAAAATTCTGAATCTAGTTTAATTGCTGTTTTCTTCTTTTTCTTTTATGCACATGGAGAAAACAAAACCTTAAAAGGAGATGGGGTTCTCAAAAGCAATGCTGATGGGGAAATTATAAAAATCTGAATCTCAAAATGTAGCCATCTTTTATGAGATAGAAAAAGCATCTTTTTCTTTTTGTTTTCCAACATCCATCCTTCCGTAGCAGTAGAGCTCAGTTTTCAGTTCACATCTTCAGTTTCCAGACCAAAAAGAAACTTTTATTGCAATCTCGTTTAAGCTTGGGAAACTAGGACTTACTGGGATAGCTGTTTGGATTAGAGGTAAGAAAGTATTAGTGTGTATGTACATTGCAACAATAAGACCAGTAAGATTGAAGCAACCTCTACCACTAAGTCCAAAACTGAAGTAAATCCATGGTTGCTAGCATTCAGCTTATTCAGAAAGATATTAAAATACATGGAATTTTTATTAAAATTTTCATGACAGGAGATGTTAGGATTTGACAAGAAATACTCTAGATTCATGCTAAATTTTCAAGAATTACTGTTCTATACGTTTCTGGCTACCCAAATTTTAAGCAAGAACTTAAAGCTAGACAGACACAGAAATGGTTTGCTACAATGGGTAAAAAGTGGCAAGCCCATCCCTTCAAAGGAGTTTTTTTAATCGAATCAAAAGGAAAGACCAAGACGGATGATTTATTCTGTAAGTACATAAGTGGAGAAAACACTAGAGAAGGAGAAGACCTGAAGGTAAAGGACAATGCTAACAAAAGAACAAAGAGATGCTAGAATAAAGAAACAAGAATAAATTCAATCTGAAGTTCAGACTATTTCTTTCCTTTAGAGTAGGAAAGGTCTGAAATATCCTTCCATGTCATGTACCCAGATAGCCATTTCATTAATTTATTAACTGGTTTATATGATATAAGTGTCTACAATAAAAAAAACTAAAGTCATTGACCCACAAAAGTCTATCCAAGCCTCCATTCCTAATGCATATCTTTCAAAAACCTATGCCATATTGCTTAGCTACCCAGGTAGTTCCCTTTTTAATTTGTTTTAGTGTTTAAGTATATTTCCAGTTAGAAAACTGCATTTTATTCTAGAGTTGAAATGTGTGCAACCATTCCCCCAGTGGACCTTGCTATGCTATTAGCTGCAAGATAAATTTCTGGGCTATTGGTCATCTTTTATGACCATGACTCCCAGTTACAGTAGTCAAGTCACTGCTTTGCTGCCTATGCAGTGAAGAGAAAAAACACTTTAAACACTGTGCAGCCTCCTGTCTTATTCTCTATATGAGTTGTGTGACTCTCCTTTAAGCTCATTTCTGTAAATTTGGATACAAGACTTTCACTTTTCTGGTCTACAGTGACAAAAGAGTTCTTGCCTCCTATTTGCTATGCTAACGTATTACACTGAAAGTTCATGTTGAGGAAATTTTCCTTTCTGGCTCCATAAATTCTTCTCTATATCACTTTGTTCCAGAACAGAATCTCTCTCCAGTGAACTGAGCTTATGCTTGTCCAGGAAAATTGACCTTCCACCTGGCTGCATTGAAAATATATGCAACACATTTTGCTACCTTTTTATTTACCTAGGCAATGCAGAGAATGATATAATAATGGCTTTCTCTTGTCATTGATAAACTTTGAAACTTTGCTTCAAATTTGTTATTCAAACTTTGCATCAGTTTTATGTTACAAGCATGTCTTACCAACAAAGATTTTATATTATCCCTTAGATAACATTACTGGTTAGTGTTCGATCAAGAATCAATTTCCAGCTCCTAACTGCACACTCTAATCCACACCCTATTTTACTTATATGTAGCTCGTAGTATACACCTCTCTATGGAAAAAAATTGATGATCTGTCAATGAACCAGCTTCTGTGCCATCCATGTTGTCCACAGTCAGTTCCATATAAAACAGGTTTAAATCAAAACACTGTATTACTAAGTCAAATATCTTGGGAAAAAATACATAGAGCCCATTTTAACATAGCCATGTTTATCAACTGTACCCCTCATCCTATCAAAATGAGATAAGAAGAAGACTCCCATTTCCAATACAGCATGGTGACTAGTATTAATGAGATTTTTACTTCCAGTTCTTCTTGACAGAACTGTGGATAAACCAGTTTGTTATTTTGCATAAAATTAATGTTACAGTAATTTATCTGTAGTTCCCTAGGTGATTTCTTTTGTCCTTTTTAGGTATTTCAACTACATGGGCAGAACTCCAGTCCTTTGGAATGTCCCAGTTTTCTGTATTTCATTTGTACAATGTAAATATAATCAGATGAACTCTGTATTATCCAGCAAGTTGTTAATTTTTTATTTACAATTGACTTGCTTTGCCTGGCAAAGCAATATCAAATACTGAGCATCTGTTATTATTAGAAACAACAGAAATGTTGCTGTTTGTCATATAAACACTCCATAAATGCCCACTTGTTTGAACCCCAAATAAAATTCATTTCCATCCTGAATAAAAAGAATAAATATTTAGGGAGAAGTCTATCCTATTCTCTAATAAATTTAATGTGATAAAAATGGCATAGGTATCCATATTGATGTATCTAAAATTGCATATACCCATAAACATTTTTACACATATTTTAGTCTGTAAGCATTCCCCGTGTCTCTGAATCAATATTATCTATACAATAGCAGTATGTTTCTAGTACAGTGCTGTTTGTCCTCTCTTCCTACCCCCAGTTTTGTGAAAAAAATTATGATCATTAATATTAGGAACATCCTAAACTCATACTACTCTTTAGGTTCATAGCAGAAGTCTGAAGACATATAGGTTTAACAGCAGACCTTTACATTACAGCTGTTTGTAATACTACCACACTTTGTGTTCTTTTAATTAATTTATTAATGCACTGGAAAGTTGTTCTTATGAAGCTTTATGCTACCTAAATATATTTTGCTCATTGTGCTAAGTATGAGATATTTAATCACACTGCACCTCTCTTTGATGCTTACTGATTTGAAGCAAATTATAGCGAAGTTCTTTTGTTGATAAACCAGGTCTGATTTGGCATTCCCTGTTGTTTTCTTTTTCTTGTTCTTCTCACTTTTTTTGTTCTTTAACAGGTGATTATCCAGCTCCTCGCGCTGTTCTAACTGGCCACGACCATGAAGTTGTCTGCGTGTCAGTCTGTGCAGAGCTGGGACTTGTTATCAGTGGTGCTAAAGGTCAGAAATGTTTTTATGATTTAAGTCTTAAATTTTTAGAGTCTTTTTTAGTGGGACTTCTCAGACTTTCTGCACACCACATATACTTTAATCATCCAAAGTAATCTCTACTAAGACGTGTTGTAATTCTGGGGGAATCTGAATCAGTTTACTCTGAAAATTGTTACTTACCATCTGTACTTATGAGTTGAGATATAAAGTAAATTGTTCATTGCTTCCAACCATTAGTCTTTGCAGCTATTCCCCCAGTTCTGAAAGGTTCTTTTATAGAAATGTATGCAATAATTCTAATGACATCTAGTGATTTTTAAGAAACCTATATATGGAGATGTGTATTTTGGGGAGGTCCAACTCCAAGTTCTCCACTCTGATCTTAAATGAATGGTAGTTTCTAGCACTGACCTCACTTTCCAGGGCAGCAGGATCAGTTTGCTTGGCTTTGGATCTGTGTACATTTTATCCAGTAGGGGGGTTTTTTTGCAGTGATTTCTAAATAATAATGAGCACTGCAGGTTTGTTGTTATCTCTCTTAATGTTTTTCAGTCATCTGTTCACACTTTCTCATTGTTATGTATGAAATCCAAAGCACCCAAAAATTGCTAATGCAAGTGTTCAAAATCCTTTCCAAATCTGCAGCAGTCTCTTGTATAACTGGTAATCAATGTAAATAAAGCACCAGCCTCAGTGAGTGTTTGCTTCACCCTTCCTTACTCTCTCCTTGATTTGTTATATTTTAGTTGTTTTACTCATCTTCTCCTCTTCCCCATTAATTCCAAGCCCACTTTTCTCCCCCACTGCTCTGTCTCGTTGAACTTCTTAATTTGTCAAATTGCATGTCTTTTTTCCTTTCCTATTTGCCTCTCCCTCCTCTCCCTTTTCTCTTAGTTTCTTTTGTGCTACATCATCTCTTCTCCCTTCTTGTTTCCTTTCTATACATTACCCTTGTCCTTCCTTAAGCTTCTTTTTTTATTTTCCTGTCTCATTTCCACTCTACTCCTACATCCACTTCTAGTGACTTGCTTTCTCTGTCTAGAGTGATGCCTGTTTAATTCATCCCCATGGATATCTTTGTACTCCTTTTTCAAAAGTTTGCTACTTCTGAGGGTAAGAAGAAGGTGATACTTGCTCTGCTGGCTTTTGCTCATAGCTGAGCTCCTGGGTTATTTTTTTTTTATACTGCCTTGGAGCTCAACATTTATTTTCAAGCTGAGTGTGAAACTTTTGAGTAAAACCATGTTTTAGGAAAGCCCATTAGGAAATCCTAATGGGTAATTAACTGTCATGATGGCATACTGCATAACAGTCATAGGCAAAGTCAAGACATTTGGGAAAAAAATGTACAGTGATGCCGATCCTAAAATTTTTCTCTTGCAGCACTGCTATTTCTTACTCTTTAAGGCAGGTTCATACACTCTTGCTGCCATAATAGCCTACTCTTTCTTTTTATAAATTATAGTCTATCTTTTTATAAATTTCCTCTTCTTAAAATAGATGGAATCTGTACTCTGTTATCTTCTGCTTCATTAAGTGTATGATGTTTTGGTAACTTACACATTTTTAGAGGTAAAGGCTGATGGAGAACCAAAGACTTTTAAATCAAATTCAGAATATGTTTGTAATTGATCAAGAGAAATGGAGGCCCAGTCTGTCTCCTGAGGTACTCTTCTCGTGTCCTTCCTCTTCAAACTCTAGTCTGTATAAAAAAATGCAGAGAGAAAATAATTTTTTTTTTATTGCTGTTTTCCAAGAGATGCTTTTTTTAAAGCTTCTTCAGTTCTGTTCTTTCCAGTCTTTTCCAGTTTCTTAGGTTGTATCTCATGGTAGAGCTGCATTGCCCTGCCATCCTGCCTGAGTGCAGCCTGTGCTTCCTGGTGGGCAGCTGTTCCTCTGGAGCTGGCTGTAGCACTGCGATAACACGCACAGCGCTCAAGAACCTGCTGAGGCAGGGAGACAGCAAATATAGGACTCCTCTGAGTAAAATCCTGTGTGTCAGGTTGATTTTTTCACATTCTTACCCAACAAACCCAAAAGAGAGTGGTCAGTCTGTATGTCCTTACAATAGCGTCCTAAATCAGATGTGCCTTTTTGTGTCCATGACAACTCAGCTGTGAAGGTATTACACTTTTCTTTGGAAAAATCTAACAAGGTAACTGTTCTAAATGTGGAGGCATCACTTCTTGTAAAATTCTGGCACTTTAGTATTTCCAAAGCTGAAACTCAACTTTTTGAGAAAATAAGTTAATTCCATTGCAGTAGTATCCCATGGACACAGTCAATAAGTCAGTGCGCAGTCCCTCTGCATAAAGACTTTATGCAAATACAGATAAAATCATGTTTTCAGAGGGTTTACAAATGAGGTCACTGATGCTGTAATTCATTCTACCTGGGTAAACCAGCTGCTGTGCGCATTTCAGAGAAGTTAGAAGGGCTTAATGCGGGGTGGCTCAGTCTGACAATATGATTTTACTTTAAGGGTCATAAGCCAGTTGGATAAGGAAGAGATTGCTGTGCTACCCAGCAGTATCCTGTGATTCATAAAAGACAACAATTAGTATTTACTGTGATTCATTACATTTATCACAGAAGAAACTCTTTTTCTCGCTGAGAATATAGATCTCTCTTTCAAAAGAGCTTTTCTCAAAAATCTTGGAATGGAAATAGCTTAATTTTGCATCTTAAAAATGTTCATTGTAGTTTTCATAGCTGTTTGTTTCTTTCATGAGCAGTAATAAAAAAATATTAAAATCTCATATTTAAATCTCTCTGGAGTAAATGGAGTTATAGTGTGATGTCCTAAAATCTCTTATAGTCCAAGTATCATTGTAACTGTTGGCTATCAGATGACTCCCTTTGCTAAAACGATTCAGGACTGAAACCTATGCATAATATGTTCATTGGGGCAGAGGATCTACAGGAACTGCCATTGTCTGTAGGAGAAATATGCAGTAATACAATCATATGCCCTCTGGGAGTTGCTTCTACTAGTCACTGATAGAGCCCCATCTGTTTAATTTGATTGGACAGGCTAAAAAGAGTTCATGTTGTTGGAGAAAATCAGTAAGACTGAGACTTCTGAATGCTTGGAAGCAGGAAAAAGTATTTTAAGAGATAAATCAATAAAACCTACTACCAGTTTTAGGCATGTTGTATCTATTTTCTTGATATGCGAACTCTTACATTTCCTTTCCTGTTGCATGTTTTAAATTCCTTGGGCAAACATCGAGCTTCTCATATCACATGCAGGACTAATGTGATATAAATGTGTATTATGCATTCCTTTTGTGCACAGAGTATATAGTTTGTATAAGCAGAAAATGTATGATATATTATGTTTTCATATACAGAAGGTCCTTGCCTAGTGCACACAATTACTGGAGATTTGCTGAGAGCCCTGGAAGGAACAGAAAACTGCTTGTATCCTCGCTTAATTTCAGTATCTAGTGAAGGTCACTGCATCATCTACTATGAACGAGGACGGTTCAGCAATTTCAGCATTAATGGCAAACTCTTAGCTCAGATGGAGATCAACGATTCAACCAGGGTAAATCTAAATGCAAACAAACATTTTTTGTGTGTCATCTTTATTTATTAAAATAAATTGAATTGATTTGCTGTATGGTTTAAAGGTAATCATATATGTAAAATTGCTGCCTTCTGGTTAAGTCATTGAAACACATATTCTTTCATCACCATGTCCAAATACAAAAATGCACTTGAGCTTTTCCAGAATAAATAAGAACAAATAGTTTATGATCCCACACGATTCCTAGAATTTTTGTTTGGAATTAAATTTCAGTGGGAAATATGTCTTTGAAACAAAATGCTCTGAAAAGTCTTCATTCTTCATTTATTACCCAAGACATGAATTCACGCCTTCGGGACTCTGCTCTCTCACTAGCAATTGAAGCAGCATTAAGAATGCAGATCACTGCTCTGCTTTAGATGTTAGTGATGGCACCAAGTATTGTAGAACAAACTACGTTATGTAAAAATGCTGAACTCAAGTATTGGCAGATTCAGCTAAAGAGCTTTTTTGTTATATATCATGTTTAAAAGCATACAATTGTTTTATTTAAAGTGGATTTGGATTTATTTAAAATCCAAAATTTGTTGGTTTCTTTTTGACTGGGGAGAAAGAGGATTGGAACTCTTTTTCTTGAAATTTAAAGTGGATAAAACATAAGAGATGCTTATAAGTTGACTGATTTTTTTAAATATTGAGACAATATCCATAAAAACTAACTGTGTGCTTGGGATTTGTCTTTTTCTCCTGAAGGCCATCCTGCTGAGCAGTGATGGGCAGAACCTGGTGACAGGAGGAGACAACGGTGTAGTGGAAGTATGGCAGGCCTGTGACTTCAAGCAGCTCTATATTTACCCTGGCTGTGATGCTGGCATAAGAGCTATGGATCTGTCTCATGATCAGAGGTGAATTTGCCTTTCATATTTGTATGTAAATGCTAAAATTTCACAAAGTATACATCTTCATGAACTTTAAGTTATGAATTTATTGTATGCAGTCGTTAACAGGATATGTAAAAAACCATTACCCCTGTTGTTATCTTGTTGATTTATCTGACTCAACACTTCCTCTGATCCTTGAGTCTCATAATGCAAGCACTTAACATTAAGGTGAGATCTTATATCATTGAAGTCAGTAAGCCAGACACTCAGCCAGCAAGAAATGGCTAAAATTGCATTAACTGAAGAACATAGGAATAGTCAGACTGGATCAGAGTGCAATAGTACCTATTAACCAATGCCTGAAAGAAACAATTAAAAAAGTTTGTGGTACCTCTCTGATTTTCAGCCATGTAGAACTTGAGAACTTCTTGGGGTTGCATCTAGTCCATGTGTAACATTATCAGTGGATTGATCCATGAGAATTGAATGTGGTCATTTCCTTTAACCTTCCTGAGCAATGGAGATGCAGTGTACAAGCCTAGATTTTTGCAGTACTGCTGTGTCACTGAAATGCCCACAGTCAATGTACAAGATACATGCATCTAGTCCCTCAGTCTTCTACTGTGATTATATTGTAAGCCTATATGTTGCATTTATACAGAGTTATGAGTGGTTTTTTGTTTGCATCATGCATCAGTCTTGTATTCCTTATCAATATACAAACTCATGACACGCAAAGAATTCCCAGGATATTAAAAAAATCGTACAGCGTTCATTTAAGTTAATTTTTTCTTACACTTTTCAGCTTTCCTATTCATTCTGTAAAGTAACAAAAACACCTTTAAGCAAAATAGGTATCTAATTTACTCAGGTATGCACAGATGACTTGAAACAATTTTTTTTGCCTCAAACTTACTCTTATTGAAAATAACTTACAGAAAGAAGCCTATTTGCTTCTAGAGCTTTGCCAGTTTATACTTGCATCATATACTCTGAATTGTTCAAAGGGATTTATTTACACTGAAAAAAATTCCAGCTAGCCTATTTTCTCCATCCCTTATTGCAATACAAGGCTGGGAAGCCCCATCTGTACAAAATGCTTTAAGGACCTGCTTAACTTTAGACACGTAATTAAGCAGAGGGTGGTTTTTGTATGGTTTCATAGAAGTTGTGCTAGACACCTTATCCAATATTTAAACTCAGCTACCAGAATTAGATATGGGATAACTGGAGAATCCCCTCAACTATTGCTACCAAAACAACATAAATCTGGGGCTACATTTCAATATGAAGCTTTTTGTGAGTACTAGGGTGTGATCAGCTTATGATTAAGGGACCAGTTCAGTTGTCTTCACAGAGGCATCTCATTATGTCTGGGAGGCCCTAGGATATCCAGCTGATCCCAGCTGCAGCCCCACGTGCAAAGAGCTCCACGTCCTGTGTCCCAGCTGCTAGCCAGCATAGACATGTCAGCCATCCTAGGTCACCTCTAGTATCATGAGATACCTGCAATTATGTAGCTGGGTTCTAAAACGTCTGAATGAAAGTGTTTTCACACAGATGTCTTCTTGTGAGCTAGAGGAATAAGTTTCTGTAATAACAGTGGTGATTTATTTGCTACAGCCTGTGGAATATAAAAAACAATTAAGCTCATCCTAAAGTACATGTCCAGTGACCTGTAGAGAGTTGATCTCAGGCTGCACTGAAGGTGCTGGTCAGGGCCTAATTTGATTGTCTACTCATAGCCAGTTAGTACTGTTTGAGATACCTCGGTGGTCTGAGGGTGACACATGGCAAAGGACCTAGTGAAGACCCACACCTTTCTGCAGAGGCAGCTGGAATCAAGGCAGGACACGTGAGAGCATCTCAAATGACATTATTCTGGAACACCTCTCCTATGAAGACAGGCTGAGAGAGTTGAGGTTGTTCAGCTTGAAGAAGATCTAACTTTAGGAAAACATCATTGTGACCTTTCAGTACTTAAAGGGGGCTTACAAGAAGGAGGGAGAGCAACTTTTTACTTGGGCAGGTAGTGATAGGACAAGGAGGGACAGTTTTAACCTAAAAAAGGAGAGATTCAGATTAGATATTAGGAAGAAGTTTTTAGAGGATGGTGAGACACTGGAACAAATTGCCCAGGGAAGCTGTGGATGCCCCACTCCTGGAAACATTCAAGTCCAAGTTGGATGGGGTCCTGGGCAACCTGGTGTAGTGAATGGTATCCCTGTCCACGGCAGGGAGGTTGGAACAGGATTCTATGATTCTAAGATTCTTTGATTTTAATTACGTGAAGGTGAGTGAATGGACCTCTCATCTCCCATGGCAACATGGAAGTTTGGCTCATATGTCAACACCTAAATGTAGCATCTCCATTGCAAACTTGGTCATCACCCATGATCTTAATCTTCAGACAGTGTTGCAAAAAGTGCCTTGTTCTTTTAGCTTTTTTACTGTTTATGATAAACTATCCCTCGAGAAGGTAAAGGAGAATTAACATTACCATCTTTGATATCTTTTTCAGAACTCTGATTACTGGCATGGCTTCTGGAAGCATCGTAGCTTTTAACATAGATTTTAACCGGTGGCATTATGAACATCAGAACAGATACTGAAACTGAATGAAGAACTGAAAGCCCAGGTAAAGCTGAGAGCACAAGTGCTGCAATGAAAGGTGTAGTCTCTGGTGGAAAACCACGTCTGCATTGACCTCCGTTGTACATTCCATTACACCCAGCAATAGCTGTACATTGTAGTCAGCAACCATTTTACTTTGTGTGTTTTTTCACAACTGAACACCAGCTGCTGAGAAGCAAGCTTGTATCATGTAAATTATATGAATTAGGAAATGTTTTGGTAATTATTTCATATATCTTTCTTTATTGAGAAAAGGTAGTAGGATGCGCCACAAGAGACTTTTGAAAATTCTGGGGAATCTTGTGTCCAGTTATTTCAATGTTTAGGCTTTAAACCTAACATGCATCCCATCTCCAGCCTCTTTTCAAGCTGAGATTAAAAAAAATATGTTTGATACTTTGTACATCAGATGCACATCTTAACTTTAAAGGGATACTTTTGTAAAAGTAAAACCTTGTATAAAGAACAAAACTGTTTCTTAATTTTATTGTGGAGTTACAACTTGCATGTACTTTAAACCTGGTGTCTTGAAGGAACAGGTGCATTCACACAAATCAGACTGGAGATCTGCCTAAGGGTACAGCTTGTTTTAAAGGGTTGAATTTGGGAGCAAACAGTAATTTTGACATTTCTACCCACACGTTTTTCACTTTTCGAATCTAAAGTTTACCCCTATGAAGTGGAGTTCTGCTCGTGAAGCATTTGGATAAAAAGCCATCATTTGCCATATTTATACTTTAAACAATAGAAATCAATTTCCTCCCTTTTAAATTCAAAAACTAGACAGAAAGGGAGCAAAGAGGGAAGTTCAGTTTAATGCTTTGTAGTGCTTAATGACTCCCAATACAGACAAAGTGCTATACTTCTGGATTATTAATATTTGGCCTACAAAACACGGGCAGGAGCCCTCATTGATTTTTTACCTTATTTGTTCTCTAAGGAGCTGAGCCTTAGTTTCATTGTAAAGGTGACTGAGGTTGTTCTTTTCAGTTCTTCTGAAAATCTCACCTGAAGCCACTCAGATTAAGGCACTTCATCTTTTACAATACTGTAATGATAATTATCGGAATAATTTTCTGCACATTGTACTGATCAAATTACACACCCAGGGGTATATACACTTTAATTCATGTTTCTTCTTTGTATATTTGGTGACTGTATTGTCATAGATGTACATATTGTGTCGGTAGGGCTATGAGGCATGTAACAGGAATGTAATTTTCTCAGAATTTACACTCACTTGCAGTCATTTATTTAAAAAGATAATGGATTCTTTGTATTGGCACTTTGCACCAGAAACATATCATTATTTATTGATGTGATTACTTATTTGTTATTCACCTTGTATTAGTAAGTTTAGCACTAAATTTCCTTCTTCATTGTTGTTTGTATTTATGATTCGGCAATCATGGGGATCAGCGTAATGATTAAGTTATTCATCACCTGTCTGTAAGCAATATCTTGAGTTCGTAGCTTAGAATTGGGAGACTATTGAACATCTGGAAGACAAGTTCATTTCATCTTGGGATCATGGTGAAATATTTTGGATATATAAATTCCTTAAGCTATTGTAACCATGTTTTATTGCAAACATGTAAAATATGCCAGATGTGTGTGAGTTGGAAATCAAAAAGAAAAATAAAATATGCAAAGAATTCAGGGATTGCTTTTCATTTCAATAAACTTTTTGTCAAAACATTCACATTATCATTAGGAATAAACAATTATTTTAAGAAATCCTTACTGATATGCCAAGTATATGCCAAAAATTATGCATGTCTGGGTGGTTGTATTTCCTAGGGTCTCAGGAAAAAAGCCAGAGGTTACAGAGTGAGTTTTGCAACTCTTTTGATTGTCAGTACATGGAGAGAAGCTATCAGAGATACTCTGTTCAGCAGCAGTGAAAAATCAAAGCCTTTAAGGGTTATTTAGGATCCTTGTGAACAGACAATAATCTTATATAATAGACCTTGCACAGAGCAAAGATCTAATGAGAGCAATTTTGGATATCTCCCAATATCTAATACGATGGATAAATTTAATCTTATTTTGGGCATTGAAAGTTAGATATTTACAGTATCTGCATATCAAGACAAAACAGGTGGGACAAATTGCCTTTTGGAAATGCTGAGGTCCCTGCAAAGATTACAGCAAGTAAGTGGAGATAGATATATGTCTGAAAGTCAGATGTCTAAGTTAAGGTAGCAATCATAAACCAAATGCTTTCCTCATAAGTAGAAAAATCCCAAAAGTTTTCAAATTCTCAATAGCAGAATAGCAACCAACACTTCAATTTGTTGCCCTACTCATTGCCTTTACATTTAGAAGGATTGTTCTTTAAATATTTATCAAAATGAACTAAAGCCAATACTTGAGAACCTTATTAGAATATAGTATATTTTTGAGCAGATACTATTTATATCAATCAGCTTTCGAATATAGAATAACCAAAACTGATTATTTTTTAGCTGGAGGAGATATGGAGGAGGAGATGAGAGGATTGGTGTGTTAACAGTATTGTGAGAAACAGTTTAGTGATATGTCACAACCTCCATTCCATCATTATACAAGTATCACCCGTAATTTCATATATTATTCAACAAATTGATTTAAAAATACGCCATTGCAATTAAACAAAAATGGATATTGCTATTATTTTAATTAATACTGTTGTTTTCATAAAGTCTCTCAGCATGACATGAAATACAATTTAGTCACAAATTAGAAGTTTTTGTGCTCAAGCAAACCTTTATATGAGAAATTTGTCATGAGTTACAAGAATAAAAAAAAATCCCACTGTATTGTATTCACAGGTAGGGGTACCCAAACAAGTTGGGCTCATAATAATAGTAGTAATGTAATGTTACTACTACTGCTACTACGACTACTACTACTACTACTAATAATAATAATGTGCCAACTCCATTATGGTTAAAGTTATAAAAATAGAGTTTCCACAAAGGCACAGGATAAGGAGAATATATTAGAGAGCTGGTATAGTTACATAGACCAACTCGATATAGTTTTTGTGGTGGAACGCCCCTGCCACCTTGTACTCTCTGTTTAATTTCTATTTATTAAGAAAAAAAGTTGTATGATTGGGTCAGGATATTTAAATTCCTTTATTGCATTTGTTGATTTGTGTTAATTACATTAGTATACAGCTACTTGTTGCAGGGTCTCTTTTTGTAAACAGACAATATACACAGATCTCAATTTACATCATAAGTCTTTTCCAAAGCTTCAGCTGCCCATTTCTGTCACACAGTATATCTAGTCTGACTCACTTTTTTTCTCTATGGAAATTAGAGCTACTTATCCCCAGAGAGTCTCTGAGAACTGCTTGTGGAACATGAAGCAGCTTTGACCAAACCAGTTAAATGCAATTAATCTCTCAGCTAAGGGAGATGCAGCATTAAGGATAAAACTGTGCAACTAAAGTATGCCTACAATGTAAATAATGCACAGTTATTGGCTGTGTTTCTGCCAGTTCATCCTAGGTTAAGCTCTTGACTGTAAGCCATTGCCATACAGGAGAAACAATGCAACAGCTATGAGGTGTATTCCTTGTCCAGATTCTACCACTGTTGGAGGAAATGCTGATTTCTCTACATGAGCAATAATAAAATAAAAGCTTCTGCATATTTTCCCCCAGGAAACACTAGTTAGGCTCAATTTGCTGGGAGAACTTTGGATAAATAATGATTATGCTGATAGACAATCTTGTGGGTTGTGCTTGTAGAGCTAAAAATGCTGCCTGTGAACAACAGTTGTGGTGAGTGCTTGTTATAATACGGTGCATCAACCCTGCTGACAAGCAAGCAGGATGTTTGAAGCAAGCCTTGTGCTCCCAGGGATAAAAGCATTTGAAGCAGACACAGGGAGCGAAGGGCTGACTTATGACAACAGCAAGAGAACCACCTCCTGATACAAGATGTCTAGTACATATAAATATTTCATTTGGATACTTACTGCTGGAGTTTATGCTCACATTTTTCAAGGATTTAACTGTGGACTGGTTTTATTTGGGCTTAAGTGTGGACGTGTGAGTGTGTTACTTGCAAACTATGAAAATGCGTGGACTAAAGTTGGTATTTAAAGAAAAAAAGTAATGGAAGTTTATATGTCTGTGCAGTACAGTTTATAGACTCTAACCCCAATGATTATTTTTGCAACATCTACAGTTAACTTTCAATATGTGAAACTGACAAGGAAAACAAGTCCTGAACCTGCTTTCTTGTAAAGTTTATAAGCTGTGGCCATAGAATTAATTTACAGAGGGATTTACGTAGATGAAAATCAGCCAAACAGCTGAACTTAGTTTACAGGTCCCTCCATAGTGATATCATGCCTAAACTACACTACAGCTCCACACTGTTACTAGAAGTAAGCTCTCTCTCAGTTGCACCCCATTTGCACAAAAAAGGACTTGGGTAATTAATGGGTACCTATGTGCAAAATTTGGAGTCTGGAGTGCTTTTTATTCATGAAAGGGTTGGCATAAAGGCTCTGTGTGCTTAAGGGTGCCACAATGCCAAGCCACCTTCAGCCTAGCATTCCTAACATCAAGAAGAAAATATCCTTTTATGTGTAAAACTAGGTAGAAAAAAAAAATCTCTTCTGGTAAGAGAAGACTACAGACAGCTAAAAGCTATCTGCAACAGGGGACTTGACTTAAAAGTTTCATGTGTTTATACTTTGGAGGGACTTAGTCTATTCAAGATGCTGCAATGACCAAGCCCTATGGCAAAGTTAATTCTTGTATCACGAGTGTGCAAATTTAAGAATGATGCGCTTGGTTTCCCTCACTGTGTAGCAGAACTAGTCCCTGCCAGAAAAGGCAACAGAACAATTGAAAGTGGTCTTTCAGTCCCACTGTACAGCTATGTGTATAAAACCAGTGCCTATGACTTTTCAGATACATTAGTTTGTACAGAGCTATCAAACAGGAAATAAAACAGTACATGGTGGCCAGTGTCCCTGCATTCACATCTTTCCAAATAATAGTAGCAGAAAAAGGACTGTTTCAGTAAGAAGGCAGCAGCACTCTGGAAAGGGGCCGGGGACTTGGAGAAAAGTCAGAGGGATAGATTTCTCCTACAACAAAACACTGTGTCCATTTCTTTCAAATAGGCTGGGACAGATTGTCCCAGCTCTACCTTGCAATGTCCTTTTTGTATCTCTTTCCTCTACTAAACCCTTCTGTTCCTGTTGTTTTAACTTGCCATGAAGAGCGGGCTATGAGTCAGATTTTCTCTTTCCTGCAACTATGTCCTTCCTGGTATCCATGACATGCCCCCACTCCCCTCACTGGGCTCCAGAAAGCCCACACAAACCTCTTAATCAAGCTTCTTGATGTCCCCATATGTCTTGCAGGAGGTAAAAGCCTGAAATGAAAAGGGTATCCTATCTTTCATCTATCTGTTGGTGCAGAACCAGCAGTCATATAGGAGTATTATTATCCTATTAATTAACACAAGTCAGGGCCCTTTTCTGACCTGAAGGTAAATGGCATGACAGCCTTTAGCCATGCTGCCAGACTCCTTAGGATCAGCCATTCACCCATCCTAGCCCATGCACACTGCAGGGTGTTGTTTAGACAGTGATAAGTTAATGGTGTACTAGGTAGACCATGCAGATGAGCACAGCACAAAGCCCAAGCCTCCACCTTTCATTGCTCAAGTTGCTAGATGTAGACAAGGCACCTGCAAGGAGCCCCTTGTGGGCTCCATGACCATCAGCATATCAACCATATTACAGAGTCATGACAGATGGTGCTTGGAACTCAGCAAAAACTCCTAGCCACAAGTTTATGCACCTGTTGAAGCACTGCACCCTAAGACTACAGTTACGTAGTCCTAAGCTTTTGGATCACTCACTACAGCTATCGCAATAATGCACTTGAAAGGTGCTCAGCTCATCAAGACCTTTGGGATGCTTAGACCCACATTCTCCTTGTGTGTTGCCTTATGTATACATGTACGTGAGCGAATATCAATATTGACCTGAAAGAGCTTCTACTCACTCTGTAGAGGTATGTGGTCAGGGCTCCTCCTTTGCTACTCCTCCATGAAGATCATTAAAATCAGCTTCAGATCCATGAAACTGGATACTTTGAAAAGAGGTAATAAGCTCCCATCACCATTGCTGTAGCTTCCTCTGTTGTCAGAGGCTTATGCCCTAACTTGATAAGTCCCTCAATGGTAAGTTATCTCATGGGAGATGAGCCTGAGAGCCAGACACCTAATGTAGCACTTATGAATGTCAGCTGGAAAGGATTCTGCTGGGACATAAAACTCCAGACACGTAATGAATGAGTATAGATCCTGTGCAGGAGCTGACTATAGATAGCCTATTCAAAATATTCCTCTTTCTATGTGGGCCATGATTAGTGTCCCAAAGGGTGCTGATCCTTCTTCATCGACGGATGATCTGGCCAGTACTCTAGACAGGAATATCTGCAGAGTTCCATGCCAATCCATAATGTATGTGATAGGGCAACACATACACAACTAGAAAGATTAAGGATCTTGGTTTTCTGCAAAATTCAATCTGTTAATTGAGGAAGGGGTGAAAAGCTGGGTTCTGATATACATAAGGATAAAAACTTGGGAAAAAAAAGGTGGCTTGCCTGCAACTTTTCTTCAAGATAAGTTTCCTTTAGGGTGATTTTCAGCCTACTGCTCAACCCCTTTTTCCTAAATATCTCTCTGTATCCTATGAGTTCTGGCACCCCTTTTGTCACCCTGTGTTAGCCATGGGGAGGGAAGGACCTCTGTGCCTTTCAGAGCCACTCACAGCACAGGTATGCATGCGCGTGTGCAAGGCCACTCAGTTATTGATCAGGCTTTTTGCTATTTATGGAACTTTTTAGCAATAAAGCAGACCAAAATTAAGAAAGTCATTATTAAATCATAATGTTAGATGGTACCAAGTAGGAGAAACGGAGCAATGAACATTCTAGGACAAATCGAGGAGTCTTTGCCCAAGTCAAAGTTCATTTTTTGTATATAAGGTAAGCAAAATAAGGCATCACCGCACACAATCCCAGAGCAGACTGGGGATGTGCATAGGAATCTTTCCAGATTAATAGCTGCATCCAGTCATAAACCAGACTTTGAAGAGTAAAACACTTGTATTTATATTGCCACCACTTAAATTATACTCAAATCTTCTTTTAAGAATCTAATATCTCTCTATATCTGGCCTGCAAACAATCAAATTACAGGACTGCAACTCCTGGAAATATCCATTTCTAGGCATTTAATGTGGATCTACTTATAAGTGCATAAAACCTCCAGTCCTTCTTGCAGACTGCTTTTCTTTTCAGACATCAATGTTTGCAGTAATTTCTCTTAAGCATATTTTCAGTACAAGTCCTCCTCCTTAATAGTGCTCTTTTCTACAACACTGTGCTGAAAAGATTTCTGTACTTTCCATAAAAAATAGCATTCAAATACAAACTATGCGTTTCAAATGAAAAAAGGCTAAAGAATAGGGAAACTTTAAGCAAGCATTAACATAACTGCAAAACAGACCCAGTGAGAGGCTTTTTTTGAAAGAAAACATTTGAAATCTCAGGTCAACAAAAAATTAGGAACTCAAAAACAAATAAAAAAAAAGAAAAGAACTTTTCTGCAGGATTACAGCAAAAACAATCAGCTTTTGGACATTGGAAATAACAGCTACCTTTAGATATACTGACATGGATGTGACTGTTATTTCTTCATCAAAATATTGTGCAATATTAGTCAAATGTCTTTCATTAAATCATTTTTATTCATTTTACACTTTTGTAAACTCATCAAAACTATCAAGTCTATTTGTTACAAATTATTTTGATAGCAAATAATCTCGTTATTTTAATAAATTAATCGCATACTACCGTTTTCCATGGGGTCCTGTCACAATGACAAGCCTGTCATAATTTGATTAATTTTTCCTTTTATTATTTTGGCAGGGATTTTGTGTTTTAATCAGTTTATAAAGAAAAAAAAAACAGGGAAAAAAATCAATAATTCAAGAGACACCTCATCAATACCCTTTAAACTCTTTGAGGTAAATTACCGAATACACTGCCGTGAGACATCTTACATTAACAGAAAATTTAGTCTCAAGCACATGGAAATTAAATAGTCCGTATTATTTAATGTATAATTTTCACAGACCGACAGGTCAACTTATAGTATTTTCATTAAGAACTCCTAGCATGACATAGTGCCACCTCTAAAGTCCCTCAGGTAATTTCTTTGCCTTGTGTAATATCCCAGGCTAGAGAGATTTCTACGAGGAGTCCTCAGCTCATTTCAGAGGACCAATATACCACCAGCCAGCAGGGAGAACAGACTCAGTTTGTCCTGGAGTTGAAGCACTGGTGTCTTCCTCTGGTGTGGGTAATTTGTGAATGGATGCGACTTAGCTTGACTGATTAATGAAACTGTTGTGAGACTTTCAAATAAGGCATTTGGAGAGAAACAAGGTGATCCCCTTGCATACTGGCTGAGATAGGGTTTTCTTCCTATTGTGGTTTAATTCCAGCTGGCAACTAATCTCCACACAGCCACTTGCTCACTTGGTCCTAGTCAGGTAGGGGAGAGAACTGGAAGAGAAAAGTGATAAAACACATGAGCTGAGAAAAAAACCAGCTTAATAGGTAAATCCAAAGCTGCTCACACAAGCAAAGTAAAACAAGGAATTCATTCACCATTTCCCATGAACATATGTTCAGCCATCTCCAGGAGAACTCTATCACGCTTAACAGTGACTTGGGAAGTCATCACTCCAAATGTCCTCCACTTCTTCCCCCAGTTTTACAAGCTGAGCATGGTATCCTGCAGTATGGGATACACCTTTGGTCAGCTGCAGTCAGCCAGTCCCAACTGTGTCCTCTCTCAACTTCTTGTGCACTCTCAGCACAGTCTCTGGTGGGGTAAGAAGCAGAAAAGGCCTTGGCTCTGTGCATACCCTGCTCATCAGTAAGGAAAACAGCCCTGAATTATCAACACTGTTTCCATCACAAATCCAAAAACATAGCCTCACATTAGCTACTTTACAGAAAATGAACACTAGCCCAGCCAAAACCAGCATGTTCTTATAGAGAAGTATTTGTTTAAATTGAGTCTTTCACTATATTTCCTGAATTAAAGTAGTGGTGGAAAAAAATGTTAGAAAAAACCCTATTCATACAAAAAGGAGCAGAGATGTCAGCCAGGACATTGCCAAATGACACCGTATCTTGAGGGGACACTGCAGGTGCACAGGCCCTTTTCTATCTTCTGACACCCCATGGGTTTTTTCTATGGGCTTTATTGATAGAACATGGGAAACAAGAATTCGTAAAGTCAAACCAAAGCACTTTCTTCTACTCAGAGACAGTGGCTAAATACTCCAAGTCCTGTCAATCTATGATGTAGAGACATCCAGAGCAGCCACCAAACCTGAAAATGTCTCATCTGTCTGAGATGTTCCTTACCATGAGAGTGTGATAATGCATTTTTTAAAAAAAATCTGGGGAAGGATTAGTTGCAGAGCCAAATGCTTGTTTTATTAAACCAAAGGCAAGAATGCAAAAAACTTTATATCAGGTAGGCTGGCATCCCAGAAAACGTTGACAAATTAGTTACAAGGACTGGTTTCATATTTGCATCCCAAACATGCTCAATTTCCAGGTCAAAATGAGGAGGATTCCATTTACTGTCTCACTCCCAGCCTCCACACCTTGAGTGTCAAGTCAGACCACATTCCACATCTCCAGCAACAGCGGTGCCAGGGAACCAGGAGAGGTTCTCAGTTACACCTGTGCTCCCCCTGGGCCACAGGTGTGGCTGGAGGCATCAGAGATGTAATCCTGGTGTGGTGGCAGGGCTGGATGGATGTTGCTGTCTGGATTCATTACACGATATGTTCTTGATGCGTGAGAGGCACCAGCTGCTCCCTGAGGAGGTGTGACACCAATGGCCAACAGGTGCCATCGCTGCGGAAGAGTTCTGAGTAAAATCATGTTACTTTACTGACAGCCTTTCTTCTCCTTCATTTCTAATTAGTTATTAATACCATACGTGTTTCAAGCCAACACCGTTAGAGAGTAGGGGAAGAGGAGCCTGGGCTTCAAACCCCTCCTTTGAGGGAACCTTCTGCCCAGTCAAGGCAGGAAGAGAACAGTAATTTTGAGCATAAATTGGGGAAATATCATATTAAAAAAGATGTGTTCCTTGTGCATTGAACACTTCCTGGGGCTGCCAGGGGCAGGAGAGGGACAACACCTAGAGTATGCTTAAACCTTCATTTTCAGCTGGACCACACCCTTGTTGCACTATGGCAGTTATGCATGTTATGGTACAGGCTGGCCTTTCAACCACAGATTAGAGCCTATTAAACGATAAAAAATGCATTTGCAGGCAACTAGCTAGCTCTTATAGTAAGACTCATAGGAAAGTACTTAGTGGTTGACTGGAAAATATATTATTGAGGAGAAAACCATGAAGATATAAAAAGAAATCTTATAAATGTCACTATAGATGAATACACAGCAACATTTTAGACAGAATATTTTTACTCCAAGAAAAAGAAGATATCTTCCATTTTAATGAGCATCCTAAGTGATGGTGATGTATACCAACTGGAGATCTTTTACATATGTTCTGTGAATTGTCCAGAGTAACACACAATTGGCAACAGACACTAATTAGAAAATGCATATGATCCTTTTGCAGCCTAAAGTAAATCAATTGAAAGACTGGTTTAGGAGGCACTATGGTTACTCTTGTCTAACTTTTCCTTCTCAATGAACTTTAAAATATTTCATCTTTAGCTTTTCAGTCTGATATTGATCTCAATGCCTTTTGTCTATTGGTGGGAAGAGATTTTACAAAAAACTTGGGTTTTTTGAAATGCATCTCATACAATTTTAAATAATTTCAACATAATGTGCTAGTAAGTGCAGTAAACGTTATTTTCTGTGATAAAGTGGATCTGCTTTAAGCATGGAAAGAAATTTTAAAAGTAAAAAATTGTTTTCACATGTAAAGCCACTTTTGAGAAGACTCTGGAACTTGAGGGGAATTTTATAGAAACACCCGCTATTTGTGTACAGAGGACAGCTAAATAAGGTTTGGAACAACAACAGAAAGAAACCCCAGGTTTCATTAGCAACTGTTTTTTACCATTTACCACTTATCCATTTATTTGCTATTGAGAATTTTTTTATCGATTAGGCCTATGTTGATATGTGCAAACTACATCTGAATGTGCAAAGTATATCAAACACAGGATCCTCACTGTTCTGTATTCTCCAACAATGTTCAAGCAACCCCAACAGCCAATTTAACCCGAAACCATGTTTTTGGTGAAACGATTTTTAACCTCAAGCTCATTCGAAATTCTACCTTTATTTCTATTTGCATCTTTTGTGCAATCTTATTTATAATTATAAAATATATAATTCAGCAAAACAGAAACAAAGAAGCTATGCTATATTCTGAGGTGGTTATTGTTCATAATAGCTGTTACTAGAGCTGTTACTATATCTAATTGTACCTAATAAGTGTAACTCAAATGTCAGAAACAAAAATAAAAACAAGTCAAAGTATTTTTCTATTAGTGAGTTGTCTAGATTTGACAAGCCACATGTACTATTGAAAATACTTCAGTTCTTGTCCTCTTCTATTTTTGTTGGTCATGTACCCACAGCTGCAAAGGATAACAATTTTTATTAAATAGGTATGTTTAAATGGTGCAAACACAAGCAACCTTTTTTAGCCAAGATCATTCAAATGTTGTAAGATCAGTAAATCTACCTTCATGATTGGCAGCTGACTAGAAAAACACTGTGCAATCTTACTGATTCTATCATGGAAGTGCAGGGGTGATCAAATACTGTGAAATTTTCATGAAGCTTTTTTGTATGATCTTTCAATATTATTTTCTGTTGGTGAAGGTGATGGACTGGACAATTAAGAGGAGCGACACAGTCAACAAACTAGGATTGTCAGGCAGCAGGTAGAGAGCTTATATACCTCTGATTTTCAAAAACTTTTCCTGGGAATGCTAGATGTGCCAACAGGACTCCAGCTGAGCAGCAACTAACAGAAAATAAACAACTGAACAGCAAATAAACACAAGGGAACTGCAAGCACATAGCTAGGTTCTTCAACAACCCTATTTTCTTACGGGATAATGAGACTGGACGACTCATTTATCAAAGCTTTTCCAAAGCTTTGATAAAAGCACTGTATTGTCCTCTTCTCAAAGCAAAGGAATCAAGTTGTCCTGAAGAAATAATACAAATCACTGTTTGTATGTTCAACATGTTCAACATGTTCCTCCCTGAAGTAGGAATATCCAGATAAAAGAAACTGGGAGCAGCACCACTCTTGTCTGAGTAACACAAGTGTCTCCAGCTTTCTAACAAGTAAAGCCGTGTTGCTCACAAGCACCCTATTAGCTCTGTCTTTCAAAGCCTTATCTAGGGGAACTGCTGCGAAATCAGGAGAGAAAATAAGAATTCAGTTGTCATAACACCCTGAGTGAATCACCTGACTGAACTCTCTATCTTCAGAAACCAATCACTGTAACTGTGAAGTGGAGCAGGAGAGCCCACCTTCATGCCAGTTCCAGCTGATAAGTAGAAAGTGACACTTGGTAATGTTAGGCTAAATGCTTCTCAGAATGCCCGCATCTGAATTAACGAAAGACTAGATGCATTCCTTGATTTCGCTAACAAGTTCACTTTTCCTTATCTATCCACTGCACTAAAAATCAATGTGTAACTGAGAATGTGAAGTCTAAAGGGACTCAAGACACTTATTACACGAGACATTTAAACTCAGTGCTATTTACAGTAGAAAATTACACTTGCCCATGAGGTAACTGTGAAAAAATGTTTCTTGAAATTTTAAAATTTTTTCATGCACTTCAAAAAATTTTAGTCACCACATAGATCTTACGAAAAAGAAGACTGATGGGTATTGAGATACGCAAAGGAGACATTTAGAATCGACTTTACCATTACTAAATCTAGTTTACAGTGATACACTGGCTTACAGGCCTGGTTAAATTCTAGAGGAACAGACCTAATGGCAACATTTATCTGTATATCACACTTGACACTTAATTTGTCATAGTTTTCTTTGTGTCTCCCAGCAAAGAAGACAACTAGATTGAAGTCTGAATTTCTAATAAAAGCCTGTTGTGACCCCCTGAATTAAATCATATAATCATTAGCATTTTAAGTGTAACACCTTAGTAAAGATGCCTCCTGAAGACTGAAACTCAAAGCTTACCAATTCCTGTCTAGTGTCTCCCAAAATGAACTGATTCCCACTGAGGTAAATCAAGTACAGAGTCTGTACATACGTTCCTGTCATTGAGCTATTTACCAGTACACAGACAGGTTTCAAGTCCATTGGTTGAGACATGCTCTGCAAGGAAATGCACCCACTAAACCCAGGATATGTTTCACTCAATGCTTCAGTTGTGTAACATCAGATATCAAAATCTGTACATGTCACCCCAGGATGCCTTTATTGTAAATGGAAATAAGTAAACATGCACTTGTGGAGAGGGAGCCATTTGAACTATTGAGGTACTTGTCTTATGTATATGAGATATTTAAGGAGAGAAATCTTTCTGTGGTAATACATACTTATTTTTCTCCACTAGTAACAAACACAGCCTGGGGTGACTGGCTCAGATGTAAATGCCTCACATCTGTACAAGTCAAGGCATTACAAACTGGTATTTGTCCAATCTCTCCTTTCCATTTGGTCCTGCCAAATTTGGACTCTCCCTACCCTGCAGCTATGGCTTCTTCTCCCATCTGTCAGGTAAAATGAGTCAGTAAGTGGAAAGGGGTACCTCCTCCCCCTTTTTTGTACACCACTGTCTTCATTCTTGACTAGATCAGTTCTTTAGATATATTAAAGCTTAGTCACACTGTCCAACCATCATCTCTCCAAGCTGTG
This sequence comes from Pseudopipra pipra, assembly GCF_036250125.1. Lineage (NCBI taxonomy): Eukaryota > Metazoa > Chordata > Aves > Passeriformes > Pipridae > Pseudopipra > Pseudopipra pipra. The sequence goes on from NC_087550.1 coordinate 51,174,101, forward strand.
TTACAGGTATTGCTAGAATAATGTTGAAGGAGATAATGTGTAGAGCAGTGGGAGGTGGAAGGGAGGAGGAATACAGAGGACCACAGGAGTGGGATGAGCTATAAAACCTGGCATACTCTGCAAAGAATGGGTTTCCCTGGGGAGCACAACCTGAGGCACAGGTTGTGTACAAAGAAATACATCTGGGAAGCATCTACTGCAAGTCATGCAAATACAAGGAGAGAGGCTTTTCTGATTGGATTTTGGTGGCAGTAGTTTCAGCATGATTTTTTGTCTCCTGGGCCTCTAAGCGCCTGAAACTGTGATTTCTGTTTGCATGTTGCAAATGAATAAATGGATTTGCATTTTACTGTATCCTGATTTGAATTAAGGATGATTTCATGCAACTTGCCTACAAAAAAGAATTCCTCACACAGGATACAGCAAATTCAAATCACAAGGTGAGGGCTACAGAAATAAGTGGCAAATTCACCAATACCCTATTGAAGATATTCAAAGAAGAGCTCAGCAGTCCTTCATAAAAGGTTAGCAAGCAAGACTAAGGTCTGGAGATCAGGTGAAGAAGTGCCTCCCAGATACCACCAACAGTCAAAAAAATTCCCCAGTGTTTGAGGACCGTGGTTGAACCCAGAGATGTGTCCTCAGTTTGTGCAATTTCTGGCAATTCAAGACTACAGGAATGTCTTAACAGATCAGGGAGTACGGTTTCCACGGCAGAAGTTTGCAGCCAGAGCTATTATCTGGGCAGAGGAAGGGAAAAGTGGACAGGAGGGAAGCCTCAGCATGTTCCAACACATCTGTGATCTAAGGACAGGAGGTATATTGAAGGACAAAAATAAAACCTACAGCATTATGCCCTAATGAGAAGTCAGAAAATAACATATTTGTATTTGTATCTGCCTTTTAAGGTCTGTTGGCTAATGAAGCATACAGCTCAAATATTGTCTCAATTTCTGTTCCTTAGCTATGGAGCACAGATGCAGCAAAGAGTTAGAGACAAAACAGAATTAATTTGCTAAATAATTTAACTGAACAGGGTGAGTTAAGCAGATTCCCCAAAAATGAAATTCATTATAATAAGTCGGCCTTACAGATAGTACAAACACCTGCCTGAAATACCTGAGAAACTCCACTGAGAACATTTCAAAATGTCCCATGAAACTGAAAAAACTGTCTTGTGTAAACCGTTGTGCATTTTACATTTTATTTGTCATACTATGTTTATTTTATTGTTGGGGAAAAGAAAACTGGTTATTAAAAACATTTGATTTCAGTCCAATGTTTTCTATAATTTTACTTTGTCAACAGATGGGGGGATATCTTCCAAACACATAATGGGTTTATCAGTTTTCAAATGCAACTGCTGCCAAATTTCTAATGTTAGAGTCTTCTCTCAGCTATAACATAGTGAAAACCACAATAACTATATAGAGATTTGCAAATTTTTGATATTTTGAATGAAACATAATTATTTTAATATAGTATATTTTGTATTATTGCATATGTGCTGTCTGGTAATTAATTACCAAATGTCATAAAAGTAAAATGGTTTGGTGATAATATTCATTAGACAGAATGAACTCCTGAATGGCTGTCGACCTTTGTTCTTAGTTAACTCTGATACAGAACTGTATAAATGACAAAATGCAGTATATCACAATTTCTAAGGTTGGTCTGAATTACACTACTGACATTTTATGACATATATATATATATATAGGGCTGACCAGCTTTTAAAATTTTATGTAGTGTTTGTTTTGGAATGGAGGTAATTTCTGTGGTTATGGATTAGTAGCACAGCTTGGCTTTTCCCACTCCCTGTTACCTCAGGCTATAGCCAGAGAATAATTTTTGTTTGATATTGCCAACTTCAAATTTATAGGTGCACAGCTCAAACCACCAGTTGCCAGAGGCACTCATAAACCCTTCTTCCTAGCACAAACTATCAATATATAACCCGATCAGGAGCGTGCACTGAAAGTAATGGCTCTTTGTTTCCTTCCAGCTGCAAAGTTCCATTGCTGGCCACACAGGATTTGGATAAGAGGAAAGCAGTGATAATTACTGTTCTTTGACAGATGCCTCAGCAATTTCAACCTGCTGATATTCAATACGATGAAATAGCCCTATTTGGAGCCATTCATCAGAGAAAATCGGGCCAAACCTCGCATTTGGTCTGAATGAGGCTAGAAGGACTCAGTAGTCAGTGCCTAACATGGAACTGTGAAGATGAGGAGAGGTCAATGTGAAGGTCCTTCTTCTCTTCTTCCTCCTCTGCTTAATCAGGACATTTCTGGCAAAGTGGAATTTCTACAAATCACAAATTTTCAGAAATCTGAGAATTCTGGAAGAAACAACTTTTCAAATAGCAATTTTATCAGAGAAAGGAAGCCCAGAGTTGTGTCTGTAAGGTGCTGATCTGAGATGTGAGGGAGTCCTTAATACAGGGCAGTTTTTGAATTGTCAAGACCAGTTTGAGGAAGACTGAGCATGGTCTGAAGCCTGTGAGAGTACTGCTCACATACCCTGGCACAGACACAGGCACGAAAAGAGTTCACCTTACATCAAAAGTGTTCAAAAGAGGATTTTATTACATTCCAGTGGTAACAATAACCCTCTTCTAAACCTCAGAGTTGTTACCAAAAAAAATATTAAAATATCCATCCTTTATTCATATCTGCCATGGGAAGACCTTTGCAACATCAATGAAAGCTCAAGTGGGCTGCAAAATTTATGCTATGTGGACAGGAGGCTTTTAATAAAGGCATAAAAGAAGAATGGATGCTAAGCATGACAAACATCTGCTCAAGAAAAAAGCAGGTGAAAATCGTCTTCATCTGCCCAGGCCTACCACTGTTCTCTGTGCCCTTCCTGACATAGAAACAGGATACTAAAGGCTCAGCTTTCACCATCTCCAAGACTTACCCAGAAATGTGGAACAGTTGAAAAATACTTCAGACTGTATAATTTAGGAGATCATAAAACCAGTGGGAGAGTTTGAAAATTATTTAGATTTATGAGCTGATGCAAGTTGCTCAGACATCCACACGGTCAGAATCTCTTCCATGAAGTCAAACTGCTTGAAGATCAAAGCATCTGTATCAACATTTTAACCAGGCATGAAAAAAGAAAGCCACAACATACAGCAGATGCCCCTTTGTCTGCCCTCAAATTGTCAAGAGGTAGCAACTTTCAGTGCTATTGGGCAGGGCACACAAAATTTACACATGTAATATAGAGAGGGAGGGAGACCAGATGGAAAGAACAAAACAAGCATTTGCATGGAACACCAAAAATGACAAAAATTGCTCACGCCCTTGGTGAATTTTACTCTTTATAATTTCATGTTATACATACCATTGTACATAGAAACTGAACATTAGGAAGTTTGCACATTTCCAGCAGTGATGGTGACCAACAACATGTCTAAACTGACACAGAAAATGAAACAAATTACTAAAATACCTTTAAAGAAGGTGTCATCTCCATGGTCTACATCAGGTAATGAGGCTCCCACAAATTAGAATATTGGGAATGACTGTAATTTCATGACCATGACTTCAGGAAGTAATCTCCATTGTGGATCTTCATTCTTTCATGGCGATTCATGAAATCTGAGGGGATATTAGTAATTCGTAGTAAATTCTGTATCAATCTACATTTAAATATAAACACAATTCACTCTTTTTTTTTTCCCCTTTAAAGGTACTATGAGTTCTTTAAAAGTTAGTGGACTCCTTTATTTTACAGAGCAAGATAGGTCTGGGCTGAGGCAGGAGCAAAGTGGAAGCCACAGTGAGCTCAGCTGAAGCAGGGAAAAGAAGGCTATTTTAAATAAGTGTTCAGCAAAAAAAATCCCTCCAGGAGAATCAGCACTTGTAAAAGATCCCCAGAGGGAGCCCTATTCTCCCCTTATAAAAAGAATGGGTGCCAGACAGTCCATTTTTACTATAACAACAAGCTGCAAATTCTTCCCTCCCACTATGGACATTACCTGGTTATGCAGGACTCTGCTTGCAGGGTCAAGAACCTCACATTTTCCTTCTGAATGATGAAGTCCATTGTAATGTGTCTTGCAGGATTTTTTCCTCGGGCCTTCCTAGATGTGATAGGAATGAGGCTGCCTTCTGTGCACCCACTGAGCTCATTGCCAGTTTCATTGTTCCCAGAGAAGGCAGCTGCTGAGGGAGAAAGGTAGTGGGGGCTTGTCCCAAAGACAGCTCTGAATGCAGGATAAACATTTTGAAGCACAATCGAAATTTTAAAAAAAATAAAAAAGACTGAGAATAGAAGATGGGAGCAATATGTTCACATTAACACATTACTCAGAGAACAACCTACTGTAATTGGATCTTTTGGACCTTTACCATAAGACTCACTTTTAATAGACTAAATGGCAATTATTAAGTATGAAAATGCACATATCCCTATGCTTAGATCTGTGCTTGGCTAGCACTGGCCTTCTCAGACAGACGTAGACATTAAGGCTGTTGCTATGTGATAATAAGTTCTATTGGAGGGACCTACAAGAAACCCACTGACAACAAGTATCCCATAGTACAGATATTACGGAAGAGATACTCAGTAGATCTGAACAGTTTGATCTCGGCTTTCCTGGAGGTGAACTTTAACCTATTGCTTCTTTTACACAGGTGTCTTTTCAAATAGCAGAGAGAGAAAAGCCACTGCCTTTTTCCTTTGTGCTCACTCAGCTTTCAGATGGGGGCAGACATGGGACAGCCTTACCCAAAGCAGCCTATTTGCAGCTAGCTCAGGCATGCTTAGCTGCAGCTACAGTTATGATTTCCATTCAGACATACCCTCCAAGAGTCATCCTTCACATTACTGTGTCACTTCTGCGCACTGACAGTACTTTGCATTACAGGGACACCTTCAACATAAGGACTGTAAAGTACTCTACAATACCAGACTACTTATGAATTAAGCTTTGCTTGCACTGGCAAGGAATTCCTGTAGTGAACTAAATGCCCCATCCAGCCCCTGAACAATTTCATGAGACTACATAAATCATCTTAAAGGATATATGGGATCCCTTGCCTTCCCAGCCCTCCTTCTTCCCCCACAGATGTATGCAGTGTTGATTATTGCCTGCATTAAGACAAATTATATTTAGTAGAACTGAAGCTGTACACATTTTTAAAGCAGACTGGCTCTGTGGGACTGTGTGAAGAAGCTATTCTACGCAGGCAGTAGTTCACAATCATTGTTTGGTTCTTTGTTTTCTGATTTTTGATTTAAAAAAATGCTACCCTACAAAACATGGGATGCAATAAAAATGAAAATGAAGGAAACAAAGGATTTCACAAATGGTGAAACCAGTCAGAAACCTGATTAATGGGAAAAATCCCAGCAGAATTAAATTCTTTTATTCTCACATTTCTCTATTAAGAGAGACTTCTCAGGAAGCTCATTCTCACATCAGCAGTGTACCCAATATCCAGGGAATAAATGAGCAGGAACTCACTGCGGTGCCAGACTTCTATCAGCCATTAGAGCAGGACAGATTTACAGCATGAGGCTGTATAATAAACCATACTTATGGTGATAAATCAGTTCTCAGAAGAGAGAGAAGAATGTTTTCCTATGGACTGTTGAGGTTAAAGCAAAGGAGTGGACATACTGTATACCATGACAGCGCTGCTGTGTGAGCGTTGGTAATTCATGAAACCTTTTCCTGCATTGTCCATCTTTTTAGTATGATATTTCCTTTTCTTTCAAGTATTCATGCCTGTGAAGGGCTTTGGGATTCTTAGGTAGGAGATGCTGCAGAAGCACAGGTTTGCAATGCTTCTCTAAATAGGCAAAAGGGTTTAAAAGGCTTTTTAGTGTTTTACAGGGATGGTTGGGGAGAAATATACATTTCGGGGGGGAAGCTTAGCAATCATTTTTTAATGCAAAATGGTCAAAAGGTGAAAAGACCACTGTATGACCCCTTTCAAGTGGTGTGATAAGCTGGAACCACACATCTGCAAGACATTTAGCAGGAATAAAGAAAGCATCCTGATAACAAGAGTTAATCAGTTATCATGGCCTCACCAGCACATTCTACCCTGCTTAAAAAGAGAGAGGAAGAAATAATCTGAAAAAGGACCAGCATTCAAGGCACATATTCCTGAAAGAGAAGCTTTACAGCAAACAGCAAAACCGGTTTGTCATTGGTGAAAAATGCAGATTTCATTTACAAGGCATGGAAGAGACAATATCTGTTTAACAACTTCAAATTTCTGTTGTTTTTAGCAGCAGATCAACCAAGAAGAATGGGAAGAATTTATTGTGGCCTATCTCTCCTCAGGAATAGACAATGGGGCAAGAAGCAGAAGGTGCTCAGGTGTGATTCGGTTTGCACAACTCACATGCACTGTGCCACATATACAGCAGAGCTAGTTGTCCTTAATTCTATTTACTGACAAAGGAGAAAAAAAGAGTTTCAAGAGCTCTTCTTCTAAAGCAGATACTTAAAATAGATATCTGCTAGCTTAAAATGCTTGTTTCTCTCTTTTGTCTATAAAGAGAGTTCAGGATGACTAACTCAAGTTGAGACAGCTTAAGAAGATATGAGGAATCCCATCCCAAGATTCATACCAAGAAGAATTTCCTCTTCTAATTGTCCTGCCACAATGATACCTGTCTCAATGCCATGTTAATTCCTTACAGAAATAGAGCTGTTCAGAATAATCTCATCTATATAAAGAAAGGAAATCTGAGAATGGTGCTTTGACCTCAGAATTGTTTTATACATGTATTATTACTTCCTTGCTCCGGTTCCAGGCATATGCCAAAATTGATTGTGAAAATGGTCTTCTTCTTTTTGCACCCAGTTTTTCATGCACCTGCACAAAATCCTCTTCTTTGCATCTGAATTCTAAGTGCATCTGAAATTCTAAAGCATCTGAAATTTTCAGGCGGCTATTGTAAAAAAATAAATCCCTGGGAACACTGCAAACGTCATTGCAATGTTAGGTATGAAACAATGCCTGCTTAACAATGGCATTAACAAAACTTGCTGGTATTTGTGGCAAACTAACATTTTCAGATTTAAAAAGGGGAATGAGTATATACTAACAAGCAAATCATCAGCCTGGACTGAAACAGGTACTGCTTTCTGATGATGATAAAGTGCAGCAGCACCTCAGGAGAAGGATTGCATTAACTAAATATTTTTACAAGACATAGCAAGACAGGCCCATGGAGCTTAGTGACACTAAATGCTAACATAATATAAATATTTAACAACCTCTACTTCCAAGAAAATTCAGTCCACATGAAACATAGATTAGGATTGTGTATCATGAGCCTATTCCAGTATTAGCATTAATGAGATATAAACTGGCCAGCCAAAGCCAAAATAACAAAATAGTTGCTAGAAAACAGCAGCTAATCTATATGCCATGCTGTCTTCAGCTGTCTTATGATGGTCTGAGTCCAAGCTACAGTCAGTGATACTTACCTAAAAGTCAGAGAAGATTAGTAAGTCAGGTGTCCTAGTCCACAGTACTGGGCTGAAAGATAAAGTGGAATTCATTTAATCTGTTAATCAGGATTCTAACATTCAAATGCCCTATCCTGAAGCTTTTCTAACTGACATTGTGTTGAATGATAAAGTTAATATCAGTTGACAGTTTGCCAGAAGCCATTAATATAAACTCTCGGTTTTGTTTCAGAGCTTGTTAATTTTGTTGTGGCCTTAGAAGACGAAAAATCCAAAACCCACTATGCTCTCAATTCTTCCTTTCTTTCTTTCTTTCAGTAAAATTTTCTCCTCACACACTTCTTTTTTTTTTTTTTTTTTTTCAGAAAAAGAAGCAAAAATGAACCTAGACTTTGTTTATACAATACTCTGCACTGGTCCTGGATTTATTTTTGAAATCTGGTAAACTCTCCTTCCAATTTAAATTGATTAAATAGATACAGCTGAGTAAATGGAGAGAGCTAGGCTGTAAGTCATATGTTTTCACTTCTAAATTACATGTAGAAGAACACAAAGAAAGAAAGCAAAGAAGAAAAAGTGTACAGAGAGGAGTTCACTGCTTTCAGGATTAAGAAAATAAAATTACAAACAAGGTTTGATTGCAGCCACATTTTGATCTCACATAGCAGATGTTGCGGTCAGCTATGGCCAACTTACTTACACCAGTGGCCTGGGATGCAGAGCATGCCTCTTACTAAGTAACACAGAGCAGGTACACAAAAAGAATTACCAAAATGCAGCTGGAATGCTTCCATAATTAAGTGCTCTGGTCAAAAATATTTCCTTTCTCTTAAAAATAAAGGATATCTCCAGTCCTAATGCAGCAATTGGCGTCTGTAATTCTTCAAAGAAGTAATCTAGTAACTCTAGTTAGTTCTATTATTTTCTTACCAAAAGCACATATTAGACTGCGTGCCAATTCCTTTGTGAACAAGAAATAATTAAGATACTGCAATGAACTTAATGGTTTCCTCAAAAAAAAAAACAAACCCTAGAGGCAAGTCTTCGTAGTCAAAAGGGATTTTATACAGTTTTTGTTAAACTGTGAAGAATAAAACAGGCATAATTTTCTTAATATTGAATTTTTGCCTCCAGATATGTGGAAATACTAAATATATAGAAATCTTTGTACATATGAAATAGAAAACAAAATATATAGAAATACTAAAAATTTAGTAAAATAGCTTTGTGTAACCTGGAAACAAACAGATGTCTACCCCATCTTGAAAAATAATTTATGTACTTTTCTGCTCAAAAGAACCTGCCTAGGCTAATTTGCAAAGAATTTTTGCTACCCCTGAAAGAAGACTGTGGAAATAGCTTCTATATCTTCCCTGAAAACTGTTGAAGGTACTATGGCCTTAGATAGACATACTTCTTTCCTTAATTTATACACAAGGTTATTAAAGCAAACTATTTTGTTTCTTCTCTGTCTTTCATGTCTTAGTGTTACAGCACTTGGGATATGTTTGTATTAGGAATTTAATCCGCTTTCGCCAGCACTTTCCTACAGTATTTACAGTAACCCTTGTTGAATTATTTCCGTCCACATTCCACATGAATGCTTTCTCTTTCCTCTATGTTTGCTCTAGGCAAACACAGAGCACAGACTTATACTGTGAGATCCAGTTCTCACTTTTATTTAATGGGTCAAACATATTTTCCATGTTATGTTGCCCATTATATCTCAATATTTGGTCATAGATCCAACCATATGTCTAATCACTACATGACAGAAATTATATAATATATGTGAATAATTTCTAACACATATAGTTAAAATGCTGCTAAAAATATTTTTTCTGCATAGGGGAATTTTTTTAATAAGCAAATGGGGAGGATCCTTCACATTACAAATAGCAGAAGTCCAGGATGCTCTCAGGTTTAGTATTTTATCATGTGCAGCTTCATACTCCCAAGTCTCTGAAATGACAGTTAGAAGACAAGCAGTACAGTTCTCAAACCCAATATTGTGCTATTTCTGATTTGCAAAAATTAAGTTTCTATCTCACTAGAAGTAAGAGATGATAGCTCCACAGTTTGTAACAGGGACACCATGGAAACTGCTCATTGAATTCACCAGGGGTCTGCTCTGTGAGCCTGCAAGCTCCTAAAAGAAAAAGGGTGCCAGACAAGTAGAATGAGCAACATTCACTGAACGATGAAGCTGGTGAAGGGATCTAGAGCACAAGTCCTATGAGGAGCAGCTGAGGGAGCTGGGCTTGTTTAGCCTGAAGAAAAGGAAGCTCAGGGGGACCTTATTGAGATCTACAATTATCTGAAAGGAGGTTTTAGTGAGGTGGGGGTCATAAGAACAGAGGTAGACACTGATCTCTTCTCTGTGGTGATCAGTGACAGAACCCGAGGGAATGACCTGAAGTTGTGTTCGGGGGACATTTAGGTTGGATATTGGAAAGAGGTTCTTCGCCCAGAAGGTGGTTGGATAATGGAACAGGCTCCCCCAGGTAGTGCTCATAGCACCAAGTCTGTTTGGAAGATACTATCAGGCACATAGTGTGACTGTTGGGGATGGGTGCGGGGCCAGGAGTTGAACTTGATGATCCTTGTGGGTCCTTTTCAGCTCAGCATATTCTGTTATTATGTACATATACTAATGAATAAATGTATGTAAGCTTTTGATTTTTAGATATATTCTGGGCTTTGATAATATTTACTAGTCAGCAAATTTCATGGTATGTCTGAATGCAACAGAAACATACAGCATCCATCCCTCCACACATTATAAGTCTCATGTACATCCAGAAGGAACCTATCCCAGCAAAAACACTGTGCAAATGAGAGTGACTATTTAGTCAGTGGAGAAAAATGAGGTCTACTTCACAAGTCAGGCAAGAGGAATTCCATCCAACCTGACTTTCACAGGGATCAGGGTATGTGCTAGACCATGGGCTTTTTCAGACAGTGAGACTGTAGCAGAGGTAGAGCTGGGTAAGAACTAGGGACATTGCCACAGTGTAAACAGTTTGGCAGGACAAAAACCTTACACTCACTGAATCTGAAACCACGAAGGCACAAGGTGATTTAAGAGTTCATCTCCTTCTTCCTGAAGGACCACATGTATCCAGTGCAATTAAAGAGTATGTTTCCCCCTTTCCTACCTCACATGTATTTCTCCTTTCTACAACAAGAAAAAGGGACAAGCGATGCCTTTCCCTGGAGAAAGACCATCACTCCAGAACAAAACCCTACCCTTTACATTTAAGCCATCGAAGATCTAATATTAGAAGGACAGAATCATTCATTATATATAATCCTACAGCAGTTCCAGTGGTGTGCTGCACAAGAAATGATAGCTGCTAAGAAGAGAAACTGTACTCATAAATAAAGTCTCCACACCCAAAATTCCAGGAGACATGAATTTGGCTCAGATTCCAGCAACTCTGTTTTGAATGATCCATTCAACACCAGAAGTGATGAAGCAGTGTAACAGTGATGCAGCATATATGTTTTATAATCATCAGTATTGGAGACCCAAGGGTTTAAAAACCAGGCCCAAAATACACCAAGAGAAGATCGGAACAACATGTGAAATTGCCAGCCTCAAAGAATACTGTGCCTTTGTCTCAACCAGCCACAGGGTGAGCTGGAAAGCACCAGCTGAACCTATAGCAAAGTAATTTTTGTTAATGAGGAGGAGTACTAAAGGCTGTGCCTTTGTTCAGCAGGGAATCATGTAACATCAGCAAGATTTTGCAGAATATACTTGGTTGATCAGCCTACCTGATAAGAAAACCAGCCTCTCTGAATGGCCACAGCAAGGGGCTGGCAGGAGATGGCTGTCCTTTGGATCTGAGCTGAGACAATTCTAATCTCATGGCACTAGCTATAGAAAGTCCACTGTAAACGGCACTGATTATTTTCTGGTTTCCATCCCTGCAGAAGGAACAAAAATCTTTGAGTACCCAGGTGGTACTTGAGTCTTGAAACTGGAGACACATAGAGGTTATCTCAATATAAGTCATCCTGTGACAACTAGAATGAATGCCTGGCTCCAAGGCTTGCAGGCCTGTAGAGCTCAAGCAGCGCATTACTCCTCTGTGTGGCTTCTGCAAGATGTGATACATGGATTCCACTTTCTTCTGCTGCTCCAATACAAAAACTGCTGTTTAAATATTTACCTATCACATGCTCTTCTAATCTGTGTCTCAGTCAATTATCCTTCTGTCCTTTCATTTCACGTTATCAATTTAGTTTTGATTGCTAGTCACAGCAAAAGATCACCAAAGAAGGAAAATTGCTGATTTAAAAAGTAGGTGGAAAATACTGAAAATCCCTCTAATGTACAGCTGATGAAATTTTCCAGCTTGGTTAGTTTTCTGCATAGGAAATATTACTGTCCTGAACTAAGATTTTCCTAAAATCAAATTAGCGTTGAGCTAGTGGAAGCTTTTATTTATAGCACATAAGCCTTTTTTAGAAAGTCCGTCCAGTAACAATTTCTATTTAGCAGCAGACTGGGGCGATTTTGCAGTAGGTCTCCTTGGGAGAAAGCCCTCAAGACCCATTGGTGTGTGTCCACACTTACTCAGTGCTGAACAGAATGGTAAACAACTGAATGCGCATACCAGCAGTAGAATTAATTTTTAGTCACTTTTACAGGAAAGCATTTTCAAGTTTCAAACATTGGTCTTCCCAATTTTAAATCTGACCCCAAGATTAATTTTGTGAATTGAGAAATTAAACAGGCTGGTTTTACAGATAAAGGTCAATAAAGTTACTACATCAAAACTCAAGTTTGCTGTCTCTGTTTTACATCAAGGAAATATTGTAAAGGGAAAAGATTGCAAATATCAACTCCTTATTCTGAAATTCCATCTCTCCATTCCATCTCTCCTTGTTTCACCCTGCATTAATCGAGTAAGGCACTGACAATCATACATTTTTCCTTGTCATATGCTTCAGCCATTGTGCAACCTGGATAAGCATAGATACCAGGGACTTGAAAAGGGTAAGTTACAGGGAAAGGACAATCACACCACTTAATCTGAGTTATAGAAATCATTTGAAGAGCAGCAGTGAACCATGGAATATATTTATTATCTCTCTACACATTTCAAGATTTCTTCACACAAGAGATTGTCATAGCACAATAGACACAGAGATGAACAGATCAAGCAAAGAGATGAACAGATCAAGCAAAGAGAAGAACATACCTTGGGATCAAGAAATTGTCTATTCTTATCCCAAAGAAAAAACAGATTGCAAGATCTCTCTTATGCTTCAGATACTCCAACCTTTTTCTACTTTTGTTAATATGCTTAAAATACAAGATTTATGATGATCTATTCTGAAATGGAGCTTACCTTGGCAGTCCAGGCAAGGGAGGATTAAACCAGAACAGTGATCTGGAGACAGACAGTTTCTCAAGATGAAGTAAAATAATTATAACAGAAAAGAAAACAGTATTATAGGCACTGAGATGATGTCCCAAAGGAAAATGCTGTACACTCCTCCCTGCCACCTGTGATGTGAACATCCCAGGAGGTACAAGGAAGAGGACTGAAAATATTAGGTTCCCCACCTCAGCATACACAAAGCTGAGTGTTCAGGTCCTGTATGTTTAAGCAGCCAAATACACAAGTTGGCAACTGAGATGGGTGCTGCTGTGTTGAGCACAGAGGCCTTGCAGAGAGCAGAATGATGACAGCAGGCATTACCTGCTATCTCATCTTCAGCATTACAAACAGGTGGGCTTTCCTATAACCTTGTGACAATGTACCATTAGGGATGAGACTAGTGTCTGTAACTGTGTGCATCTGCACATACATGTGTGTTTGGCTGGTTCCTGCTTCATGATTATTAAAAATATATTGCAGCAGGGAAATTACACCCATGTGCTTTAGCCTGGGCTTTTGAGTGTTCAGGAACAACTTTTCAGCGAAGCATTTTTGATTCCTACCTTGCTTTTGCTCCAGGGCACTTAGACAAGAAAGCAATTGTAGTTTGAAAACCTCTCAGTCCGTGGTAGCACAGCAGCAAATACCAGTTTGAAAACTGGCAAACCAAACTTGGCAGCCAAAAGGACCAACCATATCCTGGGGTGCATCATGCACAGCATTGTCAGCTAGTCAAGGGAGATGATTGTTCTACTTCTCACTGGTGTGGCCTCACCTCAAGTACTGTATGCAGTTTTGGATGCTACAGTAAAAGAAGGGCATCAAATTATTAGAGGATGTCCAGGGGAGGGCAACCAAGATGGTGAGAGGTCTTGAGGGCAAGGCTTATGAGAAACAGCTGACATCACTTGGTTTGTTCAGCTTGGATGAGAGAAAGCTAAGGCATGACCTCATTAAGCAGTGACCTCACCACAGTCTACAGCTTTCTCAAGGGTGACAGCAGAGGGGAGGTGCTGATCTCCTCTCTATCGTGAGCAGAAATAGAACATGAGGAGATGGAATGAAGCTGAGCTGAGATTGGGCATGAAGAAAAGGTTCTTCACTGAAAGAATTGTCAGTCATTAGAGCAAGCTCCCCAGGGAAGTGGTCACAGCAACAGGCCTGTGACAGTTCAAGGACTGATGTTTTTAGTCATATGGTTTATTTTTAGATAGTCCTATAGAGAGCAGGAAGTTGGACTCGATGATCCTTATGGGCCCCTTCTAACCCAAGATATTTCATGATCCTCTTAACTACTTGGGCAGCACAGTACAAGTCACTCAGGTTGTCTCTATCCAAACCTCATAGCCTAGCTTCCTAGCCAGGCCCTCAACAGAGATGTGTAGCCATGAAACTTCACAGTAAACACCATATGAGAAGGGATTTGCTACCATTAGCAAGGGCAGTTTTCACTTATGTGACAATATGTGCAACTGTTGCTGTTTTCATGTCTACACACACACAATTGGTGTTATTTGAATTATACTACTACTGATAGCAGTATACTACTGATATCTTCCTGAGGAGCTAATGGAGCAAATTTTATTTGGACCATACCAAATGGAAACATGGCACACATTTGTTAACAGACTGTGCAGAGTTTTGTGAGGCAGAACTGAAGAAATCAGTCCATTGCTATTTCTGACTTTGCTGGCTGGCTGGTTTTAGCATAATGTTTTCATATTGAAAAACCAAGTCCTACAACTGCAAAGGCTAGCACAGCCTGGCATTCAGAAAGGACAGCGAGAGGTTTGTCTGGGGAATACATTAATAAACTGAGTGAACAGTGGATGTGGCCTTGCTAAAATCTAGATTTTACTCCCATCCTTGCCAGAAATTACTTTTTTACAACCTGTGCATTATGTAACTTGCAAAATGGGTAAAAAGTGCTCACAAATATGGATCAGAAACATTGCAGCAAAATAAATGTTAGGAATAGTACAGAACTATTGATAGAAAATGGTAGTTAACATCAGTCTACAACCCCTTGATTCCCAGCCTAATGCAGTGCTTTTATAGGACCCAAGGTCTCTACTTCTCTTAAAGAGGTGGGGGAAAGCAGAAGGGAGTTCTTTCTTATATAAAGGCATATATAGTGTGTGCTGCTCTGAAGGGCTGTACAGGGGCAACTAAAGGACTGTCACTATGTCGCCTGTATGACATCATGTAGTATGGGGAAGATGTGTAATTTCTTGCACTCGAACCAGGTCAAAACCTTGAAGAAAACAGTTGGCCTGTAGGACAAGCAAGCCCTTTTTATTCTGAAAGTCATTAAGCCTAGATTCTACAGTTCAAGAGCGAAACGAAGAATGTTATAGGTGATGTGGGTCATGAGGTACCTTAAAATCATCTAGTTCCAACCCCAATGCCATTGAGCAGGGATACCTTTCACTGGGTGGTTGCTCAAAGCCCCATCCAACCTGGCCTTGAACACTTGCAGGGTATCCACAACTTCTCTGGGCAACTTGTTCCAGTGCTCACCAATATTACAGCAAAAGAGCTGTAATATTCCTAAGAGCTAATCTAAATCTACCCTCATTCAGTTTAAAGCCATTACCCCTTGTCCTATCACCACATACCCTTGTCAAGTGAATGGGGTAATATCAGACTGGCAACCTGTCACCAGTGGGGTTCTGCGAGGCTCCATCTTAGGCTCTGTGCTCTACAACATCTTCACAAATTACTTGGATGCAGGACTGGAAGGGATACTAAGCAAGTTTACAGATGACACAAAACTTGAGGAGCTGTTAACTCCCTCAAAGGCAGGGAGGCCCTGCAGAAAGACCTCAACAAATTGGAGGACTGGGCAATCTCCAATCATGTGAAGTTCAACAAGGGGAAGTGCTGGATTCTGCACCTGGGATGGGACAACCCTGGACATATGTACCGACTGGAGAATGAGATGCTGGAAAGCAGTGCTGTGGAAAGGGACCTGGGGGTCCTGGTCGATGGCAAGTTGAATCTGAGTCAGAAGTGCCCTGGCAACCAGGAGGGCCAAAGGTGTCTGGAGGGCATCAGGCAAAGCATTGCCAGCTGGCTGAGAGAGGTGATTGTCCCACTCTGCTCTGCACTGGTGCGGCCTCACCTTGAATATTGTGTGTAAGTTTGGGAACCACAATACAGGAAAGATATTAAGCTGTTAGACAGTGTCCAAAGGAGTGATAGAACCCAAGGGAATGGCCTGAAGTTGTTTCGGGGAGGTTTAGGTTAGACATTAGAAAAAGGTTCTTTGCCCAGAGGGTGGTTGGGTACGGGAAGAGGCTCCCCAGGGAAGGGTAACAGCACCAAGCCTGACAGAGTTCAAAAAATGTTTGGACACTACTCTCAGTCATATAGTGTGACTCTTGGGGATGGTCCTGTGCAAGGTCAGGAGCTGGACTTGATGATCCTTGTGGGTCTCTTCCAACATGGCATATTCTGTGATTTTGTGATTCTGTCCCTTTCCAGCCTTCTTGTAATCTCCCTTTAGGTACTAGAAGGCTGCTGTAATGTCTTCCCAAAGCCTTCTCTTCTCCAGGCTGAACAACCCCAACTGACTCAGCCTGTCTTCATAGAAGAGGTGCTCCAGCCACTCAGTCATTTTCGTGCCCCTCCTTTGGAGTCACTTCAACAGGTCCATGTCCTTTGTATGTTGGGTGCCCCAGAGCTAGACATAGTACTCCATGTGGGGTGTCATAAGAACAGAGTAGAGGGGGAGAATTACCTCCCTTGGCCTGCTGGTCACACTTTTTATGGTGCAGCCCAGGGTACAGCTGGTTTTCTGGGCTGGGAGCAGACATAGCCAGGTCACAAACAACTTTTCATCCACTAACACCTCAATTTCTTCCTCTCCAGGGCTGTTCACAATCCCTTCTCCACCCAACCTGTGTTTGTGCTTGGGATTACCCTGACCCACGTGCAGGACCTTGTGTCTGGCCTTGTTGAACTTCGTGAGGTTTACACAGGCCCACCTCTAGAGCCTGTCAAGGTCCCTCTGGATGCCATCCCTTCCCTCCAGCATGTCAACCACACCACACCACACAGCTTGGTGTTATTGGCAAACTTGCTGAGGGTGCACTCAATCCCAATGTCCATGTCACCAACAAGTATGTTAAACAACATCAGTCCCAATAGGAACTCCTGAGGGATGCCATTCGTCACTGGTTTCCCCTGGGACATCAAGTACCCAGGTAGCATGAACTGGCCCAGTCACTGGTGTCTGATCAGACAGACTGGCTCAGAGAGTTTAACACCATCAAACAGGTAACAAATGAAGTACAGGGGACTTATCCTAAGTCTTTCTTACCTATTCAGCTGTTTTGGAGGTAACCGCCAGTCAGTCTTACTGGAATTTCTCTTTAATTAAATAAAATCTTCAGTTGTAAAAAAAATATAATAACAATCACAGGATTAATGCAGAGAGTGGTCGATTTGGCAAAAGAGAAATCTGCTTATTCTGGTATAGCTAGCAGACTAAGATGAGCCAGCCAGTCTGAATTAAAATACCAAGTACTTGGGATAAGGCTCTTGCATGTCTGCATGTGAAGATTGTACACTTGAAAAGCAAAGCAGAAATTTGTAGTGGAAACAAGCCTTTAAACAGGTTGGTCTAGTCTCAGTGAAGTCAATGACAAAGTATGAGATTATGATGTCCTATGAACAAGGACTGTGAAACTGTGTCCTGCCCTTTAACCAGCCCTATAACAAGCAAGTGTTGGATGTCAAAACACCTGACAGTGACTGCCATGTCAGAGAGTCATTTGCTGGATTTTCTCCTCATAATCAAATTGCAGATAACTCACTATTTTGCCATCTAATCACTGGCTGCTGCACTGAATATCTTTTTACATTAATCTTAGCTTTCCCAGACACATGGTTTTTCAACTTGTAAAGCAGCTCTGCCTTCACTCTAGAATTCAGTGGTTCGGGCTAAAAGGGACTCTTGACATTCAGTATCAGTGAATGAGCTGGTGATATTAGTATCGAAGGCTTCCCTGTTATGACAGTCCAGAACCTCAGCAGAGGGTTCAGAGGTTTGGGTGGCAAGGCACAGGCTGAGCATAAAAATCAAAGAGCCTATTATGAGGACTAACTCCACCTAGAGACACAAAAAATGAGTCTGGCTCATTTATTTTGCTTTCCATATTGATAAATCTGCAACTCATTATGTAAAACGTATGCCATCTCTTCAGTTGGATGCAATACGAAATCTTCTGAAGAGGGAAGCTTGTTTTTTTCTATTAAAAATGGGAACTCTTTTTATTTTGCTAAAATCCCTTTTTCCCTCTTTTGCCAATTTGCATTTAGTCACAGTCTCCTCAAATCCTCTTCTTATGCTTCAGTCAAAAATGTAACCAAGGATTTCCAAAAGAGCAGGGGCAGAGGGAGAGAGAATTGGCAGGAACAAGAAATTATTTTCTCCGGTATTTCATGATAATTTTTAAGTACTTTTTTTGATTTGTCTTCCTTACACCCATGTAGCATCCCCGTACAATCAAGAACAGATGTTACAACAAGAAGAGTTCACCCTTTGACCCTGAGATCTCATTTCTTCTTTTCTCTGGTGCATGTTTAAATTTAGAGTGAAAACCATACAAAAATGCATGAGGGTGGGGTAAGCTGTGAGGCAGGGGAAGAATCTAATTTTGGAAAGTCTTCCCTAGCAAACCTTCTCCAACTTCCACTTGTCTCACTTTATTTGTGAATGTCTCAGTCCCAGAAGTGAAGACAGCTGAAATGTGTTCAGATATCACAATGAGCGGCATCGCATCAGGGTACCCAAGTGCGTAAATTAGATCTCCTTCTCCAAAATTATTTTCAGAAGACACGACCTATTGCCATTCCTACTGTGCATAACATATCGCAGTCCATGAGAGCCCCTTGTCCCCATTAGCCCCATGCACAAGCACCTCTTCAGAGAGCTGTCTTGTAGATCTCGAACTCTTTCCTCCACAAACGCGAAAAGTTTTTACTCATGAGCAATTAAAAAGTTAAGCAAACATAAAACCATAGTGCAATATTATCACTCCCATTCTTGCCCTATTATTTCCTAATTTTTTTGTCATTCTTTTTGCACTGACTCTGATCAGCACCCTGTGCTGCCTTCCAACCATCCTTGCATTTCTGCCCATTGTGGGATATGTCCACTGCTCTGCTCCCAGCCATCCTCTCACAACTCTCCATCCCTGGGACACCCAGCTGGCTGGAGGCAGGGTGAGTAGGGCAGGCGCCAGCTGCCATATCTGCGACAATCTGTGACAAACAGCTGGCGAGCGCTGAGGAGCTTGTTGAGAGCACCTGCCAGTTGTGTTGTGCAGGGCTGCTGGCAGAGACCGTAGCTCCCTCTGTGATCTTGGTTTGAAAACGGAGCCCTGCGCCAAGGAAAGCAGCACTCCTGAACAGCCTGCCTTTCCCACCACTGCTTGCCGAGACTGCCAGGACACCCTCAGGTGCTCCTACAGGAGCAGGACAGAGACTTCCCAAATGCTGTGTAACAGACACACTAAAGAAAGATGACCAGTTAGTGCAGGGACATCTGAATATCTTCACTCTCATAGCTTCTCTCTCAGTGGTGGTTTTTCTCTGCCTGCATTGCTTGCATCAGAACCATGGAGCCCTGTGCAGCTCAGAGAAGGAAGTGTTGCCATCCTGTCACGGGCCTCCTATCCCTATGCTCCCTTTGTGTTACAGAGTCAGTAGCACTGCCAGTGACATGCAGATGACAGTGTTGGGTCCTTGCCCCTACCAGAATCAGCTCATGCTCCCCACTCCAAGAGCTGTGAGAAAGAAAAACATAAGAAAACCCATGCAATTATAGCCGCTATATCTCAGCACATAGTTCTGAACTTGCTGTAGCCCTTTGTCTGCCCTGGTTTTATTTGTTCAGAAGATCTTTTTCTCAGGAGCTTACTTCTCGGCTAAATGCCCTGGTCAAAATCATTCTCATCAGCCACAATTTTCTACTCTGTTCTTTTCCTCTTATGTGTCTTTTCATATATCTGAAGTGCACCTCCCTGTTCTTCCCGATATATGTATCTTACAATATTTGTAGAGGTAAGATGTCTACCCATCTTAACCATCCAAATACCTTTGTTTTCTAACAACTAATGTATGGGTTTCAACTTTCTAAATCTTGATACTAAATATAGTTCAGTGAGGCATTTAAACTCCTCAGAATATGGATTGTTTACATATGTTCCTTGTAATAAAGGAAAAATTAATTAATATTTGACTGATGCAGAAGGGTACCTTGGGAACCAATATTTATAAAATGGTAGAGGACTTTCTGAGAATGGAGAAAAGAACAGAGATTAGAGCTGGCAGCTCTCCATTGTGTGGCCACTTACTGTCGCAAAATCCAGCAAGAGACAGCTCCCGCCTTTTCCTTTTGATTTCTCTGTTTAAATCTTTCTCTCTCCCAAAGCTTGGGAGAGAGAATCTTTCTCTCACCCAAAGCTTGACCACATGACAGTACATATTCACATTAAACTGATTATTTCTGTCTGAGCTGTGTGTAGAAGAGGCAGTTTTAACCTCCACATAAGAAATGTCTCTTCTTGAAATATCCCCATTCACTGCAGAAGGAGTTGCATTTCACATCCCTAACAGACTCCTACATTTTATGTTAACTTCTTGATGGTAACCAGGCAAAAGAATGCCTGGTTCATCTACATTAGAACTTGATTAAAATGCCCAGATAAGGTAACTAGACACATAGAGATTATCCTAAAAATCTACAGGTTTCAGATACTATTGATCAGATTAAAATTTCACAATTCCTGAGCAGTATCAGCCACTTGCCACAAAATTGTTCACAGATTTACTTGATTAACCTTAACACAGTTTATAGTTAACCAAGCTTCATTGTTATACATGGGGGTAAGAGAAGGTTCATGACCTGTTGAGCTGGTGCTTCCCCGTAGGTAGAGTGCAAGCACAGAAAGTAAGAGCAGCTGGATTTGCAGTGAGAAATAAATATCCTGATTGAACAGATTTCTCCCAGCAATAACTAGGCCTCCCTCTTTCTGCAGATACATATGTGTATGGATAAAAGTGGTGCACCTTGAGAGTGAGACTGTAAGCAAGCTGGATTAGTTAAAAAACTGAGCATCCTGCTGGTTGATTCAGCAAGCTATCTCTACAGTCCCATTGGAGCAAGAGAAGTATGGCTCTATTTCCTCCTTTCCCTAACCTCACAGCTGTTGGGTCAAAGGATCATATAAATCCACTAATCAAGCAAAAATGTATAACAAAATCCAATCAGATGTATTTTATTAATCTGTTGCAGAAGATGCTGACATCATACAAATGCAGGTTTATAGGAATTTCTTGACAATTCTGCTAAAATAGAACAAAACAGATAAATCAGTCAGAACAGCAGTTGTAGAATTTCAAGAAGGAAAGCCTTTTTATAGCATGGACATGACCCAAAATAATTTAGAAAGTCTTATTAAAAGGAGCAGGATGCAGCATTTCAAATGTTTCACCATCTCTAGCTCTGTGATAAAGATTTCAGGAACTAACAAAATTAAGCTGTTCACATCGTTGGTTGCACATCATCTCTGAAGCCACAAGGAAGTACCTATCATCACTTTATTTTTTTCCTTTCAGTTTTGTGGTATGCTGTTGGACTGCACGCAGGAATGGAGTCCAGAAACTCCCAATTTAGGATTTGCTGTAGGATTTGCTTGTAACTTATACAAGTTACAAGCATTTCTGAAAAGCCCAGAGATCCTCATATCTAAAAGTTACAGGGCAGCATCCTGCTGTGCCAGGTGGCATACAAATAAGGACTGCTTTGAAAAGCTCACAGTGTAACATAAGAAACAGAAGTTTCAAGCACACAGCCAAGAGATCTCTATCAAAAATCAAGGCCCTTATGGCCAGCAGGATTCTCGATGGTCTCAAAGGAGTAACTAGCAAGAAACTCTTCAATAAAGCTAATGGAGAAGTACTCCAGGAGAAAATGGGAATGGAATGGCAAGCCAAGTGAAATAGAAAGGACTTGTGACATTTTTGTCATCTTTGATCAAAGGCAGTGAAGACTGTGAGACCACTTACAGGATGCCTACTAGAGTCTTGGTAGCACCCCAAAAATATCCTTTTTTGACTGGCATAATTTTGATTCAATATTTGTCAATGCTGTTGTTTGTTATATTGCCATTATCAACCATGTCCTCAATTACAATCTGCCTTTCTAACTTCACTTTTACATCTGAATGGTAAGTACTCTTCAACATGATCTAGGCAACGAGGCTGTTCTAATGTTTCTCTTGTCCCTCTGAAATTTGCTCGCACCTGCGAAGCTAGGGGTTATTTATATTCCCCCCCCCCCCTTAGCTGGATTTTCATATTTGTGTATATTAAATCCAAACATGAAGATTATAAAAATATTTGTTGAGTTTGCTTTTCTGTTTCCAAGCTCAGAGATCTCCCTACTGGTTGTCCTAGTATGAGTTCCAAAAGCCTGAAACTGGTTGTTTAAGGGGAGTCTACAGGAATGTAAAATATTTTCCCTCTGTGAATTCTTCTCAACACTCAATATCCCAAAATTCTATAAACATTTAAACCCAGATACTGTCCTCTTAACTTTGTCAAACTTTGGTTCTGCTTCTCTATCAAAGGAGGATTCTTCAGAAGATCCATGGAATATTCATTCCTTTGAGTAACTTTGCCAACCCACGTAATTATTTTTTATCTATTTCAGTGTGAATTTTGGAGTACCATCTACACTCATTTGAAGGCTGAACTATAGATTTTCTTTCAGAATCCTTTCCAGCCTCATGTGCTATCACACCACCTTCTTTTTTCTCTGCATCTCTTCAGCGCAAGCTTAATATCTCACAGTAGCAAGTTACCATTTGGCTCATAAAAACTTCTGATTTCTATGTTTGAGAAAATTTCTTCTCTAATGGATTTTTGTCTGTTCTCAGATCATTCTATCTTTTCACCTCTACTGCTGTTACAATTACATAAGTAATATTCTGTGGCATTCTTTACACTTCAGGCTACGTAGGCTATTCTATCTTCTTTTGCTGACGTGGCTGGATTCCCTTTTTCCTTTGTCACTTATCTTCTTTGTGGTTGTCCTTGCCGTTCTTCTACACATCAATACTGTCCATTAACTTTGTTCTTCATCACATCATCATGTTTTGCCACTGCAACTCTCCTTAGGTAGTTGTCTGACTTCCAAATTTTCTTGTTTGGGAGCTGTCTGAACTTGTCTGCAAACTCTCTTCTGAGCTCCATAAAAGCCATTGGCCTAGAACCTTCTCCATCTGCTACTGAAGCACCTCTTGTCTATGCTATGTGAATTAGGAATACACTTCAGGAGAATGTAGACCCCCTGGATTCTGCTTTTTTCAATTTATTTTTTTTCCAGAGATTCACTTCATTTTTGTCTCACATTCCTTTCTCTTCTTAATTCCTGCTCTTAAAATAGAAAAGAAACTCCCAAAAATCATTAAAAGTCATGCACAACAAAAGGAGACTTATAACAGAATCACAGAATATGCCAAGTTGGAAGGAACCCACAAGGATCATCAAGTCGAACTCTTAGCTCTGCACAAGACCATCCCCAACAGTCACACCATGTGCCTGAGAGTATCATTCTAACCCTTGAACTCAGACAGGCTTGGTGCTGTAACCACTTCCCTGGAGAGCCTGTTCCAGCACTCAACCACTCTCTGAGTGAAGCATTCCTTTTAGTGTCACAGCTGAACATTTAAAGAAAACATCCACATTGATATAATTTATAAATATAATGTTTATCACTATTTTGCCATTGTTAAGATTCAGTGAAAATAATTTCTGAAACTTTTCACTCCTATGGCTTTCCTGCTTAAAGAAAACCTCTGTGCGAATATCTGTCAGAATAAAACCTTTGCCTTTCCGTTGCTCCTCCTCATTTGCTGCATAACACTGTGTGTTGTTCACCTAACGTGTTCCACACAAGAAGTTACTGCAAGTTTCTTATCCAAAATAGATTTTTCAGCCTTCAGTGACATTTTGCCTTTTTCCTGCATAGGGCCTTTTATGAATTCACTAACTATTGCTCTATAAGGAGATATGTTATTTACATTGGATCTACTCTTTAACCATTTATTTGATTTTACCTTATCTGACATTTTGTTTCTCAGCCCACATATACTTAAGCAAACCTGCTTAGAATATTCCCCATTTCTGTATAACTTTTAGTTCCCACAATTGCATATCTTCTGCAGATTTATTCGACTCCCTATCCGCTACCAACATCTTGACATTAGCAAACAACCATTCAGTAGAAATCTTTTCCCATGACTTAATTTGGGAATCAGTTTTTCCTCCTTTCCTTTGTCCACCTGAAAGTTTAAGCTCTGAAGGTTTTCCTCTGAAGCAGCCACAGTAGTCTAAGCTAACTGAATTAGCCTTCCTCACATCCTGCACCTGATGATCCTCCCCGTCCAGAAACCACAAGGAAGTTGATCCAGGCAGTAGATTCTGGAACAAACCCTTCTCTGCTGAGGGGGAAAAAAAGTCAAATTAATTGAATCTAATGACTTTGAAGCCTTCAGTAACAATCACCAAACATGGAAAGACCTCATCATTATCTCCCCTATTTCACAGTTTATTTCTTTCAAGCTCTTCAGATTAATACCATCTGCTCCTGGTAATTCACTGCATTTGTCTTTCTCAAGTTGCTTTATAACTTCCTCCTGAGAGACTGCAGTCTCTCTTAAGGCCAATGTCTGGTTTCCCATAGGAATGCCCTTCGAATAGCACCTTCCATGGAAAACACAGATGTAGAAAATTTGTTTGACTTCACTCTTAGCTAAGCCTCCTTTCCAGCTGACTCCTCGTTGCCTAACATGAACAGTCACTTTTGCAATTTTCTAAACAATAACAGGTACCTGTGTATTTCTTGTATTGGAAATATTTTTGTATTTTAGACAAAACTTTCTTGTACTTATGTAGCATCTTTATAGTCTCAAAGTCTCTTTATAGTGTTTATCCCCAACATTTTTAGGGGTAGAATGTTTCAGACAAAGAATTACTAGAATTCTAATAAATATTTTCCTCATTTTTAACCATTTTTCTTAATGTTCACAACCATTTTTTTTCCCTGGAAGAATACCTATTGATTAGAAGCAAGTTGAACCTTCTAAATTCCTCATCTCAATTAACTCCTGCACTTACACAATGAATCTTTTCCTTTTTTCACAATTTCTAAAATGAATTGTCAAATAATCAGTTACTTACGCTGCCAGTAAATTACTCCAACGTGCCATTCTGCAAAAGCCAATGAAGTGATGCACTAATTATACATCGCTAGAGCTGCCAGTTTAGTATCTTACAAAGGAATAGTCTTGGCTAAGACATTGGGTTTGAATGTCATGTATGGGTGCTGCTTGTTTAGACAAAAACAGTAGCATGAAATCTCACCGACTCAGGAAATTATGGAGAAGCATGCAAATTCTGCTGTCAAGCCAACAAAGTAAACAAACTAAGACACAATGGGATTAAAAGACGGGATAAAAGTCTGAGATCAAAGACTCCTCATCAGAAACTCTCATGCACCAACAGTCACTTCTCATGCAAAATGAGTTGCAACTATACTGAAATCAGACAGGTAGAAAAAGCAATCTCCAGAACAACTAGAATTCTTGGTTTCTGAGGGGTTTACAGCATCAAATACAATTCCTTAGAATACTGTTATAAACAATTTGGAAACTAGTAAATGCTACAGTGAACAGGTGTAGAGGACTTCCTGCAAGGTTTTCCAATTAATAGGCAACTGTATTCTGTATTTCTGTTTTGCAGTGACAGCAGATTCAACAGCAGTGAACCCTGTTCTCTAATTATGATGTGCCAAGTGGCTCAATCAGTTTGCAATCTTTCCTTTTTAGGTAAATCAAAACACAATTAAATAAATAGTGTACAAAAGGTAGGAGGGTATTCTCTGAACAAAATATTTCAGAGCTAGGTAATGTTGAACTGTCATCATCTGACGACAATGTGGAAAGAATCAATCACAGAATACTTTTGTTAGGTTTGAAAAGAAGAAATTGTGTAAATAATATAGAATGAATAGATTGCTAACAACACCACCTAATAGCTATATGATGCCTTTTATGCAGTTTCAGATATATATGATAATTTCTTCTAAAGTAAGTGTAATACTTAAATTCTTGATAGTCAATTCTTGTAGAATACTAGTAAATTCTCTAACGCTGAAGTCAATTGTGTGACTATGATTTTACCACATTCCTTGACTTACTGAGTTTCCGTTGGTTTGCTCAACCAAGGTGGGATTTATAAGGAAATTAACCTGCGGGTTGTGTCAGTGTGGTATGGCCATAACAGTCAAAAAAGACAGAAGAAATCTTTTCGGAACCAGTCATGTCATGGCTTACTGGTGACTTTTATTCCTACCTACCACCATTTGAAAGTTGGATCCGGCTTTAAAGCAGATCTTGAAAGTCTTTTCCAAACTGGTTGATTCTATGATTCTGTATAGAAATATTATGCCTTCAACCTTTATTTCCTGGAGAATTTCAGATATTTCTTTAAAAGCTTTCTACTCTATTTGAGAGGATTTTCAAACTCTACTTACAAAGTTGTTGCAGGTTTTCCAGGTATTTCCCATCTTGTAAAATAGCTGCTGATTGTACAGCAAGAGGAAATAACTTTTCATGTCCGTTTGGTACACACCGTCTTGCAACTTCATTGAACATACTCTTATTTCTGTATTTTGATAATGGGTGTAAAAATACTGAATGTTCACCTGTGTTTATCAGTTATTTCTTATCACATTTTCATTACAACTTTTTTCTCTCTCTTCTGTCTAAAGAAAGCAGATCACGGTATGAATTAACAATTTTCATTTTCTAAATGCTTGACAAGAATACACCTCTTCCTGTTGATATAATCTGAACTAAACATATTATATAGTACTACTTGTGTTGTTAAATATCTACTGATGCATTTACATGACTTTATCACACTTCCAGAACTCTCATTGGCCCTTTTCTAAAATATTGCTGAGATTGGGTTTTTGTAATGGTTTTACACATTGGGTAGAAGTCATAATTATATTTCCATAATAGTACCCAGGTGTGTTTCCTGAGTTAATATAGAATCCAGCAAGGCATATGACTAATTAAAACTTCATTTAGAATCAGATACTCTTGAGAGCTGTGCATAAATGACTTTATGACATTTTTAAGCATACAGAAAAATGATCTGTGGGATATGTCAGCTGCACCATGGCTCTCCTGCCTGATAGGCAATTAAATTTTTTTTATAGTATATCCTTCTCTATTTTAGACTTTTGAGTGTTTAGAATAAGCAACAAAAAATAAATTTTTTTAATGTTAAAAAAAAAGTAAATGAAGAAGCCATAACCCTCAACCTAATGTCAGTTGTTCTAAGTGCTGAGGTAAGTTTTACAAGAGAAGGCCACGGAAGAGATTATGCAATGGGGTTATCGAAAGCCAGACTAGTCTTGGATACAATAGCTTGGTTCTTGGTTATAGAGTCAGATTACAAACCCTGCAGGTAATAAAACATGGCTCTGAAACAGAAAAGGAGTATAAAGTTATAAATAGAAATTCACTGTCAAATATTTCTTCAGCATCAGTGGAGATGAGGCACAGACGGAGAGGAGATTAAATCTACAGGAGACCTGGCGTATATTAATTAAGTGTCTGATATTACAGAACATGTCTGGGGTAAACATAACCAATCTCATCTTGGTGAATTGATTTTCTGATAGTGTCTTGAAGACTAGTGGCCAGTATCCTCGATAAAAATCTTTACATCTGCATTACTTAGTGAAATCAGGAAATAAGCATCACATTCTGGGCATTTATTAGATTTAGTTTAAATTCTAAATTCTTGCATGGCAAACAGCCACTTTCTCTAGAGTTACTGAACTTATTCCCTATCAGATCTAAAATCAACTGTGAAAAATCTTTACATAAGCCTGCTGGGACTCCATCAAAGCCAGGTGTTTTGGCAAGAGATAATTCTTCATCTGATCTCCAAGTTTCCTAAAATATCACTGTCTTTACTGATATAAGCTAGAAGAGACAGGAACTTATGTGTAGTTTACTGAAATGGAAAACAGACGTGCTGTGCACTGTAACACTATGTTTTTCTCATGCCTTTAAAAAGATTCAAACATTGATATAACTAAGCAAAAGCTGTATTAAAATAATCTAAATAAGCTTGCAAAGTCGAATACCAAGATAAGGAAAATCTAAGCAGTCTTCACTCAATCCCCATTATACTTGTCCCTTACTCTACAGTATCATTCTAACACAATAAATTATGCAGTCCCCATTATAATAAAAAAAACCAGTCTTCTGAAAATTTGGGAACAAACTCAAGTTCCAGAATTAAAAGTTAGCTACCCATCCCAACAGAGTGTTGACACGTACACACATAAGTACACATTGATCATTTCTCCTTTTGCAAATTATTTCCCAGTGCTCACTTAAAAATAACCTTTTTTATTTTTCCTAGCAGCTTAGTGATTTTCCTTTCCTTTGCATGCAGGTAGGAACTAATATAATTTTTAACTTATGCACTGATGGAGGGAAGTTTTTTTCTCTTCTCACCTTTCCAAACTCTAAGTATATATATGAAATCAATAAGTAGTGCAAAAAAGAAAACTATTAAGAGATGCAAGTTCGTATCTTCTAAAAGTAGAACTGTGTCTCGGCAAATGTAACAGGAGAATGGGGCAGAAAAGGGATGGATAGAAGCAGTTGTATGCGAGAAAAAGAAATAGTGAGAAAACTGTTACATTGTAAGCTGAAATCTCAGCAGCTTATACTAACACTTCTACTTAAATACACAATAAAATTTTCATTTTACTGTTACCTCTGACTTTTTCAGAACTCAGTCATGAGCTTTTCATTCTCTTGTATAGCATCTACAGCAACAAGATCCTGCTTTGTAGTTGTTGCTCCTGTGCATTGCTTTATGGCAATAGCAAAAGCTTCCCATTTCAGATTTATCTCAGAGAACTTTTTAGCCAACATAGACAACATCATAGTTTACTATATGATATATGGATGCTTCCGATCAGCTCAGTTTTACTTTCTAGTTGGTTCCACAGTCTTAGTAGGCTATACATGTGTATTATCAGCAGAACAGACCATTTAGTACATATTTTTTCATATACTTTTTATATAATTTATTATATGCTGCACACTGTGGTATAAATCCACTGAAAACCTTATCTGAAAAGAAATTCCACTAGAACTAAGAGAGCTAGTTTTCATGAAAACTCAGCATCAACCCCGAATCATAACAAAACAATGCGTATTTGAGAGGAAGCCATCAGAGAACTTGAGAACTTGGAACATATTTCTCAGAACTGTTTTTTCTCTGTGTGTATGTATCACTGGTCCCTAAGTAGCCCAAGTGATAGTTGGAAAGGCTAAACAGATGACTGCTCAATTGTTCGAAGTATGAATTCAGTTAAAGTGTCATGGCACTTTATAGGTATTAATCACACAAACTCTTTTCCAGTCCCCAAATCTGTTCTGTAGGTATATCTCCTGGCCATTTCTTCTATGCAAGCTGAATAATTAATAACTAGCATGAACTTCTAAAGCCAGTTTTCAAGTTTTAATTCAAGCTTTGCCAATCTACTCAAATAGCATTACGAACATGTTTATATATATACACATGCACACGTATATATATGTACATTTATATATATGTGTGCGTGCTCATATGTGTGTGTGCATAAACACATGTGTATATGTATACATTACTTTCATACAGGAGCAGCAAGCACAATGAATAGAAGATTTACACTTATTTACTTTTTAATAAGTACAGACTTGAAAATTTTAGGGAATTTTTCTAAAGCAAGACTGAACTCAGCAGTAGTATTTTACAGCTGTTAGTGAAAGACCTTTTTGCATTTTCCTTTTTGTAGGGGTTGTGGCCCTTACACTGTTTTATTTTTATAGCTCCTTAGAACTGAACAAGCCAGAAACTAAACTAAACTCAGCTAAAACCATTGTGGTTAATCTAGGTGTGAAGCATGACATGAAAAAGGGAGTTTTGCCGAATTTCCACATGAAACAATAATCAGCCTGGCTGAGTCACAAAAGCCAGCCCATGTCTACTTGTCTGGGATTTGGGGGACTTTTTTTCCTTTAGTTTTTAAGTAATGAAAATTAAAAAATCCTAAGAAACATTTATCTATGTTTTTCTACATCTCTTAGAATCCTGGGGAGGACTATAAATCTCAACCTCCTTCATATTTGGAAATACAGGGGGAACCCAATCTGAAAAAAATTAACAAAAATAAAGAGAGAAAGAGAGAAGGATAGAAGGAGAGAAAGAAAGAGAGAGAGAAAGAAAGAAAGACAAGGAAGTTCACATGAATGAAATGACTTTGGAAATCTCAGTCTTACACTACATCAGATTTACTAGAACTTGTGTCTCAGTCATGAGGAGGTACACATGAAAAGCTTAAAACTACATTCATTGACTGAAGCAAGTAGCTTCATATCTCAGCTTCATCATTCAGATCAACCCATGAGACAACTCTTGTCACCAAAACAATACATCAGCTGAAATGAAAGTTTCCTTGCTAATTTTTTACTCTTAAGGTGCAGAGGTCTTTCTTTTCCCTGAAGTAATCCCCTAAAGTTTAGATAATTTATAGCCTCTGTCCTCAATGTGCAGTAGATATTATCAAAAGTAAGCATGAAACAGATGAGTACAAAATATGGTTCCTTTACTTTTCTGTAAATGGGTTATAGTTACACTATAAAAGTTTTTTGAACTTGTGTGACAACAGTACTTGGAATTTTTCCCTTTGTCCACAATTCCTTGAAATTTTTGTAAGGAGACTGGGACAGGTGGAACCCCAAGGAAAACAGAAATTGCTGCTGCAGCAGGTCAGCGTCCTTAGGCTTCATTTGGCACAAGAGGAGACACAGTAGAAGTGAGTCTGCATGTCTTCAAGCATGGAGTGTGCTTTGTGTGCTGTAGGGGACAGACAGAGTGAGACTTCCAAATTGACAGGAGCTTTCCAAGGGACCAGGGATCACTGGGCACAGGTGGTAACCCTAGAGAAAGTCCCTGGGATTGCTGAAAATGAGTCATCAGTAAAGGACCCCAGGGGAAAAGGGAGAGTTAACCACGGGTCATTGTTATTTCTGTTTGACTCAATCACTAGAGTTTTATTACTTGGGAAGGCAGTTAATTACCTTAGCCCAGATGTGAACAAAACCTAGTTCTTCAGTATTCAAAAGCTTTTCAGTCTCTCAGAAGCATTCACTAGGAAAAAGTCTGACAAAGCTTCCTTGGCTAACTGATCATTGGCCACAACTTGTCATCTGTCATCAACTTGTGACACAAATAAAGCACTTTAAGGTATTTGCCCAACTGGCTGCCTCTGCAAAATGCCTGTACAAGCACTCATGGCTAGGCTTTCCAAACGAAGATTTGGGAAAGGCTCTACCCACAAGCACTAATGACTTGGTGAATATACAAAGATACGAAGCAAGCATTCCCCCCTCACCTAAAATAACCTTTTCAAATGTTAGATAATTGCTGCTTCTGGATGCAGCAAATCCTTGCAATAATAGTTTAGCATAAAATATAGCAGAGCAGAGGATAAAGTAAAGACCAAGAGATATAAGGCAGTGTCTTAAAGTTAGTAGCTTCATTTATCCTTAAACTTTGTTATATGACAGTATACAAGCAACACGTTTTAAATGGGAATCTAAACAAAAAGTGTTTGAAAAAAAAATTCCATCAAGCAGCTAAGAAAAAAGCCATCTCCACATAAAGGCATTTTATTCAGAATGGGACAGTAAAAACCTAACCATTACCTTAATGGAATTTTGGGTCTGAGGTACCCAGGAAGATGGGAGGCCCAGATTAAAAAGGTGGGGACAAAGCAATGCTGGCACAGTGCGTTGCTCGACTTGGCATGCTTACCAGTCATAGAGTACAAACTTTGCAAAACAGACCACCCATGGGAGCTGGCAACCTCAGCCACAGCCTCCAGCTGCCATTAGGGTTAGGCTTCAGAGAGCCACAAAGCCCACAGCTTCAAGGGCCCTGGGGATAGTATTGTACTAGCATTGGTCACTCCACACATTTATAATCTGGGACACCCATGATGCTGGGGACGTCAGTGTGAGCCCTGAGCTGTCCTTAGGGTTATTGTCAGAAAGCCACAGAGGGAGCAGCTCCAAGAACATTGGGGCTGGAAAAGACATACCATGGGGACCATGCCACTGCACCAACGTTGCTGCCTCCACAAATTACCAAACTGGACAACCAATGCTGCTGAAGACCTCTTCCTCAGCCCCCAGCTGCTGTTAGAGTTAGGGTTTGGGTTCAGGAAACCACAAAGCCTACAGCTCCAGGAGCACTGGGGCTGGAAAAGGCATGCCAAGCAGAGCATGGCACTGCACCAGCATTTCTGCATTCACACTTTACAATCTGAACAACCAATGCTGTTGGATACCTCATCTTCAGCTCCTATTAGGGCTAGGGTTCAGAGAGCCATAACAACTACAGCTCTAGGGACACTGAGTCAGGAAACAGCATGCCAAGAGGGGTACAGCCCTGCACCAGCATTTCTCCTCAACATCTTTCTACTTTGGGACACCCACAATGCTGAGGACCTCATCAAGAGTCTCCAGCTGCCATTGATGTTAGCACTAGGTTTCAGAGGTCCACAAAAGCTAGAGCTCCAGGGACACTGGGGATGCAAACAGCATGCCATGGAGAGCGTGGTGCTGCACCAACATTGCTATTGCAACGTGCACTGCTGGATGCAGTGGGCAAGGTGCAGGAGAGACGGATCATCTGTCTAGGGCTAGGGCTGGCCCTGCCACAGGTCAGGGAGAGGGATGACTGTATTCCCTCAGCTCAGGCTAAACAAAACCAGAAACATACATTTATTCATATTATTCAAAACAGACAACAGAGCCACAAATGTTTATGAAAGATGTAGACAGAAAAAATAAAAGAATCAATATATTAATAGACATTTATCTATGAATAATTTTCTACAAAGTGTTCCATCAGGAGTCACCTGCTGTTTGTAACTGGCCAGTACCAGGACTATGGCTAAACTGGGTCTGAACCCTTTGTCCTCTCTCTTTGGCAGCTTGTTGGTGTGACTCAGTAAGGAATGCATCTGTCATTGAATCCTGCATTCTCCATAATTTCATAGTTAGAAACATGCAGTGTGCTGCATGTTTGTAGCACACTGGCTGTGTATAATTCATTCCTAATGTTTGTCCAGAGAAGACAGCAATCAATCAGTAAGGCAATATGTTTTGAGTGCCTGGTCCTGAACTTACACAGAGAAAGATGAGGCACATACTGTGCATGGATCTGTAAAAGGAAGATGAGAATGGGAAAATGAATCTCCCTATTCTCAATTTTGTAGGTGCTCTTGGATCTAGAATAAAGAAAAACAGTTTTCATTGTTTGCCGGCTTGCTTTTAAATAGAAAGTTTTGGCTATTTAAATTATTTTTCTTCCCCTTGTAACAAAGCTGTATTTTGTTGACACACTCATTTAGTTATGAGATGGAAGTGGGTGCTCTGACCTATTGCACAGCAAGAGATTACAAGACAGGGATTACAGGTCTATTTTTGTTGAAGACTATTAGTGAAGGACAGAAATCCTTTACTCAAGCTGGGCTAAGGACCGAAATAACTTTTTGTCCCCTGGTTCAGATTAGGCTTGTAGACCAACTCACACCTTACAGAAGGTAGAAAAAAAGGGGCACAAAAGTACAAGACCTGTTGTGTTACACAAACTCTGAACAGACTCAGATGTTCCCAAGTCCTGTTATGTACCTATTGGATCACACTTCCTAAAAGTAGTATTTGCAGAAAGCCAGCAGAACAATTAATCCATCAGCTGATCAAAAGGGAGGAAGGAAGGGGAGGGAGAAGATCTACTGTGCAAATAAACAAATAAGACATTTAAACTAGAAGTCATCAAATTAGCATGACTAATGACAAGCTGCAGGAAGGATTTCAAAGATGTGGAAATTGGTGGTCTATCATCCTAGAGATAAAAAAATCAGAGTTGTTAATATTCAAGAGCTTGCTTTTGAAGCTCTGGATCATTCACATCTCCTATACAGTTTTTCCATATAAAACCAACTGAGGCCACTGGAGAAGAATTGAATTACATGGCAAGTTATATAGATGAAGAAGTGAGAAAACAAATAGGAAGAATAACACGAGTTTCTTAAATTTTAAGTTCTTTTACATGAACAAAAGAGAAACACGCTGTTTAAGTTAGCAGAACAAACAAAGCAAAGAATGGGAAGAAACTTCAAGTGGGAATGACTCAGCCTATAAACCTAAGGGCTCAGTAGGAAAAACAGACAAGGGAGACAGAAACAAACTTAAATTTAAGGTAGAGGACATTTAAACTGGATTACACGGAAAAAAATCTGACTCAAAAAGTTATTGGCAGATCAGGCTGCCAAGGGAAATAGTTCAGGATACAATTATCAAAGAATTTAACACTGGAACCAAAGAGCATTGAGAGGCTTATAACATTTCTATATGAGGCAGATTCACCCTGATAAAGTTAGTGGCCCAGACTAGACAGTGCTGTGATTCTTTACAGCCAGATTTCTCCTATAAAAAACAGAGTGGAATTCATTTTAGTCATTTCCAGTAAATTAAAGCACATCAAACTATCTTTTTTTTACTTAAATGCTGCAATGTGTTTGTCCTCAGAGTGTTTGTGCTGTGCCCAGGTTTACAAGGTTATTGTCATCTGACACATGCACATCATTAATGGTCAGGGCTGAAGCACTATTTCTGTAAAAAGCAGTGGGCTGGGGCAAAAGAGCTTTCTGGTCCAAGTGCCAAAAAACAATGCCAGCTTCTACTGCCATATGGCATGGGGACAAGCAGCAGGGTCAGCATTTCACAGTAGGTTGCCTGGTTTCCTTCCCCAGATTGATGAGCGTTAGCCAAGGAGCTGTTCATATAGGCTTGAAAAGGAGTGCCACTTCTGTAGTCAGCCTGTGCGGATTTAAAAAAAAAATAATGCAAATATTCAGGGGTTGGGTTTTTTGGGTTTCCCCTCCCCCTCCCTGATCTTTTTCTTTGCTTCATAAGGGCTGAATGGTAACTTTTAAGGAAAGTTATCTGGAAAAATCAATGTTTCTTTTGAGAAGAAAATTAGAATTATGAAATAAGGGAATGTTTTTCTAAAAAAGATATTCGCAGGACTCATATATTGAAGAGGTCTATTTTAATGTCACCTGCATTCATGGTCAAAAAATTCAGAACAGTGCATTCTGTGCTGGAATGATCAAAATTATGCAATTCAACCTAGGACAGGAAGTCTAGGAGCAGCCATTTTCACCTCTAATTTCAGCACATCAAGTCAGAAAAAAGGAAGACAAAAGGGATAAAAAAAGAGGAAGAGTAATAACATCCCTTCACAATCAGGGAGGAAGCAGAAGTGGGAGAAAGAGGGGAAGAAGATGAGGGAGCTGTTGCTTCCTCTCAGGGCTTTCCTGCCATTATGCTATATTGCAGGACATTGAGATCAAGACCTCAAGTTGCAAGTGGGAAAAGGTGACACAAAAGCTGCAAAAGCTGGTCCTGAATGCCCATCATACTGCCTGCAGCTCAAGGCAGCATCAAGCCAGCCCTGCACCCATCCCTTCAGCCTCCACAGCTCAGCACACCTTGCAGAAAGGCAGCAGGGTGCAACCTTTGGGCCTTTGGGCAGGAACACTGCAGGCTCCCATCTGCCTCTCTATGGTACAAGAGTCAACAGCTAATTTAGGTTTCTCTCAGCTTCTGAGCTGCTGATTTTCACAATACTTTTATGTCCTCGACTATTTTTTAGAATTCTGCCTCTTCTCTCCTTATTGGTTGAAATCAGCCATGACAGACTCAGAAGTTATGAAGGAAGGAGTGGGTGAGGATGACAGTAGGACAGGCATAGAGGAAAAGAAGTAAGAGTTAAACTAATGGTATTCTGACAACCAAACTAATGAATTTTCTCCATAGGTGCTGGTAAGTGATGGTACATTGACAGCTTTGGGGGGCACAGAAGCCCCATTGGAGAGTGATTTAAGACACAAATGAAAGACAGCACATATGAGACAATGAAAGTCCTATGGGAGATTTTTCTTTCACATTTGGACTTCACGTAAGTCCAAAAAGAGTTTGATGCTTGATTTCTAGCTATCCCATTCAATTTTCTGA
The DNA here is from genome assembly GCF_036250125.1 of Pseudopipra pipra. Lineage (NCBI taxonomy): Eukaryota > Metazoa > Chordata > Aves > Passeriformes > Pipridae > Pseudopipra > Pseudopipra pipra. The sequence continues at coordinate 51,210,193 of NC_087550.1, forward strand.
CAAGTCTAAATTTCCATTACCTCCTTTACAGTGTAACCCCAGTCACTGGAGGAGTAAGCACACAGCCCTAGTGTCCCAGGGAAACAGCTGCGTGAGGGAACTTGCTGCCTTTTGTACATTCACATTGAAATGTATGGCCATTTTACTCCAAATTCTCATGATTTTGTTTAACTTTTTCTCCCTCTGTTATCTTTTCCATGAAATAGTTTCTGGAAAAGTACTTTGAATTTATCCTCTTCACATCATAGCCCATGTACATCACCCATATGCTTCCTGTGCTTTGCTGTAGCTGAAAGCACTTGGGCTGAACAGGCTTTGAAAGCTTTGCCTTTAACTGATTTCCACATTTGTTTCAGAAATGGGAGCTCAAAGAAATATCCTCTTTCTCCTCTCCCTGAACTGGGCTGTGGCACCCAGTCACTGGGGTGGCAGAGAGGAGAAAGGGCACTAGGGCTTGAAAACGAGCAGATTTTTTAAAAAGGCCAGGGTTTCCCTGAATGTCACTGTCTCAAGTCAGGTGCAGTGTTGAGCTAGCCCCATCAAAATTTATTCTTTTTAGGAAAAAGGTCCCAGAAGGAGTCCTTGAACTTCACAGATATGGGCCAGACATCTTATTTTAAGCTCAGAGTGTTTATACCAGAGAGAATAGAAATAAAAAGGATTTACTAATGCATCTCCTCCTGCCAACTGCATCCTTGTAGACATGTCCTTTCTCTCAGTTGCCACTTCAGCCAAATCCACTGATTTTTGATTGTAGCAAACTCTACACAGCCCTCTTCATTCCTCCAGATGGTCTTTCCATCATCCTCGAGCTCAGGTCATGTCTGTTCCTTGCTGTTTCAGCAGATTCCTTGTTTCTAGGTGTACTACAGCTCAGCGCACAACCCTCCAGGAGGAGGTAGCTGCCGCTCAGAGATCACTGCTTCTCTAAAGAACAACTCACACAAAATAAAAATTAACAAATAAACCAGATCTTGTCCATTTCATAAACTTTGGTTACTCAAACTGACATCTCATTTTCCTGCCTTTTTCTTTGAAGAGCTGTAGTACATCTGTGTTCTGCTTCAAAGGTTTAAAATTGTCCACCAATCCAATGCTGGTGTCAGAGAGATGCCACATGTTACTCCTGTGATTTGGGCAAATTGAATAGTTTCTGGATACTAACAGCTGCACATGCTCACCAGAGGTTGTTAAGAGTTTTACTTCTAAAACTCTTCACTTATTTGATGTGTTTCACGGCTTTCACCATGCCAGCCTGCTGTGAAGTTTCCCCACGCAGAGCATAACCCTGTAGTTCAACACAGCATCAGACCTGCAGACAAGAGGTCAAAGCATAAGCAGCCTATTCATTTGGCCTAAAAGAAAAATCCACAGGTTTGGGAATCAGGCAGAAAACAGAAAGTCTAGTCCTTCAAAATGGGGAGCTGGGACAGCCCCTATGCTGGCATGGTCTGTGTGAGCCAGCTGACCGCTCCTCTCCTAAGTATAGAATTGCATTTCGCTGTCACTACATCATTTACACGCTCATGCAGTGTGAAATGTTCTGCAGCCAGAGCAGCTGGCTGGCCCTCACTGATTCCTGCCATGCCAAACCATTTAGACCATGAGTCACGGAAATCCTGGAGTCAGGAAACTTTCTTTGTTCACAGTGTGTCAGGTTTTTTGCTCTCCTCTTCAGCTCATCACTCTTCACTGGATATGTTCTCTTGATTTGCGAACTGCTGGTCTCCAGGAATTTCACTGCCACATGGTTATTTGTGGTTTGGATTTTTCCATCTATCTCAAATATATATATATATTATATATATATATAATATATATATATATATTTATCAGTCTCCATCCCACTCAAGCTCCAAAGATTGACTGTGTTCCTCTTTCAGGATTTTATTAGCAGCCTCAGGGCAGCACAAGCCACTTCCTGCCAGTCTGCATTCCTATACAGGGAATACAACGTCATTAAACCTTTCCAGTGGCCCCAGAAAATTTCAGCCTATGGGAGTTATGGTACCATCAACCTTGAGTCCAAGCAGGAACCTACAAGTTTCCCTTCCAAGTATAGCTACTATAAAGGGTAAAGGTTGACATTTTAAGGGCAACCACTGCATATTTTACTCAAATTAGGCTACTGAGCATGCTCATACATGCAGTCAGTAAGTCTGCTACTTAACGGATTCATTTGGGTTGCATGGGAAAGACTGCAGAGAACAGTGATCAATTTGTTCTGACGTGAAAAGAGAAATGTATGTGTCATGGTTTGAGATAGCCCCAAAATCCAATTCCCTAGCTCCATCCCCCCTCCCACATCTCAACCTAATGTGAGATGGGTTTTTTCCAGACAAAACACGCCAGACTCAAAGTGGGGGAAAGGGAATATATTACAATGACTGTACAAATAAATACCATATCACATTATACACACGATCACAAACTATCTCTACCATGACATATATATTTACAATGATCAGATCTCTTCTCCCCTCCAAATAAAAGTCCAGGAGGGAAAGAAGGACAGATCCTTTCCAATCTTTATGCAGCAGCATCTTCTAAGGCAGCAGGTTCTGTCTGTCTTCTCCACATGCAGCAGCTGATTGCTGGCTTTCTGCCAGCACTCAACGAGGGAGATATCAAAGTCTCTCTCTCGGCCCCATCGCCTCAACCGAGGGGTCTTCCGTGGGCTTCGTAACCCCAGACAAGGTCGTATCACCACGTCATATCACGAAGACACAGGGGGGTCTTCGTGAAGGTCTGGTATCTCCAGGAGACTCAGCTCCTTGCTTGCAGGGCCTCTGTGCCCTGCCTCTCAGGCTGCCACCGTGGCAGCAGTGCAAGGTGGGGGGAAGCCAAGGTCAACTCCCCCCGCATTCCATCTGGCTGTCCCGGTCCAGCTCCAGGACATCTTTTGAGCTTCTCAGCTCCTCTCTCTCCGGTGCTGCTGTACTCCAAGGCTCCTCTAAAATAGGAGTCCATGTACTCCTCCTTTCTTGGAGGTCTCAAAGGAGTTTGAGGGGCTGGTACAGTCTTACCCCAAACTCTGTAGCTCTCAGCTGCTGGCTCTCTTTCTCCTCCCTTTCCAGGAGTCTTCTCTGCGGTGCTGCATGTTGTTTTCTGCTGCTCCTTCAGTTCAGGTCCTTATCTCTGGCTCTCTGCCACCATTTCTCTGGTCAGTCCCAGCTGCTGTCTGTGCCCATGGAGAAAAACATCTCCCAGCATAACTACAGGCACCTAGCCCAGCTTTATGCTGTTCCAGGTCCCTGCAGCCCCCGCTGGGGGCTGGGAGGGGGCCAGAGGCCCCAAGGGGCTTGGAGCCCCTACCTCGTGGCTCACAACATGGCCACCACTCCTCAACAACCAAAAACAACAACTCATCTCTTCCGGTCTGGTTGTGATATGTTTACATTTCTGCAGGAGCGCCCATTGGACAGAACTTCAAAACTTCTAGGGGTTTCCACCCCTTGGGGTCTACCACTTCTCTTAGCCTCTGGGGGAAACAAGATTCAAACCACTACAGTATGACACTTTCTCATTTGCTACAGATGAATTAGAAGAAAATACTATAATTAATTATCTACAGGTGTTTTCTTAGCAACAACAAAAACACCAACACAGTTCTCAAAAAATGAATGCAGAAAACCAAAAAACTTTTCTGTCACACACAAGTGAGGGAGGATAGTGTTCTTCACTGATGCATAGGAAATTGGACCTATATGGGGGAAAAAAAATCAGGATTTTCTCCTCCTTTGGCAAAGGGAGCCAAAGGGAAGGGACCACTACTGCAGGAATGTGACTGCACATCTCTAGTGAAACTTTAACCCATCATTTCAGTAAACAACCAAATTGCTGTGTTATAGCAGCAGGATTGTTGTCTACAACACACTTCCTCTCTTTGTGTTGTGGTTATCAATGCAGAGGGAACCACTTGGTGGGCCACTGTGCTTTGCTTCCAGCTCTGTGGCTGCAAAGTCAGCAGGTGGAGCGGGCCTGTGGGGCTCTGCAGCCTTCAGTAATTAAGTGTGCATTAAGAAAATAGTTTGAACAAATTTGTAACAAAAGGAATCTAGGCCAAAATGCCTTCCTCAGTTGCAGTTTAATTTAGCATTGCCTGGTCAAAAATGAGATATTTCATATTCTTAAGGAAAAACTGAAACTGACAAATTCATTACTTGATCAGGCTAATCTAGGAAATTAAGAGGTAATTCTGAAGAAATAATGAAAATTCTCTAGTGGCATATTAATTATGATTTTCTTTTCAGCTATTAAGAAAGAAGGATTATGGATGTGGCCAAGAATAAAAAGAGATATATTTTCAGGGTCAGTGAATTTATCTTTTCAGGCGTGTAACAGAAAAGAATAAACCGATTTCCTTCAATGTAGGCAATTTGAGAAGCCTTGGACCGGATATGTCCTTTTTTCACTATATTGCATAATTAAACTTGCTATACTTCAGACTTCAGTATCTGCTCAAATACATGCATATGCATGGTTTTTATCAAAAATCCAGCAAACTCTCATAATAGACAACTGTCTCAGTACTAGAAGTTTAACTTTCTAGTCTTAATGTCATTTACTAAATTTGTTACCTGTGTATTTTGTTTCTCCTATCTAGAGCTTGTATAAAAGGATAACGATCTGGGGAGTATCCTGAAGCATTACAGTATGTTTACATGGCAGTGGCCCTTAAATAACAGTACCAAATTCTATGTTACATAAAGGGAAACAAATAGTGAATTACCAAGATTTCTGTTCAAGTGTTTTCTCTGCCTGGAGTGCAATCTGTCTGCAGTTCAGAATGAGCAGCTGGACATAATCTAGATCCTATCTTCCTTATCAGTCTGTTGCCCAAACAGAAGAATCATGATAAGACTTGGATAGTTCTTTGATGTACTGCTACTAAGCTTTTCTTTTTTTTTTCACATTTCCGAAGTCCCATTTCCCTGAACATAACTGAAACAAGTAACAGAGGGCAAGTAGGAGATTTGAACATGTTTCCTGTTTAGAAAAATGAAAGCAAAACCCCAACTCAACTGCTTTCCAGGGAAGACTTGGTTATGACTATGTACTACTGATTTGCAAGCTGCCCACAGGGTTTCCGTTTGCTGCCTGATGTCTGCTGCCCCATTTACTGTCTGGCATATGCTCACAGCCAGTGCAGAGGCAACAAACCAGCTACATTCTTTAGCCCCTTTGCAGAAGCGTGTCTTTTAATATTATCATGGATTCAAGTATCATTCAAAAAGAGGACTTCACTGGCTTTCATTTATCCAGACTAAATGGTATTTCAGGCATCAGCAGAAGCTTTTGCTGACTGTACAGTGCAGAGAAACCCCATGGCTGTTGGCGTTTTCTGGCAGAGACCAGCCGTGCAAATGCTGGCACACAATAAGCCAGGGTTTAGCTTTCTACCTCCACCATCACAGGTGGAAAACATGGGCCAGGCAGCGCAGCTCTGGGGCACAGCAAGAACCTACAACCAGGGCAGCATCTAGGCTTAAGGTTTTCAGAAACTGCCTTTTCCCATATTGAAGGTTAAGTGGTAACAAATAATAAAACTCTATGTCGTCTATCATCCAGGAGCAAGTGACTGCAAGATAGAACCTCTGCATGTCTTCCATCATTGTCCTTTAGAAAGCATTGGAAAAACCTAAAGCATAGAGGTAATTTGGAGACAACACACGATGCCTCCTTTCCACATATTCCCAGTTTTACTGAGTGTATGCAATGTCTAAACATAAATTATTGTCTCCCAACTTCCTCCAAGTCTTTCTTCTTTTGTAACTACAATATTTCTTCACATCCTCCCACTCTTTCAGTTTATTCAAAATAAAAATTCTTTGAAAGATCCAAATATAAAGAACAACAGTGTAGAACCTGATCCTGACAAACACAACATACACTTTCGAGGCCCTACCCCTTACTTTCATGAACAATTTAAGTCATTGCTTCTGTTGAAAGTAGTCCTGTCTTCCCACTGCAACAATCACTTTTTTATATACCCTTTTTCTTTACATGCTGATGTATGGGAGCAATGAATAGAACCAGGTAATTAATGCAGGGTAAAGCTTTTTTATTTCCCTGGAGCAGTTTCTCTGCTCTGTTTTACACATGGACGTACAATATTTGCACCACACGAGAGAATTAGATTGAAGGAAGGAGAAAGAAACAAATGGCCTGGAGGGGATGTAGGTGTCTGGAAGAGAGCAGAGGAAAAAGGGGTTGACAGTGAAGGTTCATGAAGGTGTTCGCAAATCACTAGCCTTCATTTCAGCATGCCAAAAACTTGTGCTGCCAATAAGATGGAAGACAAACTTTTCAGGAAGACTAAGTCCAAGAGGGAGAGTACATGCCTACAACCTTGTTGTAAGTTTATAATCCCTGTGGGGAAAAAAAAAATATTCTAGACAGACATCTTCTGACAGACTCTTTAGTTCTGCACCTATCTCCTGCATCAAGAAGCATTCCATGAATCAGTGGTTAAATAGAAACTATTAACTTGTAAATGAGAGTAGGATAAAATACGTACTTTTATCAACATGGACCATTCGCTTAAGAGTTGGACCCGATGATCCTTGTGGGTCCCTTTCAACTCAGAATATTCTTTGATTCTGTGATTTCTCTGGGAACATTCATCTTGTGTCACAAATAAATAAAATGGCATTTTCCTGCCTTTCAGCAAAAATAATCACAGAGCCCCAGTGGGATCTCATATTACTTGGACTCCTTACTTGTAGCTTTTATACTCCAGCACACTTGCTGATAATGTATGAAGTACAAAATTAAAACTAAATCGTCAGAATAAATGAAAACGTACACTATGCAATGTATTATCCTCTGGCCCTTTATTGTATTTCTCCATTCATCTGCTAATTCCCAAAATCCAGCCATTTACAATGAAACTTCCAGTCATTAGTGGGATTTAGCAGGCTTGCACTGTAAAATAGTATTCACATTTCTCATGAGAATTCATACATATAATGTTGCAGGGCACTAGATACAAAGCCTCTCAGTCCACAACTATATTTTATTTCCATACACCTATCCAAATCCACCTCCTGTGCTGGAAAATTAACACATGAAGTGAGAATTTTCTGAATAGTGACTTCCTTTTTTTATAACCATGCTCATTGAGACTCACTTTGGTGCAGAGGCTTATGTGGGAAAGCTACGATGTGGCTGCATGACTAATTTTTCAAGCCTGTGCACAGCTTCTCAGGAATGCAGTTGGATCTTATTCCTCGGTGGCTTGCTTGTGATGACTGAATTGAAATATATTGTAATGATTCTCTGTTCAAGAATCATGAAGTTATTAGAAGTTGAGACTAGAGTTGAAGTATTAAGTGATTTTTCCTTTTCTACTCTTCTATTACCTACTTAGAGTAAATATTTTACATAAAAGTAAGCAGTAACTTAAAAACTTAGCTCAAAAATTAAGATGATAATATCAGATCTCATTTCTGTTCCTTTGCATTTTGAAAAATCCCATTTGGCTTCCCTCCTTATTTTTGCATGACTATGTACCATATAGAAATAATTTAATTAGTACCTTGAAAATTAGAGATTCATCTATGCCATTCAAACCACATAGCAGTTCCTAAGTTTCTTACTTTTCAAATGAAATGAAACTTTTCTAAATTGAAATAATTTAGAAATTTGTTTAAAGGTCACTACTTCCTTAGATGGTTTTTTAGAATGCATGAGAAAAGTGCTATTTAATTTCACACTGAAGTAATCCTTCAACAATTTCCTTTCAGGCAGAATATAAATACTTATTACTAATTCCTTAATAAAATTAAAAATAGGTTAACTTTGGACCAGTTTTTTTTTTCCCCCTCAGATAAGACACCAAAGATCAGCACAAATGGCAAATGATAAATTGGCCTCTTAGCATTATTCCACAATCATCCTCCTCCCTTCTTTTTCACATCAACTCTCTGTGGAAATGCCTCTCCTGAAGTGCTTCTTGTTTTAGTATCAGTCAGTCAATTTGATTCCTCCCGCCCCTTAACTATCAATAGCAAAAGTTGCTGAGATCTGATGTTACCTACCTTAAATTCTAACTCTACAGTGAAGCAATTTCACAAAGACTACACCTAATTAAGATTAACGATAAACACCAAATTGCCAGAAGTTCATCTTTTAAAGGTTTATTTGCCTTTTCCTACATGCTTGGATTTTCAGAAGAGAAAAAAAGTGTATCACTCTCCTTTGCAAGATACAGCACCAGGAATTCCCTTGGACATTGTATTTATACCTTACAAATAATCCTCTCTTTCAATTTACCAATATCTTTCTTTCCAATTCTCAAACTCTCACAATATGATGGGCCCCAGATTCAATAGCTGTGGGCATTCTGTTTGAAAAGAAAATAAATTTATAGGTGCTTTTATTTATATCAGACCCTTCTGGTCTTATTAGCAAGTTTGAAGCTTTCCAGGCACCTAATGGAGAAGCGCAGGTCAAAAAAATAATTGCCTCTGAACAGCAATGGTGGTAGTGGTAATAGAAATAACAGTAACAGCAGCAGCAGTAATAGTCATAGTAGTAATGTCAGCTCTTCCTGAGAGTAACTCTAGACAAGTAAGCTAAGCTTCTTTTTCATCACTGTGGGTTTTTTCTCCAGACACCTAAAATTAGATGTGTTTGAATAACTTATCACTAACTTTAAAATCTGTTAGATACATAGAAATAAAGGTATCTTTTGGCTTTCTGAGTCCAGAATCTTCCTACAAAAGGACACACATATGAGGATGTATCAGAAACACCTCAAGAGGAAAGTTTCTCATTAACAGATCAAGTTGCACCTAAAAATCAATTGGAGTTTCTTGGTTCCAATGGTTCTATTGGAAAAACTCTCAAAAATCTGTCTGACAGTCGGTCGGAAACCATCTTCCAAAGGTCAGTCTACATTTGTCATGGCTAATCACTCTAATCACTTCCTATATGTTTTTTCTAGCTCTATCATTTGGTGTAAATAGTTATTTTCCCCATCTGATATTTACACATGGCTTGACAAAATGTGCAGCACTGTAAGTGGGTGCCTAGAAAATGGCACAACTCTATCTGGTGCCCCCCTCCCCCCACTTAGGTACAGAGAATACTTGTGGACATGACTGAGTGCTGTGGTTTATCACTCAAGTCAATCACTAAAAAGGATTAGGAAGACATCTCCATTACAGGTGGGTCAATCCACAAATTCTTTATTTCATGGATACTTTGTCCCTTCCTCTGTCCTCTGCTACAAAAAACTGCAGACAACATGAAGCCTCAATATAGCAACTCAATTCTTACTGAAGCCATTTGGCATGGGCTTTCCAAGTATATATGCAGACAAGTATAAAATGCATAGACATCACTTTTTGAAAGCTGTCATTTCCCAAAGGACCCACTGAGGTAGAAGCATGCTGCAGAATTGCTACTAAAAACAATTAATTTGCAGCCATTTTTTAAACACCTAATTTCCCCACTAGCCTGTATGCAACACTACTTCAAATAGCTACACACAGTCTCATTTAGTGAATATATGAGGAAGAGGTCTGCATTATGTTTGCTAAAAGAAATAGGATTTCAATTCCATCTGCCTCTGTGTGTGTTTGATTTGTGTATTAATTATGCCTGTTTGTAGCCGTAAATTTGCTCCAGCTTAGTATGTGATTAGCTCCGTGCATGAATTCACTACACTGTGTGGCTCCCTTGCACTTTTACAGTTTTCAAATGATTCCATACTTATGCTTTTTAAATTGCTTTTAAAACCCCTCTTGTTCAGTGTGAGCTTTCAACTCTGTCTTGTTCAGACAATTTTTTCCCTTAAGAGAAAACATGTTCCTTTGATTCGTCTCTTTGTGGACCCTTTTCACTGGTGTCTTGTCAGCTTTGTCTATGGTGTTCTGTAAAACACAGAACAAAACTGCTTCTTTACTCAGTCTTATAGGGAAATTCAGCATATTCACATTTAGCATTTTCTACGTGGAATGAGTTAAACTAATGGGTTTAGGAATTACATAAGCACTCAGTAGGGTGTATACATACCCATTACTGTTCAAACTTAAAATGCTTGTCACGTCAAAATAAAACTCTCCCACATGTGGAACATTTTTGCTCTTGATCACTGAGTTTTCTCCCTCGTTTTCAAAAGTTCTGAGCTGTCACCTTTGTAGCTAAAACCTGCAAGATATGCTTGAAAATGTAACTCATCTGAAATGAGCTGCATAAAAACCACCTTTGTGTCTGTGAATGTTTGTGTACAATCAGAAAATAAATGTTGAAGCGGTCAAGTTGATTTCTCTCATATTTTAGGAAAAGAATCACTCTGAGCTGAAAAATTGTATGCCAAGTTTCTGCCTGAAGCAAATTTTTACAATCAAATTAAAAACCTTTGAGACTAAGAGTTTATAATGGAAATACTAACACAGCCTTAACCATGGCAGCACTAGCAAGCACTGCAATAATATTAGGAAAGCTCTTCCTGCCCACAATCTAAACTAAATAAAAAAGATGCCATTTTCTAACACATACCCCAGGCTAGTAAATAACAATGATTTAATGTACTTGCCCTGTGGTAATATAGTAGCACTGCAAACCTCAGAGCCAATTTTTCTCTTCTTTTCTTTATTTTTTTTCTTTTCAAGCATATATGCCCCATAGGGAAAGGATTGCAATTTAGCTCTTATTTGTGGATATATCGCTTTCATTTCAACAATTCTTGAAAGCCTTCCTTCTGTCATATGCTACTGTATGCGAGCACCCAACTGAATAAAGACCCATCAGGCTTTTTCAGGAGTTTATTCACAGGTTTGGCTTTCCTTATTGTAGTATGCACCACATTTAAATTAGATGAGGGCTACTGTAACGCAGTAACATTGTCAATGACTGGAATCTCACTTTCCCCTCTAACAGTCTGAAGCAAATTAATGTATTGGTTGTTCTTAAACAAGTAAACAGTTTCTGCTACAATGTCAAGGAAAAAGAATGTGTTCATTAATATGAACAATCTTCATCTACAAAGATGATTTACACAATGCATGTAATGAGATAGCTTTCCCCTAACTAGTACACTACCTAACTGAAAAGCTGATTCTTAGGACTTTCTTGAAATTACAATATTGTTTGTTTACCAATAAGAAAGACAGTCTCAGTCACCTATGCCACCATTGTAAGCTCTATAGTAAGTACTTAAAAAAAGAGAGATTTCTGGAATCACTTGTGGAATTAATAAAATTGATAACTACAGACTTACACTGCATCAATGATACATATTATTCCTGTGATAAGTTGAGCTAAAAATAAGATTAATTTGGTTATAGAAATTCCTTAAACAACAACACTTAAATAATTTCAAACTTGAAATTTTTCAAGAATTTTCTGAAAAAATCAGCAAACACTGGCTAAAAAAGCAAAGCAGTTTGGATACACCAATGTAATCAGCATGCCTAGTGCTTTTCTGTTAACCCTCTGAGTAGAACCATAATATTCTGGATTTTTTGTATAATAATGCTATGAAAATTGTAACTTACAGCAATACTAATTTATATGTCATGACTTAATAAATCATGTTCTAAATACATTTAGGCTAGGCCCATCATCTCGTGAGTGATTAATCCATCCTAGAATTTTAATTATCCATTAGAGAAGCAGTCTCTAGCACCTATAAGGGAAATTTAGATTATTGCCCTAGATTAGATGCTAAACTCCTAGATGGATGAAATTAGATAAAACAACTCCCGGCTCACCATTATTCAATTAATCCTGTGCTATCAGTACTATATTTTCACATCAAAGTTTGCTTACTGCATGTAAACTCACTAGAATATTGCACTTAGGTTGGAGTCCATGTTATCCCTGCTTATATTTAATTGAGAGGAATTAAGCTGGAAGTGACCCTAGTCTACTTTCCTGTTAATACTAAGATCAAACTGTCAGGCATCTCCAGAGACGAAACATTAGATGACCTGAATCACCCTTTGGAAGTGTTCCTCTCCATCTCCTCGGTGATAGATGGCGCCTACCACAAGTGCCATCCGTCTCTGCTAACTACACAGGCTTAGTGGGAGGAAGTTGGCCTTGTATATATAACAAGTATTAAAAAAAGCAATTGTTGCTACATTTAGCAGCAATACAATGCTTAAAAATTCAAAAGGGAAAAGTCAGAAGGACTGGTACATATTACAGTAAAATGACCACAGTGTGCTATGTGCTCTCCCAGATTATCACATTAGAAATAGCCTATTATGTTTGATTTCTTTTTTTCATTGGTGTTGCAAATATTTTTAGGGCCATATATTCTGTCTTCACTTACCCCCAGGAATTCAGAGGTTAGATTGAAAGAAAGGGCAGTCACTGCCAAACAAGCTTAAGCCATTATTACTTCCATGAAACCATACATACATATACATATATATGGTTATATTAAAAAAATATATATGGGTATATGGATATATTTAAACCTATCATTGAAAGTCTTTTAAAACAGTTCAAATATTCAGATACCTTTTCTTGAAGACTAAAATAAGCTATCAATATTTTGAAACCCAGTCTCTCACAGACCTAAAAATAACTAAAAAATATTTTTATAGTTATGCTCATAAAACATGAACGAAAGATCAGAAACATATAAGATGTTGGGTATTAGTTGGATCTTCAGGATCTAGGATTTTTTTTATATACATTTTAAGTAGTACAAGATGGTGTAACATGAAGGAACCAAACATTTTAATGATAATCCTGTATTCCAAAGCAAAGCAAAGGTGATAGGAATATCCTAGATGGCCTTTTGAATAATATTTCTAATGCATAAAGTGAAGCATATTTTTATATTTTTTTTTTCTCCTGACTTCCCTCTCTAATTAAGAAGAATGAACATCATCCTTTGCTTTAAGACTGCCAAATTTTTGCAATAGACAAGGAGCATGTGGTATTAATGGATGCTTTTTTATTACCACAGGTATGTCTTGCATTACATGGCTGAATTGTATCTCTTCTAAAGGGAAGGCTGTTATATAATGTGGGATGGCCAGCACTGGAAAAATGTATGCCAGATCCTGACCTACTGTAAATTAGTGTAGGTAAGTGGCAAGGAAGGCTTTACCTTGGCTGAGGGTTTGATCCTATGGAAAAATAATCCCTCTCCTATCCAAATGTTACCTAATTACAACCATTAACATTACAATGGCAGTGGTTGTGCCCCATCTACTCAGCATCTTATCTCTTCAATGCGACTAGAGTTGGATGGTCATAGTCAAGGATCTCAAAGACACAGCCCTTTCCCAAAAACTAAAATCTTAGAGCATTTGTATGGCAGTTCCTTGGTTCCTTAACCTTCTGCCCCAGTGGAATTCTTCAACAAGATGCTTATTTGCTTCACTTGGGTTAAGATGCTGTTACTCAGGTTCCAGACAAATGAAGCCATGCACAGGCCTTCTGCCCATGGATATACATTCAGAGATCAGAATTTCCTGATGACTTAGATGACTTGCCACTAAACTCATAACCTGAAATTTGGTGTCTGATGTAAGCTTCCACTAGCAGTTCCTTCTACAGTCAATGTAGTGAGACAAATTGGTTAATTAAAACATGAGTCCTGCCTAAAATTCATGCCCATGACAGATGAAATGAATCAAACCTGGAATGTTCATCTCTCTATATTGCCTAGGAAGCCTGGAGAACTAGTTTCAACTAAGCATCTCACTTCTACATTTTTAATATTGGGTGAATTAAAAAAAATATATTAGCTACTTGTACCACTTGTGTGAAAGTTCACAAGACGAAATTCCTGTGTTTAAAATATTCCAAGTTTTTAATATATAAATTTTCATGTCTGAGGTAATGAAAGATGCACTTTGTAGGATGGAAAAACAGAATTCCAGTGTTTCTTGAAATACAGTTCAACTTCCAACTAGATAGTTCCAACTAGAAGTGCAAAAGAGCTTTACACTAGCTCCAACAACTTGCAGGTGCACATTTGCTGCCATATGGACAGTTTCATGAGCAAACACAACTCACAATGGGAACAATACTGTGGGCAACTAGCCTTGTTTCTGCAAAATTTATTTATGCTTCCCAGAAAGATCAGAAAAACTGCATATCATTTTAGGGAGCATATTGATACTTTGAGCTGTATGATATGAAAGGAAGAAAGAAAGAGAGAGAGGAAACCACATTTATGTGACTTTTAAAAAACACTGTGAGAAAACTTTAACTTTAGAGGAGAAAAATTCTATTTTATATGAGTAATAAGAGAAATTATAAATTTCACAATGCTATTTTTTATTTTAGAACATGATTTTGAAAGTTGCCTTTTTCATCCAAGTGAAATTCTGAACCAGGTAATTTTTTTCTTCAAATTATCACATCTGAAGCAAAAGTCCACACAGTGTATTATTTTTATAGAAGCCACCTTTAGGATAATGGTCAAATAAAAAGCTATAATGCTGTGTTGAGGTTTTAACAAACTAGAAATATATATACACTTTGTGTAAATACCCATTTTATTAAATATTACAAATAGAACTGGTGAATCATTTTTAGTTTCTCCATCCTAACACAAAACTTCTGCTAATTCAGTTTAGGGTTTACACATATATTAAATTACTTGTCTTTTCCCTGATTTAGAAGTACTCTAGCTATTTTAAGGGTAGTTCTTCCATTCATCAATGTTAATCCTTTAAAATGACTGCTGGAATAATGAGGTTGTGCTGAGAGGATGCCTGTACATTTCTGAATGTGGCGCAAAGGAAACAGGAACTTCTCAACTAGATCATTACATACTATTACATGACAGAACGTGTCCTCAAGCCACTTTCCAAGACTCAATATTGTCATTAGGAGAAAACTATATGGAAGCAACCTTTTGTGGCCAGCATCATGTCATCTTCTGTAAACCATGAGGATGCCCTAAACTGAATTTCCCATTTAGCCTGCATAATGTCTTCCAATAACAGTCACTGTGGAAGTACAATGAGCTGCTGTAGAAGATACCATTTGTTTAATTTTATTTTCATTTTTAAGTCTATATCTGTAACTTCTAAGCAATAGTACATTTGATATATTTTTGGCCAGAAACAGGCAAGGAACTTCAGGATACTATAAAAGATATGTGCGTATAAAAGCAAAAAAGCCAGAATAAAACCCTAATGTGGGTTGTCAAGATTTAAGTTGATCGTTTACTCAGAGGGTTAACATGTGCTAAAATTACATACTGCAGTTCCTAGCTCCACTGATGAAAACATTCACTGCTTCTATCTTTAAATAAAAAAGCAAAATAGCCTTAACCCTTTGAGGATCATATTAGCAGCAAGTTGCAATCTAAACAGAGAACAAGTATTTCAATCAATTAGGAAATTATTCTTACAAAGATTCTGTGAGCACCCTTTTGCATTCCACCATCCCAGCGTATACTGCTGGATAGATCAGTTGTAATCATTCCACACAGGTCTGAAGAAGTTTCAGGGTCTCAAAGGGTTAAAGCCAAGACTTTTGAGTAAAAGTGTTTTATTAAAAGGGTGAGTTAGGTGAGCGAACAGTCTCGGATGAACTTGGTGAATAATCTTCCGATTCGGAGTTGAGTTCAGGTGGAGCTTGTTGTGCCTTATAACGTCCCCTCACATCCTGGTTGCGTCTTCGTCGGAAAACCTGCCTCTCCTTATCAAGAGCGGTGGTCTGGCAGGGGCATAAAATAAGAATAAATGAAATTAGGCTGTGTGTGAAACGCAAAGGTAATGAAAACCATGAGGTTTTATGTGGCCTGCAAATACCAGGGATAATAAATGTTCAGACCAAATTAAACCTCTTCTGTCTCAGTCAGGTCTGAAAGGTTGAGCCCACAAAACAGCTAAATGCTTTAAAAAGTGCATTTCCCAAACCTTAAGAGGTAGTGTGACATCATCAAGCAGATACAGTGCCATATATATGAATGCCATATGTTCTACTTCTGGATGCTATTAATTTCATCCTTTAACAGATTCGAATTTCAAGCCAAATACCAACTGACCTTCCCCCACCCTTGTCAAAGTATAAATCTGTTTCTACAGGCAGGGCAGAGATGTACGTTTGTCTTTGATTTGACCTAATGAAGGCCGATATACACTCATCTGTGCTCAAGTCAGTGCAATCATCTAACAAAGATGGATTGTGATGAAGTTGTCAGACAAGAGAGAAAAACAAACACCAAAGGGAGCTAGCCCAGCTCCCTGACACATCATGCTGCTCAATGGATGTTCTTAGGGAGAACGCTGAAAAGCTGTGACGGAAAGACCCGTTTAGCCTGACCATGCTGTCTCTTCCTGTTAACCAAGGTCTACCGAATTAAATATTCTGCTAATTTTATCTATGTCTATATAAGGTATCTAGGAATAGGAAAAAAGAATGTTTACTTGATGGCTTTACTTTTTGATGATTCTGCCACTATTAAGAACCCAAGTCTTAATAAGATGGCTATAACTTCTAGCCACATTCTTTCTTCCGCTTTTCTGGCACAATTTGCAAGGTGAATCTGCAACCCAAGTAAGGGCAGCCTTAGTCTAACTAACAATTTCAAGCATGGGACTGAGTTTTGCTGTTTTCTTGATTATGGGATATTAGACTGTAGTCCCTGAAATCACTGTAAAATTTTAAGTTCAACAGGATGGACTTGATTCAGCAAGAGCACTTTGACACATGGCTGGCTGCCTTCTGAAGCAGGGCTACCTTCTTAAATCATGACCTGTGACTGTTTTGGAAAAAGCAAGATGGGAAAAGGCAGGTGTCTAGTAAGATGACATACAAAATGCAACCAAGTATCAAATCATGGCACCGGAGGCAAAGATAACTTCGAGAACTGAATAAGTTTCACTGATAAGGCTTGTAAAATTTGTTCCTATAATAAAAACCTATTTAAAAGATTGCAGCCAAAAGGTTATTCTACTTCAAAGGATTTATTGTGTTCTCTTGAGGTATGCATGATCGATTTCTCTAGAAAATTTACCAAGTTACAGTGTGAGCCCCCTAGGAGAGCAGAGATGTATTTATAGCCAACATATTTTTGAGAATAAAATGAAAACTAAATCCATCATAATGGTGCAGAATAGCATTATAGCAATCCACACTTTCAAATAATGCAACCAGCATTCAATAATGATGTAACAGAGACAAAAGGATGGGCAGGAGTACAGAACTACTATAGCAAATGGATTTAGTTAGGTTAAATTGATGAACTACTATTTTTGTGTCTAGAACCTTTATAGCACTACTTTAAAACAGTAAAATAATAAACTTTGTTAAGTTCATCTCCATATTTTAAATAATAATAGCTACAAAATCCAACACTTTTCATCCGCCAAAAATTTCTTTGTTTACTGCTTATCTTTTAGGTAAGAGCTCTAATTAGTATTTTCAATGCCTTCTACATTTCTTAGCCTTGAACCAATTCAGCTTTTGATTATTTTTAATGTGAAACAGAAGAATATCTAGATCATTTACACACAGTGAATATACTGCATACAGTATGTAATTCTGTGTGAAAATTGAAAAGAACGGCATATATTACCACTCTATAAAATACAGATTTCCATTTAAAATATTTTTTTTAATGCTTACAAGAAATAAGCACTTACTTAAAGTTTAAGCCACATCACATCACCCTGTGGTAATAGATACTCTCCCCTGAGAAATGTAAACATTTCTGGTTGAATAAATAAAAATACTTGTATTAAATTCCAATTTTATTTTTAAAATCTGCTATATGAAAATGGCAAATGTATATGTAAAATCTGAAGGTATTTAAAATTAGGTAAGTTACACAGAAGAAAATGTATAAGAAATTTTTTTTGAAATTTAGCCTAGGATATTGCTTTTTATAAAGGACAAAAATGACTAAACAACAGGACATCTTTTTAAAGATGTCTTTAAAAATAAACCCCAAGATATTAGCTTTCTACTATTGTTGGGAAAGCTTTAGAGACTTTGCTTTAAATCTATTCATTTAAATATACATAAAGGCACTCCCTTCCTTAATAATAAAAAATGTTAAGCAAAATAACCCTGATGGTCTCACCTAATCTACCACCTTATGCTGCTGTAGTTTGTAGGATCAAATATTTCTGGCTTCCTAACCCTTCAGAAACTTCCTGAGATATTTTTTGACTGTGTTTTTCTTTTCATTTTTATCTAAAGTTTTCCCTGGATTTGATCTAATTGGTCTTTGTAAAGACATGCTTGCAGACGCAGGGGCATTATTGTGGTTACTCTCCTGGGCTGAGAGACATGCAGAGCCTTTCTCACCCAAACAGCTTATCGAATAAAAATGTATAAAGTCACAGAGAGGCAAAGTCAGTATTTATCTAGTGAAAGCAAAACCACACAAGTCATACTCTAATGTTTAATGTTTAACATGTCAGAACTACCAAATGGGGCACTCCTGGCCACAGACAGAGTGCTTGGGCCCTAAGCCTGCAGGAACAGGCTTATTTTGCCCAATGTTAAAATGAAGTTTGACACTTCTCGTGTCTATAACACCACTGGATGGTATTGCCTCTCTGCATTCTGCACAAATGAAATTTTTCATTTAATGATGTTACGGTTATTTTTTACTTCCAAAGAATTGCAAAATACAATAGATCAAGCCTTTGGAATGCAGAGTAGATGGTAAGAGAGATAGATTTGAGCACTTCCCAGATTTCATAGATTTCACAGAATATTCTGAGTTGGAAGGGACTCACAAGTCCAACTCTCTTAAGTGAATGGCCCATACGGGAATCGACCTCAATGACTGTAAGTGCTTTGTAAGTGCAATTTTCATCTACTGTACTCTCTTGTGCATGTGGGCATATTCCAAAAATCAGCTTTTTCATTATCATTGATGTTTTTGTAACAAAGGCCTCTTATACACATTGCCTTGGTTTAACAGATGTATTCTTTCACCTCCTGTTCATCTGGTGGTTTGCTAGTGCATGAACCAGTCCACTATGGATTTCCAGGGCATTTCTACTTCAAGCTCTTTCAATAAATAATAAAAGGATCTGAAGTGCACTTATGCTTCACAGGTCTGCAAAACCCAGATTTTCATTGTCACATTTTGATGTTTTATTTTTCCTGGCTTGGGGTTACAGAGTGACAACTTTGAGCACTTTATGATTGTAACGACAACTAAAATGTAAGGATAGCATTCTTATTCAAGATATGAAGCTGTTCTGCAATCCATATGAGGAAAGGTAGAGCTTCTTAACAGCAGACAAGTGGATTGCCTCTAATAGTTTGGTGCTTCTGGGTCTGAAGTATTTCATCAAGCACTAATGTATTTTGCATCAACATTTAGTAATCCTGACACCCACTACCAAATGGTTAACAAGCCATTTTTGGAAATACATTTCATTTGAAGTAACAGAGCATGATTTTAAAATAGCTGTTTTTGTCACCTATATACTAAGGTGCAACTAGCATTTTTCCAGGATTTTTCTTTAAGGAGTGTCTTCATCCTAATTTCTATCACTCGATGTTACAGAAATCCTGATTCATGTAAATTAATTTTTTTATTTTGGAAAACACTGAACTGTGTGCTTATGAACAGATATTAAAAAACTACAGCTGCTTTGATATATGTGTTGGATTTGCAGCGGGAAGAGCCTTATTTCAGTTGTGGGATGATATTTTCTGTCAGGTCAGTAATTACTGAATTAGAGTAACTGCATTTTTTGAAAGTGAGCAGTGATTGTTATTCTTTTCACTTGTCTTAATTTACTGCTGGCCACCAAATATAGATATATATTAGTTTCATTAATAAAAGAATATTATTGTGCATTTTGCCTCTTAGTCCATCCATTATTCATACCAGGCAGGAGACTAAACTGGGGATGCAGCTGTTCATGTATTAATCTAAGAAACCCTTCCCTTTGCTTGCTTTTATTCTGCAGGAGCATATTTGCAATTTGTTAGCAATTTTTGTGATGCTTTGTTTAGTGCTAGAATTACATGAACATATGTAATGAAACACTAGTATTTTTCTTCCAGTACGTTCTTTTATATACATGTATGTGTACGCACAAATTTAAATTTTCACACCTAGACAAGTTTATCCTATTTCCTTAAACTTCTGACTAGTGACCTCTATACATTGAGATATGTAATGTCAGGTTTCCTTGCTGTAAAAATGATCATTAAACATTGCTCATGGCACAAGCCAGGCAGCCCTTCAGTCTCATCTTTTTTTAATTTCTTTTCCATGGGTTTCTCAGGCTATATATATATATATAAATAATATATATATATATATGTGTGTGTGATTGATTCATGAATCAAGACACTTTTTTGAGAGTACTTCAAACTTAGCAATGCACCTCAGTCCAGGAGTGAGACACTCATGTTATTTTTAGTCCCTCAGGCACAAGGTATAGCTAAGTCAAGTTACACGGTGATTTGGAGACGTGCAAATGACCACATCGAGGGGGTAAATTAATCGAGTGGATTTGAACCTAGACCTCCAAATACAAAAGGCCAGTGCTTTAGCACACCATGTAACTTCTGACATGATATTTAGCTAAAATGAAAGTAAAAAACAAAGAAAACCAAATCAATTTGATATATGATTAGTACTGTATTGGTGAGTGAACACAAAGACAAGTATTCTATGGACATAACTGCTGAATCCATATTGCTATATTTAAGTTTGTGTTTACTCTTTGACATCCCCCATTTTTAGAGACACAATTCCTCAGCTGGTTTCAATTACACGTGAAAGAGACTCAGTGCCAAGTTGTTTGCATGAGTGGATTTTGTTTATAGTTTGTAAATCAGTTGTGGTTTTTTTAGTCAAAGAGCAGGAGAAGAGATTTTAAATGATTTTAGATATTTGCTTGTATTTACCAATATTCAGTTTACAGAGGGTTTTATGGTACTAAAAATGGCACTTTACAGATAGCAAGCCTAATTCCCAACTTCCTTGTCCCATCACCGAGACATCTGGCTGTAACTTTTGACTTGAAAGTGTATTGTATCCACCTGGGACAGGTGTAAGTAACTCAACAGATGCAATGTAATGTGAATTAGGAACTAACGACAGAGGATGGAACTCTGGGTTTGAAAATGAGCTATTCAGATACATTTTTAACTGTGAAAGTGAGAACTGCATTTTAAAAATCCAGTATTTTATGAATTCAATATTGACCAGATTGATGATTTTGTTAAGCATCCAATGCAATTCATCTCCTTTCTATTATCATTACATAGATAGATCATTAATGACTTTCCCATACGTTTCCTGGGTTTTATTTTGCCCATTTAGCTATTCTACAATGTCTGGGGATATATAGAAAATAACATACCCTAACATTTTATTCTGATCTTATATATAATGCTACATATACTAATATTTTCTACTAATATTTTATGTTAGATACTATTATTCTGGTATTCCCTTGATATTCTGAATCAGCTCAAACTTCAGGGTTTTAACTGGGACTCCAGGTCTTGTCCCCTACTGATGCTGCTTTGGCCTTTTCTGCACCTCTAATTGCAGGGCTGATGTCCCAACATCATTAGGTGGGTTGCTTTTAAAACGTGTATTACTCTGGAGTCCAAATGATTTTACTGGTTTATCTCCTGTATTTTTTCCTGATCCTCATATTCAAGGAACCATGTAAAATTTTCCGGGCACTATAGCTCATACCTGCTACAATAACTACTACTGTACATAAGGTTTGTTCCATTTCAGTACCTCAAAAAAATCATGTCACTTCTGTACATATTATCCTACTTAAATGGAACAAAAGTATGCAGAATGAGTGATCAGAAAAACAGTATTTTGAAGGAATTTGAAAAGGAAAGTCTTCTAGGCAGAGGAAGAAGGTTTTCTGATTATTGAAGGAGAAAATAGTGCCATTTAAAAAGAATTTTAGAAAACTGTCAGAAACTAGGGATGAAAACAAAGAGGAGTGCAGAAGAAACGTGTAGTTTAACACTAACAAAGGGAGCATTACATTTTCCTTGGGACCTGCTTTCATTTTTTTGCTCTACTTGTGAATTCAGGTTAATTTTCATAGGCCTGTGCTGAATTATCTGTTTTATAGATGGGAATTGATGAACCTTTTCATATGCTTTGCATCTGCGCTACTAAAAAGTAAACACTTTCTACACCAAAACGGTTTTATTTAGACTAAAGTGTTGGTCATCAAAGCACTTGCTTGGTCAGAGGTATCCTCTCCTAGTGGATTTCCTTATTAAACATCTACCCCTATAAGCCCTGCTCTCCCAGTTTGCCTTTCCACACTAGGTGCTCAGTTTAGAAAGCCTTAATTATAAACATTGTTGTTACTGCCCCCAGCTGGAAAACAGAGCAGTTTATGTATGAATAAGAGAGATTATCGCCCATCTGCTCCAGCCCATTATTCAGGGATGTGTCATTTTGTATGCTGATGGCCATTACAATGCTTTAGTCAAATGGCCCTTTTTTTTTTTTATAGCTTTATTTATTTACCAAGTTGCAGAATTAGACCCTTCCCCCTACATCCTCAAAATGCATATGGTTTTTTTCAAAACCTGGGCTAAGCAGTTAAACTGAGTCAAGGCCAATCTGAGGAGATGCTCGCTTTTCGCACAGCCTCCTTTTCTGGTGGTCTGCTCCCCCTGAAGGTGGAGTTTTAAAAGATCCAAACATTGTGTATAGCAAATAGGAAGATAAATAGAGCTCATGCGAGCTTCCCCCCATTTTACAGAGGAGGCATTGAATTTGCAACTCTTTGTCAAAGTTCTGCTTGATACAAAATGCCATCTTTCCTTCTCAAGCAGAAAAGAAAAATTCCTCTAATGCTATGAAGCACACAGAGCTAAAACTGGGCACTCAGGCCCCATTCACCTCTTCTTCAAACCAAGGGGCACAGATGCTGGGCGGCCGTCAGGGCTGCAACCCGTGAAGCATGATGCCAAGTGACAAGACAGATCAAGCAGGTTTTGCTGTGCCCTCACAGGTCATGGTAGGTTTATAGCCACTACCACAAGTGCAGTAGGCTGGAATTAGATGAATTACAGGTACTGCTGCACACTCCAGCACCTGGAGTGAAAGTCTTTCTCAATTTTTGCTAGCCAGCGTTCAACTGATGGATTGGAACTATTTTTTTTACTTTTTGCCTGAGAAATAGGCTTAGTTTTGGTTTGGGGTTTGTTTTTTTTTCTTTCCCCAGAACATCCATATTTAAACTACGTAGCCCTTAGTGTGCGCGCAGGGAATCGTTAGGTTTTATGGAAAGCGTGCTGTAGCCCAATCCATGCACTTGGTGACATGATCCAGAGTGGGAGTTATACTTTACTGGAAACATTTGCAGTGACCATCTCTGCTGTTTTGCTAACGTGGTTAATTTGCTGAGTTTTTACAAATCTCTCACAGACAAGCTTTTAAAGGCAGTGTTAGAAAATGCAGGTTTCAGAAGAAACTTATAAAAATTTCTCCAGCTTTCAAAATGTAGGTCTTGTGAGTAATAAGAAAGAAAAAAAGACAGCAAGTAACCACTTGATGGAAATTCCAAGACTCTGGATTTATTGAGGAGGTGTGTGGGCCTCTCGTGGGCTATCAGACCTGGATCCCTCCTTGCCCCTGCTGCAGAATAAGCCTCTCCCTCCCAGAGACCCATTTTATCATACAGGTTAAGCCAGTTAACAACAACCCTGGCACAGTTACACAATGAAGAAAAATATATTCAAAAGACTCATGCAATATTTAAAACAAAATCAAATCAAAATAAATAGGTATCAGAAGGGTTTTAAAAAGAAAAGAGAAGGAATGCATTGTTAGAAACACAAGCTTACCAGCACATACAATGCATTGTATTTCAGTGAACTTGGGAGAGTTTCTACAGCCCGTGTTATGTAAATGCATTGTTCAATCTAAGGTAAGGATTGTGTTTAATCGGTTTAAAATGACAGTATATAGCTCCATATCTTGCATGGAAAAAAGAGGAAAATATATGCTGAGAGCCTGTTGCTACTCCGTGTGTTTTGAAACAGGAGCATAGGGGAAGCAGATGCCTTAACAAGCAATAGAGAGGGGGAGGGTGAGTACTTCAGCATATCTGGTAGATTTTCTATATACACTGTCCTTTTAACTATAGGGGAGATTGATATTGAGCATGTGCGATGAAGAGAAAGCTGGCAATGTGGGTGTGAGGAATGGGTGAAGAAAGGGAATGAAGGGGTGTGGCATCTCAATCAAGATTAAAACGAAACTGATAAAGCAGCATATGGACCCGATAACAAATCAAAAAGCATGTTTATCCACTGAAGGAACTGGTTAATGGAGACTGCCAGCACGTTGCCATGGAAACACTGACTGTTGGCGCTGCACCATCTCATACCTTATCCAATACATTCCTGGTTGTTGGTAGTAGTCCAAAGACCCTGATCTCTTGATGGTAAACCCGTGGTCCAGCTGAGCAGAGAGAAACGGGGCAACTCAGTGGATCAACATTAGGCTAGAGAATTCAGACTCCAGAGCAAGCTGTTCCTTATTTAGCGCATATTTACTGTTTTCACTTTCAGAAGGCTCTTATCTAACATCCTAAAGCTACCTCCCGCAGAAGAAAAAAAAAAAAAAGGTAAAGAAATAAAAGAAAAAGATACTAACTCTAGATTTGGTCTTGCTAAATTAGAAGCCAATTTATTCAAACTAAAATGGAATTTGTGAAATAGATTACTTAATGCATAATGCATTCATTTAAAAGTCTGACAAATATCTTTTTACCTCCAAAGACAGTATTGCCCTTTTAAGTTGCACATACCAGTAATAGAATATTATCTTTTGCAATTAAATTGAGAAGTTTAATAATTAAAAAAAAAATTAAATGCAGTGCAACCATCACAAGGAGCAGGCTAGACACACTACACAAGGCTTAAATTAGACTGCTTCAAAATCATGGAATGTGTAAAGACGAAAAGAATCACATTTTGATACCCCATCAATCATGGTAATTCATTTCTAAAAATGCGTTAACCTTGGAAAGTAGGACTACTCAGAGCCATGAATAACATTGTTTATCATTTCAGCTTACACCTCATGCTCAAAAAGATAATAGTACAAAACTATTTGGTTTAAAATTGCACCAATTAAAGTCAAAATGGAAATGAACTTAACATTGTGTCCAGGAAAGTATGCCAGTGATATTACTTAAGGAATACAGATTTTTCAAGTTTAGTCTATCATTAGCAAAATCATGTGCATAGGAACAAAGAAAATGTGTTCTTTTCCCTAACCCTTCAGTGCTGCTCTAACAGACGGTGGAGACATCATTTAGCTGAATTAAATAAAATTTTATGGGAAAATATCTACAGAGACACTCTGTCTGCTTTAAAACTGTTAGTTGTAACGATTTTCAGATTTTGCCCTAGGAAGAGAAAAGGCCATTTTGTGTTTCAATAAGAGCATGGCATATATTTCCAATACCGATGATAGTTTCTAATTCTAAATCAGAAAAGCAGTTCAACACACTTCAAGGGGAGTTAGGAATCAACCACAAATTTGAATTTTTCTTGATGACTCCCCTTCAATAATTTAATAATTTATTCCATTTTGTTAAAACAATGCCACTTTCATCTTATTTTGAATTATTTAAAGGACGCTTCCTGTTTAAAACCATGGGGACCTTGTACCTAGAGTTAAATTTGTGTTTGCTTAATTACACTGGTCTGCTATTGCCATCTACTGGCTTCCTTGTATGCTGCACAAAAAACACACAAAAGGGATGTTTTTCTAAAAAGCGGATTAAAAATATTGCCCTAAAATTGAATAGCTAAAAAAATAATACAGAGAAAATGGTGAGAGTCACTTCCTAACACGAGTTGGAAAAATTTTGGCAGTGTGGAAATTCTGCCATGAGAAACCCGGCTGTGGACAATGATCCCAGGACAACACAGATAATAGATGGGAAGGGATAGTCGAGACACAGGTTCGTCTTTAAGGCAAGCAAAACTTACAAGCTGAATTGGCTTCTCTTCCACACCACCCAAGAAATCCTATGACTAAAAATACCACTTGGCATTTGTAATTTTTTTTTTAAAATTGGTAAAAGGCAGGGCAATGACCCACCCACTGCCTTCCCGTTGCCAGGGCCCTGAACCCAGGACCCTGTAAGCAACAGAGAGCTGCACCAACTTTCTGAGCAGCTTTTCTCCTTAGCTGTTCTACTCAATTTCTCTGCTTCTCCAGACAGAGATGCATTACCAAGACAGAGAGACCTCATCCAACCTTAACAGCAGAATAACATTAGTCTTTTCCTCTGTCTTAACACTGGCAAAAGTACAAGCACAAAAGTGATGACATACAGGCAGAGCTTTAACACTTCAGACAAGGACACATATTAAACGATGCTTGGTTCATACAAGGAATTACAGCACACCTCTGTGTCGCAGAATCATTCTTTAAAAGTGATTTGGGCTCCTAGTCACTCTAGGCACTATCACTAAACCCAGAGGATACAACCACAGGGTATTATTTCATGGCCACAGTAAAAAAAAAAATGGGGTTGCCATCCTTGGAGAATTGAAGGGAAAAAAAATCTACCCTCAAATTTCAAAAAGGCTAGTTAGTAGAAGTCCGGTTTTACATTTTTAACTGCAGTATGTTTTATAAACACTGTCACAGAACTACAAAATACTGCTCCTATTGAAAAGCTGTATGAGAAACATGATCCTGCAAATATTTTGGCATATGCTTAACAGTAATGTGGCCATTCTGACACAGACTGAGGGGCACTAGCCCAGCCTCTGTCTCCCACAGAGACTGGTAGTAAATGCCTGTGACAAGAATTTAAGAACAGAGCAAGTAAAGTGATATTTTTCCTACATATTCTCTCATCAGCAAACAGTGTTTTTTAGGGATTTGCTAATTCTCTTGCTGTTTTAAAAACTATTTCTCCAATTAAAATTTTGCTGGCAAAGCTATGTTTGTTCAAGGGAATTTTTTCCCAACTGACATAGTTATGCTGACAGAACTTCTAATGATGTATTATTATATCAACAGAAAACTCTCTTTGCCTGTAGAGTTAATTTTGTTTCAGAAATCATACTGCTACATCAGCAAAGCAACTACTTTGCTAGGCATGCTCAACATGTTCATTATGGTAGTTTGTCCAAACTGACAAATCCTTCGAAATGTGGACAAACTTGAAGTCTGGACACATGCATGAGAAGTAGGATGTCTCTGCCTTGAAATGTCAGAGACAACTTTTACTGAGGATTACAGCATCAATAAGGCAGATATAAGTCTGAACCAGAGGAGTCAATGGAATTTGAACACTTCTGAAGGAAGCAGTAGCCACAGTCGATGTATGTAAAACACATGTGGCTTCAAACTTCCTCCCAATCAAGCTGACCACGAACATATGTTTAGGAACTTAATTTTCATATTATAGTTTTAATTGGTGCATATGATAAATACTCCTTGAGATCTTTGAGGTGCGTTATATCTTACCATCGGAGAAAACAGGCATATAATACCATATCATACCAACGTGAGGACAAATTAAGAACTAAATACCACATATTAGCTATCTCTGTACATAAACAGAATTATAAGATTCAAAGTAATGCTAATATTTATCTTTCATACTATTAAGTAAGCTACAGAAATATATGCACATACTAACACATTTTCACAAACACAGACACAGATGTGTTATATAATGTATAGAAGGCATCTCTATATATTATATACACAAGCACTCTCTCAAAAAGTTACAGTAAACATACAGGCAGGCACAAAACCCCATTATTTTTATAGAAAATATAGTTAGTGCATGTCTTTACTGCGGAACAATGTTACAACATCTGTACATACTTTGAAAGTTCTAAATCTAGAGCAGTCTTTGTTAATAGGATTTACTTCTGTGATATTTGAGATTGCACAGCTAAAGGAAGATTCTCAAACCTAAAACCCTGATGAAATGCATATCAAATATAGATTAAATTGGTTTTCAAATGCAGAAACAGCATTTAAAGGCATTGCTGTTTTGCTTTTGGCTTTCTTTTACACATTAAATTATTTTGTAGGAAACAAAACTAATTTATTTGTAAAATAAAAATTATCTAGCATTCTAGAACATTATCAAAATATTAAAGAGGTCTATATTTCCCCATCTCTTCCAATTTTTTAGAAAATAATTGACACAAGCTAATCAAACCACTTTCTGAATTACATAAAAATATTCTACACATTTCTACTTTATAGGCCAAGTTACAGGATTAATCATGCCGGAGTATGAAGTTTGCCCACAGAGATGATCACTAAAAATATTCTGTTAAATTTCCAAACACTAAAAAATATTTAGAATATAATTAAACATACAAGTTTTTTTTCCTGATGTATAATATTTTGCAGTGGAAAGATTCACTACAGTGTCTTTCTCATTACTTAAGTTTTAAACTGCTGCAATCAATTCCTTGGCAAAGCAATTGGGGCAGAGAAAAAAAAAGAGAAGGGCGGGGAAATTAAAAATATAAAGGAGGCGAGGGATGGATGAGGACAGAGGCATCATTTCTTGCTTTTAAGCTTTGAAGTCATTAGCATGGAGGATCTGAGCAGTAATTCTCATGGACAAGCGTGCTGGCAGTCCATTTAAAAGGAACACGATTTCAGCTAGTCTATACAGAACATACCTGCAGTTCAGATGAGCAATGGGTATGTGATGTTTTAGTTGTGGGAGAGCTGTTGCAGTATTATTGCTTAAAAATGAAAATAAATAAATGCTGACCATGTTAGCTGATGGCTGAGAAAATCTAGGAAAAGCATGAGGAACAACTTGCTTCCATGTTGAGGACGTTCAGGGTAGGAAAGAGTAAAGAAAAAATATGAGAGGCACAGCTTGAAATTTTAAACACTTATACCAAGTAACTTTGAGAGAGTATCCATTTTGCTGCACAAGCACTTCACACCTGTGAGCCAGATTGCATGTGCTGAGCTGAGTTTACTTCATGCTGATTAAACTCAACACTGGAGGGGCTGAGCTGAGAAACATGAAAGTGGAAACAGTACAAGAAAGTGTACATGTGCAGTCACACCACCTGCAATTTATGGAAGCTGGGAATGAACACTGAGTAATCTGATATGGGAATGGTTACGTTTAACATGTCACTTATTTTTAGTGACTATTTGGAGTGTTCACATTACTATGAGTAATAAAGGAAAACTTACAGACACAGGCAGATGTATCAAAAATGTGAAGGATGTGCATGTTATTATTCAATGGCATTAGTATGAGTAATCTCATCATATGCTGAATATATTCTGTGCCCATGTATATCTAATACACATGTTCATCTGTGAGAAAAAAATAGAGTTTTATGGTATGTACACTACACTGAGGATGCCATTGAAACATCAGTAAAGCTTCGTCAAAAGTTTGGTCAAGCTTAGTTTCAGAAGCTCCCGACACGTTCTAACCTAGAATGGCTCGACTGGAATAGCAAGATGAGAGAAGGCAGCAAGGAGCTCCATTAAGTCTTTACCCAATTAAGCACTTCTGGTGAAAGGGAAGCAGCTTCTCTGTGGCACTACAATAAAATGCTGCTGCTCAGCTAAATCTGAAGTGGCTAGACTCATGAAACATGAAGGCAGCAGTGAGGCATCATAGCTCCCTTTCACGTCTTCAAAGAGGAGAAGTTTAGGCCGCCATATAGATTTTCAGTTAAAATTTTGGAACAATTTCCATTTTAAAGTGGGGCTGCCCTTCTGCTACAAACCTCTGTGTGGCCTCAATCCATATTATGAGTATGCTGCCAATTAAAATGTCATGATCCCATAGTTCAAACTATCAAATCTACATTGGAGTTAAGTCCACTGATCTTCTGGTAAAATGTGGAACTGTGTGTACAGTTATATCGCCTAGGGCTGTTCAATAACAATGTGACTCACAAGCAGAATCAAGGGAAAAGTTGTGCAGAATACCAGTCTATGCTTATATTAATTAAATGCTAGAATTATCTAAAGATTAATCCTCTCTGTTTTTCTTTGGTGGAATGTCCTAAACACATACTGTCTGATGGGCACATAGATGTGTTTCAGCTGTGTAATTCAGATGCTTACTGCTATGACAGAAACTCCAGCTGCTGTGCTGTTCGGCTTAGGGCCTGTGTTGAAATGCTTCTTTATCTTCCCAGCTACTGAGAGCTGATGTTCATTCTCTGGAAGGCCATCATCCTAGAGAGAAATAAAGAAAAATAAAACTTCAGAGAGAAAAGGCGAAAGCAGAGAATTGCAGGGTGATTCTGATAGCACCTGTCAATACAGAAAAGTTTACAAAAAGTTTGTATTAAAATATGGGTCAATCATTGCCTCCACCAATATATCTAAGGTATTTATAAGATGAACATATTATGGAATGAACCAGTCTCTCTCTTCTTCTTTACTCAATCTTTTCTTCTCAAATTTTAGGTAATGTGAATTAATAATAATTGTTAAACATCTTATTTTTATTTTTACCATGCCTTAAACACCACTGCCTAGTTATTTTTAGGTCCATTAATATTTCAAAGCATGATAAACTCAGACCTGTTTATGATTCTGTTTACTCATCACATAAATTTAACGATAATGACCTCAAAAGTAAAAAGTATCTAAGAGATTAGAATAACAAAAGGTCCTATTTTGGCAGGATGAAGGAAAGGATCTTCGGTGAGTCCCACAGTGAGGAAACCCAGATAAGATGGGAGCTGAGACATGCCCTGGCTGAGAACCTCGGAGTGGGTGAGGAGGAGACCTGACCAACTCCAGGAGGCATTGTAGCACGTCTGCAGGCCAGGCCAGGTCAGGTCAGGCGTAAGCTCATGGCTTGTGGTGGCATTCCCCACAGCTCATGACAGTACTGTACTAAAATCCTCGCTAACCAGAACTACCTCCACAAATCAAATCTTCAACTGACTGATAACAAGAGACTGCAATTCCTTACCCCAGTCCCAAGGCAAAGAAGCCTGGGATGCTGTGGGGAAAGGTACATGAATGCAGAGGAAAGGTACATGAATGCAGAGGTACAGATTGCCTGGGAAAGCAGAGAAGGACTGGAGCCAGCTATGGGTGGCCTCTTCCTCCATGCCAAAATGTCTATGTTCTCAACTTGAGCTAACCTGAGGTAAAAGTAGGCACACAACTGCATGGCTAAGTAGAAGCAGACACATGTTCTGCTGTGGCACACAGCAAGTGAGCCAGCTCTCCAGCCCAGACACCATGCAGCTGGTCTGGGACATGCCTCCTTCCAGCTGAGACATCCCACTTTGCAGAGAAACCTGGATATCTGCACCTAGGCACACCAGCAACCTCCATGCTGAGACAAAACCATAGCAGAGAGAAGGGAGTTTGCAGTTTTGCACAAGTCCTCAGGTTGGATTCAAGCCCAAGAAAAGGGGAGTTTTTTTAGAAATTGTAGAAAAGATCCTTATGCCTGAAAAATGTGCAAAAAGCCACTGCTCAGTGAGACTTCCCCACTAGCAGAATATGCAGGATTACAGGCAACAATATGCAGAATAGGTGGAATAGGGAGATAAACACGCGGGATATCAGGTCACTGGCCACACATCATGGTCATCCCAAGCTAGTACTGCATGGTGTGTGTGGCTGACAACAGTTGAAAAAGTTCTTAAACTCCACTTAAGCAAAATCATAGCAGAATACAGGCAAACAAGAGACAAGATCAGAATGGAGAGAGATGACAGACACATCTTTTTCTGACTTCACATCAATTCTGAGTGCACTTAAAGACTTACAGAGCTGCTGCAGTAAATCATGAGTTCAGTGAGCCTATGGGAATTTTAGAGAGGTTGGTAGGGTTTGTTATTTATTTAGCTTGGGGAGTTTGTGTTTAGAGATCCCTTACTCACCCCTTTAAAAAAAAGTCTCAGCTGGCAAAATATAGTCAAGTGCACACAGCTGCAAAACACAAAAACCAAAACAATACGACCCAGTAGCTGATTATTGTCTAGCACCGGGGAGTCTTGGCTCGGTAGTATATGACCCCTAAAAATAACCTGCTTTCCATTGACCTTGCCTTTCCCAGAAGAAAGCTAAAGTGAATTTCTCTTCAATAAAGGAGGAAGAAAAAATAAAATCATTCTCTTGGCTTTCTTGACATGAAAGACTGCCAAGCATTCATGTCATCTTGTCAAAAGACTAAACTACGAAGACAATAGTCATATTTTATTGGTGAAGCACTACACCCTCACTTTTGGTGGCAGCATGCCACAGACACATAGTTTGGGCTCCAGCTTTTATATGAAATATTTCACAGCTCAATTTAAGATGTAGCATAGGGATATATTGGAATTCCTCTATCATTATTAAATTTTTATTACTACTGTTGGTACCACCTGACATTTAGTAGTTATCATTTTTTTATTCAAGTGTGCTTTATAAACAAGTCAGTATATATTAAGCTGGCTCCTGGAATCACTTCAGTGAAAAATAAAATAGATAGCTATTGAGGGTGAGAGATGACAGCTATTTAACTAAATATAAAACAAGCTGTTCTGCATTTTTAAAAGACAAGAAGTAAAAAAAAAAAAAAACAGAATCAAAAACATCATATTGACCAGAGTCAGCAGGGTAAGTTGTAGAACTGGAGAATAGGGTAAACATTGCTGACAAGAATTTCATTGGGTTGCTGTAATGGGAAGGATGTCAGACCCCAAAGAGGTTAACTGTTCCTTTCCTCTATTTTCAAGATTTTGCTTTTTTCAGTGGGTTAGGACCACAGAATTTCATCTCAGATTTAGCAGTAATCACAAGATCTTTTAAAGACGACTAGTGATTTTTGGTGTTCAATCTGGGAACTTTAAAGGGTCAAGAGCTTCAGAAAACATTGACTGCTGATGCTCTGAAAGAAGAGCTCTCCTGTGCATGACTCAGAAACGGAACAGTCAAAATCCATTGAGTGTTTGAAAACTCTGGTCCAGAATTTGAGTTTTCACATGGACAATGTAAACTGCTTGGAATGTTAAAATACTTCTGTTTTTTGTGTTATTGTTTTTGGTTTTTTGTTTTGTTTTTTTTTTTTTTAATCACCCTCCACAAAATACCTTTCATGGTCTATTTGAAAGAAATCAAACTACTATTAAAAAAAAAAAGAGGTATAGTGTCTTGGAGTCATTCCAGTAATTAATAAAAACTGGTTTCATACTTGCATTGTTCTCTGTGGCAGGAGACATTGCCACTCAAAGGAAAAAGAGGCGTTAAAAAGATGTAATGAAGTTCAGGATTCCCAGACTCCTACTGCCCTGAAGCACTTATATCCATTTCACAAGTTGGTCACAAGACCTTTACTTTCCAGGTCTAAAATCATCAGATGAATAGATTATTATACAAATAACAACAGGAAACCAGAGCAAATAGAAGTTCTGGAAAAGCTTTTGACGTTTCCTCTAGGGATTACAGGGAAACGTTTCTTTGTGCAGTGTCCTAAGGTGTAACCAAAAGTAGTGCAGCTATGAAACAAGAAATGTCTTTTTAAATTAAATTCCTTACAAATATTCAGCTTATTGCTACTTATCGCTTGGTTATTCACTTCTTTTGCACACAAATTTCCAAGGCAAACACAGGGAAGGAAATATGTAAAAGCTCCAGTTTTCCGAATTCTTTTTAGGCTGCTGTGTGCCATCTTTCCTTCTTCGGCAACAACACAGATTTTATGTTGATTATTTTAACAGAGAAGGATTTAGGGAATGCAGTCATTCAGCATTTGCTGCTCAATGATGTATTAGGAAACAGTTACTACTTATACAACAAAAAAAGAGTAAGTTTGTCCTGTAGCTTGTTTCAGGTTATCAATAACATCAATGTTTAAAATGCCAGATTTCAAGCTTCCAGTCTCTTTTATAATTCTTTGGCTTTTCAGAGACTTTGAGCAGGTAAAGGAAAGAGCTGGGGTCCCCATGGGGGAAGTATAAACAGATGGATTTGTTTCCAGGTCCAAGCGTACTGCATAGGAGAGGTGACTGAATAAACTAAATGAAGGGGGCAAAGAACTGTTGCTGAATTGCATTTAGAATTCAAGATCTCCATCTGCGGCAGTGGCATGTAGCCAACATCTTTTCAGGTTTTGTTTTTTTGAATTGAAAACAGCTGGGATATCACTGACATAGGAACTGCTTTACTGGCCTGACTCTGACCATAACAAGTTTTGCAGTTTCCAAGAGGATTCCAGCTATTTTTATAGCAAAAACTGAAACTAAAATGAGAGTTTGCTCCTACTGAAACTGTCAAAGCACATTCCAGGAATCTCAGCAATTTACCAAGTAATCACATAGTAAGCAGCTATAAAGTGGAATGGTTATTTACAATCTACAAAATGGTTTTATACAGTGTAAGCAGTTACAACACTTCTATCAAAGGTTTGATCAAAGAAAGAAAATGTTTCTTAAAATTGTTGAAGAAAACACATGCCTACTTTTCAAGCCAGCTGTTTTATCTAGTATTTTAGCTGCAGATTTAACACTCTATGAATAGGTTCAAAACTGACATAAGAAAACTTTTGTGGTGAACTCTATCCCAGCTGAAACCAGGACAGAAAGGGAAAGTAAAGTCCAGCATTTGATGCCATGAAAAAGTATTTAAGCAGGTTACCTGTGAAAATGGAATGTAGGTGAAAATTCCCCATATCTTCTCAGAAGGCCAGCATGCAGATAATTGCTCAGGTAATTACAACATATAGATTGCAGAACCTTTTGTAAAAAGTGATGAGTATATTAATTCCCTGTCCTGAAGCTGGGAAATTGAGATAGAGGGAGACTGTGTGGCAGACTTGCACCTGATCAAACAAGTGATGGCATGGGGATGCATAGCTGGATCTAACACCAGTGTACCATTATGCCTCGGTATACCATCAGGCTGACCCTGCTAGGCTATCTTCTAGTGTGTCTGCTAGGCTAGACACACTTCAAGGAAATGCCTTTTTTCATGTAATCATTTAAGCACCTGTTTCAACTCAGCCATGTTCTTATTTCTCCTAATGTGAATTAGGATTATAGTGCCATCTAGTTAATTTTATGCCTGATATTAAGTGCTTCCATGTGTGATGCCTTGAAATAGGAGCAATGTTTGGAAAATGTTCAAGCACTTTTCTGAACTGGTCCCAGCACTGGTTTTTTGTCTTTCAGAAAAAATATCTGGAAGACACATACGAGAATTCAAAAGCAGTTTTGATCTGCATTATGAACTATCTTTAGTGTATTGCTGAAGACAAAATGCTGATTCGTCTCAGTTGCTAAAAGCAGCAGTTGGGTAGAAAAGAAGGAATTACAGAAAGGTCATGGAATATTTGTTTCACTTACTTACAGATTAAACTTCTACAGGTTTGATTGCAGAGAATTATTACCACCATAAAATTACGAGAAGTGCAGCAGAGCTAGATCAAAGATGAATGGAATACTGTATGTTGTTTCTGACAGTGCATTGTTGTCACTGTTAAGAAGTAGTACCTTTAACAAAGACAAGTAGATCTTTAACTTTCCCTGTATATCCTCTAATTCCTGCCAACCAAGTACTTAAGAACTCTGTGAGCCAAGACTTATATCCAGACCACTATATTTAATAGGCTCCAACGGGCTCATCCTCCAAAAATTTATTAAATTCCCTTTTGAATCCATTTATACTTGTCCTCTACAGCACCTTCTGGCAAAGGGTTCCACATGTTAACTTATTGCACAGAAAACCAGGAATTTGCCAAGGTTTTGTTAGCAGAGTTCTAGAGTGTTAAAAGGCTTTAGTCCCCGTCCCCTCTCCCCTCCCATCCCCATCAGCAGGTACTATTGAGGGCAGAGAGCAGATCCTCATGTCACTTGCACACCATCAGCATCAGGTTACTAACAAAGAGCTGCACTCTTTTTTTAATATATTGCGCTAAAATGGCTTCCTAAAACACACCATGGTGTAATTGAATTAAAAAAAAAAAAGCATCTGGGAGTAGCATTAATATTTCAAATATATTTTTCAGAAAAAGGTGAAGATAAGTGACCACATCCTTAAATGGTGTAAACAGGTGATATTTCAGTAATCTCAGCAGCAGTGTGCTGATGAGTGTGCTGACACTGAGGGTGACCTGGCCTCCCTGTGGCTTCCAGTCAGTCAGTTCCATCTCTTCCCCTGCAGAACTCCAGAAATCTCCACCCATCTTCCTCCGATGGGGACACAGAGACACCTCAATCACCAAAAGGCATTATAAACTGTGACAGAACACTGTGTTTCAAGGACAGCCCCTGGCATCAAGGAAAATTAGTATTTCAGGTGCTTGAATGTCACCTTAAAAGTGAAAAGATTTTCATCAGATGTTTTCCTGCACTCTTTGTACATCACAGAAGTTCTCTGCATGATAAAAACATTTACAATTTTAAAAAAATGGTTTGGGCAATAAGGAAGCCTCCAAGTCTAAAACATATACTTGGTAAATGCTTAACTGATCACCACTACTCTGGATGACATGGAGGACATTTTCATAAAAAAAGATTAACATCTGAGGTTACTGTATATTTGAATTTTTAGAACAGTGTTTTAGTGGGAAAGGGATTTTGGATACAGCAGCTGAGGGACCAAATTGTATTCCAGCGAGGAATGCACACTCAAGCTTGCAACAAACAAAACAAGGCATTATTTCTTCTTCCTTCAATTTTTTTTCTCTGGTTATCCCAATTGTGTTTCTTTTCTCAGTTGTCCCTTCTGAATTTGAATATAGACTGTCCCATATTTTTATTGCTTGTCATCCAAATATTTTAAGACATGTTAAATAGTCTGAAATAATTAACAAATATTAATTATCATCAGAAGCTAAATATGATTCTAAAGGTTTCCTTGTTTCATTCTGGATCAAGTAGCTTAATACTATGAACTACATTGCAGTAACTCTTAATCATGACTGTGAGATTTTTGAGTCCATCTGATTTTAGGAGAACAAAATGTGTCACTGAAGCTTCAAGCTGATTTTTAGACATATAAATTTATCAAATGTCATTGAAATTTGTTGAAAATCTGGCTCAAAATATTTCAGAGAAAATGTAGCTGAGCATGCATATAATAGTGTAAACTCCAAGGTACATGTCATACACTAAATAAGCATGTAACCCAGCTTATTTCCAGTTAAATCTGTGGCATTTTTAGAATGTGCTGGCTTTCAAAAGGGCATAGCAGGGACTTGACAGGAAAGAGCTCAAAGATGCCAAATTGCAAGAAGCATCTCCAAGTCTGAAAATACTTACATTAACCCATGGATGCTCAAGAACTTGCAAGGCTGAGAACCGCAGATCTACATCTACTTGAAGCATCATTGTGATAAGTTCCTGAGAAATGGAACACTGGGTCAAATTTAGAGAACACTTTTAAAGAACAAATCAACACTCACTAAAGAGCTCTTTAACTGATTTTGTAAGAGTGCTCAGAGGGAGAGTGAACTACCAACTGCAGAAATATATTATTTAAAAAATAGAACAACTATGAACTGCTGAACATCCAGATGAACTTTTAAATCAATATCTATCCGTACCTTGAAAAGCTAGAAGACATTTCTGAGTTACAGTTCTGAAGCCACTGTTTAACAGAAAAGCACTTAATACATAATGTGCAAAACAGATGGTTGCATGAAATTAGGTTAGATTCCCATTAGGAAAAAGACAGTTTCTCTGTAAGAAAAAAAGCCAGCAAATCTAGAATTTTACTTTAAGCTCTTGTAAAAATGTCATAGAAAATATTAAAAAAACCCCAATGTTTAAAAACATTTTTTCATCCTCTGAATTTCTCTGCAATTACCTAGTTTTCAACTAGCATGTAAATAAACATATATATAATTCCACCACTGAGTAGAGTGCATGGCAAAAACAGGATGGTAACATGGCAGCAAATAAAGGTGTATCAACAAAGACCAAAGCTAGTAATTCTTAGTGAAAAGAAAAGTTAAATGAATAGGCTAATGCTTCAAAACAGAAATTTTAGACTGCATTATTTGGAAGAAGGAGCTTCACAGGAAAACACCACTGGCAAAGGACTTGCAGA
This sequence comes from Pseudopipra pipra, assembly GCF_036250125.1. Lineage (NCBI taxonomy): Eukaryota > Metazoa > Chordata > Aves > Passeriformes > Pipridae > Pseudopipra > Pseudopipra pipra. The sequence continues at coordinate 51,248,153 of NC_087550.1, forward strand.
GTTCCTAATTATGATGCTATGAAATGAAGCCTGCTACAACACAACGATGTGGTTTAGAGGACTTTCAACTCTATGACTGTATCTCATTCATTAACCTCACTAGTTAAGAGGCTAAATTGATCACCCTCCACATATCTGTAAAAGCAGGACGTATCTGCTTTAGAACACCAAAGGCTACAGTCCAAGAACTGTGACCCAAACAAGTCTGTATTTCATACCATGATACAACAATAAGGCAATGGGGAGGCCTAGTTCTTTGACAGAAAGAAACAACCCATATAACATCTAATGGGATTAATAAGGGAAACCAGCCTCCCCATAATATTATTACATAATATTCAAAAGCTCCAGGTTGGTACTTGGTCCTCCCCATAAGTCCATACAAAGCACAGTCCCAGGGAGCATTCAAGCTAAGAAGTGTAGGTCAAGCGAAGTTATTTAAATTTTTCTCAATCAGTAAGGGCTACTCATGTTTCTATTGTGTGCAACATCACATAGCAATATGATGTCCTTTCAGAACAGGGTCCATTTCAGAACCACCTGGATTCTAACAGACAGTAACCATACAACAACATACTCGGTGACCCAGAGGACTTTATAGGTATAGCAGGAGATGAATGAGACGTCAAATACAGCGCTATGAAAGAACAACAGGCATTAGATACTCTCACTGGAAATAATAATGGAGAAGAAAGTATCAGTAACTATAAAACTCACCTTTGCAGAATCAGAAACATTATCCCAATATGGAGATGGAAAATCCACCTGTCCCATCAAAATCTGATCAAAAAGTACTTCTTGGTCATCTCCACTTCTGTAAGGTAAAAACAAAAGAAAACCAACAACAAAACCCAAAGAAAAATTATTTCCAAAAATGGTTCCAATAGACTTTTTGAAATTGCTTTTAACTGTTGATCCATTAGTATGCTTATGGAAGCTGTTGATTCCCCCCAATCATGCAGCCAAGGGTGTGACTGGTGAGATCATAAAACACAATGCGTTCGGTGCACTCTTTCTGAAGTAACAGGCTAGTCTTTAGGATTACCCATAACTTTGCAATTGCTTTGAGGGAAATAAAAGATCTGACATGTCCTTATTAAGTGGCTTACTTTTTAAATACCTTTTACCAGCCACAAAATATGTTGTGTTTGGTCCATGAAAGAAGATGCTTATTTCATTGTGTATTTAAAACATCAGGCAAAGGCACATGGAATCTGTAATGGAGGCTCTTGTTTCGTAATACAATGAAGTTTAAACTAAAATAAACAAACACGAGACAGAGATCCTATAGTAAAATCACAGACATTTATGGGGTTTGTGTAAAACACTGTGCAGAGCACAGGAAAAAAACCAAACCCTACGAGCAGAGAACTTTTACCAGTGGCAATCTCTATGCTTAATGCAAAAGCAGCATAGGGACTAGTTTGCATAACAAGGATGGTTGAATAGATTAGTCCATACCCACGGAATGGAGGAAAACCACAGAGCAGGATGTAAGTAATCACACCCGCTGCCCAGATGTCCACCTTCAAGCCATATCTAGAAGTGTGAGAGACATGGTTAGAGACATCGGACTCCTATGGACAACAGCGCAAGAAGAGGGGAAACATTCAGAATTATTAATAATTTCTTATAAATTCTCATCTGAATTTTACCTACCTATCAATCCTAATTCTGCTTTCAAATATTTTTTACATTTACATCTTAAAATAATAATTAGATCAGAATGTGTGAGTGCACAGAAGAAATTTGGCTGTAATGCCTATCATCATGAAGTCTGCAAAAGTGACACAGCCTGCTCAAGCCAGCAGGCAGTTACTCTGTGGAACAAATCAGAAGAGGACAGTGTGTGATAATGAAATAAAATTAAGTGAATGGTAGTTAGCAGTTTCTGAGAACAGTTTAAGAATTACTTCTTGTATCTGTAAATGGCTAGTTAGTAACTCAGTGTTAAGATGAGAAGTTTGAGGTCAACAACTGGCAGAGATTGACCAATACAACTCCACAGCTGGCCTTGTTCTGAGCTGGTTTGGATAAGACAGCCTCCAGAGGTCCCTACTAATTTAATTGTTCTGCAACATAGCCAAGCAAAGGCAGCATAAAAATCTTAATTGCAAGAACTCCTATCTGGCACAATGTCGAGAATATGCTCCACTGTGTACACATCAATGAATCATTATTAAAAGTGATTTACCCAGTTTCAGCGATGATTTCTGGAGCTACATATGTTGGGGTCCCACAAACAGTATATAAAGGTCCATCCACTATTGTTGCTAGGCCAAAGTCCCCTAACTTAAGGGACTTGCTTCCATCTTGGTGTTCATAAACCTAAGTCAGGAGGAAAATTCAAAAGTTTACCACAATACCATCAAGGTAACTACTATATCATTTACTAACTGCCTGAAATGTTCCTTCTTATTTACAGTAATTTTTCTCCTCCTTACATTCAACATATTCCTCTGTAAGCTTTGAAAATTCACAGACAATTTGGACAAATTCCCTTGAACACAGACAGGGTGTTCAGGAAAGACTTATCTCACCAGTTGGCCAACAAAGGACATACCACTTGCTTGACACTAAAACCCAGAAGCAAATGCATGGCATTCCAACAGTGGCTTTCTGAGGTTAATTCCCCACTGACAGCCAATTCACAGCATAGGGTTTTGAGTTTAAAAACTCTTGCACAGAGCTTAAAGGTTTGCAGAGGAACTTCAACTACTTAGATAATACAAAAGTGACTGCACTGTTCCAGATTCTTCTCTGTGTGTTGAAATCACAAGACACAAACCTGGCTGGACTATTTCACCTAGACATACTGTCCTCTCCTTGGATGACTGTTAAACACCAACCAGTGTCTTACTGGCATGTTACCATCATGATCAGTGGGACATAGGCAGTTAGGGCTGCTAATGGATATACATGACAATCCTGTCTTAAAACATGGTCTTTACAGCAGGAGCATGATCTTTCATGGGTTTTTATGGGTACAAAGGGAGATTAAGATATGGTCACAAGAAAAACCACTAAAAACATCAGTAAAAAATACACAATTTTAAAGGTCGGTTCAGAGCAAAAGAACAGCCCTAAATTTGTAATCACTGAAAACTTACAAAAAAAAAATATTTAAAATAAAAAATACAAAAATGTATCTAACTTAAACACGAGGCTGTGAGTCTTTCTAAAATTCAGCTGCTGGTTTGAGTTCTTCCTTCCCATTTTGATATGTTTTCTACAAAGGCACCTTAAAAAAATAGAAATGGTCTACAGAAGGCCTTCTTTTAGTATATATGCATCACTTCATTATTTTGCAACCCAAATCAAAGCTCCATGTAGCCTGGCTCCCAATAGTGATATCCTGACAACAATTTGCAGCAAAACTGTGCATAAATAGAAGACACCATACTTCTCGATCAAAACCAAAATCATTCTTAATACATATCTTGACCAGCTACTCCTAAATCACGTTTATCTACAACTATTTGAAGAAGAAAATACTAGATTTTTTTTCTTATAAATATCCAATAAATTCTACAAGGGACCCTTGAACAGTTCGTTTGGTACAAAACCAATTCTTGAAGTCTCTCACTACTGTTCACTATGCTCATAACTAGTTATATTATACAGCCCCCATCCCCCAGTTTCTCCTTAGTCATGTCTAGAGAGAAAACCTTCTCTGTCCTGAATCTCTGCTTACCAGGTGATACAGTCACAAGCAGACACTCAGAATACACGAAGTTCTTCTCCTTTCATTATGTTATTTTTAAGAATTCAACCGGACCTTTAAGAGGACCAGCAATTTAAAACGGATTCATATTTCTCTTCTACTAAGCCAGAAAAAAAGATATGCTTATAGAAAAGCACCAGGAAAAAAAAAAGGCAATTATGGTTTTATTAAAAACACAGATTGTTAAATACATCTGGTTCCTGAAACTAAAGAAAGTGCTCTTCTGAAATGGCAGTAATAAATCTAATTTCAACAACAGTTTTAATTAAAGTCTAGAGACTAGGGCTTTAAATATTCACTGGCAGAAAATGTAAAGTGTGCACTTAGACATCAGAGCTGGATTCAGCCTAATTAGCATTTCGTATTCTATTTCATGCAGTTACCTTTTATAAAACTTTTTCTGCATTGTGCTAACCTAGTGAACATTAGTAAGTTCCTTCCTTCAACAGACCATACCTTGTGTGACTCATCTACACTAGAAACTAATTACAGAAGAGGTTGGTTTGGCAACATTTACCAATGCAGAAGGTTTGATACTGTGTATTTTCTAGTATTTTACTTCATCTGTTTCTACGAATTACTTTCGTTGGAAAACTATTTCAGCTGACTTGTAAAACTGAAGAAAGTAACTTTTCCTCACCCCGTTGTAACTCCATATAAAAAGAAGCCCAGTGTGAAGCTGTGGTATGTTACTTGCCAGGCAAGGAATGGGAAAGGTCATGTAATGCTCATGGTATTCAGAATAAATGCTATACATGTTCCACTGCATTTAAATACTGAAGGGCAATTAAAGAAATGGGGATTAGTGCAAATTGCCCACTATGAAGTGCTTTCACTGTTTTAACTAAGCAATAAAACTGTGTAATTGTACAACACTAATTGAATGCAGCCACACATAATTGTGTGCCACCATATGTATCCTATTAGTATAAAGACTGTCAGTATTTTCTAAGCTGCTCTTGTGATCAGTGCAGATGGCAACAGTCAGAGAAGTTGTTCTCTAGGGTTTATTATATGGCTATAAAGACATCCCATGACTTGACAAAATAAACATACTAAATAGCAGCAATTATGAAAAATGTTCCAATTAAAACATGGAAGACACTCCCTAGAGAACAAAGAAACCCAAAAAACCTAAAACATCACAGGTATTCAGCATATCCTAAACTCTTGGACAATTGACTGTTAAGTAGCCTTTTCACACCTTGAGGATAATATATAAGGATAATAATTATCCTTGAGGATAATATTTAAGCATTTACTAAAATAATGGGTACTGCACATAAGACAGGTTCACACACACAGAGATTTACTAGCAGGATATATAGCCCACTGCACACATCAATTCTGAGCATGGAAGTTACTTTTGGAGAAAAGGAAAAACCAAGAAGAGAAAGGAGAAGGTGAAGGGGAAGGCTCTCCCTGGGGCTGATAATAGATGAAATAAAGAGGCTCTGGATGAACATCCTCTTCGGGGTGCCCTCTCCAGAACACCATGTTCCCCTTCACTCCCCATGTTTTTCCTCAAGTAACTTGCTCATTTTCCCTGTTGTTTTTTTCTGCTAGTGGGGCTGTTAGCCTTGGAACATGTATTGACCAGGGTAGATGCTGTTTCCAACCCCATCTAGTTGCTCTGCATTGGGCAGGCCTGTTATAGGTTCCTCTGAACTTAAAGTTACAACCTATGGTCAGGAAAAAGGCAGTGTAGAAAGGGCTGATTCTCACACTACTATCCAGGAGAACCTCCTTTAACAACACTACCAGCTGTCTGCACGTGCAAAACTGTGACAGTAACAGAGGGAAAGACACAGCACAAGAACAATGAGGGAAAAATACTGCCCTGATCACTTAGGTGAAGGGTTAAAGAGCTGCAAGGAAAAGGGCAGGCTACAAAAGGCAAGTAGAAAGTATTTAGAAAAAGAAAGACTAAGACCCATGTGACATTTTTCAAGTGTTTTATAAATGCCATTAAAATAACTAATTGCAATCTTGTGACACAAGGAACCACACATTCCATTTGACAGCTAAGACAGAAGTAGAAAGGTTCAGAGACACTAAGAACAGTGTCAGAGCTGGGGTCAGAGCTCAGGTAAGTTCAGGTGCTTACCAAAGTGCTCTTCTAAAGCAGCATTCTTTTCTTTCAAGGACCTGATAAACCTTAGAGAATTAATATAATTTGCGAATCAAATGTTGGCTTTTGAGAATTAGGATGCTGTAGGAGGTTAAATGCCACACCCTCACTGCTCAATATCAATATCAATATCAATATCAATATCAATATCAATATCAATATCAATGCAGAACACTGGAAAAGTCATTCAAAAACAATTCAGCTATAATGTGAACAGTGTTATCACACCTGGTAATTAGCAGAAAAGCTGGGCAGGCAAATCTAATCCCCTCCCTGCTGTCCCCATCTCAGCTCACCTTTCTCTCTTCCCTCAAAAGCTTAATTCTGACAACAATAGACTTTAGGCATTTATAGACAAGTCAAGACAGCAGCAGGGCAAGCCTTGCCCTAGGCCAAGACCCTCCTGCACACTACAGGCACAGCATTAAGGAATCCTGGCATGTCATTGCTACAACATCTGCATGTAGCCACCTATCAACACCAGCACCAGGGCAGTGAAAGGAGCAAAAGGGCCGAGAAAGGTGTATCAGTCATTATTGTCTAGTGAAACTTCTACTCAGTATATTTTCATCAGTTTACGGAAAACAAGGGCAGGTTACTTCCTCACCCAGAACAGCAAAACCACTGTCCACTAGAAGAACTTAAACTGTAAAAATCCCACTCCCTGGAAGATTAGTAAGATCTACTTGACTCGACATTCTCATAAAACCTCTTCAGTGTCAAATAGGACTAAATGTCATGGCAGAGAGCAAACAACTGAAAGAACTGATCTTCTATGATTCTATGAACATTGTTTTATGGTTGCAGAATATATGGAGAATTGGGACATCTCAATTTTGAGTTACAGCTGGAACATGTCAGCAAACTTGAGAAAACTCAAAACAGTGAAATAATCAGAAGAAGTTAATTTATCAGAAGAAATAAACCTATGTGAAGGATACAATTGCTGCATTCAAGAGTGCAAAATTCTTAGAAGAAAGACTAATTGTCATGGTATGTTTTCCATTGCCTTCAGTGGATAAGGTTCATGCAGATTCAGTCAGAAAAAGGAAAATTTAGGCTGTCTATTTGGGAAAGTGGCTTAATAAAAAGTGTTACAGGATTATTTGGGAGATGCAGTAGGGGAAGAAAGGACACTGAAGTCTCTTCCTGTCTCTGCTCTGATGTATGACACGATTAGGGCACAGCACTTACGTGCACCATACTTGTAAAACTAAATTGTTGCCAATTACTTAGGTAGCAGCAAAAGTACAGAATAGTCTGCTGAGGACAGAACACTTTTATATTTATGAAAAACTTGAAATTATCTTGAAGTTTACTAAAAGGTCACTTCTAGTGATTCCAGGAATAACTTTACTGCTGTGTCCCGCATAACAGTCTAGACATACCACCCTATGTTACTGTTAATTATAGCTGTTATTCTTAGAAGAGCTTTACAATGCAAAGGTTAAAATTAAAAAAAACAATTACTTAAAACATTGAAATAAACTGAGTGGATGTGTGGAAGGAGGAAGAAGTTCTCTCACACACTCCCAAGTTATCAACAATACTGAAAGCTGAATCTTCACTTACCAGTAGATTCTCCGGCTTGATATCCCTGTGGACAATGTTCAGGCTGTGAAGATATTTGATGGCACTGGCCAGATTGTAAAGCATTCCACTGGCATCCCGCTCTGTGTATTTGTTGGTGGAAGTAATAGCATCAAAAAGATCTCCTCCCTGGAGCAAAATTACCACGGGATATGAGCAATACTGCTTATGAAATAACGAAAATATTTAGGGAAATCAAGGAACATAATTTATAGAGGAGGAGAAGAAGAAAGAGGAGGAGGAGGAAGAGGAGGAGGAGAAGAGAGAAGTAGCACAGTTTTCCTTGCAGCTATAAACTAGGAGTATTGTGATTACATATTATGTCAGCTGAGCAGATCAGTAAGTCAGAACCTTTCGTTATGGCTGAGTTGGTCAGCCAAGAGGCTGGAGCCTCTATTGCAAACTGTTCCCACCTGCTGCTGCTTTTGTAACATGTCCAGCACTTGCCAATCTGTGTGTTCAGAGCCTCTGTTACAAATTTCTGGCAAGACTACATACTTGCTTGTCATGATGCCATGTACCAACTCTTTCCACTCTTTATTATAATCACAAACAGACTGATATCAAATTTTTGCCCAGTGCCTGACTGAACCCCAGAAAGATGAAGGAATTCTGAGTAAAACTGAAATTAGCTACCTGTCCTCAGTGCTATCGTCTGTTTTCATCTCATAAATCTTTGAAATCATGGATTTTAGAAACCAGCACTTTCTCTACACAAAACGTGAAGTTTTTGGTAGTGTAATGCCTCTTGTAGCTAATTCTGAAGAACTTTACAGCATGTATGTCAGACACTGGAAGACACAGAGGGGTAGCTTGTGCAATTTCCAGCTCATCATGCTGCCTAATTCAGCTAGAAGGTACTGCCAGTGAAAGAAAAAACAAGAAAATAATAGAGAGAAAAAAGGAAAGAATAAAAGAAAAGAAAAAAAGTTAAGTAGAAATCCTCAAAGTTGAAATCATCTTCACTGGGATCTGAGGCAACCATGACATTTGGACTGTATTTCCAGAGATGAGCCAGCAAGTGGGAAGGAGAGTATGTGAGACAAAACTGTAAGTTTAAAAATGAGATTAAGAAGGAAGCTTGACAGAGTGGAGGAAAACCCAATCATCTTTTGAGAGAGACTACTCAAAGGTATTGAGCCTCTAGCCAAAATCAAAGCAGAACCATAAAGAAAACACAGTCCAACAACAACAACAACAACAACAACAACAAAAAGAGTGAAAGGATAATTCTGCAAAAACAATGCAAAAAAATCTCTGGTGCAGTCAAAATGTCAAGAAAAAAACCCACAGGAGACTGTATTTTGAAGAACATGTAGGTTTTTCTGAAGGCAGCAGAGGAGTCCCAGCTTTTCCAACTCTCATGATTTTATCAACAGCCTCAAGATTATTTGAGGGTTGGGTTTTTTAAGGCTCAGCTCCAGAGTAAACACTTTTTCCACAAAGAGAAAGGATGAGGGGGAAAAAAGAAAAAAAATAAAAAAGAATTTTTCCAGTAATCATGGCTACAGAGAAAAGGGTAGGAAAAGAGAACCACCAAAGACTCAAATCTGATAAAACAGACTTTACTTGTTATAAAAAAACCCAAACAAACTATTAAAATTTTTGCATCGTTGAGGTGCAGCTGAAGTATGCCAGAGCAGGTTTATTCCCATTGTAGATGCAAAACCCCAGCTCTTTGGAAACTTCTTACAGCCAACCATTGTCAAATCTGGACCACATCAAACCTCTTACTCTGGCTGGTGACTGTTCAAGACACATCAAGATACAGTGTCAAGGAAAAGGAAGAACAAAAGGCCGAACTAAACCAGATAGAGGATTAGAGAGAGAGAGAGAGAGAGTGAGCAAATATTTGGCAAAAGTACAATACCATGTACTTCATGGCATTATCTGATCCCTAAGTATTAGACATCAGCATGTGGGAAAGTATGTGAGATAAATAATCTATCTTCCCTAAGCTCCTTCCTGTGAAACCCCTGTACCAGCTGCTTTTTAACATGAGGTAGTGGATTAGACAGATCTTTGGTCTTATCTAATATGTTCCAGATGCTCAGGAGAAGTGTCAGTAACTTCAGCAAAACATCTGCCTCAAAAGAAAGAATATAGTCCAAGCTGAGATATAAGAGGCAAGAAGGAAAGAAGCTGAACCTTAAAAAGAGAAGGAAAGATTTTGGCTTGAAGTTAGAAGAAAATAAGCAAATATTCATGCACAGAAGAAACATAAACTCGGAAAAAGATAGAGGCTGCAGAGCAATTTAACAGATGGTCAAGCCAATCTGAAGCAGAATAATTTTCTCCATTTAAGCAGTCTACTGTGCTCAGTAAAGTTTCTTACCAGGTAGCCTGATAAGAACAGAGAGCATATATTTAGTCTGTGGGATTCTCTGTGTGGTTAAAAGAGAGATGATATCCTGGAAAGAGTTAACAGAGCTGACGGCTATATCAGGCAGAATTGTTTTCAGACTTTCTTCTCCCCAAAGAGCACTTCAACCTGCAAGGTTCTGCTAAGCCGATTCACACAGCAGGTCACTATCATTTATTCAGGCACAAGGGGTGAGTTCAGGATGACATTTCAGTCTTAAATCCCCTGTTCAGGAGTGAAACGGAACCAGGAACATCTGAATGCAGTTTTTGTCATCTGTGCACATGAGGAAGTGTACTTGGAAATACAGTAACCAATTATTTATTTATTACCTTGCTATGTAAATGATATGATCTCTCTTTTTCTTCTGCAAAAGTGAAATCATATCCTGGAGTAGTAAAGGAAACTCTGCAATAAATCTTGCTTCTTAAATTGGCCAAACCCCTGTTAGGTTTGAATAACAATTTTGTTTCTCTGTGTAAAAAGGCAACGTGCCAGAAACCAGGTCTTTGCTTCCTTTTACAAGCACCACTTGCAATGTGTTTATATTTGTATTTATGAAGTGCTTTTTCTTACACTTTACAAAGCCATGAATGGCCTATCTGCCATGAGGTGAGGGCAGGATTTTCAGCAGCCACTTATGTCAAACATGTTACTGCCAATTAATGCAGGGTGGTATTAACTGAAACCGGGCTCTGCAGTATCAAGCCTTTTCTGCTTGCCTTTCTTTCCTGTCTGTGAGTTTGATTTAAAGTCAGGTCTTCAAAAGTCAGTCAATAACAGATGGTTAATCAATTCTAACAGTGCACACTATGAAATGGTAACAATCAGCAATTGGTGAATTAACAATTAATGTCCTTCCAGAAATACCTTCCCTGGTGCCCATAGAGTCTTTTTTTCCCCAATTAAATATTGAGGAATAAGTTCTTGCTTCAAAGAAACAAAGTTGACTTTCAAGAAGCAGGACATTTCTTCTAAATTTCTTCTATTATTCCACGTAAAAGTAAAGAATGTGAAAACAGTGCTCTCTAGGATACCAGAAGTACAGAGATGTCTATAAAGCCCTTCCATAGCACAGCTAAAAGCATAAATATCTTAGCATGTGCAGCAATCTTGAAGAGTAAAGAAGAAAGAGCACAAGAAAACAGATTTTTCCAGAAAGTGAATATAATGCATGGTTTTCTTTATATACATCTTTTAAACTAGTTATTTTCTAAGAGTTGTCAGTCCCCTCCTCTCTCATTTAGCTGAGTAGGACTTCAACTAAAAAGCCATTGGAGACTACAGTTTGCACATTTTTCAACCATGAATAGCACAGCAGGATGCACCCATAAAACCAGCTATGTGCTTACTATCTTGGCAGGTTAGACAAGGCACAGCTTTTACTTCTTAGCACACCTCCTGGGGCCAAGATGAAGGATTTGTCAATGCAGGCTGAAGCTGTGGCTACATTAGATTACAATGCTATGTAAGAGGATTGAGGTACCTTTGAACAAGCTCTCATGGACACTGGGAAAAAACTACAGTAGCATGGATCTCATAGTGAGCTCACTTATCATGGAATAGAGCAGTAATTATGATTAAAATAGTGTTAGATGGCTAATAGTATCTGACCTCAGGCTGCACTATTTCACATTGCATGCCTAAGAGTGAGAGAGGGCTGTGATTGTGAAGGGAGTGGGAAAATGATTCTGGGACTGGTTACACAGAGGGATTCACAGTGGGAAAGAGTGTCAGTAATTTTGTTTTTTTCTTAGGATGTAACCTCTCCATTAGAGAAAAAACAGGTATGCTCCTTGCCATCAGCATCTCCCAGTGTGCTTCCTCAGAGCTTGGAGGTGGTGGACAATAGGGTTAGTGGGACCATAAGATCCACAGCACCACTCAAGCAAAGTGGGGCATCTGTCAGGCTCAGACCTAAGAGGACAATGTTGCCATCTCCTCAGCTTTGGGGCATGGCCTGAGCCCCTCATAAATAACAAGACTGTCTCAGACTGCCACAAGGACAGGGAAAATCTATGGCCATCCACCCATGAGCCATACTTGTCAGTCTCCCAGCTCTGGACTGGGAACATGGCTTGTGTCACTGGTGCTGCCACAAAGCATAGGAGATAATGGAACAAAACAAAAAAAATTGTCATTCAACTTGCTCTCATATTCCAGACCAGAAATTGAGAAGTTCTTTAAGAAACACTTGTACCTGGGATTATCCTATGTAAAATCCCAATGAGGTGACTACATTAAGAGCATCCCCTTATGTCCATCTACAATCAGAGCAAAGGAGATTATAGTCTTGCTTGCCAAAAATCGCTTTGTGTCATGACCCCTGATGGTGCCTGTTTCTAGCCATGGATACAGAAGATGCCCACTGAAGAGGACCACACTCTGAGTGGAGTGATCTGGGTGACAGGGTTCAGAGTGCCCAATTTGCTCATGTGTTGAGCATGCACACACAACAGACCTGCACACAGATGCTGCTGCTGCACAACTTTATTGTCATATTTGTTCATAAACACTTAAAACTGTGGATTTCCCAGGTGTAGGTTGCCCCTGGAGAATGTGCTGATCAGGATACAGAAATGGAGGTGGCTGCTGAAAAGATGTCCTTCCCACAAAACAGTTGAGGAAGAAAGGAGAATCACAAATCCCACTAGTGAATGGGAAAAACAGGTGTATCCTGTTAAAGTACACATGGAGGACAAGACATCCTCAGTAGTTTTCTGTTCTAATTTGCACAGTTTATGCAAATGTATTTTTATCACCTTTTGTGCACAGGGACATACTTGTGTATTAGTACCAGAACTGAAAGCTAAACTCATACTTGTTGCCCTGCACTGTTGACATTATGGGGGCAAAAGATGACATGGTCTGAGCTTCATAATTGAGTTTGAATATATAATTCTACCAGAGAGTGAAATAAATGCATGAGATCTGGAAGTTACTATGAAGAAATAAATGGGGTCCAAAATATAAAATACTGCATTCCAAAATTTACTTTTCAGAATACAACCATGCTTTACATAGCAGGCTTTTCTCTTTCACTTCTGCCTTACTTGAGGTTAAATTTAGATTGCTATCAAGGAGGCAAGTCTGACACTGTGTTAATATAAATCAGAAGAGAAAAAAGACGTAATATTGCTTAGATTTAACATAAATTATAAAAAATAATTTAATTTTTTTATGGAAGAATTTTTTATTTTTAAGGCTGGTATTTATGGCTCTTTGGACTGGGTGTATTTTCAATTCACTTCAAGGCAGACTATTACTTTTTAAAGAGACTTCTTCTGACCAAGCAAATAAAACTGGTGATCCCCAAAGTACTGTCCACAGAGCACTTCCAAATGTGGCTTACAGCAAGTTAGACAAATATTTTAAATTTTCAAAAACTAAACAAAAAAATCTGACAGTGGGTTATACATCTTTCAGTAGTATGCTAGACTACTTCTGGAGACTCTTTCCACTCTGAATTATTCTATGATCCCATGTGTTTTAGTAAGCCTTGGTACCAATGGAATTTCTCAAGATGATTAAAACAATTCATAAGCAGCTTGTCTCCAAAACACTCACCTTTACAAGTTCCATGACAAGGTACAACTCAGTTGGCATGTCCATCTCCTCAATTAGAAGTACAATATTGGGATGCTTGACTCGTCTTAAAATAGATACCTCATTCTGGATCATGTGTTCCTGCCACACAAAAAAAAGTCTTTAATGACTACCAGTTGGTGGGAAAAAAATTGAGAGTGGAAAAAGCAGAGAGAATGGGCCCTGTGTGAATTCTTCAGGGTTTTTGGAAAACCTAACAGATGTTGCCTCCAGCAATACAGAAGGAACATGTCTAGAAACAATATCAGTGTGGTAACTGAAAGAAGAGAGAGTGAAACATAGAAAAAGAAATGGACGAAATTAGATGTTTCTGATGCAGAGAAAAATTAAATACGGGAGCTTTTAAAATTTTCTCTGATCCAGAATCTTTTGATATAACAATATGATAGCATCTTCTCAGAGAACTTCTTGTTACAGATTTCAAAAGCTAACAGTCACTTGTTATAAGACTGACATTACTTTGATTAACCTACTCTTCAGACACAGTGACTGGTGTTGTTATAATTATTCATATTATTTTTCTGTTTTCTATAACGTGGAATTATGAAAATTAGAGGACATAATTATAGGGTAAAGAACAAAGAATCACACACAACCAACCAGTTGAAGAATCAACACATGCATCTGGAAAATCATACAACAGCCTTTTATACTGATATTTCAAGAGTCTCCAGAGGGCAGGCAAAAGCTTCAACCAAAAAGATTTTAGTAGTTGTCAGGAAGGAGACAAATACCAACAGCTTCCCAAACTGATCTCTCACAAAACATTTCTTGGAAAAAAAATCTTTTGGTCTCAAATTTTTTTTGTACTCACTTTTCCTCTACATTTACTCTTTTTGATTATTTTCAGAGCATATTCTCTACCAGTTGATCTGAGGAAAGACAAAAGAAAAAAATTTTATGTTCAATCACACTGAATATTTTTCTCAGTCAAGTTTATACTTGTCATTTGAGTACAATAAGTCTAGTGAAGAATTCTATTCAAGTATTCATTTTTTTCAAGAAATGAAGCTTAGATTCGATTGGTATTGTGAACTTGAGCCAAAGCAGTTGAATATGTGTGCCTGAGGAAAAAAAATCAAACTTTTTTTTTAAATAAAGAGATTGGAATGTTTTCAAAACAAAAATCACTTGATTTTTTTTAAATTTTGTAATAGTATTCTGATTTTTATGTAAAAACACCATATATTGTCCACAGATCCAAATATTTTCAAAACAAAAAAGATTCTTTTTCTATTATACAAAAAATATAACCCATCAAAAATACTTACTTACTTTTTACTTAAAATGAAAAGAAGTCATTTGTTTGCACATCTGCACTCACAACTGCTATGATAAAAAGGTCAGTCCTTGGATTAATGTTTTATGTATTCAGTTAAATATGCTGGGTTTTAGGACAGAATGTGAAAGATTGGGGAGACAGTAAAAAATTACAGAGAAATTAGTTCAGGATGAGAACACATTTCCTTTTAAGCATTGTGTTCTTTTGAAACCTTATATTTATCACTACCACATATATGTAGATATCTATTATATAGAATGCTAACATAAAAAAAAAATTAGCTTCTAGACAAGCTAACAGTATCAACTTCCATTTCTTAATCAAGTTACAAAACCGAAAGATGACTATAACAATGAAAACAAGAAGCTCTGTTCACAAGCCCTACTTTCACTGTAAGATTAAATGGAGAATGGGTAATATAAGAAAAAGTCTTATTGAAACATTTTTATTTTTTAATAAGAACCTAAACAGCTTAAAAAAGTCTATTACATTGCCCTTAGGATTATGTTTGATTAAAAATAACGAAAGATAACCTTTCAAGAATACAGGGTCATTTTTTCATTCTTCATTTCACAAAACATAGTTAAACCAATACATTAAATTGATACATAGTATGTTAAACAGAGAAATTAATGTGTCTACAAGTGTGCTCAGTCTGTCAAATAGGACATGCAAAGTGAGTGACTGAAAGCACTGTATCTGGAAATCAACTGGGCATTTTCATTGCCATATTAAAACATGAAGAACTCCTCTGACAATGATGTATCACTAGTTGTTAATTTAAGAAAAAATGGGTAGTTCAGTAAAAAGCAAAGAAAACCCCAAAATATTAATTCTGCTTTAGTTCCCAGGTCAGCAGAGAGCAAAGACGGTCTTTATTAGGACATCTATTAAAAGGCTATACAAAGAAATCATGCAGTATAAATAAGTTTATGACTTGGGAAAAAAAAGTACAACATGTCTGTTCAAGATTTATGCAAAGAAAAATTAAAAACTTCTCATATCTGTACTTCCCCACAAAGGGGTTTAATGCTACAGCCCCCTGAAATGGGTCACACTCCATGCAGGGTGCCCTTTTCCAGTGCTGCTGTTCAGTGGCTACAGTCAAAGCTCAGTGAGGGAACAGGAAGAGTTCTGGACATTATTTTTGGGGACTAGAAGGAGGGGATAGAACAAGAAATACTAGAAATTAAGATATTTGGGGTTCAAACTCTGAAAAAATATAGCCTCTTTCAGTAGGAGTCTCTTTCAAGCTGCTTGGTTGCCCTAGGAATGCTTCCTTTCTGTCATGAGTAAGGAAATTGATGTTTTTTGTTGGCCATAGGAGACTCCATGTACTCCAAAATATTGGGAAACCTGAGCTTGTGAGGAAATGTCAGAATTTGGAAGTATCTGAAAGTTAAAAATGAACACATATAAAAACACCGCAGGACAAATTGTGCATACGATGGAGCATATATGTAACAAGCAGATGACAACCCTGACTGCTCTGTGTTTTGGTAAAAAGAAAATTAAAGCTAAGATAATGCAAATCCTTTTCCCTAAAAAGCTGCAGAACTGCAGGCTGTCAGCATCACTGCAACTTACACATTGCCAAAAAATATGCACAGCTATGCCAGAAACTCAACCATGAAACATGCATCTCACGTCTCACCTATTGCTCACTCCAAACAATAAAAAGGTACCACAAAAAGTAGGCAACACATTATGGCTGGACAGAAGTCTGGACCCACTGAACTACCGCAGGGCACAGAGTTAAACCTCTAGTGCATACGAGGGCTCGATACCTGGCTCTTTTAAACTTTTGCAAAGTTCACAGTGATTTCCGTTGCACTGTAGAAAAAAATCTTTGTTATTTTTGTGCATGCATTAAATGTATTTTTGTATGTCTGCCTGTGTGCTGACAGATGCTCAGAATGAGATTTAGAAGTCCTCGCATGAAAATTTTGAATATGGTTTTGGTTTCTATTTGAACTGTTCATTGGCAGAGGAAAATGCCTGTGAATGTATTGAAGTGCTGGAGTTGTTAACCAGTGCGCACAGAATGATCTCAGAGCTATGGAGAAGAAGTATCCACATGACCAGTGAAGTTGTGTAACAAGACCCATTCCTACTTGCTTAACACCTCATGGTGCTATTCCTTTGAAGTCTTTGCACACAGGAATTGTACTTCAGAAGAAAGTGGAAAGGTCCTCTATCCCAAGTATCACCCCATCAATTCTTGCTCTGCAAATGATGGACATATCAGACTTTGAAGTGAGGTGGTTTTTGCTCAGAAAGACTGCAAAGAATGTTTTTGAAGGGGTTTCACACGTACTGGCTTTAATTTACTCTCTGAGTCTTTAATTCTCCTTCCACACTTGTGATGGCAAGGGTATACTGATTTAGAAGTGGAAACCAACAGAAATAATTCCACTTCAATTTTCAAGCTCTGCCAAAGTAGTAGCTCTCTGATATAAATGGAATCTACGGAATGGTATAACTCAGAGACCACAAGACAATGTATCTGGGAATACCTGGGTAATCACGCTATTTGAGCACATACTCATTAGATGTGCTATGCTACCAGATACTTCTGGGACCCGTGGGATATACAAGAGGACAGGAAACAGTTTTCATTCAAGCTCTCAAGGATATTGTAATCATTATTATTTTTAGGTGTGTCAAGACCTATATTTAATTTTGTTCATGTATTTTGTCTCAGCTTGGGAAAAAATTGTAAAATGCACACTAGCAGATTCGTACTGTCTCTCAGCACGAATGGCATTTTCAGCTGAAAGACAGTGTCAAAACCACAACCTTTCTTTATTTTCATTTGTAATTTTCGTTTGTCTCAGATACTATTCACTTTACTTTCAGCTGCCTTTTTCTCTTTTCTTAGTTATGTGTTTTCACCTATCTTTTTCATCAGTCATGGCCCTCCATAGGGCTTTACAGTGCTTTCTTGTTTTCATATTTTTTGCTTTGCTTCCTTTAGTTTTTCATATTCTCCAGTTTTGTGTTGAGACCCTGGGGTTTGATCTGAACAACTACTGCCCTCTGGATGGCCAGCTCCACCGTGAACTCACTCTGGCAGAGCTCTAAAGGCCTCACCAGAGCTTTGGCCAAATCCCACAAGCACACTGTCAGCTGATACAAAATTCACTCTTCTCCTTTTCCCCAGCAGCTGTCTTAATGGTCTCTGATTTGCTAGACACTTTCAGATGCAGAGCAGGACCTGTCTTTTTCCAAGGAGACTAGTTTAAAACCAGTCAAGCTAATTTATCATCATCTGCCATGAGATCTAATCTGACTCTCTAGGGCTAATATAATATTCTTATAGGACAAAGAACAAAAGTTCTTTCTTTGAGCCCAAAGGTGAGGTTACAGTATTCTGTAAGAGTGTTCTCTCTAGGATATGATAAAAGGGGGTAGAAAACTTAAATGAAATTAAATGAAATTTCATTATCAAACCTTGACATGTCTATTGTTCTCTCTTTTGGACATCTCTACCTCTGGCAGCTTTTTGCTTTTCTGCACTGTTACTATCTAACATAAGCAATCTTACAAACATTTCACATACAGGTGAAATACCTTCTGGTTTTTATATCCCATATTCTCCCATTTTTAACAATACCACTAAAAGGCACCCACAGTTCTGCTTAGTTCTTGTTCCCTGTTTTTTACACTCTTAAGATTGGGTACAGCCAACTTAAACCTGAACAGATTTAGAAACAGACACCTGAACTAGTCAACCTGGACATTTTCAGCAACACTGATATTTAAGGGGACTTGTGACTTCTCTAGTCTGGAGCAGATGTCTAAAATCAGTGACTGTTCTCACCTCTTAACAGTAAAGGTCATTGAAGAAGTTAGATTCTGGTGTCTGCAGTGAGGCTCATAAAGTTGGAAGGAGCATATATAATGGCACAAAGCAGGCAAGCAGGAATTAGATGTCCATTTAATTAACAATAAACATGAAAGAGATTAATCCTCAGTGTCAGATGGCAGAATAGATGGATCCAAGGTCAGTTCTTTGTGCTGACCATCATCACTACATCACACAACAAAACTTCCTGACATCTTTACAGGATGCCCCTACATGTGAAATGTTCCACTGGTCTAATGTAAAAGGAGACTTGCAAGAACATACTGCAAGAAAAGTGCACCAAAAAAGATTTAACAAAAAGAACTGCTAAAATCATGTGGAGTGCAGCAAAAACCCCCAAAAGATATAAACCCCACAAAGAATTAAATTCATAGATTGCCCCTTGAACTCACTCTTTTTTTCATATGAGAGGACACAAAGTTTTTCCATCTGGCATTGAGACATTACCTTATTACATGTTTATATTCTACAAATAAAGACATGATCTAGAAAAAGCATGACATTAATGATTATTTTTTTGCAGTAATAAGCATATTATCCTCCTCACCTTTCTATACACTCCTTCACAACAGCAAAATTTCCATCTCCTATAGTCCTTCCAACTTTATATCGCTCTGCTATCGATGCTGGAACCTGGAAACCTTCCTCCAACACTTCTGAAAGAATCATTAGTACATTTTTATTGTTAGTGAAGGAAACACAGATGTTGCACATAACATGTATTTCAAGTCCATGGTTCAGGAGCCTGGAAACCATTCAGTCAGTGTCTCACTTACTGTACAGTGAAACCATGCTGCTGACATTGTATATACTCAACAGGTTTCACGCAGATACAATAATGAAAAATAAGACTTCTGGGGGCTCAAACATACCACCATTCGAGTGTTACATAGTTTACCATTCCCATTGCAATATGCCCCCAAGACAAAACCAAAGTTGTATTTTTTTAATTATGAAAAGGCCTTTGTGATCCGCACAAGCGCAGACCAACCTCCAAAAAGGGCTGGAACTCCTTGACACAGCATGATTAAATATATGTACCAAAGAAGTCCAACACTCAAGCACTTATTTTATTACATCCTGTAAACTGAGACATCCATAAAACTCCTCATGTGCTAAGTGCTAGTTCTCCCCATCCCCCAATATTAAATATTTAGTTTTTAAACAAATGTTCTCAATAATACTACCTTGCATGCAACCTGGGTACCAGATGTTTAGGTAAAATTGCATTACACGGTGTCTAAGCATACAAAAAGTTTGTAGTTTAACGTGTTTTAGTGCTCATTCCTGTACCATTATTTTTAAAGGTATTTGAAACAGTGTTACAAATACCTAACATGCTTCTAAAAGCTGACTGTAAACTGCAGCTGATACAAACTACCATATAAATACTGTAATGTAAAAAAAAAGTTTCTCAGAAATGTGATCTGTGTTTACACTCTTTAAGACAGTGCTTTTAACTATATCTTTCTCTGTCCTTTGTTGCAGCTTAGTATTAAAAGTGAATGTTATGACACAAGGAGGCCGGGTTTTGCCTGAATTCACAGACAGCATGAAGAGCAATTCTAAAACAGGAATACACATACACACATATATGTATATGTGCATAGTGTTCAAGCAGACACTATCCCTTAGCCAACTTGCTCAAAGCCTTAGTATGGGGTAAGACTATCCATTTCTGAGTAAAGACCTAGGACCGTGTGTTCTTTAGTACCATGATAGATGAGACAAAAATACTGAAATAAGCCAGCCAGCACTGTGTTGCTTGCAGAAATAACATCTTGAGCATTCTGCAACAAAAATACCTCTGAAGAGTGATGTCCAGATCAAATCTGATCCAGAGCGAACCTAAGTGGTTTGCTACGGCTGAGGAGCCTCCTCATGGAAAGTCATCCAGCCTGCAACGCTCCCACCTTCTCCGACAGGAAGAATGACTCATTTCCTACACAGCTGCTGTTATCACTACACTGACTGCTTTGAAATGTCAGCCTCCAAATGTTACCTTCTGCAGGTCCATCATTTTCATCCATAGAGCTGCAAACTTTGGTGGATGCTAATGAGGTAGAGGAGCCACTGTGTTGGGAGCTCTGGAAATGGAGACACAAATGAAAACAGATGATTTTTAAGAAACATGAGTACCCCCAGCATGTTTCTGCTGGACACATGTCCCAGAGAGGCTTCAGTGTTCACAATGTAAAGTATCAATTTACTTCAGTGGAAGGATATGGGAATGCTTGGGAAGAATCCAATTTTTCCTCCAAAATTACTTTTGGTACCCCCACGTACATGGAGATATCCCTGATACATCATGTGCAGCAGTGTACAAGAACACTTTGATGTATGCTCCACTAGTTTCTCCCTATTCCAGATACATTTTGGCAGGGAAAACTGAGGAGCTGTATGCCCTCTGCAGGCAGGAGATTGTGTTCTCAGAGGCCCTGTTAACCCAGCAAGCACTAGAGGCAAAAACGTCCATAATTGGCTTGGTTATGGGCAGAATTCCTCACTTATACAAACCTCCCGCTGGAGAAATCCTCTCCAGTTGTGTTCTAGAAGGGAGAAATCATTATTGTAATGTATGGATAAAATAAAATGTCAGGGTGAACAATGATTGGTCTTTTGTAAAAAAGCATTTGACTGGGTGTAATTCACTTCAGGCATGACTGTACTTCTGTTTTAAGTACTTGAAATGCAACTGTCTGAGTTTGTACATTTAATGGGGGAGGACAGTATTTCTATAGTATCTAGAAGGAGACTTGTAGGCACCCACCTTGGCTACCAGAAGTATTGGAGGCAGAATCTCACCAGGGAAGCTTTCCAAAACACCTATCAATGTCTATCAGTTAACTACAGACTCTAAGCATGTACTTTAGGAAAACTGTTTTACCATGCATCTAGATGGATGATACTACACAGACATATGGGATGGACTGGATTTCACCCAGAACTTTTATTCTGTGGTGCGTAAGAATTATACTAACACACCTTTGGGATTCTCCCATCTTCAGAAGAAATCAGAAGCAGCTACAAATGTAACGATGGCTCTTCAAACTTACAGCCAAACTGAGCGTTTCCTCAGGTCCTCGTGTTGCAACATAAGGTAAAAATATTCACAGGATTTTCAAAACTAAAATGTTCTTGAGTTCACATAATTCACATGCTGAAAGGTTACAAAGTGCTGCAGTATTTCATTATTTCCTTCAATCTATATATTACATAAATTGCAGGCTGTACTGCATGTAACTAACACTATCACTTCCTTATCAGTGTTTGTAAGGTTTTTAGATGCCCATAGAGTGCCAATCCACTTTTGCAGATTAAATACAGCTACTTTGGAATGGTTTTTCTCGTTTGCCGCTGCAGAACACAGCGGATGGCTGGAGCAAGAGCAACCAAAGATGCAGCAGCTGGGATCTTTGCCGAGTATGGAGCCAGGGAGA
The DNA here is from genome assembly GCF_036250125.1 of Pseudopipra pipra. Taxonomy (NCBI): domain Eukaryota; kingdom Metazoa; phylum Chordata; class Aves; order Passeriformes; family Pipridae; genus Pseudopipra; species Pseudopipra pipra. The sequence goes on from NC_087550.1 coordinate 51,270,156, forward strand.
GGACAGTCAGCAGACTTAAAAGCTGGCCAGTATGCTGAGTTCATTTGAACAGAATAACTTCTCATTTCTCCCATATTAGATTAAGCTCAGATAATCAGACAAAGCCTGAACTTGGCCCATTTTTCACTAAATAATCTTGAGAGCTTGCACATCCCATCTACCAAGAGATTCTTTGCCCTTTTTTCCTTTTAATCAATGTCAGCTCACTATTTTCATCCAGTCAAGCATTTCTTCTGAGCTTTGACCAGAATTAAAAAATGCCTTAATCAGTTTTTGAACTGCCTCTTGACAACAGAAGTGAGCACTGACTGATTTTATGCAGTTTGCTAAGATATTCCTGACCTTGTTTAATGGTTAGGATGTGTTTGTGTATGTGCTCTTCCTGTGCTAAACTTTACAGGACACCTCAGTAAAAACTTACCTCTGGTTCATTTTTGAACAAATGAGCAGATGTGGATGAAGGTAATGGAAAAATGCTAGGAGTTCTCATGTCTGGAGAAGTCACTCTGAAACACTATTTTTATTCACATGTAATGGGAGAATTGTTTCCTTTACAGTCCTGCTTGTAAAATAAGCAGAAAAATATGTTTTCTCTACTCATTCGACTGTGTTTGTTTGTTTTCCTAGACCAGGCATCCAATTTCATACTTATTTTATCACTCCACAGTATTTTCTTCAAGGAATTACCATTTAATTATTTTTAATATTTATTACTTCTACAATAAGGAATTAATCACTACAACATTTAAGGGGTATAAACACAAAAAGATTAGTGCTAGATTTTCAAAAGATTACTAAACAGCTACTTTTAAATTTTTTTGCATTTTAAATGGTGAGATTGCACTTCTCAGTATATGTTCGGTCAAAGCCACTGACTGCACACTACTGCAGCTTTCTTTAGCAGCCTGATAGTCTCTTTACAGACTTTTGCACCCTTTGCTTTCATCTGTGAGTATGGGAGATGGGAAAATCGAGACCTAACTTGGTGGCCCCATCTTTTCAGAATGTATGCCTAGAGAGACTCAAATTTCTATTTGAGGACCTAATTTTTCAAGGACCTTAAAACAAGGTTTAGCTGAGAACAGAAACTGCTCAGTCCTTCCAAAACCAGACACCTTCAAGGGCCCATTTTAACAAAGTGCTTTAGCAAGGGCTTCAATTTAAATACAAATAATCTTGATGGTCTACACGATTGAAATTAAATTTAATCCTAAATATGTTTTAGGTATAACTCCTTAAATATGTATTTTACCTAGGTTTCATCTAACAAACTGAAAAAAGCGGCCTGTAAAAAACTGAAAGGAAATTAAAAAAAAAAATTGGTCTCATATCGATGTTTAAGTGGCCCTATTTCTTTTCTTACTGACCCTATATAAGGATGGGAAGGCTAAGATGCTATTAGTTAACTGAAGAACTGAAGCAACGTATCAGTAGCATATACCATATCACTGGTCTGCAAAAAAAGCATACTGCTCCTTTAATGTCATCTGCCTGTGAAGCACTGGCATGGAAGCAGAGGCAGAACTTGCCAGTGACAAGGAAGCAGCAGCTAAGAAGACATGTTAAAAATACTCACCAAGATTTTTTAAACTTTAAATAGTAAGTGAAAAATATATAAAAACATACTTTTTATTACCTTTGTTGAACCTCTCCTATTAAAACAACAGACTAAAAAGAAATCGGGAACTGGAAATACATTCACCAAGTCTGCTGGCGGCCCCTTTCACAATTAAAGAGACGTTACTAGATAAACACGACACAAATATTTCTGTCTTTATTCAGTCCTCTGGAACAACATGCAAGCCATTTATTTATTTATCTTTACTTCAGCTAGAAGGGCATTCCATTTATTTAGACTTTAATTAGCTCGTTGTTCTCACAAGCTGAAAGCCCTCCGGGTCCAGCAATCCTTGTGGGTCTCAGTGTTCCTTCCAGTTGGCTTGCCAATCGCGAGGCAGTCTGTCGTGCGCGCTGTTGCTCTCACAGATGTGGACCCCATTAGGGATCTTGCAGATGGGGAGGGGGGAAAAACAAACCCTAAGCAAGAGCATAATCTCTTCAACACACAGACTTTAATGCAATTAGCTGCTTTAATTTTAAGAGATGCTGAGATGCTTGGAATGTCATCACTTTTACACAGATTTAAAAGGGTCCAGTTGCACAGGTTGCCAGCACATGGCCATTTTTATGGCACACCTTCATAAAAGCGATGGCATAAAAAAATCAGGTCTTTGGTGTAAGGATTTCAGATCCTATTCAGGTTTATATAACAGATGGTCAGCACACCACACGTCTCATTGATGTGAATCGAGACATTAGTGCTATAGTGTTTCATCCATGTCTCACTGGGAGATTTATTTAGCAACTGTTTGGTAAATAGTTTGTAACTCAGTGGAAATTGTGCTAAATCCATGAAAAAAAAAGGCAGTAAAATAAAAACTACTGTAATTTCTCTCTCCAAATACTCACCTTTGTCCTAAATTAATCTTAAAATACCACTCCAACTAAACAGCAGGAATTACTCTTGTGGACTACTAGTGTCAGCAGTTATGAAAAGAGACTTAAATAAGTATGACTAGAAAGTTTGTTAATGCAAATCAGATTCCTGATTCTCAAACACTGCATTCTATTTTCTAAACCTCTCAAAACCTTTATTAGTGCATATGGAGCCTACAAAGTCTCTCAACAATAGATTCCTTTGTATTTTTCTAATGTGAAGGAAGCATCTGGATGAAATATGAGTAACAGAAAAGCACACAGGTGTAAAGCTAAGTTTGGATCTCATGCAGAGTTTGCTCTTTTAGAAATGGGCTTAATGAACTGAGGATTAAAATCATAAACAAAGTCTAAATTCAGGAAACAGGATAAGGAAATTATTAATGTCTTTAAATTACACCACCTAAGATTGTCCCTATTCCAAAGAATTCTACAGAATTGAAAAAAAAAATACAAAAAGATATGTATGTCAGTAATATGTGTAAGATTAACTTCAACTCAGCAAGGAAAAATAGCATTAAAACCAAAACCAAGCAGTTAAGCAACCATGCTCGCGACTTTTGGAGCCCATACTAGTGTTCAGTCTGGTTATAAAAACCCTTTGCAAGGTAGCTGTCATGAATTTCTGACACAGTCAGTTCTTTTCACTAAAGATGATCACGGTTAATGGTAAAATAATGACAAAAGTCCAGTGCAAGTATTAGCTTTGAAGGACTTTGAAGGGATCAAAAGATTCCTGTAACAGCGTTAAGCAAGAAAAAGATCAATCAATAAACAGCAAAATGGTACATCACCAGAGAACAAAAGTAGACAACAGCTGATTTAAAACAATAAAATAATGCATTTTGATGCAACTTTTAAGAAGATAAACTGTTTGGTTTTTTTTATTATTCAGAGAGAAGCAAAGGGTTACACTGAAATTCCCACTCCCAACTATATCCAGTGAAAATGTTTTCCATTTTCTTTTGTTTAACCTTACATTTTTTTGCCCAGCCAGATGAGACAAGGGGAAAAAACTTTCATGTAAACAGTACAGAATTGGCAAAAAAATTACTTTATGGAGAAACAGCCAATCCACAATCTTCATGCTGAAAGAATGGAAACCAATAAAGTTCAGTGTACGGAAAGAGAAATGATGCAATTGTTTTCTTTTCAAATTTGTACACTGCACTAAACTGGCACATCAGATCCAAATTTATTTATAAACTATTTAATCTGGAAAGGAACAACAAAATAATATATGTAAACCTGCTACTTATCCACAATTCTACATCCTGCCCAGTTCTGAGAGAGGCTCTACATAGGGAAGTGATTTTTTTTTTGTTCATTTGTGCAATTCAGGATTTACACAGCTTGGAGAAGAGATAAGTTCAAATGACACAAACAATTTTCTGGTGTATGTTGTTCAGGGTCTTGTGTTGGTTTTCTTCTTTGAGGGACAGAGGCATAAATGGGAGAGTTTGCAAGGAAATGGAGCTGACAGACTGGAGTTAAATTTGCAAACTGAAGCACTTCATTTTATTAAGATTCCCTTACTGAGCTTCAGTATTGGATGCTTATACACTCATCTGATTTGTGTAACAAGAAAATTCTGAAAGACCAGCATAGTTTCCTACACGGTATTTAACAGTAAACTTAAATACAACCTTCACTAGCTCCTAAAGCTGCTTCCAAAGCTGAGCCGTAATTCAGAGTGTAGGTTCACTCAGCCTTTGGCATCCTTCAGAAAAGATTAATGATATTTAAATAAAAAAAAAAAGGGAGTAGTATCAGATTCATGGTATTGGAAGTTATTACTGTATCCTCACTGTGGTTAACATTAAAAGTTACATGTGCAGTGATGCAATGTGAAGGTTTCCTTTTACCTCTTCTGAAGTTATCTGGAGGTAAAATTTTCCAGTCAACTACAGAATACATAGTGAAAGGCCATTGAAAGAGGCTCTTACTTCTTCCACCTAATTAAGGGCACAGCACAATTGCCACTTTTAATCTATTTGAGTTATATCTTAAAAACCCTCCTGATATTATCTCTTTCTTGGTAGAGACAGAAACCTAATTATGTTGTTTCTAGTCTTCCTCATTTCTCTAGTACTGTTTCCTTCCTATGTCTGTACACCTTTTTTAGGCAGACCTATTTACTACCAGAGGATTTCAAAACTAGAACTTTTATAAGGCCCACAGATCCCTCCTGAACATCAGCTGAAGCATTAAGCTGGCAGATGACATGTCAGAAATTGTAACATCTCTCTTCCCCTGCTCCTGTCAAACAAGAAATAAAACTAGGCTATGGATATCTATTTTTAAAGAGTGGAAAAATATATCAAGAAAATGAGGTACTTATTTTAAAACACTGCTGCTGTGTTTCAGTACTATTAGCTTTTCACAAGCATATTTTCCTAATACTTTTCTGAAGGGGAGTGCTGCTGTAGCTGAGTTGTCAGTAGGGACCTGGTACCTTGCTTTGGATAGTCTACAAATTCCCCACTTCACACTTCAAATCTACCCCCTCATGTACACACAAACTTACCCATAAGCAATTCAAGGCAGGTATATTTACTGTCTCAAAAAGACCCACTAGAAACCAAATTCTTCCTTGAAGGATTTTTTGTATCTATATACTAGAGACCAGAGTTTATTATTAAAAAAGACACTGAATACATCTACTGTTCAAAGGAACATGATGCATGAATCCCATATGCTTATTCTAAGGTTAGATGGACAATGCTGATCCAAAATCAAAAAGTAATACCAGCTGCAAGTATTTTTTTTAAAGCCTGTTAATCTGGTTCCGAAACAAACTCACTGAACAGTGTGTATTTTTTAAATATATTTATTACATCACTTACAATAATCTACAGTAATGTTAAATCTAGTGAAACAACAAATTGCAATCAGGATGACATGGTCAAATATGAAACACAAGTACAATACAGTATGATGAAACAATGGCACAAAAATGAAGGTGATTTTCTTCAGTTGATTATAAGAAAGAAAACATTCATCGGCATTTATTTTTGCAAGTTTTACATTTTTTTGTTGATAAATCAACAGCTTTCTTTTTGGTTTCCTGCATCACATTAATACAAAAATGGTACATTTTTAAAAGCAAATATCCAAGCACTTTTCATTAAAAAAAATAATTGTATGCATAACTTTGTAAAATCTTAAACTTATGTTGTAAATGTGCCAATATTTACAATATTATAGTGCAACTAAGAAAATGAAGAGACCTTAGCACAAACATTGTTAGCTCCTCTTTCACTAGAGTCCAAATTCCAAAACACTGTATTGCAGGGCAAACTACAACCTAATTACCCCATATAACATCAGACAACAAATACACACTGAATACAGTACAGCTTTTTTCATACTTCACTGCTGAGGGTTAATTTAAGCAAATTCAAATATAATGAACATGGGCAAATACAGACACTAAAATGCATATGAATACGTATGTGTGCACTGCGTGTGTTTTCCACTCTTTGCTAACGTGTGTGTACACAACACATATATCTACATACCCATTGCCTTCTGCAGGGAGTTAGGGCGCTTAGCCTGTGTGAGATCAGGTGCCAGGTGAAAAGAAGCAAACTGAGCCAGAGGAATCGTGTTATGACAGCAAACACAGCTCAGAATAGCCCCTGCTCTGCTCAGCAACCCCTGCTTTCCGAACGGAGGGGTTTCCTGGGTATAGCACACCCATTTCCAAAGAGTGTGATAACCACTTGCCTGCTTTGCTCTGTATGTGAGGCTACTGCTGGCTGTGTTACATAACGATGTTTTTCATCACTCACAGTTACAAGCTCTCATCCTGTCACTAACAGATAAAACTGAAAGTGAAGATTAAATAAAGAACAATCTTGTACTCTGTTGCACTCTATTAACTGGATACAACAAAAAGCACAGACAACATTAATCTAAGTGTTCATCAAGTAATGAGGTAATTTAGCACCATGAAGATTTTTTTGTCTGTTCATTTCTCTACTATTTTTGACAAAACAGTAAACTTGGGTTGATCAGAGGTTCTTTTCTATATTATTGTTAATTCATTTTAACATTCAGAGTGCAGACATTTTCGTACCATGCTGCACTATATGAAGTTCAGACTGCAGTCTGGATTATGAAACTGCAAAAGAAACCACTATTATTTATCTCAATTGTTATGCCACACCATCTCACCCCAGTTGTTCTTCAAGGTTGTTGAATACCATATATGCTTTCTTATAATACACATTTATAGCCACAATATTAATGCCCCAGAATTTTCATCTTTCAGCCAAATATGCCCTGCGAAAATGGTTTGTAGAGAAAAATAACTAAATATAATGTGTTGTTGCTGAATTATTTTACAAACTGGAAAGTAATTTTCACATTGCATAATGAATGTTAAATATTTTACTGATTTTAACAAAAGAAATTCTAATATTTCATGACTTAATATACTGCAGAACAATGTGGTTCAAGAGGAGGCATAAGACTGAACATGTCAAAATAATACCATTTCAAATTTAGGATTAATGTTTTGTCTGTGTGTATGTATTTGTGCATAAGGTCCTATCCTTCCTACCTTGGAGTCAATGGCGGTTTTGCCACTAACTTTGCTCAGTTTGAACTTAGCCCTTGTCTGTAGATGTGATCTTTTAAAATTGTACAGACTTCTTCAAGGGAGCTGCTCAGCAGGTACTGGTTGGTGCAGCTCCACTGACTTAAATAGAGCTGTAGTGAATCCCACTAGATGAGCGTCCTCCCATTAGCAACATTTTCCCCACTTATTTGTTTAAAGCCACGAATGTGACATAACTGCACATGGATTTCAAAGCCATTAATCTATGTAAGCGTGTATGTAAATATAAACACACACATTCTGTGCTTCACACGTGAACTGTTCGTTGCATAAAAAAAGTAAAGAGATTTTAAAAAAAACAAAACAGAAAGTTGCAGAAAGCATTAGAGAAATAATCACAAATATTCATAAAGCTCAAAGAGAAGCAAAGCATTCACAATCTATACAAGACTCTTTAGCTACATCATAATCACCTTAGAGTAGGCACAAATAATGCAGCATAGAGAACTATCAGAGGTTCAAACACTATAAAGTTGCTTAAGCTATTCTGTTAATCAATGCAGTTGATGAAATCTAGGGACAAACTAAAACCTGTGCTGTTGCAAGCAGAACTACAGCATCAAGAAACACAATTTCAGTTTCACCCATAAAGTGAAACCTTCTGGTCTTGCTCAAAAGAAACATTTCATTTCTGCTCATGTATAATGGGAATTACATTCCACACAAAAAGGATCTCAAAGTCTATAAACAGTGTACCTTTTCAATCTCCAAGGGACTTTCATTCCTTAAATGAAATATTAATGATACGTATTGCCCCTGAATAGCCCCTTAATATAAGTCATATGTTGAAATGATTAAATGCTATGGACTAGCATATTCTTTTTTAAAACAGTCTTGATGGAGAACTCGCTATGATAACAATTACTGGTATAAGGTCCATTTTTATTTTCCACAGCTAAGCAAAGCCATGGGATTCAGGTTTGCTGGCAATCTGTGCTCCCTGTGCAGAACAAACATTCTTAATAAACTGCCTTAAGCAGCAGTAGCCTATATGGAGACGGGAGGAAAAATAAAATTCCTGGAATTTATTTTCTTTGCAGGAAAAAATGATTTTCAAACCATCAGTATGTATTTCATTCAATCTGTTGGAATTGCCTGAAGTTTTGGAAACTGATCCCAATGCACCTTTACATAATATGCATTTCTTGGGATCAATAAAACATTTTATAAAGACATAACCTCGCAACAGCTGAAAATGCAAGTAACTTCACAGCTATGAGCTTTTTCAAGTTCAGAACAACCTTAGGATTAGGGTATGGGGCAGGGGACGTACTGTTCTCATGGCTGGGAACAGTTTTAGGTTGAAATCTGAAGCAGGAATGACAAAACATGCATTTCAAAAAGGAATGACCTAACTGCTCCAACAAACCTGCCAGATCAATGACTTTCTCTTCAGGTGATACTGGAACCAAGTGTTGAAAACAGAGAAGGTAAGTTTTGTATTCTGCTGCCCTTTTATTCCTTTTTGCAAATATCCTCCACAAATAAAATCGTATTGATACAGTGAAGCCATAACATCACATGCCAATATTTTCCATCCACTGAATTTTATTATTTTATTTTATTAAATCAGTGTAAAGGAATTATTTCACTACATTTAAAAGTTGGCATGTGGCAGCTAAGTATTTTCTGCAATTAAGTAAATTTTCCTGATTTCAAAATATATTAAATCATCACTAAGTAGCTCAAAAATATAATCTCTATAGATTTTTGTTGAGAATCAGAATTACACTGATTTCTAATTCTTAAATCATTAGTATTTGAGAAAATGAAAGGAAAGGTATAAGACTGCAAACACGTATGATCACTACACTGTGGGCTTAAATATAACATACAATGGAAAATATTGCTATTACGTAAATTAAGTAGACTAAGATTCTCACAGTAAAGCAGCAGAAAACAAATAAAAATTAGTAGGTATGTGTTAAGCAACTGGTTATAATGCACGACCTACTTTAACACTAAAGGAGTTTTGCATATTCATGCTGTACAAAATGACCACCTCTAGAAATTGTGAAAACACAGGAATTAGGTCAATAGGAGGATGATTTATAATACCACCATTTCTATAGGCTTTCATTTTAAAATGTATAAAATGTCTTATTATAGCAAACACAAAATCATGCTCCCATTTTTAACATAAGGGAAAATAATCACTAGTTTCTCAGACAAAATGTGTATATGTATGTCAGATGACACTGCTAGCCATCAGGGCCCCATACTTCCTCAATCAGAAATCTGTCTATATTTACTTGCAACACATGGATGATCAGCATTAACAGCTCTCGCCAGGTAAAACATTCATATTGCCTGTGAACACCCTTCTGTTTACAGTTATCAGATGGTAAGGCAGTGAAGAGAATTTGAACGCTGCTTTGAAAGCATTCACTTTTGTCCTGTTACCACACAGGATTTCTTCACTTTCTTTTAATTTAGATAAAAAGACTAAACTTAGAGTGTTCCAAATGTGCGCGTCGAGATCAGACAGCGTGGTGCAAGCAGTTTAATATGGCAGGTTTTTTCTTTTCTGCATTTTACCTATTCGTTGCTAAAAGCAAAGTATTCATTAACTGTTCATACCAAAATGAACAAAGATACCTATGGTAAAAACAGAACATATAATCAGTACCTTAGATGATAAAAATAGCCCTATTCATAACTCTGCCCACTATGGATTTGTGCGTTATATTCACTTTATCCAATCCTTCTTCATTAAAGTATGCACAATGCTGTTCTGGATTTGACGGACATATTCAATGGCTCATTCATTACAAATTCTTGCATTAAAATGCAGTGGTAAAGCCAAAAATACCCCCACAGACTGGAATTAATTTGGCCCCATGTTGTTAATACTAAATATGCAAAACTCTTTTGTGCGATTCACTATTACTGTAAATTAGCAGCTATTTTCTTTAAAAATGTTAAACCTTCATCAAATCACAAACCATAAACATTGTTCCATTTTCTCTTTTACACTGAGTCTCCTACTGAATCCATATCATCCGAAGAGAGTGGGCGATACAGGTCCTGTAAGATGAAGTGCAGTATAGATTTGTTTATTGTGTTTGATTTGTTGGACTGTAACTGTCTTATATTCTTTTGGTTACTGTGGACCAGAAGACATTGTTTAACATAAAATACACATGTTCTATATACTCATATTTTTGTCTTAATGTCATATTATTATTTTTTAATCAACAAATAGATGGTTAGTAAATAAAGCTGAAGTTTCAATGTACAACATATTCTATGAGGTGATTATTTTTTCTTTAATTCTTTCCAATTAAACACTATTAAAACAATATTTGTCTGTTCTGGAGAGTCTCCTGATGGTTTGGAAACTTGGAAATATGAATTTAACCTTAAAGGGAGTGTATTTTCCTTTTTGCTGTTTTGTAAACAGCAGTAGTAAAGTAAGTGTTTACCTTACATAAGGTAATAAAAACTTGCCGCCCACTGGTGATACAGCATAGATCCAACAACATTTGAGCCCCGGAATGCTGACACTGAACATTGTTGTTACCTATATCGTACTGGCAAATGGTGTCTTTTTTCCACAGTTTTTCTGTGTCAGTGTGTATGTATAAAAAGATAGTGTGTTTTACATTTATCCCCCTGTCGTGGTCTCTTTCTGATGGTAGCCAAGCAACCAGCTCATGACAGCAGAGGGAGAGTCTGAGTGTGCAGATCCACTTCATTCTTTCAACACGCACTCCAAGCATCCTCTGACAGATCAGATAATCCTCAAAAGCCAGTGGTGTTAGGGTATGATACATTGCCCTATCTCACCTACACATCACAACAATCCTTGTCAAGACACACTACAGTACAGAATGAAAGAGAAAGTTCAGAAAAGAGAAGTGGTAGAGGACAGGGTACTGTCTTTTTAAGGTGAATTAGGCATAACTGATGGTTCAGAGGGGTTCTGAATAGGCAGGTGCCCAGCACATCTCATAGGCATTCTCTGATATCTTTAAGGTGTTTTTGGGGATCCTTTCAAAATAGAACATATGAACAAAATACAACAAAAAAACTTGTAAGACAAAATACAAGAACACATGAGAATGGTAACACTGATGGAGCCAGCTTTAGGGTTGAACTTGGTTGGGCTGGATTGGGTTTTTTTAATTGCAGGAAGATAACTGAGACAAGAAATGAACAAATCTGAAAGCTATACTAAAAAACAAGTACCAGCTAAAATGAATGCTTCAAAATTTCAAATTTACAAGGTTCTCAGTAATCTATGCAGCTTTATGTTTTATTTGCAGGCATGATGTAAAAGGGATTCAAGTCCCTTAAAGGGGATTTTGATTCCCTAGAATACTTATTCTGTATGTATTCTGCCAATGGGTGTGCATACACACAGTAGAAGATATGTTAGACTGGCAGAGTGAAAATTAGATTTTAAATACATTTCTATTTTGTTGAGAACAATCCAGACGAGAAGAATTTTAAACAGACAAGACCATCTTCTTCTGAATACTAATTAGTTGGTTAATTATTAAAATTTCTTTTGAGCATATACAATTTGAGAATTTCTAACATATAGTACAGAAAAAAAATCTTTTGATTTGCTAGAGAGGGTAGCACTCCAAACTTTTGAATAGTATCTCCCAGGTGACTGTCTTTGCCTCTGAATATAAAAAGATATGCATTGAGAACTGACAAAGAAGATATTTCTGACTTTTAACATTTAGAGAATATTTTTATGTTTATTTTAATAACTCTATGGTTGTTTAAAAGCAAAACCATGCACAAGATTTCAGTGTCATTTTCTCTTTTTTTTTTTCATCTTCTTTTAAATACTTGAAACTTTTAAAAAGTTTTCTTTTCTGAAAGAATTTTTTTGCCTACAGTTAGCCAAAGAGCTGTATTTCTGGAAAATAGGAGGAGAATCTATTTATTATTTTGCACAGATTTATAAAAAGAAAAAAATTGCTGAATGAATCAGACTTCTTGCCATATACAACTCAAAAAAACTCCTATATACGTAGAATTCAAGTTATTTGTCTGAATAGTCAAAAGGTGTCTTAAATCTAATTTTTTATTATTCTATAGGTTGTAAACTCTAAGGAAGTAGAAAAATATTTAAAACAATGACAAGAAACAGAAAATCAGGTACAAAGTATAAAATATGTCCACCTTAATTGAAATGATAACTGATTAGAAGACAGTGGAAAAAATAAGCTCAGAAACTATTACAAAAGCTAGTTAAATAAAATGCAGGGGTTGGAACTATGTATATTTATTTTTGTAATTCAAGTGCTAAAAACCTGAATTTCAAAAAGCCTCTGTAAAAAACCATAATGATGTACATACCAATTTAAAACAAGAATCTTAATTTCTTATTTAAGAGTACATATAAAGAAATAATTAAACTACAAGAAAGCATAACTATAGCACACAGCCTGCTAGTTAAAATACTCAGAAACTGAAAACTGGTTGACAGTTAGCTCAGATAGCTGATAAATTGTTCCTAGTTCACTTTTCAACTCCATGTATTACACCCATGAAATTAATCTTTCAAGTCTTACTTTCCTCAAATATAGACTGAACTTCACACAAGATTATCAAAAAATATCTTTCCCTGATTTCTGAATTTCTGGAAACAACTCATCCACATACATATGCAAGAGAGAAAGAATAAACTTTATCTTTTTATATTCTCACTTCTGAGGGTAGAAAATTTTACCTGTGAGATTACAAGAGTACTGTTTTCATGAGTATGTACCACAGCAGCATTTTTGGCTTTATTTATATCAATGGAAAGCCTTCCATCAAAGGCCAGTATTTATTTTTTTTAAAAAGGTGAGTGATAAAATGTCAGTAAGTAAGCTGATTAATCCCTGTTTTAAGTTGCCTAATGCACTCCACAGGTCTTTACTATTCCCAGGGAGAAATCCCTCAGTTTGTGAAATTATCTTGCTTCTGTGCCTCTGAATTCAAAAGCATGACTTCTTCTCACCTGTACTTTCCAGGAAAAACACTGGTAGCCTCCCTAGACTCCTCAGCATTGACATCCCAAGCCTAAACTCCCCCATACCACTTGGATGGGGATGCTGAAGAGCTGATTGATTAGTTATGTCAAGGGGAACCAGGTTATGCTTGAGTAGATGTTCCCTATTGCCTTCCAGACCCAGTACCTACCACTGGCACCCCACATACCTGACGACATGAGGGAACAAGCACTACTCTAACTGCACAGAGAGAGGTGAAGGAAAACCCAAATGACACAGTTGAGATGAATTATTTCAGTTCTAAAGCAGTAGATCCCTCAAACTCCAGGTAAAGAGAGAAAGCCAGACCAGTCAGAAGCCCAGCCATCACCCTCAACCCCAGACTGTGGCTCTAACAGCCGACACTCTTCTTTTGAGGTAGGAACACCTCACCTCTCAACACTGGGGACAAGATGGGCACTTAAATCAATCTTCTCTTCTCTCCTCTATGTCTGTCACATGATACCAGCATTTAACAACCTTCTAGGGAATAAACCTCCTCCTGTAAGCTGATTTGTCAGCCCTGTAGCTGAAGCCAATGAAGACAAAGCAAAACGCTTTGGGTTCAAATTTGGTTTATGACAATATGGTACACAAAACAACCTGTCCTTTAAATAAAATTTAAATGGCAACACACAAAATATGATACTTAAAGTAAACAGAACATTATTTATACTGCTAACAATAAAATTATGACTAGTAAGCACTGTTTAATGCCTATTTTACTAACTGTAATTTATAACCTTTATAATTATATTATTTATATGTTATATTATATTATTTTATATTATTTATGGGGTTTTATTATGTTTTTCTATTAAAATTATAACCTTTAATGTCACAACCATATATTTTTACACTGAACTTCTAGCTCATTCACTTTGCAAGTTAAACATGAAAGCAGATGAAATAAATTCTCAGACCAAGTGTAAAGTTTCCATCACTGAACTTCAGAGAAGTTGATTTTGTAACCTAAATAATATTATTGCAATGCATTTTACATGATTGCAATCTATTTTCTGAGGTCATGGGGACTGAATATGAATATCCAAGAATGGAATTCAACTCTTTAACAATGTCTTATCTCTCCTGTAGTTTGCTTCAATATTTATTTTCTATACAGTTAGCAATCTGATTATGTTACCATTACACAGCCTTTTACATCCAAATACTGCCACTAGGTGATCCTGTTACACTTACAAGAAAAAGAAGCCCATCTGTTCTCCTCTTCACATTTGAAAGTCAGAAACCATGTGGCTAGAAACCCCTCGTGTCTAATGGTGCTGACCACATGGATCCCACTCACACATCCACAAACATTAACAGATAAACATTTCTTCACTGTGAAGAGAGAAGCATCAGTGGTGAGAAAGAAAGCTTAGGAAAGTTACCAATGAAAAGCAACAGCCTTACAGCAAATGCAAATCCACTGTATACTGGTATCATCCATTTAAGCAGACGCCTTCACATCACCAATGTATAATTCATTTGGAAGACTCTTTGTTCCTTTTTCAGTGACTTATTTATGATTCATTATAAGCTTGAGAGTAAGAACAAGCAGGTGTGGAAGACATTACACTTAAGGAGATTTTAGTACCAGCTTACCCAACTGGAACTTGCATCTTTATTCTCTGTGTATGAGATGATGAAAACCATGACACTACCCCGAGATTTCAAGTTCCCAGTCACTGACTAGCTCTATACTGCAAGATCACAGTTGGCTTCCATAGCTATAAACAAGTCATAGCAGAAACCCAGAGCTGTAGAGCTGTATCCCAGCCGCAGGTAAGACTTGGGCACAATTCCTCAGCTCCCTGGTATATATCAGACATGAAGAAGGGTCTGCAGGCTAGAAGGGAGTCGTTCGTACTACAGCTATTCCTGATCTGGATATCTGGGGAATCAGGTCTACACTGGTCCCCTAAGTCAAGCACTGCCAATTTTGTATGTAATCCCCTTATTTTGAGAGACACAAATTATGTCTTTATTTAAAAACTGAAAAGGCAGAAAAAGCATGTGTTCAAACTGTGTTTATAAACAGGTCTGAGATACAGAGTACTGCCTTAGGGAATCTTTCATGGAGAACCGATTACAGTTTAGAAAATAGCAGAAGATAAGATACATAGACATCTGCCCTACTGCTTTTGAACAGATACAATTAATTAAATCAGCACATGGAGCCTTTTGGGTTGAACGAGTGATATTTTATCAGAAGGTTCCAATAGTAATACAGGTACTACCTTAATTCTGGATGCTTAGGAATATTGTAGATGCCTCCATACAAGATAACTAGGGGGAACACACAGCTACTAGCAACTCTCATCCAGGAAAGTGACTGACAGGTCTCACATTTCCTTGGCACTGATAGTATCTTCACTGCACAAGTCTCTGATATAACAACTAAATTCCACAGTGCATTCTTCCACCTTGTTTCAAAATCAAAGCTGTTTGAAGGTTGTGCAAGTGACACAATGGCAGTTAGGAAAAAAAAAATGTCTTTGATGATGTGAACATTTCCTTCCAGTTGTGAAATGTTTGGAAAAAGAAAGTAAAACAAACAAACAAAAAGTCTTTAAAAAAGGAGAGAGACAACCCCTGTTTTCCCCCTCAAGGATAAACCAATTCCCAGCATACTTAGTATTTTGACAGACACAGAACAGTTGTATTCCACTGTAGTGTTTTACAAACACATCAAGGACTGTATAGCCAGGCTCTTCCACCCTAGGGCTCTACACACACACACAAAGAATCAGAGGGGAGAAGGCTATTGGATAATGGCTAAGCAGGATTCTCTCCAGTCATGCTCAGAAATCAGTTTCCTTATTTCCTTACCCTCTGTTTCCGTAGGCTTCCTGGGCTGGTGGGAGATGGGCTTGGAGACTTCCCAGAGCGGGGAGTAGAAAGCTGGCTACCAGGGGTTCCATTTACTAGAAGGACGAGAAATCGAAAAAATAAATACAAGGCATTATTAAAGGAACAAAAAAAGAAACATTTTTTTGCATTCTTTGTTGAACAGATTAATTCACTTTTGCTTAATGTTTTAACCATTAAATAAGGTAATTCACAAAAGAACTGTTTCCTTAGAGTTTCAGCTCATGAAGACAATTTTTATACAGAGTGAAAGCAAATAATTCACAAACCTGAAAAGACTTCAGTCAATGGCAGAGAACATGATTGTGTTTTCTTAAATTGCATTGTTCCTGTACTTGAAAGTGATGGGGAACGAGGTGCTTTGTTAACCTTAAAAGACACTTGTGATATGTAAACCTTTTCATTCCATTTAGCTATGGTTTGAAGTGCTACCCACTAAAAATAAAATACAGTATTGCTTGCAAGAACAAATCAGCTGCTTGCTTTTCCTCACTCATTCATTTAAAGAGATTATTGCAATACTATCTGACCCAAACATTACCTTAGACTTAACCCAGAAGGGCTTTCTAGAGGCAAGTAAATTGGATATAACTCCTCCAGTCTGACCTACAGGAAAGTATCACTTTCTCAAATAAGTAAGTTTCTTCATATATCTCAGTGCCTATCTTTTTAGAAGCATCTTTGCATGCATATGACATTATCCAGTAAATTAACAAAACAATACCAGCAGAGGACAGAATTCTACTACAAAGTAATCACACGAGCGGCTATCAATATTCACACTGAAGCACTGATAGAAACACTACAAAGCGTGTATCACATCTACATGTAAATATTCTTAAACAAGTAACTGTTATATCACAGTCCACATTTGCAAGCACCAGGACAAAAAGAATCAACAATCAGAATCCCACATTCTGAATCTTAGGAGAATATTTACATAATTAGGATATAAATAAGGCATTTGACTTACCTTCTATGAGCTCTAACATGGACAAAATCCTAGTGTTTAACCTGATAACAGCAAGCAGCAAAATTCCTACTCTGTACTAAGCCAAGCTGTAGCCAAACTGAGAAGCAATGGGATTAGTTAAGGATAGCTGGGGTTGCTCACAGAGTGAGCTGAATGCGATGCAGGATTCATAAGCAGAAGCCTTTTCTGCGTAAGGCTGACGTCTTCAGAGCAGCAGTGGGAGGTGCAGGTGCTGTCTTAGGGCTACATCAAAGGTGTCAATTAAGCATAATGCTGCTGCTTCACAACGCTGAGCCACCACAACCCCCACTCGCTTTCCATGGAGCCCCAAAAGCCTAAGCAATTTTATATGCTGTGCACTGAATCATAATGAGGTGCCTTTGGGGGCAATGTACCAAATGACTCATCCAAAAATCAAAATGACAATAACTCTTGTAAAACCTTGGCTGACTGGGAATCTAGCAAATGCTAATTCCTTTGGATAATACAGTAGGTATTTTTAATAGATTCTTCTTACTTTTTACATAACACATTGTTCTCACTGGCTAATACTGGGCCCACACATTATAAGGAAGAAGCATGTATACCTACCACACCACACACATCAATAAAACACATTATACTGCATGATAAATAATGATCACTTAATAGTGCCTGGGTTCTATGAGTGATCCAATCTCAACATCACTTTGTGCAAGGCATTGTTTAAGATAAAAGTTCAATCTATTTGCATAACCATAGGAACAACAAGATACACCAATTGGATTTAAATAGGCTGCTTTTATAGAAAAGGATTCCACTCATCTAGGCTTTGAATTCTCTTTATACAGAGGACAATGGTTTACATAGATCAGTACTCATTCAAGTGCTGTATTAAGTGCTGGGGGAACACACACGCATACGTATGTATGTATGTTCATACAGAATTCAGCAAAACATCCTATAGGTCTGGCCAATAATGACTAAAATCAAATTTATTATCAATACCATTGAAGTCATTTAGAAAAAGAGCAGGATGAGGACATTAAAAATGAGCTTTCTGGATTCTCAAAGTTCTAAAGTTTTAAAAGGCTCCTTATAAAGAAATATGGCGTTATTTAGAAACTATTATTAAATCACTGCTATTCACACAGAGCTAGTCCTCAAGACTGCTGAGTAACAGGACCACTGCTCTGCCTTCTCTTTAAACCAAGCAGATACTCTCAGCTATTATAATAAGAAAATTTAAGATAACACATACACTTCAATACACCTTGTAGCACTAGGAACCAGTTACTGTTCCTTATAGATGGACCCCCTTCCCCATAACTTTCAACAGTATTTTTTCTTAGAATTATTATGATAATTATTCTGTCCTGAAGACAAAGACTCAAGGCTACAAAGTGGAACCAGACAAATAGATGCAATGGTGTATTTAACTATTCATGTATTTTCATATTGATGCATATCATGTTGATGAGTATCTACTGGAATGAGGAAAAAAAGTATCATAAATCCTAAAAACTACTTACTTGTCACCAGAGTATCCAGAGTGTTTAAACTAAGCTCAAATGCTCTCTTCACCAGCAGTTTTAAAAAAGAAAATTATGAGAGTTGTGCCTATGTTGGCCATCTCTAACATGTGAAATCAAGAGCACAATTAATGATCAGGAGGTTTAAGTGAAGCTTACTCACCTCTTTACCCATATCCAAAATATAAAGGTGCTAAGCACCTAAAATGTGTACTATACAAGGACTCCCTATGGAGAGCTGTTTTGAAGCTCTAGACATGGCAATTAGCACTGGAGATGAATATCTCTTACCAGTCTTTAGGTATCTATTGTATTGGCTTCTACATCTGCAGTAGTTTTCTAGACCTTACTTTAACCAAGTTGCTGTAGTAACACGAGTTGCATGAAAGCAACCATCTAAACCTGACCTGATGAACAATGTACTAGGAGAATCCACTGCAGTGTAGACTTCCAAAGCTACATAAGATGAATCAAAACCCACACACCCAGAGGTTTAAGATATGTTGGAGATGAGGCAAAATCATCAAAATTCTCCCCACCTGTTAATTTTGGTGGATTTTATTCCAAACACACAACTCCGTACATAAACTCTGATGAATGAAAGCCATACGGAGCCTACATTAGGGAAAAGGGACTCAGGTGAGGTGGGTTCTATTCCCAACTCTCTGTATGCATCTGCACATACCATCTCTACCACTTGTTTACTTAGGCTTTAAGTTCTAGCAGAATGCACTCTTGTACATGTTATGTTGTCAGTCTTCTGGATGCTCTGCATATCTGGAGATATACTTTACTATTACTAATGATACTACTAATGTAGTCTTTAGGACTGACATCACAACAGGAATGAGATGGTAATTCCTAATGCTTTCCCAGTGTGTTCCAGAGGCCCTCCTTTTTTACGTTCTTGTTTATGGCTTCCTGTCCTTGTGAGTCATTGTATTGAATTTGCAAATAGAGATGATATTAGGTGCTGTGTAGCAGAAAGAGACTGGAGTGATTCTGATCCCCTTGCTGAACACCACTCACAATCATTACACCATTCTTATACAAGCTGTTCATGACCAACAAATGCCGTTCATGCAGTTTGTTGCCGCTCTTGGCAACAAATACATGAATAAAAGCTATAATATTTAATAATAATCCTAAATTGCCCTAAAAGCTACTTCTAGGTGGAATGCATTTTGGTTGGAAACTGCATTCCTGTCCAGTATCTGCACCGCATTTCTCACTTACTGACACAGCACGTTACCACAGGGAACACTGATGTAGATAAAGACACATGAAATTGGTAAATCACTGTTGTGATTAATCATGTTATTGAGTGAGGCAAAAGGTTACTTGTCACTTTTTATTCATGAAATGGCAGGGGCCAGAGACTTCAGCTTAACACACAGTACCCTCCCATCATCTCATGAAAAAGATTTATCAGTTTAAAATTTCACAGATGAAATATGTATTAAAAAGCTAAAACAGTATCAAAATTATTGTGGCTGCTCTGAGCAGAATGTATGCAACCACTTAGCTGTGAACTCCTTTCCTTACTGTCCTCTCTTGCTGAAGATGCATAACAGGGCAAGGACCTGCCTTTGTATTTGTTTTTCCAGCACCTGGCACACCTGTGAAGGTAGAAAACCGCATAAAACAGAACACTAGAGCTGGATACCAGGATCTACTGACATAAATGCAAAATAGGCTTTCATATGATAATATTTATAAACTAGTGAAAATGCTGCAAATAAAAAGAACTTTGATGGCATTCCAATAAATAAATTTTGATAGGGCATCTTTTTATTAAGTAATAAAAACAAAAAGTAAGAAAAAGTGAATTAAAGCATCAAGTGACAATCTGAGAAGCCACAAATACCACTGCACTGTATAAAAATAATACTTTCCTATAAAATAGCCTGTTGATTTGCTAGCATGTTGTACTCTATAATACATGTAGAGATGACTGTGTTTTTAAAAATTGGTTTTCCAAACACAAAAGTATTTGTGAAGGAGAAAGAGAGGAAGGGGAAGGAAGGAAGAGGGGAAGACACAAATTATGAATAGGACAAGTTAACCTAAAAATTATTTACAGAAGTCACAACATGTGTAGGTCATATTCAGCCACTGTTAGCTAGAAAATGCTGATGTGAGATCATTGACTGCCACAATTACATCTGCAGGTTTTCACTGTCCTTTCCAAAACATTTTTGTCTCAGTAAGATTATGTATTTGCAAAGTAGTTAGGGAATAAACCATATCTTGCCTTTTCGTTCCTTCTTCTTTTGTATTCTACTTGTATACATTGTGTCATTTTTGTCTTCACAGCAAAAGACAGTGTACAGAGCACCATATAGGCAAGTGCCCTCAGTACAACTCCCCGATAAAGACAAGGTTTTACAGGTTCTACCCTACCATGCAACTGGTTGAGAAAAAAACCCAAATACCAGTACTGCATTCATTTTAACCGGTGCTAAACTGTCCTTTTTATATTTAATCTTTTCTAGAGTTTATGTCAAGAAGTTAAGCAAATAGAAGAAGAACATCTCTCTGCCACTGAAGACAAATCTTGACAGACCCACACAGAGCTTTCAACTGATCAACAGATCAACAAATTAGAAATGTCAACAGAAAGGATCACCTTCAGGTCAGGTTTACATTCCCCATCCCAGCAGCCACCAGTACTTGAGTCCCTGTTAGTCACTGGTACCTGTGGTAGCCACACAATGTAACCCAGGCAGTGCAGAGCTCAGCCGGGACTGTAGCCCCCGAATACGTTCAGCCACTATAATGTCACTATGATATAGCACTTCTACCTCAAACAGAAGTTAGCTACGTCTGCACTACCAAGCAGAGAAGTGCTGTAGATGCAGATATTGCAGATGTATCTTATACCTCAGAAGAAAGGAGACTGCCTTGAATATGCAATTCCCTGGAATGCACTAGTATTTGTTTTTCTGCAGTCTCAAAAGGTGGGTAAGCGCCTCTTGGTTTTTTTCCCTCTGCACTTCAGCTGATATCTATGATCTTGGCTGCTAATTTCATGTAGTACCTAATCGAGAGAGCATCTACATGTACGTAAGATTAATGAAAATATTTTGAACTGTTTTTCCTATTTAGAAAGACTAGGATTCTCAAATCAGTCCAAGTGAACAGACTACCAATTCTGAGCATTTTTCTTTATTAAGGGTTTAACTTTTTAATCCTTTAAGAGGGCTAAACTGTTCAGTCTAACCAAATCTATTTCTCTTAGCCACTCTTGATTTTTGTAACAGAGTACAAAATAATAAAACCTAATTTTTTAATGATAAGTATCAAATACAAACACCATAAATAAAAAATTAAAAGGAAGCCATGATCAAAGCAAAAATATCTGGAAATCCTTGGTTCTGCAGTATGACTCCATCACTCCCATGGGTTTGTACTTGTGGCTTCAGGAAAATTTTGCTTCAGCATATTTATTACAAAATCTGTCAGCTGAATACCTACAACAGCGAGAATAAAACCGTGTGACCTCACCGAAGACAATATGATACATCATGTTCCTTCATTTGGGATACAAAAGACTTTCTTCAGTCAGGTGGTTGAAGAAGGATTGTTCCTGGCTAACAGCCTAAGGATGAACTATCAAAATAAATGAAAACATATCTTATTGCAGAGGAACACCTCTACCTCTTTTTTCTCAACTTTTTAGCAGAGAAAAGCACAAGCATCTGATCTAGAGAAGCCTTCAATAAGGTTCAATTTCCATTCCTAAACCACTTCTTTCTTTAGGGGACATCTACAGTTTTGATCAGGGTTTAGTTTGACATGCAGGTTCACAATTTCTTTGCCCAAGTACAATTTAAAAATATCCCAACAAATTTTCCTTTGTAATATGACCTACTCTATCCATTCTTCACATATGTTCCCTTTGTCGTCCAGAATAGGTATATATCAACCCAGTTATTCTTGAAATAGTCACTTGTCACTAAATAAACTAAACTTCTAAATAAATTTTTTAAACACCAAACCTGAATTGCTATCACAAATAAGATTTCAAGCATCTAAAATATTCTGAGTGATAATTTGAAGGGAACAGGAGATTGCTCAGAGGGGACAAGAAGTAAGGTACTCAACCTGGAAAAAAAGAAACTAGCTACTTTTGATGAGAGCAGGTCCTGGAAATTACAGTGAGAATTTCAGAAGCTAAACCAGAGTTCACTTGAATGAAGCATCTTTCCTTAATTTAGTGGACCAAGAGTACAGTAGCTTCAGTCATCACATGCTGCTCTTGATTTGATTAAAAATAATGATCACGAAGAAGTGCTGCTTTCTCTGAATCTGTTAACTCTTCAGCCACACTGAGGCTGCCACCAAGTGTTAATTGGCAGCTGGACAGAAGCTGACAGCTACTGAATAGCCCCACAACACTCATAATTTTCAGTGACCAGCAACAGGTTGATATGCAGTCTCACTGAAATTAAACAACTCTTATGATGCCCTTTTCCGAATACTATTTGATGTCTACAAAAACACAACAAAGTGTTTTACAGGCTTTAAGAAGACATCAGAAAATTAAATAGAGGTAGGATTATCTATTGCACTTGGAACCAGACTTCAGCCCTCTGCCTGCCCAGGAGGTCACACTACCTTTCTCTGCTTTTCTTCTTTGCCTTGTTCTCTGCTTCTCTTCTCCATTTAGACTGAAAGCCTTTTGAAGCAGACAGTATCTCAAATGAATTTGTAAAAAACCAGAAAGCAATCCTCTTGCAGTGAGATTTATGTCTTGTGGTACTGTTTTGAAACACTGTCAGATGTAAATAAAAAACTGAAGAAAACATAATAATGGAGAAGTCAGCCCTTACCACAGATATTCCAAGCTTGCGTGTACTCTTGTAAGAAAAAAGTATTCTGTGTTTTTATATAAAAATAGGATGCATCTGCTCTCAGGAGCCGGGGAGGCTACCAGGAAAATATAAGCACATTAAACTTATGCTCTGTTATGAAAAAAAAAAGAAAAAGCAAGGATGGAAGAAAGGTCAACACTACCTATGGAAAAGCATACATTCCTCTGAAATATGCCAAGAAATGGTGTAAAGGCAAATGCAGTCTTTTTGCTCACTGTAGACTGTATAGCTCAAGAAATAATAGGGAGCGTGTGTTTCCCATTCCCTTACAGACTGATGCATGTTAGTTAACCAGAACACAGACTTGAACCTGTGTGGCCCTGAGCACTTTGGTTTTGATAAAGGTCTTTCCCTGTAACCCTGCAGCCTACTTGCCACTCACAGGTTCCCCTCTTTGCCCCATGCTGCTGTGGCAGTGTGCCCTAGCACTTGTGGGATAGTGTTTTTTATCCTGTTGCTCCTATGCTGTTATTCTCATGGGTATGTATCCGCAAAGTCTGAAAGTGCTGTCATAGTAGGTTCTGTGTATAGAGCTTTCAGGCTTGCCAAGGAAGTTGCCTTTACATGTGATGGAGAGAAACAGGCACCTCTAAAGGGTGAAAGTTATCTAACTGCCTTGGAATTATCATTAAAAGCTCTTTTTCCCCCAGTACCAGATGAGATGATGAGGGAAATGGTTCTCCAGAGCAGTGGTTGGGTTATCACCAAGGAGAGAGGACATTCAGTGTCCTTTGCCTTCTCCTGCATAGAGTCAGGGGGCACCAGAACAGGGTGAGACTGAAACAGAAAGTGAGGGCCTTCAAGCAAAATAAAATAATTTAATTACTGAATTCATCTTCAAAGCACTGGATTTGATAAAACGTTATTGTTTCAAACCTAGAGGTGCAAAAAGGAGAAACAGACACAAAACCAACAAATGACCAACCCCCCAAAATAACCCCTTTGACTTCTATAAGCAACTTCAGAAGCTATTAGAAAGTTCATCACCTCATACCACCATTTGCTCAGAAAAAGGAACTCATGGACTTCATTGCATTTATAAACATTTAGTTCAAGCCAAAATTTGGCTTAATTCACTGACCACTTGAAATTCTATGTCAAAGAAGAGAAACTCTTGTTGAGGATGACATTTAAACGCTTAAACCAGAGGAGATGGTTTACATCTCTTAGCATTATTTCTCTATTATCTCTTATGTATCTATTTCTCCAACAATGGAAAAATGGCCCAAAGACTGTGCCTTCATTAACTCTAAGAATGATGAATTCAAATCAGCTATCCTGTGCTGGATGGGAGGAAAAATAATGTTGAATACCTACATTAAAGGCTACACCATCCTATAGATGCACACAGAAGATAATGAAGGGTAACTAAAGGATATCCTTTCATTTTACAGTTTTATCAGTTTTAATATCCAACTTTGAGATTTTAACATTGGTAAGGTTTGGAGACTTGGCAGGGAGCCAGCTTCAAACCATATCATCCTTATCCAAACTACCACAACATCTTAACACAGCCTTTGTCTATGCAATTCTCCTTTTTTTGGCCCATGCAGTTATCCTTGAGTATTATCTTAATATGGACATTAATGTAAGACTGAAGCAGGCATATGATCATTTTGTGCAGCTAGAATGTGCAGACTTCTCAAAACACAGCAAGTATCAAACAAAAGGAGTCAGATTTTTCTAATTAGCAACATGCTCTTTTCCATATACCTTACTTAGCTTTTTGTCAATGGTACCCTATCCAGAATGCTTTCTGTCTGTCCTTTATCCCTACTTCTTTCAACTTGGTTTTATGACAAAACTCTTCACAAAATGATACACCTTTAAATTTTTGGAATATGTATATATTGCCTTTGATCTGAGTAAAGAATCTACTCTTTTTCTTGAGTATTTTATGTATATTGCGAACGAAAGAAAAATCCCTAACAGTAGTTTAAAGATGAACTGAAAGCAATTTAAAAACATAGAATAAAAAATACATGTACATGCACTTAGCAGTAACAACACAACAACAAAAGCATAACTTGCAGTTATGCATAAGTTATTCAGGAGATTCTCTAATACTGAGATGTTTAATGTAGACATCATGGCAAAAATTATCTGCTCATACGTGCACTAGATGGCAATTTCTCTATTTTGCTACTGTTACAGGTACATAATTCCTAGAAATAGGCAGTATTTTTAGGCCTGCTGGATGGAAGAGAAGTAAAATCTATACATATTGTTTGTATTTCACAAGAGAACTTTTTGTCTAAAAACATCAGAGTCAGTTCTTTTTATTTCTATTGTTGGTTTTTTTTAATGCAATGTCTAATATAAAACTGCATTTTTTTAAAATTGTTGAGTATTTTTAGTTTTATGTGATTTTAAAATGATTCTTGAGAGCAAGTGTCCACTTCATACAATATTGCTTCCATATATAAAAATAATACTGATGTAAGTACTCATGTATGTAAGGTTAGAAATAGGCTTTCTGTAACACTCACACAATTTGACCTCACTATTTGCAGAAGGCAAACACAAGAGATACAGAAAGCCAAATCAGAGCCATCACCCTCACTAATAGAAACAGATTGAATTGTTTATCCTTTTAAGTTGTTACACACTGAATAGAATAGAATAGAATAGAATAGAATAGAATAGAATAGAATAGAATAGAATAGAATAGAATAGAATAGAATAGAATAGAATAGAATAGAATAGAATAGAATAGAATAGAATAGAATAGAATAGAATAGAATAGAATAGAATAGAATAGAATAGAATAGAATAGAATAGAATAGAATAGAATAGAATAGAATAGAATAGAATAGAATAGAATAGAATAGAATAGTTGGAAGGGTCCTACAACAATCATCTAATCCAACTGCCTGACCAATTCAGGGCTGACCAAAAGTTCAGCATGTTTAGCTGAGGAGAGCGATAGAGCAGCTTTGGTGAGCACCTGGTATCCAGCCAGGGTCAACCCACCACATAGTCTTTGATCACCCTCTTGGTAAAGAAATGCTTCCTACTTATAGAATCATTAAGTTGTTTAGGTTGGAAAAGACCTTTAAGATCATCAAATCCAACTGGTGACCCAGCATTGCCAAGTCCACCACTAAACCA
This sequence comes from Pseudopipra pipra, assembly GCF_036250125.1. Lineage (NCBI taxonomy): Eukaryota > Metazoa > Chordata > Aves > Passeriformes > Pipridae > Pseudopipra > Pseudopipra pipra. The sequence continues at coordinate 51,296,615 of NC_087550.1, forward strand.
TGTCCCTCAGTGCCACATCTACACATCTACACATCTTTTAAATACCTCCAGGGATGGTGACTCAACCACTTCTCCAGGCAGTCTGTTCCAGTGCTTGATAAACCTCTCAGTAAAGAAATGTTTCCCAGTGTTCAGTCTAAATCTTCCATGGTGCACCTCTGAACCATTCCAACGTGTTTTGTCACTGGATACCAGAGAGAAGAGCTCAGCACCTCCCTCTCCATATCCCCTCTTAGGAAACTGTAGAGAGAAATCAGGTCGCTCCTCAGCCCCTCCTTTTCTCCAAACTAGACAAGCCCAAAGTCCTTAGCTGCTCCCTATAGGACATGCCTTCCAGCCCTTTTACCAGCTTTATTGTACACCTCTGGACACATTTGAGTACCTTCACATCCTTCTTAAATTGTGAGGCCTAGAACTGCACACAGTGCTCAAGGTGAGGCTGTACCATTGTTAAATACATTATGATAATCACCACTTCTGACTGGCTGGTGATGCTGTATTTGACAAATCTCAGGATGCAGTTTGCTCTCCTGATTCTCAGGGCATACGGCTGACTTGTAGTGATCCTGCTGCCAACCAGCACCACCAGATGCCTATCTGGAGTGTTGCTCTCCAGCCACTCCTCTCCCAATTTATACTTGTGCCCAGTGTTACTCCATCCCAGGTGCAGAATCCAGCATTTTTTCTTGTTAAATTTCATCCCACTAATTATCGCCCAGTGCTCCAATCTATGTAGATCCCTTTGTAAGGTAGCCTGTCCCTTGAGAGAGTCAACAGCACCTCCCAGTTTGTTAGCATCAGTAAACTTGTCAATGGTCTATTCAACTCCTGCGTCCAGATCATCGATAAAAATACTGAATAAAAGTGGTCCTAGAATTGCCCCCTGACGAAATGCTGCTGCTGACCAGTTGACAAGCAGATGTAGCCCCATTCATTACAACCCTTTGAGCCCTGTCTTGCTGCCAGTTCTTCACCCAGGCTTCTACCAGTTGACAGCCTGTTCTGTCAGCACCCCATACATTTTTGTAGGGCTTTGTCCAACACTTTCTGTAAGAAAACTTAATTGCAGTGTTCAAATGATTATGTCAAATAGGCAGGCCATGGACCATATTTTGTCAAACTATTATGTGCCTATTTCCTAAAAATGTATTGGTTTTACATAAGAAATTTTTGAGATGGTTACATCTGTCATCAGCACAGCCCACCTGAAATGGTTTGCGTTTTTAATATTTTCCCTACACTGTTTCTTTTGTTTCCATAAATGTAATGATATATTAATTATTATTGTATTATAATGAAAATATTCCTTTTTTCCCCCACAAGCTCTAAAATAATCTCCTGATCTGTTGCAGTGGTTGAATATGTAATGTATTCTGGTCAGACCTTTTTAAAAGTGAACTGCAAGAAGTTAAGATTTACTGACCTACACTTCCCCAGCATTAAATTAAAACAGTACTGTTTCTCTCAAGTTCAAATCCAACATGGTACCACTTAGTCAACATAGCAAAAACGTTGCTAGTCCCATAGAAGTCCCAAAAATTTGTTATGCACAGCAGAACAGCTATTTCACTTAGAAATGAGCACACACTGAACAGGAGTTCAGTGTCCATTACCTGTAGTCACAAATGAATATTCATTACAAAAGAAACCCAGAAAGAGTCTGCAACATTCACACACCAAACAAGGCCTCCCTTGCTAAAGTTTAATTTAACTCTGTTCCACCTAGCTACAAAGAAAGTTACTTGATATGTTTAAGAAAGAGCTACTCTGGGCTTGTTCCTCACAATCGATACCTCATCCCATTACCTCTTTTCAGGTTTCTTTATTTCAGCTGTTGTTAGGATGTGTAGGAGGCAGATTGCCTACCAGCCCTGCTACCCACATCTATGTCTCTGTGTCTCATTGTGTCTCTCCCACTTTCCTCCTTCTCAGAGTTTATCTCTCACTGGGCCGTTCTGATCACCATCTCCCCACAAAGACCTTATTTGAATTGAACCACCATGCCAGAGTATGACTTATAAAACACTGAAGTTTTATTTTGTATTGGGAAGACACTTGAGAAAATAACTGAATTTTAGTATTAGTTGTTTCATACGTACATTTTTCCACAGAAAGGTGGAACTTTAAGCGCATTGCCCACTGTATTGAAACAGAATGGTTGCTGTTGTTAAGACAGATTGCTCGCTTGCTTTACCTGAGCTAGTAGAAGCTGGAGACTTGCTGCGTCGGGATGGGCCTGGGCTTTTGGTGGTGCTCCTACGTGAAGTCGATGCTATTTTGGTATAGGAAGTGGATTTCACCACCCGACATTCTAAAAGACAAAGAAACTGCATAAGTTAGAAATCAAGAAAGCCAGCAAGATTCTGTAACAGAAAGAGCACTGAAAAGTGCAAACATTTTGCCCACGCTTGTTTTCATTCACCTTGAGGAGTTTTATGAGAAAATATAAAATCTGTATAAATGGCTCCATTAAAATTCAAGTACAGTATGTACCATATCCCAGACAAAGAGAACTACTGCAGTAATCCAGACTTTTAGATACCATGGTTACTGCAGGTAATCAGAACAGTTTAATTTAACAGTGCTGAGAATACACATAAAATTTCTTTGCTTTTGAAGATTTCAGCATAAACAACACAGTGATTTTTTTTTGTAAACAATCCAAATGCAGTGTAAGCATTTTTGTCAGTCTAGGCAGTCTCCTCTAGAAAAACCGGAACACTGTTTCTATGTATCAAAATGTTAAGATGACGCAGGTGTCTACCACTCATGAAAGACTTGAAAAGTGAAGCAGGTTTGTTGCTTCTGCTTAATCCTCTAGTGAGCAATAGCACACATCGTATAGCACATGCAATTCATCACAGGTTGAAGGAAATGGCACTACTTGCTCATAGGAGAGATCAGTAAAATCAATGAAGAAGCGAAATTGCCCTCCCACTTGAGAACACTACAAGATGTTCAGGTTAGAGTTTATATACACCCACACATCTCTGTAGGCATCCTTGCATTACGCCTGCAAAATGGTTTTTGGCCCGAGGATGAAAGAACTTAGTGTGCACAGAGCTGATGTCTTGCACTCCTAAATGGATACTAGATTAATCACCAGACGTATTATACACTTGGGAAAAAGAAAAGATTTCCACTTCTTAGACAATATACAATTAAAAGTCTGCAGCAATGTTTATACTGTCTTCACCTGACAATGTCAGTACACTTCACTTGCTTAAAAATACATCAGTAAACATTTAGTTCTGTATCAGACCTGTTTCCCATTTTCTTCCCATGGTTAAGGTTCCTCAACAGAGGTTAAGAGAAATAAACAAGAGTTTTTATTTCCTATTCAGAAAACACCGTGTACAAGTCTGCACATTATTTAGTCTTCACAGATCAGTGGAGCCTGTAACATAGTTTAGACAGATTAGAGAACAAAGGAATAAAATTGAGCATAACTAATTAACTTACACATATCCACCAGAGACTGATGTCATGAAATTTATTTCTCTTGGCTGCCCTAACTCTCCATCTTTCATCAAGCTGCTGAAGGAAATAGAAGCAAGAACTGATGCGTTACTGAGGGAACATCCAGCACAACTGAGAGCTGAGAGGACAAGAGAAATGCCTTGGTCTCCCCAAAGAAGCTTTTCTTCCCAAACTTTGCACATTCCTAATGCCCAATAGTAGCTAATTTTTTCCTGTATACATTTTATGTGATTCACTGATAACTACTCTTGTTTTACACTGAAATGGAGAAAAACATTTACTCTATGAGGAAATCATCAATTGAAAACAGGAGGAATCAGATAAAAACTCTCAATTAGATGCCATTGGGTAAATATAGCAGTAATCTTACACTGATGTATTGACATAAACAATTGCTCCAGAAACCATAGACAACTTGAATGTAAACAAGTTCTTTACCTTTCGTGTAAACAAAAACGTAAAATTTCCAAACACCTAACAACACTTGTATGATCTTGTAAAACTACAATGTAATCCCATTGTGGATTGTGGGCCTCATTCACTGGAAACAGTCAGGAAGGCAACTGCCTATTCTAATGGTCAACAATCAACAAGACTAAAGCAGAATGATTCAACCAACCAAAATGCATTAGAATATATCATTTGCTCAGTAGAAAAACCTAAACAGTCCATGAAGAAAGGAGCTAGTTTACTAACACATAAAAAGCTTTCCTATTTTCAGCACGTAAAGAAAAATACTTAATCTATATCCCTCTTTTGGAATTCATGCTAAGTACTAAGCTTAGTCTCATCTTATTACAAGTATTAATACTCATTCAAATTCTCTCAATACCTTATAAGCACTCAGAGTTAGAATGAGGTTAGAAAGAAGATTCTGCATTTGAATGCATATTTTCTCTCATAATATTGGAAAGGACCAAGTGGAAAGTGGTACAAAAGGAAAGGAGAGGCAACTAAATGCACATCAAGTTTATCTTTCCATCCTACTCATACAGTGCTTTTGAGGACAATACTCAAGACAGCCCTTTACCATTTTCACCCAGCCCACTCAGAAACAAAATGAAAAAAATTAAAAAAAAGTCATTCTTAATCTGAGACTTTGTCAAACATGGGCAAGAATCATGTGGATGACCTGAACTGAAGAGGCTAACAGCATCTTGTCACCATCTTCCTTATCTTCCAGAAAGAAGTGCTCACATACTATGGAGGGGAGTTAACAATTTTGGGAAAGAGGGAAGCTGGCATCTGGCTGCACCCATTAGGGTATTTGACTATCCCTCACTACTGACAGTCTCCTTAGAACAGTTAAAGTTCAGAGTGGTCTGCTGTGGTGGGTTGATGCTGGCTGGACACCAGGTGCCCACCAAAGCTGCTCTATCACTTCCCTCCACAAGTGGACAGGGTTTTATGAGTTGACATGAGAACCGACAGAGATCACTCACTGAATACCATCACAAAACAGTCTGAACTTGGGGACATTAACTGAATTTATTACCAACAAAATCAGAGTGTAGGATAATGAAAAGTAAAATAAATCTTAAAAACACCTTCCCCCCTGCGCTCCCTCCTTCTCAAGCTCTATCTCCTCCCCCTGCAGCAGTGCAGGGAGATGGGGAATGGGGGTTATGGTCAGTTCATCACAAATTATTCCTGCTGCCACTCAGGAAGAAGTCTTTCCCCTGCTCTAGTATGGGGTCTTTCCCACTAGAGACAGTCCTTCATGAACTTCTCAGATGTGAAGATGTGTCTATTCCACAGGCAACAGTTCTTCACAAATTGCTCCAACATTTCCACAAGGTGCAGTCCTTCAAGAACAGACTGCTCCAGTGTGGGTTCCCAACAGGGTCACAAGTTCTACCAGGAAACCTGCTTTGGAGTGAGCTTCTCCCTCCATGGTCCACAGGTCCCTGTCAGGAACCTGCTCCAGCCAGCACAGGCTTCCTATGGGTTCGGAGCCTCCTTTTTGGGCATCCACCTGCTCTGGCGTGGGTCTCCTCCACGGGCTCCAGGTGGATCTCCACACTCCGACTGACCTCCCTGGGCAGCATGGAAACAGCTTGCTTCCCTGTGATCTTCACCATAGACAGCAGGGGAATCTCAGCTCCACAGCCTGAAGCACGTCCTCCCACTCCTTCTCCACTGACCTTGGTGCCTGCATAGTTGTTCCTCTCACAAATTTTCTATTGTCTCTTCCCTGGCTACACCTATATCTGCCCAATAACTTTTTTTTTCCTTCTTAAATATTTTATCACAGAGGCATTATCATAGTTTCTGATTGGCTCAGCCTTGGTCAGCAGTGGGTCCATCCTGGAGCTGGCTGTCATTGGCTCTGTCAGACAAGAAGGACGCTTCTAGTGGCTTCTCACAGAACTCACCCCTGTTACTTCCCCCCCCCCTGCTACCAAAACCTGGTCATGGAAACCCAATTCAACTACAAATCATCCCGATGGGCTACACATAGACCATGACCCGTTATTTGAATAACCCCACACTAATGGCATATTGCCCTTTGAGGAAGTCACCTCTTGCAGCCAGCTGAACTTTAAATCTCTACCCACAGGAGCAGAAACACAGATGATCATATGGCAATTTAAGAAACAAACAAGCATCACAGGATCATAGTATAATCCAGCTTGGACATGAGAAATTCCCTATTCCAGTTTCCATCTCAAAGCTTGAAGAAGCCTCCCATTCATAGTCCTGGCCCACTTGGGGTCATTTCAACTGGAGGAATGTGGCAGGGCATAAACAGTGCAGGAGGATCTTGGAGAGCATCAGCAACAACTTTTGTTCCAAGTGATAGAAAAAACAGTGAGAAGAGATGCTCTGGTCACACTCAAAAAAGGAAAGACTCTCCTAGAATGTGAAGGCCAAAGGCAGCCTTGGCTGCACTGACCATAAGATAGAGGCATTCAGGATTGCGAAGGGACTGAAGAAGGGTAAAAAGCAAAACCACAATTCTGGACTTCAGGCGAGCAGACTTGGGACTCTTCAGGTATCTGCTTGGAAGAATCCTACTGGATAAGGCCCTGGAGGGAAGAGTGACTTGAGAAAGCTGATTAATATTCAAAAATCAGCTCATCCAAATTCCAACACAAACCATTTCAACAAGAAGGAAGTTGTTAAAAAATGTCAGGAGATCTGCATGGATGAACAAGTTGCTCCTGACAAAATTCAAACATAAAAAGGAAGCATAAAAAAGGTGGAAGCAGGGACAGGTAACCTGGGAGGTGTATAGAGTAAGTCCAAGAATGCAGAGAAACAGTTAGGAAAGCCAAAGCTTAACCAGAATTAAATTTGATGAGAAATGTCAAGGGCAATTAGAAGGGCTTCTTTACATACAGAGGGAACAAAAGGAAGACTACAGAAAATGCATACCCATTGCTGAGTGAAACAGGGCCTTGGTGACACAGAACATGGAAAAGGCTAAAGGATTGAATAGCTTCTTTCTCTCAATCTTTACTAGCAAGCCTGGTCTTCTGGAATTCCAGGTACCAGAAACAGGGTGAAAGCCCCAAGAAAGGAAAACCCACCCTGAGTGGAGGAGGATCAGATTAGAGAATACTTAAGCAAAAGAGACACGTAGGTCCAAGGGACCTGGTGGGATGAACCCTGCAGGTGCTGATGGAGTTGGCTTACATCCTTTTGAAGTCACTCAATAATATTTGAATTATAATGATGATTAGTATAGTCATTTGAAGAACCAGTAAGTCTCACTCCTGTCTTCAAAAGGGTCATAAAGGAGTACCCAGGGAACTACAGGCAGATCAGCCGCACATCAGTCCCTAGGAAAGTAACTGTGAAAGTGAATTTCAAGGCACATTAAGGACAAGAAAATCATCAGAAGTAATCTGCATGAATTCACCAACAGGAAGTCATGCTTGACCAACTTGATAACTCTCTGCAATGAAATAACTGGCTTGCCAGATGAGGGGAGAGCAGAGGATATTGTCTACCAGGAGGACTTCAGTGAGGCTTTCAATGCTGTCTCCCATAAAATCCTCATGGACACACCGCTGATGTACAGCCTTGATAAGCAGACAGCAAGGTGAAAACTGGATGAATGGCTGAGCCCAAAGAGTGGTGATCAGTGGCAAGATGTCCACCTGGAGGACAGTAACTAGTGCAGCACCCCAGGGGTCAGCACTGGCTTTAGTCCTTTTCAACGATTGCATTAATTACCTGGATGATGAGGCAGAGTGCAGCCTCAGCAAGTTTGCTGATGACAAAAAACTGGGAGGACTAGCTAATAACACCAGAGGGTCATGCTGCTATTCAGAGGGATGTTGAAATACTGGAGAAATGGGTGGACAGGAATCTCATGAAGTCCTGCATCTGAGGAAGAACAACCCCAGGTACCAATATATCTTTAGGATTCCGTTAGCTGGAAAGCAACTCAGAAGAAAAAGACCAGAGAGTCCTGGTGGACACCAAGAGGATCAAGGGCTAGCAACGCAGTCTTGCTGCAAATAAGGCAAATAGTATCCTGGACTGCATTAGAAGTGTTGCCAGCAGGTGATCCTGCCCTTTTACTCAGCACTGGTGAAACCACACCTGGAGTACTGTGTCCAGTTCTGAACTTCCCAGTACAAGAGAGATATGAAGGTACTGGAGAGATCCCAGCAATGGGCCATTAAGACAATTAAGTGACTGGAGAGTCTCTCCTATGAGGAAAAGCTAAGGGAGCAGGGACTGTTCAGCCCAAAAGAAGAGAAGACTCAGGGAGGTTCTTATTAATGCTTATAAGCAATGCAGAGTGCAAAGATGGACTCAGGCTCTTTTCAGCAATGTCCCCTGACAGGACAAGAGGCAATGGGCATAAACTGAAATGCAGATTTTGTCTGAGCTTTTTACTGTGAGGGTGACAGCACTAGAGAGAGTTTAGAGAGGCTGTGAAATTTACATCCTTGGAGGCATGGTCCTGGGCAAGCAGTTCTGGTAACCTTTCTTGAGCAGAGGAATTAGACCAAATGACCTCCAGAGGTCCCTTCCAACCTCAACCATTTGAGATTCTGTGATTCTCAGGGCTTTTGCAGTTGTTTCCAGAAAATCCCCAAGGATGGACACTACCTGGGCTTCTCAGAAATAGATCTGCCTCCCTGGGCAAACCTATTCCAATGCTTGATGCCATCACAAATGTTTTTCTTAATATCCAGTCTCAACCTCTTGTTTCAATTTATATCTATCACCTCTCATCCTCTTACTATGCATGCCTATGAGGAGACTGTCTCCATCACCTTGATGGAGACGAGATGCTGCCCCATGGGCACTGGAGGCTATTGGTAGGTACCCCTAAAGTGATTTCCTTTTCCAGGATAAACAAACCCAGCTCCATCAGTCTCTCAGCACAAGGCAAGTGCTCCACCTCCCCACCATCATAGTGGTCCTCCTCTGATTTCCTCCACTTCAGTGATGTCTTCTTTGAAATGGGAGACTTTAAACTAGACACAGTATTCCAGATGTGGTGTCACATGTGCTGAGTAGGGTTAGTTCCCTGTCTCTACTGAGTCCATTCCTGTTCATACATCTCTGGATGCTGTTAGCATTTTTTGCTGTCAGGACAACTCTCTCTTTAGTCTAAGTCACAGAAATGTTCTTTCTCCCTGTTTATAGTTATACAAGCCCTTTTGAGCTCAATTATTAACTTCTTTGGTACAATTTTCTTTTTCCTCTCAAAAATAATTCACAGGTCATGAAATTTTAAAAGCTTACAGTTCAAATGAGTATATATTCTCTTTGCTTAAATAACTGTGAACCCTAAGGTAAATTTGTCAAGTGCCATGTTTCCTATGAGTTTAAAAGTTTACTCAAAAATGACATGGGCTACCATACATAAATGGTATGGCCTGTGGAGAACTATGTAGGAAAGCCTTCATTGCTGCACACACTAGGGTCGAGCAACTCCTGTCTTCAAAGGCTGGGGCAAGAATAGTTACAGAGTCTAAAAGGACTTATAGTCTTGGGTAGAATGTAACCAGGCTGCTTATTGTAAATAGTTCTCAGCTTCCATGAACAGTTTAAGCACACAATTCTGTTGTCACATTTAGTTTGTAAAGTAAAATTTTGCTGCAGGGAAAGATCCCACTCAGTGACCACACAACCACTGCTTGTCTCCTCAAAGACATTACCATAATCTGCCTGATGCTGTAGGAGAACTCTGTATACATGAACAAGAAAGGAAAAAAACAAACCAAAAATGCATGTTTTATTAAAACTTATTTTCTACACAGAATCTACACTGGTAAGGAAATAAATACATACCTTCTTCTCATCAACAGTATTCGGATAACTACACAGTGAATAAGCCATGAAACAGAAGAGTGTATTTTCCCCAATTTTTTTTAATGACAAAACTGTATCAAAAATAGATCAGAACTCCTGACAGAAGAGAGCTATACTGCCTTTCTCATTCATGTGAGCATGCTCAGCCAAGAAGAAACACCAAGTGTTTCTATATTATGTCCAGTAAGGAAAGAAATGTTTCACAAAACCTCAGTCCTTCCTCTCAACACTGACTGACTAAGATTAAAGGAAAAAAATGGTGACACCTATGGTAACGCAAGGCAAAAAAAGGTTGACTTTACAGTCTGATCACAGGCTTTATTGTTTTCCAACTCAGAATACAAGATAAATAAGAAAGTTTTTCCAGCCAAAACATCTCTCAATAAGATGTTCTATTGTATAACTACAGACAGAGCTACAAAGTAGGAGAGAGAAGTACAGGCTAACCGCAGGGAGGCTAACAATGCAACACTGTAGTCCCTTTATAGTGTGGAATATTACCACAGAGGTCTGAGGCATTTATTGGACAATAAGGCTGAGAAAAAAAAAAAAAAAAAAAGAAGAAAAGAAAGGAAATATCCCAAGGCTACAATTTTGACATAACTGAGACACAGTAGGGACAAAATACGGTAAACAAAGTTATGAGATTGCACAGTGGTGTCAATGACAGTAGGAACCAGCACAACTAGGACGAACACCAACATATACTGTACTTGTCAGCTCTTGACTCTTCCTGTTGCCAAATGTATAATATGTAAGCATGAGGTAATTAAAGGATGCTAACACACAGAATCATAACACCTGCTGTCTCCAGTTCCTTGATGTTTCATTTTCAAAATGCTACATTAGCTTTTATGCTCATTAGATTTTACAATGGCAAGAAAGCAGAAGAGAGTAACTAATCTGCAATAAATGTATCATAAAATGAACAAATTTAATGTGTTTCTAGTGAAGACTATGAGAAGTTATTTAAATTACCAGGGGATCAAAAAGGCTTACTTGTCAGCTACTCAGAAGTTGACTGTATGGCCTTTATGAGTTCTTTCTGGGCAAAAATATCACTCTCTGCTGTGTTTTGCTTTTCTTTGAGGTCTATGTGTAGGAAATAGATGTTATATTTTTGGTATCCCTGACAATCTGTTTCTCTAAGACAAGAACATTTAACTTGGTTTCAGCAACAGCTGTATCCTACAGATAAGCAAGAAAGGAGGATCAAGGATGTCTTGCTTGTTGGTAAGCCACTTTACTGTAAGCCTTAGGCTGGTACCTTTTACCACTGCTTAAAGACATTAGCATCACTAGCAATGTCCTCAGGCCAATCAGTAGATCATTACCCCAAATGCAGTACCAATTTTCGTTTTTAATTTTAAGAGTAATTTGTTCCATGTTGCTAATTCTTAATGCAGCTAATAAGATTTTACGTTTCAACTGCATTCATGCCTTCAATTAATACCAGTAATCTTGTGTTTGCAGAACTAAGTTTCACTCTCTTCAGCAAAAGGGAACTGGTACCATCCTGTCTAGTGGCATTGATACACACTGCAATCACACTACCCTACCAATAAATGGCAGCTATGACTTGTAATTACAACATATTCAAAAGGGTAACTATCATACAGTTTCCACAAATGAAAGGGATATAGAGTGTTTCACAGAGGTTTAAGTAATTTAAAATCTTCTATCGTCATGGTTGTGCCTACTTCAATTTTGTTCTGCATGTCTTCCTTCAGTGTATTCCTGATGCAGATGGACACTGATGTACATGTGGAATGCAAAACCCTAAAGTTTTTATCCCATGTACTAAGCTATCTGTCACTGTAAGTGCATGGGGATTTGAGATATCTCATCTTCTGATTTGATTTCTTACCATTAACTGGTCCTCCACTCATGATAAAGATTAGGAATACTGTCTATTTCTACTGTGTGCCAAATATTTGTAGTAGCAAATACCTAAATCTCCATTTTTTTTTCTGCCAAGAAATATACTTTCATTGGGGTATAAAAATATAGAAACTTTTGGATTTTCTTTCATGTGAAAAATCATTCTCTAATTCTGAAACTGGCGAACTATTCACTAACAAGACAAAAACTATATACAATAAAATACAAACAATTAAAGTAATCTATGCCTTATTAAAAATTAATAAAATAGAGAATCTTGAAAGGTCTTAGGAACACAAATAACTTCACCCAACCTAAGAAAGCTTCCAGATGTAAGTACTACCCCAAAAATGCCTTGTTAAGTTAGAAATAAGGAACGTATTTGTGCATTCACACATTATCACTAATATCTCATTCTGCTCTAATGTATAACCTTCAAATCTGAATTCAAATGTTTCTAAATTCACTGAAGTCTAAGTATTCACCAGAAGAGGGAAATAAATGGATTGTATGTATAATCAAAATGTTGCTTCAAGTATTTCCTACTTTTTCTTCAAGCATGTTCTGGTCTTAAAGGCAATGTTGGGAGGATAGAACTCCTCTAGTACTAGAGATCTATAAATATGATTCATACATATGAACTATTCACTCCATGGTCCTTCTGCAGTCAATGGAATGTATTCATTTCTGTGACCTATCTTAGGAACCTGTAAGTTCAAAATGAATGACTATATATTTACTTTTAACAGGAAATGTCTAAGATAGTACAACTGATTACAACTGCAAACAGCTGTACTATTTTTATTTACTGCCTCAGCATTATTCTTCATGAAACAAAGAAAAGTGTCGTGCCTTTGCTTATAGCTTTCATTTTCTTTCTGTGACAGAAGTTTGTTCTCTGCATATGTAGTCTAACAACAAGTATCTCTCAAATATCTCTGATGAAATCAGGGGAAAAATTCATCACTGAAGCACCTTACTTTATCTGTACAGTTTGAATGGCATTTTTCTTGGCATTGTTTTATTCATGTAACTAGAGATGAAATGAAAGGATGGTACAAATTAATTAGTTTAAATATTAACTATTAATATGATGAACTATTCTGTTCATCAACATCAATGGCTTGCTCTCCTGTTCAGCACAAAAAGGTAATATTTGTTGTATTACCTATTAAAAATAATCTTGTTCTTTACTTTGAGAATAAACAAGCCTCCTATCCAATTCATATGGTAATTACAATTCATCATCGTAAGCACCAAGTACTTTTTTTTTTAAATTACAGCCTAAGAGAAGTGTGATTGTTGCAGTTCAACAAATTCTGGGGTTCTGGTATTATTACTTGCTGTCTTAAAAGTATAAATTGTTTTCAACTGTTTTCTAGTTCAAATTACTCTTTTGAAAGTTTAAAAGTCCAAGCCCTTTCCACAGTTAGAAATGTAAATCCTCGTTTGCAGAACATCATCCTCACATGGAAAGCATCAGCTTAAAGGTATTACGGAGAAACATCCATTCAAAACAGTTAACTTTTAACACATTTTAACCAGGTCTCCTGAAGTTACAGATTTTTTCTGTGTAACTGATTTGTGGTGAGCAAGAAAATATGTAACTAAACTGCCCTACTTATTTCTGCTTTGATTTTTCTTTCAAGTAAATCTGCCTATTTATAATGTACTTATCAGTCTAACCACTTTATTGTGCAGTGTTAAGTTTTAAAAGCCTTTTTTTTTTCTTTCAAAGAAAGAAAACATACTATGCTGGGATAAAGATTATAGTCACAACAATTAAGCACAAACCAAATTCCCATGGCTCTTAGACAGCTAATTAGTTAGATTAGCAAGGAGTCTTGCACAAAGTAAGGGAAATACAAACTATCCATTAAAAAACCAGATGAATATGAAAAACCAATTGTTGTATGGGGTTTTTTTTCATTTAAATGATCATTAAAAAGACTAACTGCAATCAGTCAGACAACACTATGTTAGCAACAGCAAGATTAGAAGACAAGACACACTAAGAAGAGAATAGGTTATAGAGAGTTCTTTGATATTTTCAAATTAGCAAAATGTGAAGAATATTTAGGGATACATCTGAGACAATCTCTGAGCTATCAGACATTGTTTTTTTGAGAATTGTGAATGATAAGTAAAGATCCAAGAGAAAATGTCAAAGCAAATGCCTATCATTAAAACTGGGACAAAACAGAAAAGTGGGAGTTGCAGAAAAGACAGCCTAATTTGAGATTATTGAAAAAATTATTCAAAGGGATGATATAAAGAAGACAGAGTCAGGCTCCTTTCCTTTTGATTTATGGCAAGACAAGAAGCAATGGGCACAAACTGAAACATGGGAGGTTCCCTCTGAAAACACTTTTTTAACTCTGAAGGGACCAAACACTAGCACAAGTTGCCCAGAGACGTGGTGGAGTCTCCAGCCTTGGAGCTATTCAAAAGCTATCTAGACATGATCCTGGGCACCTGGTAACAGATGACCTCCAGAGACCACTTCCAAACTCAGCCCTTCTCCGCCTCTGCGACAATACAAAGCAATACAGGAAAACAACCATTTGAAGCTTAAAAGATATTAAAATTACATGTAATAGTCTAAATAGTTTTGTCAAGAATAAACTGTGTCAAAGTAGTCTTTGTATAATAGGATAACGGGTGGGACAGTAGAGATTATAAGTTTTTCTACTCAGAATTTTGAAACTCAAGCTGCAACTTAACAACTGGGCTGTTTTTTAGTTGAAGTTGCACAGCAACTATGAAAAATGAAAAAATAACTAATTTAACAAATTCTGCCATATTAGTCTTTGTGAGTCAGCCACAATTTTCTCAGATATGTTTTTTATTTAAAGTCTTTCTTGTCTAAAGCATTCATTTAGAAGTTTGAGATTATTCCATATTGAAGAGTATTCCTTGTCTTGGAAAGGATGCAACATTGAAGCTATTTCTGAACAGATAAGGAACAGCTTACACTAAAGACATAATGTAAATCCAATGCTTACTAACTTAATTTTCTGTTTATTTTCTCAAAAAGACAATTTCCTGCAAAGTCATTCAAATGTACTTTTTTTACAAGAAAAATATTTTAAAAAACCCAAATACCAAAAAATCGAAACACAGTTGAACCCATAAGTTAACTTAAGAAACAGGTTTATTCACAACATACTCCTGTCTTCCTCTAGATATTCTAAGAGAGAATGTGACTTGTTCTCACAAACTTAAGCATACAGATAACAATGTTGTTCAAAGTCACAAATACTGAAACAGACAACTATGCCAATGAAAAAAATATTGTCTGTATAATTCCTAACTTCCATTCTTCCAGTATCTTCAAGAACATTGTAAAACCACTTTGTAACCAAAATGTAGAAATATTGAAGACAAAATATCCTTGCCTTAACTTTCCAATTTGCTTCTAACCTCCCCACAGTTTTGTGTCAGTCCCAGCCTCCCATATGTCTGTTCCTCCCACAAAAAAGCCTCTGCACTTTCTCTGACACCAACTTCTATGAATAGAAAGCTCTCTCTGAGGCAACCTGCACAAGGCAGCTTCCCTCTCTGTATGATCCCCTGATGATTTTATAATTTAACTATTGCAATTGAGATGATGTAACACAATGCAAAACAAACAGATGGGCAAGAGATATAAAGCGTGGCCAGGCCAAAACTGGAAAACATCACTGCCAGAAATGTTGTTGGGCTCGCAGCTGCTGACATTGCTCCTGGGATATGTGTACACCGAGGCTTTGCTGGCAGCTGTGTTGCTGGCTGAGGTTTGCAGCATGTGGTTCTACTTAGATGCCACAAGCTGGGCTTTGTTTGCTTACTCCACATTTACAGGTGCCTGCATGCAAACCTATGGAGATAAAAGGTAATTCTGGATGCCAAAACTCTGTTGAGTAGATCAGACATGTTTTCCTATGCTGAAATGAACAAATGGGAATTTTTTTAATGAGGCATATTTACTTTGTGACTGCAGTGTAGAAATCTGGATGTACCATCCTAGAGTTAACTTGAGTAATACCCTAAGAGGAGCTCGGAAAGGTAAACTAGCATACGCTAATTTCTGTGAAGCTGCAACAGACTGCTTGACTGTGTGAGAGTTTATTTAAATCTCACTTGGGCATCTCTAGTATTAACAGGACTTCTGTGATGGTATGGAAGAAAAATAATTAGTCCCTGTCAAATTTATTTCCTAATTATTATATTCCACGCTGTCTTTATGTGACACAAGGTGCAGTTCATTAATCATATAAAAGCAGAGCACTAGAGACATTGATTTAAGGAAAAGTAACTTAACAATAAAGAAATACTGGGAAAAATATACAAGCATTATAAAGATAAATGAGTGCAAAAGCAATGATAAAACACAAGAGAACATGATGAATCAAACCTTCAAGTACTTTGATTGTTCAGTCTCAACCCACAGCAGCTACAGACTAAAGCCAGGAGCAAGGAAAGCTTTATGGACTGAGCTATACAATTCAAGTGACCAACTGGAACTGCTGAAGAAGGACGCCAGGATCCCAGTTGCTTGAACTGTTTCAGTCAAGCAGCATCTTTTAAAGTAGCCAACCTGATGCACAAATTGCCTTACTGGTCAAAGAGGAGCTCCTTCTCCTAATATTCACATCTGAGGAAGCCAAAAAACAGCTTTCTCGCAACTTAGAAGCCAAATAATCTATGTCCCTCTCACAGGTGAGAGGAACACAATGCAAACAGTAGAGTCTGAAATTAAGTATTGTAAACCTGAGATATTTATAGATACAAAAGTAATAGATATAGATGCAGAAGTAAGGTTTTAGATAGGTCAAAAGCCATTATAGGGGCAGAAGGCATTTTCAGAACAGCATGAATACTGAATTCATACCTTATTTCCAGTAGAGTAGGATCTGTAGTATCTAAAATACCTAGATTAACACCTGGGCTGCTTTGGAACAGGCAAATTCAAACAAAGTTTTTTATTTTGTTCATTATTTCTTCCATTCCTTCACTAAAATTTTTAGGGGGTAAATATGACTTTAAAAAAAGTAATGGGTAATAGAGGTATTCTGCATATATTCCGAAAAATCTCACTCTATTCTAACAAACTTGCAAATTACATACTGATATGTAACAAGGTAACACAGTAGAATTACACAGTTGTTATCTGCAAAATTGGTCCACTTTCAGTAATTATTGAGGTGTCAGAACACATGAAAGGAATGGATTGATGAGGCAGAAGGATATAATGACCTACATATATTTTATTAAGGCAAAAGATATTTTGTGGCTATTGATGCAAAGATGATAGCAAGATTTACACAAATGCTCCCAAAACTAATCAGAGACTTAGAGGCAGAAGACATCATCAGACACAGTTCCTACTCACAGGCCCCTCATCAATGATTTAATATGACAGAGGGGACTGCAGCTTCATTATCTGGTGATATTTTATTTATTCATATTTAATTACTGCATATCATAACAATTTGAAATTTGACTGCATTGCAAGAGACAAGGGAAGGAATGAAGCTGTTCTACTGGCTATACTAACACATCTGCTTCACAGACCTACAAGGATTCACTCAGCCACAATATATATTAAAAGTGAAAAAACACTTATATTCTACAAATGAGTTACAAATTCTCCACATTAAAACTGGGTGAAATAAACATATACGTCTTCAAAATTCATGTAGTGGACATGAAGAATTCTATTTATCTTCACTATAGGCTGAAAGCATTTGGGCCAAAATCCCCAATTTAGGTGAACCATGAGCAGAAAAAAAAAATGATGGCAGAAGAAAAAAAGAGTAACATGACAAATTAGCAGAACCAAACTTCTCCCCCAGTGGGAGGGAGAGGTGAAGGCCAAAGGGTAGATTAATCTTGCTATATCATATGGTCTTGATCTTAAAAATTTCTCTGCATGTTTAGCAGAAATCACACGCACAATGGGGAGACTTTGAAAAGATCAGGAGCCAGAGCAGATTAAGATGAAATGGGGCCAGATCCAAAAAGCCGTCAACCTCCCACCCTTTCCTGCAGACTCCCATGTGGGCAGGAGATTGTTTCATGGCTCCGAAGTGCTCGTCTATGCTGAGCTCATTGATGAGTGCTCTCGCTCCCTGTGTCTCTAACAGAGAAGGAGTTTTGACTTCTCCTTACACAGCAGTATGAACTGCAGCTGTGGACACACGTCTTTGTAACCCCTTTTACTTTGTGGCCCCAAATTAATGTGCAGAACCTAGCTGATCCAACCACACCAAAAAAACAGATCCATACCTAACCATAATAGAAATAGGATTTTTAAAAAGCAAAAGAAATAAGAAATGTTGTTACCTATTTTAAACAAGTAATTTAAAAAAAGAAGACGGGATCGAGCAGATGATCAGGTTACTGCAGCTTACCCAGTTGCTGAGTGTCAGCTGAGTCAGAGCAATTATCTGCATATATGCATGGTAAAAAAATGAGTTAATGCAACATGTCTTAGCTGAGCCTACAATAGAAGAAGATTAAATTTTGTGCACATGCACAATTTCTACAGCTGAGCTGATGTGCGATTACTTTTCAAGCTATTGAAATTGCTTGTATATGTGAGCTTTAAAGTCTATCAAAC
Source organism: Pseudopipra pipra (assembly GCF_036250125.1). Taxonomy (NCBI): domain Eukaryota; kingdom Metazoa; phylum Chordata; class Aves; order Passeriformes; family Pipridae; genus Pseudopipra; species Pseudopipra pipra. The sequence goes on from NC_087550.1 coordinate 51,314,862, forward strand.
CAGCAAATAATTAAGAATTTAAAAAAAGGAATTTAAAAGGTTATAAAATAATCTATTTATTTAATGAGTGACACAATGACAAAAAAGCAAGAAGGACCCCTAAAAGTTATAAATGCTGTTTTAACCATTGATCTGAAACCTCAAATGCATTTGTATTGAAAATTATTTTACTAATTTGCTTTTAGAACAGCTAGGTGGAAAAGCATATGTTCATTCACATAAATCTCACAGCAGTGTTTTCACTCTCTTTCAAGATAAAAGATAATTTGTTCCATGACTTACGATCTCACTGACTTCCCATATTGAATTAGGCATCTGAAACAACTCCTATCATCCTGCAAATTATTATTAATATGGTAGCATACATACATACATTGACTGATACCTTTTATTTGAATTCATGGTGGGTGAGGATAACACAATAATTTTATGAGAGAGGGTTATACGTCCACTAATGACAAACTATTACAAACATTCACTCAGTACTTTCATGCAAAGCATGCCAAACACACACAAGTACATAATTCCCAGTTTTACACTGGCACAACTATTGCATTCTGTTACTTGAGAGAAACCTTGTGTGAATCAGATGCTGTGCTCCCCGTTCTTCATTATGAAGAGCAATTCAACAGACACTTTTATAGTTGCTGCTGTAAACATCTACTTCAGTTCTCCTTATCTATTCCTGTTACTTTTTTCCCTCAATTTCCTAATTAGATGACTTACATTTGTTTGCTCTTTCACTATTACCCTATAAAACTCTACCATTCAAGTTATTACTCACTAAACTAGGCAGAACTCTTTCTTCTTCCCCATAAAGTTTCCCTGCAATCATAACTCCTTGCTACTTTCCCTCTAATATTTAGATGTGCTTGAATGAAATGCATTGGCTTGTACTAATGCAATGCATGTGTTTACAGAACACAGCAGGCACATATTCCATTTTCAAAAGACATAACAAAGGAACAGCTATTTATGAAAGTTTCACTGTTTGTGTTTCTCGCTTCCTCTTTACCCCCCACCCCATCCCAGAGTCCAACTAGAACATCTGGGTGAACTGGATTAAATAATGAACTCTTTGTTTGAAGAAAATTCACAGGAAACGTTAAACTTCTCTTAAGACTTGAAAAGTTACTGCATGGGAGCCAGGACAGGAGAAAGTCAAGGAGTCAAATGGAGAACTGTGGTTCTTCAGGATAGAAATGTACATGTATCACTCAGATGTGTGAAGTTCTACCACAGACACCAGAGTCCTGGTGAAGTATGCAGCAGCAAACTCACATGGCAACATTGGGATCCTCTGCACCTCTTCTCCTTGAAGGAAAAGTCAGGGCTTTTGTGGGTGAACTGTAGGTCAAAGGAGACTATAAAGAATTTGGTCTGGTCTGTTATCTTTGTCTATCTCTGCACAACTTTCTACATGTCAATGTATTTCAATAGGGTGTATGCTACATTTTCTTTTGCTAAACTACACCACAGAGAGAATAAAGTAGATAATAAAACCCAGAGAAGTTATACAAGAGGTGTTTTTCCAGTTCAGTTTGGCGAGGAAGCTTTTTATACCAATAGAACTCTACATGGACCCTAGGTTTAATACAATGCAATGCTTTTTATTACTATGGCAAATGAGCAATTAATTTCATTGTAATGTGAAGGTTAACTTAAGTAATATGGAAAGTTCTACGGCATAAATTTTAGATGTAAGCATTGGTTTATGGTTTTGATTTTTTTTAAAATCTGCATAGATCCAGTCCCCAAAGTTAACTGTTAATCTTCTATATCTGGACACAATTGTACCCAACAAAAGATTTCTAGAGACGTAGCTATCTAAATATTTTATGGCTCCCCTAGCAATTTGAAATGGAAAATGAATCTCTATGGAAGCAATAGAATTTGAGCACAGCAGTGTGCTGCTGATCACCACATCTTGAGCATAAGCTATTTTTTCTTTATGTACGTAGGGGGTGGGAAAATATGTGGTGATTTTACTGTATTGGTACTATAGAAGCGGAGAACACCTACATAAAGCAAAAGCCTTATGCCTCGCTTATCTGGATTTATTCTACAACCAACTAAGCGACAAAGGAGACAAGGGACACTCTTATCTGCTTTCCCCTTTTTCATCTTACATGGAAAGAATATTAAACCAGTTGGTTTAAGCTGTTATCAGATACAGGACCTAGACTCACATTGTAAGACTCACCTCAAAAACTGTCAGCTGCATGACCTGAAGATGAGCCATGTTGCACATAGTAATGAGAACCCCTGCACTCATCCTAGTGAAGCTTGAGTTTCCCTACGCTGGGAAATTTTTTCTGCAAGTTCACCTGATCAAAAACCTAATTTTGCACTGTTGTTCAAGTACACCAACATGAAAAAGAGAGCTATATATTTTGTCCTCAAATTCTAGGAAGCAATGCAGAGAGGCTGCAGCAAAGGATTCTTTTAGCATATGCATCAGTAAAGAAAATTTATTCTCAAAGCATGCTATAAAAGAAAACCAAGAAGTAATCCAGTCCTACCAATTTTTTCCATCTTCTTCTACAAAACTGTCTCCCTCATTTCTTTCAAATTTCTGTACAAATATCAATTTTGTATCTGTACATCATATTGAGTACCCAAAAAAAACTGACAGAATTGGTTTAGCAGATAGCCTTCTTTTAATACTATATCTCATATCCTAGCTTTTATGATTTCCATAATTAAATGGCCTTGAGCTATTTTCCACTTTACATATATGATCTACAGGGCTAAATGTCTTAAAAGATGAAACAACAGAAAGCAGACTTTTCACAGTTTATTTCACCCTCCAAATATTTTTAGACTTTTTTTAAAAACAGCAGATGTTTAATATGCACACTTCAGTGCACATTCTCGGCTTGTACATCTTGACTTCAATTGAATTATCATGAAGGAATTATGACAATATATATTAGCTGATGATGTTTCTCTTGGATTGTATTTGACCATTCACAAACTTCCTAACAAGACTTCCTATTTTCCCCATCTTTTCCTAAATAAATTATCCATAAATTTCTGCAATGAAATTTTAGGTTTGTTTTAACTATGTTGATCTGATTTCTTTTTTTTACTCTGAACAGAACAAGAAAAATGAAATTTGGAAATAAGCCTTATTTAAGGGGTAGGAGTGCCTAAATACCACTCTCCTCAAACCCAAACTTGTAATCAAGTTTCCGCTTTTTTTGACAGTGAGTTTGCTTGTACCATAAGCAACGCCACCAGCATAAGTAGGAAGTCCTAGTGGTCACTCCAAACATATTAGACCACCAAAGTCAAAGCACAGAAGATAACAAAGGCCAATATAATTTGAGTTACAAGAAGAAAAAAAGAAAAGATTGAAAGACTTTAATGTAACAGTTTCTCCCATTAATATAAATATATATTCCTATAATTCCATTTTCACATTTGTAACAAATTAGTTTTTGTCAGTAAAAAGAAAGGAACACAGGATACTTTTGTTTCAAAGATCACTAATATTTTAAAATTAAATGATCTAAAACTGCATTCCTGAGAAAATTCCAGGACACAGAAGCTTTCACTCAGTAACAGTTTTAAAGAATATCCTTAACTCAGGCAGAAACAAAAGTATTGTCTACCAGCATCTTACTACATCTTGAGGCTTATTCTGTCTCTCCCCTCCCTCCCCTCTTCCCTAGGACTAGGTGGGGGTTGGTTTGGTTTTGAGACGATACGCTGAAGTAATAAGAGAGTAGGAAGAGAAACTGGAAGAGGAAAATATAGGACCTAATGGTGAAGAAGTTACTCTGGAAAGCATGATCAACTATGTAAAATCTGAAAAGGGTGAAAGAAAAGAAGATGCAGCCAATGCTTGGTGAACCAGCCAGGAATGGACAACTAGGAAACCCTGAGAAATCACATTTCATGGGCTGGAAACAACACAAGTAACACTGGGGCTGCAGCTGGATAGCAAGCAAATGACCATAGAGAATCTGAGAAGATTAAATGAGAGGAAGTCCACCAGTGCCAGCTGTAAGAACAGTGGTGTCCTGGATAAGGAGTCACAGTGTAAGACTAGCCTTTTACATTTCCAAGTTAAGAAGACTGCAAGCATCATGTTTTCTAGTGCTATTCTTGTTATTATAGCAATTTAGCTCAATGTATCTTGCTTTTAAAATGACCTTTTCTTAAAAAAGTTTCAAGCTATCTAAAACTTCTCCCCCTCCAAAAAGTTCAAAAATATTTTAATAATACAAGTATTTCTTTTCTTTGTTTTTACCATACTTCTAGGTCTTGACAACACATTAAAATTTTTTGAACATTTTCACAGAATTCTTTGACATAAAAGATGTTCAATAAATTCTATTGTGTTGCATTTTTTTCTAATTTTGCTTTGATGATTTAGATGTTCAAACATCTCCAAGCACCTGACTTCTGTGAGGATTTAAATCCTCAGGCTAATGACTGCAGGATAAGTCCTAGATGGCACATTTGTATCATTATCCAGACATCATGCTTTACTGATATCCCAATGTAAAACATGCAATGCTTTTCTTGCTTTGGTAATTAGTACCACTATTTAAGATAATTTTTTAAAATAAAACAGCAATTTTAAAATTTTGTACTTCTACTGAAGTGCATGTCAAGAGATGTACATAGAAACACCAAATTATTCTTTTCTGTGACTCATATTTAGCATATTGCCACATTTAAAAGGTAAGATATTTGGTGCCAAGAACTTTTGTTTCTTCACAGCTCATGTGTATAATGTTGCCTACACCACATCATGAGCCCTCTTTTCTACTGCAAAACACATTACTGAGATTATATTAAGTGCAATATTACAATTCACTTCAACTGAACATTCAGTTCAATGTTACAGTTGAAGCTGCTTGACACCTCCCATTATAAAATGTTATTTACCAGTTGCTTATAAATCTTCATGAACACTTTAACTATGGATTGAAATCTTCCATGTTTATTGTCTGTCCTCAGACTGACTTACCCAACTTATAAGTCCTCAACTGATTCCCAAAAAGTTAGAGCAGGTTAGAAGAAAGTTTATTTGTCAGGTTAAAGAAACTAGAGGAAGCAGGACTGGAACTTCCCACACACTAACTGATTCCATAAAACTTCTCTCTAATGAGGTTCAGTTTTTCTCTGATTTATACAGCTATGCAGAAAAACAACAGTATGGCAAAAATACAAACCTCTAGAAGTGTTTTCATGTGATTAAAAGCCTTCTTTAGAAGTCTTCAAACCTTACAGAGATACTTTCTGAAGATCCTGCCTGCATCATGGAGGATCCATCTCCTCTATAGTTTCTGCCCACTGCCCTCACGTTTGGGTGGGCCATGTTGTACAGCCACCACTGAGCATCTCTCACTTTGAGCTATCAAGTGAGAAGCAGGACTTCCTTTCCAATTTTCCCTTCTGATAGTCTGAGGCTATGGTTGTTCCATTAGGGAAAGGAGACCTGAAGACTCACTGTCTCATATTCTCATTGTTGTCCTGTGAGGGACGGCAGAGGAAGGAGGAAAAAGCCATGCTGAAGCAGTGGGGGAGCCAAAGAGTAATGAATTAAAACATAGTCTGAATTCGCTAATGTTTGTGGGTCTGATTTATTTAATATATGCACAGTATATTAAATAAATATACTCTCCAGTTTAGATTTGGAGAGGTTTTTCCCTTTTCTTTTTAAGTTGAAACACTTTGCTTGATTTTTTTCATATGAAGAGATGTTTAGAAATAGTAAAATTTTACCAAATACCAAACACTAAAGAAACAAATTACTTCTAATCTTAAAAAAAGCAAAACAAAACCTAACTGCAAAAAGACGTTCTGATAAGGCAAGTGCAAATCAATAGATCATTAAAGGAATAAAATTCCTAAACAATGGAATCTGTATACTGGTGATTAAAGTCTTATTCCCATTTGTGTACGCATACACACATATGTCTATCCAGAAGGTATTTTTAGTTCTTTCCTTATACTGTCTCTGCCCTTACAATAGTCCAATTTTATCTATTTCCACACATAATTTCTATTTCTGCCTTTCTCTATCACAGACCACGCATTACCGCTCAGTTGCTTACAACATGAGGGTAGAGGAAAACATGTGAACTGATTGATTCCTTTGGAGAAATTTTGAAGATAGAGAAGGCAGGCTAAAAATTTTTAGCATGAAATTTCTTGAGCATGTAGCTCCAATGGCTTCTCACCAATATTTCTAAACAACATGTATTATCCCCCGTCTTGTGACAAGGTGAGCCAGCAAAGATGAGACCACTTTCCTTGGGCAAGGGGTTATATTCTAAGGCAGTACAGCTTCAACACTGTGCCTAAAGCACACCAGTAAATGCTTCACCACATTTGATAATCTTTTGGCATCTTACAGCACAGATAATATATGCAAATACTGGAAAAATTAGCAACAGTTTTAAGATGTATAAACCAACATCTACTTAAACAGAATTCTTCTAACACCCAATTTAACTGTCCCCAGACAATTATGCTTTTATTTTGCCCCTGTTTATCTGTGAAGTTATGGTTTCTAGCTAACCTATGCATTGTTTTACACACCCAAAGATCAGATATTTAAGTCTGAGATTTTAATTAGTGCTCTGTGGCTTTGAAAAACCCAGGAGATACATAATATTGTTTCATTGAATTTCATTTTTCCTTCTTCATTACTGGGTTTGCAGATCACAGGCAACTTTAAAGAAAATGAGGCCAACTTCAACTAGACTAGCAATGATGGCACGCACTTATTCTGCCTAGTTAGGCACTTCTAATACACACAATATGTGGCATCTAAACGCTTTCCAAGTGGGAGACTTGACAGCAATGCTACTTCTAATGATAAATGCACAGCAAGTGTATGCTGCAGTAGGAAGAATGCACTCAAACTGTTAAAAATCTTGTTTTGGGCTGAGGATCTTTTTTTCCTCTCACTTCTCATGTTCTCAATGTACGCACAGTTGCTGTGTCAGAATTTCCCCTCATGGTAAGCACTAATTACTTTCCATTGCCCATCCACCTAACTGCATCATCAGGTTAATCAGAAGAAAGGTAAGTAGTATCACTGAAGAAAGATGTGAGGCAGAAGTCTTATGGGTGAATCCAGGAAGTCTATTTCACACATGTGTGGGAGGACAGGAAAAGAAAGCTCTGGAAAACATGGTGGAAACTGGCCACCAAAGTCAGGATTACTTGTGGAAGTGCAGATAACATTAGGAACTGTTTAGAACAAAGGTAGGTTCTCTTAAGGGATTTCTGGGTCATTTAAGGGAGAATTATGTTCTAATATCATTCAGAAAGCATCCATTATGTGCTTATAAGAGAAATGCATTTAAAAGTTTTCCCTGTTATCTGTTGAGAAGAGAAACTACTCATCTGAAATCTCTGTCATAGCCAACATGCTAACATGACCTTATTTGTCATGGACATTCTTTATCAAATTATGTCCACAAGTGACTTTTTTTCCAAACTTGCCATATAAGCAGAAAACATTTTTTCATAAGGTTGATCTCTCAGGAAAGCAGGAATGTTCCTACTGAACTATTCTATTTTTTCTTGAACATTAATCTCAATGTGAAATTCATTGTTTCATTCAAATATATAAAGAGTATTTGAAGAGCTAATGTGAAAACACAGATATAGGTAGTGTTATACATCACAGAAAGCTGGTCTGTTGCCATACATTTGAGAGCTTGGAGGAGGTGTGTCCTTATATGCTCTAATGATAAAGTAAAAAAGCCCACAGGATGTCAATGTTCTGGGACAGCAACAAAAACTATACAAGTTGTTTTCAAACCAATAATTTGAAACACGAGTTATGAGAACATGAGCACTTATTGAAATCTCCCACATTACTGTTTTGCTGGAAGAGAAAAGGCTGCTGCCCTATACTATGCAGGCAACACTCTCCCCCAAAGGCAAAAACTCCAAAAAGCTACATGGCTGTAATTTAATGGAGACTATTTACGTGCTTTAAAAAGGAAACTTTACCTACATTCAACTGTAGCAGTATCATTTCAATAAGTAACTATCCACTGAGCTTCAATAAAAAATCAGGCATTATACTAACTGAAGATCACTGTTTACTTAATGTATATGAAATGTCTAAGTTCATTGACAACAGGAAAAAAAATACCTAGAAACACAAAATTGAAAATACTGGTGTAATTAAGGAGCTATGACTATTGTGACTTGCGTAATGATGAAGTTTGCTGGGGCTGGATTGTCATTTTCAAAGTTTAAGGTTCCTTCACTCTTGAAGTGGTTTTACAGATGCAAAACAGATTTCCAAGATTGTGGTCCACCTGGGTGATGAGTGATCAAGAGCACCTGCAGTGGTGCTCCATTACGTTACCTGGCAATTAGGACACTAAATTAAAGAGATGACAATTAAGGTTTAATGTCTGTATATCTTTTGCTTATAAATGATGGTGGACACAGACACTGCAAACTATCCTAAGAAGGAATGAGCTGAATGGAAGTGCTTTTTCTCCCTGATGCATGTCCTTACTTACTAGACTGTAGACACATGCACCTTCTTACTTCTTCTTCAGTTTCATGTTTCTTGCATTCCTGCATGCAAAATATCAGGACACTTGTTTTGGAGGCAGAAAATGTGGACCAGTGCCAATAAGAATTAGCCTATTTTAGCCTACCAGGAAGTCACTGTTTTTGGTACCTTGTATAGCTCAATAAATATGCAAGTTTTTAGGCTAATTACAGATTTTCCCATGGCAAGAATATCAAGCATCTTGAAATCCTGCCAAAAATGTTGGCTGTTCTGTGCTACCTTCCTATGTACCTACAATACTTACCATGAAACTATGGCTATGTTTACTTTGCATTTCTTGCAGGTTTTCCTCTCATCTTATCCTTTACCAAACATCATTCATCCATCCATCCATCCATCCATCCATCCATCTAAAACAGTGTTATTATCACAGCAGGGGGTTGAGAGGGTCACCTCTTTTTACACCATGCCTCTGACTTTCCTATGAAAAGCTGTATCCAACTCTAGACCAATTCACCAATCGCCAGTCACACACTTCTCTAAATAATGCAATTACTCCAAATTCTAACCTGTGTAACTGGTATGCATTTGGTTTTGGTTGGCAGGGACATGTAAGTAGGTGTAGATTGGTTGTAACAAGTAGGAAAAGGAGATGAAAAATTTGAAGCTTTGAGGAAGAAAATAGAGGAGTTTTAAAAGCCGTATCTTTGTTCAATTTGAACGCAAGCTGTTATATAAGTGTCTGCTGCAGTAGGTTTGGTTTTAAAGAAAGTTAAAGAGGCACACGCTGGCTCTCTTGCAGCAAATAGAGTTATTTAACATACCTCAAGGAATTCAAAATATTACAGACTGATTTTTGTCTAATTAGTGCCTCAAATCTGCCTGTAATAGGAGTACTGAAAGTTAGCAGGCAGTAATTTTTAAAGAACAAAACTATAAACTGATGTTGCCTGAAGAGTAAAAACCACCCGGTATTATAATGGCTTTTTAAAATTACAACAGCACTTGGCAGCCCCTTCTTCCCCCCCCCCAAAAAAAAAAGAATGCGTTCAGTATAAAATACTAATGATTTAGAATGGTTTTTAGCAATTTTTCACACACAGAAGAAAAAGTACTGAACTGTGACGTAAGAGAAATATCAAACCAACCAGGGCCTAAGGAATCTACAAATTATACAGGAAAAAAAGACAAAATTGGAAATTCAAACTTACTACAATACAGACCTCCTCAACAGTTACTTTTTACAGAAAAAATCCACACGCACCAAACAATTAAATACAGCAGTCTTACTAAAGCAAAGCACTTTTATATGCTGCTGTTAAATCAATATTCACACCTGGACACACATGCCTCACACCATGAACTGTGCTGCAACATGGGCAACAAAACCCACCTGTCATCTAAAGGCACATACAATTGCCAGCCCACCCACATTTTTGCTTCTTCAACCTCCACAGTGGTACCTCCAGACTTACCGCAACATTGCTCTACCTATCAACAGAAAACACAGAAATTAGCCTCCCAAGTTAAAAAATGCCAAGGACTCCAGGACTATGTCTAATTCAAAAATCCCTAAGCAGCTTTTGCCCCTAATATTAATGGGTTCTCCTTGAATGCTATCTGGTTCAGGCAATTAAATTTTACTATAATTATTTAGATAAAACTAAAGTAAACAGGCTGAGTCATCCTTGCAATAGGCTAACACTGGGATATTGGGAAAATGTGGCTTTACTAAGAACATCTGCTAATACCACAACGCTTACTGAGGTGTGTAAAGTCCTAGTGACATTTCTTTTTCTGAGAAAGTTTAAATAATTGCAGATTGAAAATGCATGTTAGGTTGGAAACAACCCATGAAACCATCTTTCATTCTGTATATCACAGCATACTTCTGAGACTGGTCTGAGGAGTGTTTTGAAGTTTACACATGAGTTTATTCACAGATTGATGTTCTCTCTGAAAACTCAAGGAGACTATTTTTATTCAACGTGGAAAATCAGATCAATAAAAAATGACAGACCAGTTTTACTAATATCAGGCTTTTTGCTTTACAGGAAGGTGCAGAGCATTGAATTCTGTCACTATCTTAATAGTATATACAAACTTGTTTTTTCCTCAACAGTGACAGGTCTTACTTGTACATAATGAGTTTTGCAATTGATTTAATGTAACTTTCATTTCTCCAAAGATTCTGATTAGACAGGGGGCTTTTCCCCCATGACATATTTCATTTTTGCTGAATATAGAGGCCAAAAAATTGAAATAGTATATTGGTCATTACTACACTGTATCATGACTTCAGTTCATGGTGTTTTGTTTGTTATCGTTTCTTGTTCTTTTTTTTTTTTTTTAATCTCCACATCTGGCTAAAAACTTTACTCAAAATCAGCATAATTTTGGCAAATGTGACTGTGAATACTTCCATGCCTAGGTTTTGGTATAGACATCTTTGCTAACCAATTCTTTCTAGGCTTTCCCTTTTCTGCCAGTTGACTTTGGACCCTTATCAAAATATTTTGGACAGATGCAAACCTAAGACAGCTTTTGGCTTGCTTTCTGGTTGAAACTCCAGATCTCCTCCAGTGTTCAAGTCCCCAAACTCTTAAGTCTAATTAACTTCACTAATTATCTCAAATTTTCAAACTGTTCTACCTTAATATAAAAAAAATCCCTTAATTATTGGACTGCTTTGGTTTTCTTTAATCTTCTATTCAACATGAATGAAATCAATATATGATTACAATATCTAATGTTCTTTATAAGATGGCTTTTTTGTAATATCATTATTCTTAACAGCACTATGTCTAAATCAATAAACATTCCCAGTTAGCATTAGTAGCATTTTATCTGCAAAATGCATCTAGGAAGTTTAACACATCTCATAATATTTTACTATGTCTCCCACTGGTAAAAACTACACAGCTATCTGTCTGCATCTAGTCTGAGCTATGATCTCAGTAGACTCCCATTAGAATCTCAGGAGAGAGGTCCTCCCCAAAGTGATTTGAAAAAAATATCAATTCTATCTTATTTATGTAGGTTTGTCCTTATTATTAAATGCTTAAGTATGAATTTAAAAATTCTATTTATAATTACAATTTCAAGCAATTTATTTGATCCCAAAGTTCTGCTCCCTGTTGTATATTTCCCATGGTTTCCCAATTTACATTTTTCTAAGCAGAAAACAATATAGCCTATCTTACAGACCTGCAAGAGAGCAACTGCTATGCAAAAATAAGTCTGTCCTATTTTCTGAAATCACTTATTCTGTAGATGTCAGTATGTGCTTGCAGAACAGAAAGAGCACGTAAAGTTAAAGACAGAAATAATTTGTATAAAGCTTCATCAAATTTGTTCTCTTCCAGGATTTTTTTTTCTTCCTGAACATCGTGTCCTCATCAGAAACTGCCTTGCTCTGGAAGTTGTCTTCCTTTTTTTGGTAGACAATCTTAACAGTTCTAAGTAGCTGTGAAAAAAATTCTCTTTTCTATTCCAGGGTAACAGGAAACACTAAGCAATTTAAATTTGTTTGTCTTCTAACCACTCTCCACTCTATAAAGAATAATTAGCAATCTTCCAAAAACTTCCCTTGACCCAGATTCCTCAGTTGAAAGAATGAAATCTCATGTTAGCCCCCTTCTTGCTTCAATAAATTTTAAGTCCCTAGAAAATTTTCTTCCAAAAGGAAAAGAAAAAAAAAAAGTGTTACAATTCCTCTGGAACAAAATTTTAAAAGCTCTGACTGAAGAATAAAAGAACCCAAATCAGAGCTCCATGACCCACCACCTACGGGTATTCAATTCCATGGCAACATGAGACTTCCTAAAGATTACTCAGCCTTATATTACTTTATGCATATTATTAGCATCCAGTTCTCCTGCAGGGAGCTATGCTATGAAAATAAGTTTATTCAAAGGTGACTGTTCACAGAAGCAACCTGAACTGTCAGGTAAGACTCTTGAGGTTTTCAGTGGGAAATTTCTGTAGGTTGCATTTTGAAAATAACAGCACTGAACCACTGTTGAAGCCTATATAGTGAGCCATCAGTTTTGCAGTGCAGAACAACACAGCCATTATACAGAAGTCTTCTATTGGCCTTTATACTTGATATATTTCTGTCTGTATACACACCATCTCACTAAAGGTGGACGAGTATATAAACATGAATACCTATCACTGATGTATTCCACTTTCTGATTTTATCACTTTGAAATATTATCCAGCTTGTGTCTGATTCTCTCTCAGCTGTTGTACTAAAGTTTGTGTTTGATAAGACTTTAAAAAAAAAAGTCTTAAGTATTAAGATAAGTATTAAGGATAAATATATTTTCTTCATATGCCTTTGCAATGTTTTTATTTTCTAAAATCTAATGAACTCTGCATTTTGATAATTTTTCTCTTTTTGAAATATTTTGCCAGTATAAGAGAATCTGTGGACAGCTCTGGCACTAAAAAAGTGTACACTTACTCAAGACATGACAAAACTCCAGATATAGGGCGTGTATCTAGAATGGAAAGCAGAAAATTGAAATGGTAAATTTAACAAGTCAGTCCAATTTTATTGCTGATGAGTAGAGTCTAATCTCAATATAAAATCTCTGATACAACACCCTACCCAACAAACAGGCAGGTCTCCAGGGCACATCCTAGTACTGTTTAGCAGACAACATAGTTTGTTCAGGTTCTCAAATTGAATAATAAAGCACCGATCCTGTAAGAACTACTCATCTCCAAGCTGTCTCATACCAACTGGAGAAAATGGGACTATGTTGTTCACCCAAAAGATCTCCTGCAATAGAACATCGTTTCAGAAATTGATCAGATCCTCACAGTTTCCGGCATTGGAAATGATCTACAAACTGTAGACAAGCATACTTGTCAAGATTACTAACACTGTATGCTCCATTTTACCAGCTAATTAACAAGACAAGAAAAGTATAGATAAACATATGGAAAAGGTGATTTCTAAACATCTCGGATGGTAAACTACTCTATGCTTGTCACCAAACTACTTAACAACTTGGTGGAGGAGGTTATAATATACAGCCACTATCTGCTACTTCCATCATCACTGGAAAAGTAAAATGTAAAGTCTCTCCTAAAATGAATTTAAAGGAAGCTGCTATTTTGGCAGCTATCATCTTCTGAGTATAAGACTGAATACACAAGCTCAAAACTAACCTATGATCTAGAATGGAGTATTATATAAATGTGGAATAGGCTCAAAAGCTGTATAATAAATCAACTTCCATGAAAAAAGAGATATGAGACAGTCAAACTAAGAGCTTGAGTCCCAAGATCTACCCTGTTATGTCTATCAAATTTCTGTGTTTCTTTCCCAGAACTAAAAGTTTGTTTGTAAAACTGGTCAGAAACATTGGAATTGCACTTTCTACATCTGAATATACAATTGAGATGTTCATAGTTTGGGAAAATAGCTTAAAATGTTTGTAAGAAATATCTTCTCCTGGACCACCCGATTAATCTAAATGTTTGCCTGGCAAGATTCAACTCAGGAAGTTACAACACAAAAATAAAATGAAAGAGTAAAAATATCAAGCTATACAAAACCAATAAATACATTCTGTCTACTCTGTTATTTACTATTTAATAACATTACCAGCTATGATTAAAATCCCTTGTACATTAAGATAATAATATGGATGATGTTTAATAACAATTTTTCTTTCGTTTGAAACAAGCTGAAGTTTTATATTATAAATTCCCAATATAAATGCAATTTAATTATTACGCAAATGTTATTGAGGAAATCCTTGATATTTTTGAATGCAAAATTTTTAGCACTTTCATATGCTAAATGAGCCTTACCGTGGAAAAACATTGAAGAAATATGCACACTCAAACCTCCTTATGCAAATGAAATGGGAATTTCCACCAGTTCTAATTTATTGGATGGCGTTTCATTCATGCTATTTTTAACAGAGAAAGCAAATACTGCAGAAAACATATTGAAGAACATTTGGTTCAATGAGCAGAATGAATAAGCATTAATTGCAGTCTTACTGTTTGGCTAGTTTCAATGAGAGACTGTTTTATAAGTTGTAAGTGATCATGATGTTTTCTGGTTATACATATAGACAACTTTTTCACAGCAATGTGGATGAAAAGGAATAACTATGCAAATATACATGCATGCATGGTGAGGAGGTGGGGAAAAGGAAAGAAGAGAGATGCACTTCACTGTAAATCTGGACTGGAAAGTACATATGTAATCTTCTTGAAAGCTCTAATGTCCTTATTTGTATCTATAAATCTGCCAGCTGGGTGGAAGCAAAGATTTATGATTTAAGTGATCAAACTTTCCTGCTAGAGATGCTTAGGCAGAAAGGTGAGAAACAATGTTTCAAATAAGTAGACCTATGAGACACACGATAGAGAATATTCAAAGCAAATAGCTTGCAGACAACAGATAAAGAAGTGGGCTTATGTAATCAAGAACATCTATTAAAAAGGCATATATTAAGAGAAATCCTACACAGAAAAAACCCTGAAGTTCTGTGAATGCATTTTTCTTATGAACAGCTCATTTGACTCAAGTGTTACTACAGATTTTATTTAATGAACACCACATGATATTATATTAACAGCCACCTGATGATCACGCTAACAGCCTGTTATGAGTATTTACTGAAGATCAGTATTCACTTTTTAAAAGTTTAACACAACAGAAACAAGTGAGTCACTCACACGCTGCCATATGGCCGAGTACTTCCACGCAGCCTGAGCCGAGATGGGCACATGGGCCAAGGGAAGAGGGGATGTACTTTCAGCACAGCTGGATACGAGTGGTCTCAGTGAGGGGATGTAGTTTTTCGCAAGTTGTGAAACTATCACACACTACTGGATAAATGAGAGACCCTATTAATGTCATTATTGTCAGGAAGGAAATGAGGACAACTAGTCGTGTGTCAAATGGGAGGGAGCTGAGAGCACTCTGAAATTGTCTGCAGCCCTATGAAAGGGTGGAGATGAAAATGGAGGTCCTGGAGTAGGAAAATAAAGGGGGCATTGGATGCAAATCCACCAGAAAAACAACTTCTTTTCTTCTACCCTTTCTGAATCACTAGTCTAAATGGTACATACAGCCAGAGGACTGGTCCCTCCTGCCTTAGTTTGTTTCTGCTTCATACATAGAATATCTGTCTCCAAGGCCAAGAAGCTGTTGACATTTGAAAGTATCACACCGCAGTGGAACATTTTATATTTATGCCTCTGTTGAAAGCAAACTTATATCTCAAAGTCCCCAGAATCCACCATTACTTTCCAATTGCCAAAGCACGAGTTTTTGACGAGGGCAGAGTAAGTCAGCCAGCATGCTCTCCACTCCTAAGTTCAGCCAAAAGCTGCTTAACACATCAGTCTCTGTCCTATAAATCAGGGTAGACAAGGACTATAACTTATTTCCCCTTCCTCCCTCTTTTAGGAAGGACAGATTAATGAAAGTTAGGGTAACATGACAGTTATTAACAGGGATAAACATGATACTCCTGACCTTAACCACAGTTATTGGATCAGATGCGTGTGCATGCCTCCATGCGCTCACGCACGCGTGTGGACATCACAGGACTCAGATTTTCCTGGCAAGTTGTCTGCTGCTGGCAAGATGAAGCAGTAACACTGCTGGCACAGAGATGCTGAGCAGAGGACTAACACAGGCCAGCAAAGTCAAAGTGAAATTAGGTTTCAAAGATTCCAGTCTTAATTTCCCCCTAAAATAGAGTAATTCTCATCATTGTTTCCATCACAGTAATATGTGATTTGGACAAGCAATCTGCAGTTGTTTTCACATCCAGACATTCTATATTGGTTACACTCTACTTGGAGGCAGAGACACTGGCTTTGGCCAGCTGAGACTGCAGCTTTTGTATATATGATGCGTCTCAGTATGTGATGAAGTCTGCCATACTTAGGTTTGTGCAACTCTTAAGCTTCCAAAGCACTCAGCCAACATTAACTGAACATAAAAATTAATTAAATTTTAAAAAATTTAAGTCTGATACTACCAGCCTCAAAAACTCTCTTATTTTACAGTGCTAAGAAAGAAATATGTGTATAAGCCAAGGAAATGTTCTCATTTATGGCCAATCTCATGAGTTATTTATATTGCTAAATCCTATTTAGATGCCTAAATAATAGCGGATTGCAAATATTTTTGTGATCATGGCCCTTAGACCCTAATCTCTGCCAAGACACAGCTGAAGGCTATAGAAAACCATCCTCTGACCTCTTTGAAAACTGAACAGTCATCAGTTAAAGAAAACGTGATTTTTGGGAAAGTTTCCAAAACTGCAAGCTAACAATGTCTGAAGCAGCCACTGCCATACTCTATAATAAGGAATTTTTCTTCTTACAAGGTGGCTGATGCAATGTGTCCTTCATTAAAATAATGCTTTTGTGCTTACACTTCCCACACAAACTTGCTACAAAAATAGCATCACTACTGATGCTTGACAAACAAGGAGTATTTATTTCTTAATTTTATGCTCACTCACATGCATCTTCATGTCCCATTTGCAGTTTTCTTGATGGAAGTGTCTGTGGCTATCGTATCTGTTGATCGCGTCAGATACGGAGATGATTGTTAGGAATTATGATGGGGATAGTTCCTATGGTTTCTGCATTTCATGCAATAAAGTGTTAATATGAAAACCATCTGTACATCAAGGCAGAGAAGAAACTGCAATGTATAGTGCCAACTGCTTGTTTTTTCTCTTTGATAGATCCCTAATTAACTGACTTTTTTTTAACTGATTGCTAAAGGGATATGCAATGCCTCTTCCTGAAAGACATAAAACAGAGAAGGGAGATGACATAAAGAAGGAACACACACCCTTCTTCAAGGACAGGTTTGAGCCTGAAGTCAAAGCAAAGAAAAGCTGAACTAATTGTTCAGCCAAAGAAAAGAAAATTGATGAGGCTCTTGGAAGCCCACAGATCTTTTCAGAGAGAAAGGAATCATCTGTTTCCCATATTCACAGGAGATAAGAAAAGTAGCAATGGGTTTCATTTATAGCAAGGTAATCTGGGCTAAGATAGCCAAAAAACAGTGAGAAGGGTTCACCACTGGCATAGAACATCCCCGGAGGCCACAGATTCCTCCTCATCATAGGCATTAAAGGGGTTTGTTAGACAAGCATGTCAGAAATGAGATGGGGAATGGTAATCCCACACTTACATGGGGAGATTGATTCACTGACTTCTAGGTTGGCTTTTCTAAATTTTTGACTCTTGCAAGAACAAGCCATGGGAGCAGAATAAAGAAAGATGACTAGAGATAATGCAGACTGATGAGTCTTTTGACTTTTCATTTCTGATAGGGTGGAATTAATCTCATCCTTAAAGTTTTTTTCAGCAACTTTATAGACATACAGTGTAGATAAGAACAGCTAAATCAGGCATACAGATGTGTTTACAAAAGCAAACCAGACATTTCTGGAGAATAATTCACATGAATTGTTCGAAACATACACTTTCAACTGAGTTGACCAAACATCTACCATCTATCTTGTCAATAGATCTAAGTTTTATTTATTGGGAAAGAAACCTGCTGTGAATGGCTCAGTTGCAGGTACCTACTCTCTTGATACTTAATGTTAGCCAAAATGAATCCCACAACAGGTTTTCGAATCCCAGAAACTTTGTCTCTTGCTTGCCTCTAGTATAAGGAGTTCTGAACCCAGATCACAAAACAAGGGCATTCTTCCTCACTGAGAAGTAATTCCCAAAAGCCCAGAACCCTGATTGTTTATGTATTTATTCTCTCTCCTTTTCTTTCCCACTTTTTAATTTTGCTGTTCTTTGCTTCTCCAGCTGCAACACTTAAACTGTTATTCTCATCATCTGTCTGAAATGGAAATACTGGAGGGACGTAGTGACCGACTAGCACAGTATTGCTTCATGTTGCTTTTCAGGGAAGCAGAGACAGGCTTTACAAGACTTGCACAGTTGGACAGCACTTCCTAATTATTGTAATGTTTTTAGATTAACTACAAGAAACACACAGACACATTACAATCACACAAATTTCATTTGCTAAGCAAACAAGTTAAAACTCCTTTTTTTGTAATTCTCCAACTCTTGCTCCAATCTCGGAGGAGGTTGACTAAATGTATATCAGTTGGTACATCAGCTAAGAAGTTCTCTGATACCAAACTTCCCAAAAAAGAGAGAGTAAAATTGATGTACACTTTTCAAAGCAATTAGAGACATAGACTGGAATCTGATTTTCCCTCTTTTCTTCACTCCTGCAGTAAAAACAGTCAATGTTCACTGAATCTTTACCTAGTAGAAAAGCAAACACTACTAAAAATAGTTGAAGTTGTATTTTCAGTCTAGATTTTAAGCTTTTATCTTTTTTTTTTTTAAGCTCAGTATAATATGGTTTTAAGCACCAAATTTTTAGAGAAAGATCGTGCTTACTCAAAAAGATGCTGATATGTCAGACAAATAAAGACTAAGGAGATACAAGCTATGTCTGTACTTTGACACGAAACCTCCAAAAAACAGCTATGTACTTCAAAACGGGATTTAGACAAATCTGTTGTCAGTACTTCTTGAGTCAGTGCTGGAAGAACTGCCCTAGAATGCACTGTGAGGAGACACTGGGCTGCTGCCAGCATCACCTTTTAGATAAGAGACACAAGTGAATCCAGACTATGCAGTCAACTACCTGGCCCTCCTCTCATCTAAGGCAAGGACTGCCATGCTGGTCACATAGCCACCTGGGAAACTCCTCTACTGCTCAAATGTCTTCCTTACCTTTCTAATTCCCATCCTAAAGATGTATAAAGCTATTTTTCCACAGTTAGTACATTTTGCCTTGGAGGCAACTACAGCAATTTCATTACTTCAAACAGCAGATCTGGTACACTATTTGATTTTTATTTCCATATTATGAAGTCCTCTTGAGAAGGCAGAATATGTTCTTGCTTCTGTCTGTGCCTGATACCAAATGTCATTCCCTTGCCCAGAAGATACCTCTTTTTTCAGTCATTCTTTAACTCACAATGTCAGGTCTTCACAAGTTGCTGCCTTCTCCTCCTCACAAGCTAATGGAGCATTTGTCTGGATCCAGGTAAACCAAGAAGCCCTTCAGTTTCACAGGTTAGTCAGAGAAATACAATTGCACCATCTTGAATTGTGACTATATAATTGCATCAAAAACAATGATGAAGCGGTGAAGTTAAACAAGTAGGCACATAATGACTATGAAATAGTTACTACTGTAAAGAAATCTTCTCTAACCAATTTTTCAGTCAAGTTTCTCAATTGTAAGGTTTGGGAGCCTGAGAGATTGTGATAAAGGAACACAGTAAATTCAAACAGCAATAAAACTAAACACTAAGAAAGATCTTACAAAAAAGGAGTTTTCCACCAAACACATACCTATTTCCTATGGTATCTGAAACTCAGGCTGAAGTCAAGTTTTATGCTGTATAGGCAGACAGCTTTATTGTTGCTTTTAGATCTTTTATTTTCCATATGTAGAATCAAAATATTTATTCTATTTTGGAAATCAGTTTAGGTGATACAGCTTTAGCTTAATTAGCATGATATGGAAATCTGCCCTCTACTCTGGTTGTAAACATTTTGGAAAATACATCTTCTTACCACTTTCATCCAACAAGAAGTCATCCTGGTAACGGAACTTTTCTGGTCCACATGCAATAAAAATGTCATCATCGCCAAAAAAATCCTGAAGGCACATCACCTGCAAGCAAAAAGGAAAGGAAGACATTGTATGAAATAACCAGAATTGTAACAATAAGTCCCTCTTTGCCTCCATCTCCCTGAAAATTCTTCACTTTTAATGGAATCAGCAGGGCTTCATCTCCAGATAAATTCCAAAGCTGTGTTCTGACCATCTGTTACAAGTGAGAAACAGATTTATGAACACTGCAAGGAAAGATAAGACAAAAAGCCATAACTGTCAGATTTATTACATGATGCATCAACAGGGTTTGAGGTAAATGCCTTCTGTTTGCGCACAAGGTAGCATTAAGTAGTTAGTGGATAATTAATCTGCTTTTGAGCCCACATCTCTATCTTTTGAATGCAATGAAAGAAGGTTAAAACTTTGTATGCAGAATGAAACGTAGTTATTTCAGCAAAATCTCCCTGACAGGGAATGAAATTCATATGTGTGAACTGAGTTTCCCTCACAAACTCTTCCTCTATGCCAGAGTCAATGTGAAGTCTCTTCGAGGGCCCCAAGCTGAACAGGAAAGTCAGATGAGCTGGTAATAATTCTTCCAGAACTGAGTAAAAGGATAATCTCTTTCTTACTCCCAAATACGAACAGTGAAGATTACATTGGTGTACTTTTATGTCCATACATGAGATTACAGAGGAGATCTTATTGCAGACTTTCAGTACTTAAAGGGGGCCTGGAATAAAGATGAGGAAGACTTTTTAGTAGGGTCTGCTGCAATAGGACAAGGGGTAATGGTTTTAAACTAAAAGAGGGTAGATATAAGGAAGAAAATTTTTATGATGAGGATAGCAAAACACTGGAACAGAGAAACGGTAGATGCTCCCTCCCTGGAAGCATTTAAGGTCAGATTGGATGCTCCTCTGAGCAACCTGATATAGTTGAAGATGTCCCTGCTCATGGCAAGGGCATTGGAACTAGGCGAGTTTTAAGATCTCTTCCAACCCAAACCATTCTGTGATTCTATGATTTCCTTATAAAAGCTTTTAGTTCACAAGGCACTACTTAAAAATTTAAGTTAAGGTAATTTCCATACATATGGAATCATATTGAATAATTTAAATCATATTAAAAAAAGAATCAGTGACTACCAAAACCTGACTTTGGGCTTACTGATCCAACTTTGACAAATTTTAAAACCAAATTAGTTATCTGACTACCTTGCAAAAATAAACATACTTGGTAAAGTCTGTTCTCACTTCACATTTACAAGAAGATTTTAAAATGCTATGTTTGCTTATTTTTATATAATGTTTTGTAATTCAGTAGGGCACTAATGTTTTAATAGACCAATTTCACAGAATCACAGAATATGCTGTGTTGGAAGGGACCCACA
Source organism: Pseudopipra pipra (assembly GCF_036250125.1). NCBI lineage: Eukaryota > Metazoa > Chordata > Aves > Passeriformes > Pipridae > Pseudopipra > Pseudopipra pipra. Next base: position 51,336,438 of record NC_087550.1, read on the forward strand.
AGGTTTATCGAGTCCAACCCTTAGCCCCACACAGGACCATCCCCAAGAGTCACACCATGTGCCCTAGAGTCTTGTCCAAATGCTTCCTGAACTCAGACAGGCTTGGTGCAGTGAGCACTTCCCTGGGGAGCCTGTTCCAAGGGCCTGTTCACCAAACCACCCTCTGGGTGAAGAAGCCTTTTCTAATATCCAACCTAAACCTTCCCTGAAACAATTTCAAGCCATTTCTTCACATCCTGTCACTGGTCACCACAGAGAAGAGATCAGTGCCTTCCCCTCCTCTTCCTCTCAGGAGGAAGTCATGACTGCAATGAGGTCTCCCCTCAGTCTCCTCTTCTCCAGGCTAAACACACCAAGTGACCTCAGCCTCTCCTCACACGGCTTCCCCTCAAGGCCCTTCACCATCTGCGTTGCCCCCCTTTGGACATTCTCTAAGAGCTCATAATCTTTCTTACATTGCAATGCCCAAAACCACACACAATATTCAAGGTGGGGCTGCCCCAGTGCAGAGCAGAGTGGGACAATCCTCTCCCTTGATGGGCTGGTGATGCTTTGCCTGATGCCCGCCAGGAGGACATGGTTGGCCCTCCTGGCTACCAGGGCACTGCTGACTCATATTCAACTTGCTGTCGACTAGGATCCCCAGGTTCCTCTTGCCATTGCTTTCTAGCATCTCATTCCCCAGTCTGTATGTACATCCAGAGTTACCCCATTCCAGGTGCAGAAGTCAGCACTTTCCCTCGTTGAACTTCATATAGTTGGTGGTTGCCCAGTCCCCTCATTTGTCAAGGTCTCTCTGCAGGGCCTCTCTGCCTGCAAGGGAGTCAACAGATGCTTCTGGTTTTGTGTCATCTGCAACCTTGCTTAGTATTCCCTCCAGTCCTGCATACAAGTTGTTTATGAAGATTTTGAAGAGCACAGGGCCCAAGATGGAGCCCTGCAGAACCCCACTGGAGACAAGTCACCCGTCTGATGTTTCCTCATCCACTATTACCGTCTATGCTCGATACATGAGCCAATTGCTCACCCACCACATGACATGTCTATCCAGCTCTGCGCTGGACACTTCATCCAGAAGGATACTGTCAGAGATAGTATCGAAAGCTTTACTGAAATACAAAAAGATTAAATCAACTGGCTTCCCCTGATCAACTACGAGGGTTACCTTGTCATAGAAGGAAATCAGGTTTGATAAGCAGGACTTTCCTCACATGAAGCTGTGCTGGCTGTGACCAGTGGTTGTGTTGTCCTTCAGGTGTTTTTCAATACCTCCCAGAGTAATCTTCTCCATAACTTCATCAAGCACTGAAGTGAGACTGACAGGCTTGTAGTTTCCTTGATTCTCCTTCTTCCCCTTCTTGAAAATTGGGACAATGTTCACCAGCTTCCACTCAGCTGGGACCTCTCCAGATTCCCAAGACCACTCAAAAATCACCAAGAGATGAGTCCTATCAGGTCGCATAGACTTGTGGGTATCCAGCTGGAGCAGCAGATCCCACACAATTTTGGGGTTGACAGGAGTTGATCATTCTCACAGTCATGGTCCTCAAGCTCAGGGCACTAAGATCCCCTTGGTCTGTCACCCGTGTTGAAGACAGAGGCAAAGAAAGCATTAAACACCTCTGCCTTGTCTCTGTCCCTGTTTATGAGGTGACCATTCTCACCCTGTAACAGACCAATGATATTTCTATACTGCCTGTTATCATTAATATATTTGAAAAAACTCTTTTTATTGCCCCCCACATTTCTGGCCAGCTTCAACTCCAGTTGAGCTTTGGCTACATGAATTTTCTCCCTACAGCAGCAAGCAGCATCTCTGAATTCTTCCCATGTCACCTGACCTTGATTCTACTGGGCAAACGCCTTCCTTTTTTGCCTTATTTCCAAGAGAAGATCCCTGCTCAGCCAAGCTGGTCTTCTGCCTTGCCTGCTTGACTTCCAGCATTTGGGAATTGCCTGCTCCTGTGCCTTTAGGAGGTGGTGTTTGAAAAGTGACCAGCGCTGATGGACCCTAGCATTTTCTCAGGGGACCTTACTTACTAATTCCCTGAGCAGCCTGAAGTCTGCTCTCATGTCCAGAGTCGAGGTTTTGTTGGTACTTTTCCTCCTGTCAACAGAGATTTTAAACTCAATAACTTTGTGTTCACTGTGGCCAAGGCAGCCCCCAGTCTCCACTTTGCTCACGAGATCCACTCTGTTGACAAGCAGCAGATCAAGGAGGGCATCTTTCTGAGTCAGCTCCCTTAGGACTTGTGCCATAAAGTTGTCATCCAGGTTTTTTAGGAATCTTCTGGCCTGGAATGTATCAGCTGCTTGATGCTCCCAGTTGATTTCTGGCAAGTTGAAGTCCCCCATAAGGACAAGAGCAGTTGACTTGGAAGTGTCCCTCAAGTTCCTCAAAGAATAATTTGTTGCCATCATCGTCCTGGCAGGTAAGTCTATAGCAGACTCCCACAATGACATCCACATTATTTGTTCTCCCCTTGATTCTTACTTGGAGGCTCTCAACTGTGCCATTGCCAACCGTGAGCTCTATACATTCTAACCCTTCTATTACATACCCCTTCACCTCTTCTGCTCTGCCTATCCCTCCTGTGGTGCCTGTAACCATCCAACACGGCACTCCAGTCACAGGACTCATCCCACCAGGTTTCACTTATGCCAGTGATATCAAATCTCTGGGACTGGACCAAAGCTTTGAGCTCCTCTCTTTTGTTCCTCACGCTGCATGCATTGGTGTAGAAACATTTCAGGTGTGTTACAAGTCTACAGACAGGAAAACAACGCATGAAGAATCTCTAAAAATTGACAAAGCAGTTGAGAACAGTCCATCTGACCCAGACAAATCCCCTCAAAAAAAACAGGGGAGGGCAATTCAGCATTTAAAGCCTATAAAACCACAAGTGAAAGAATTAGCTAATGAGATTTTGCTAGATTTGGGCATTAAAAAAGCACTATCCCCTCAACCCAGAGTAACTGGTGTTTAGGCATTATAAAATTCATATCATGCTTCCCAGAAACATGCCTGAAGGCATCTACAACAGTTATGAGCCTCTATGGTAGAAATATTTTAAAGAAGAAAAATAGTGGTATATGTCATGACTAGCTTATAGAGTAAGATTTATAACTAAAACAGTTTTAAAAGTAGAACATTAGCAAATGAAAAATAGAAAATTGAGAGAAAAACAACTAGAGGAAATAAATACCCCCCAAAAAAGACAAAGGTACTTCCTAAATTATCCTTTCCTTAAGCAATGTATATAGTTTTAAATTCAGGTCCACCACAACCGTATTCCTATGACCATTATCACCCTAACACCACACTCTACCTGAACACCAGCATCAAAAATGTAAATATTTGATAGAGCTTTTTACCATGTTCCTACTCAGTTTACGTTTTATTAGTGTATCAGCCTCAGCAACCTTTAAATAAACTCATTTATTTCCCATCTTTTTTTTTGTCCATAAGACATATCCTGCCTGTCTTCCCACCCCATACTCCCACCAAGCTTCAAACATCTCTTCTTTTCAGTCAAGTTCCTCTGAAATTGCCACCTCTCCCACAGCATGTACAAAACTACTAATTTGCAGATTAACATTAAAAATCCTGTGATTTCCTGTTTGCCTCCTAAGTTTGACACACTTCTGGGGAGAGATAACCTCTACATTTGCATTTATACTAAGCAGAATATTAGAACCAAACCAGTAACAGGCGACTCTAGGCACAAAGTTGAGCTATTTTGACAACAAGCATAAATAAAAATTCAATTCATATCTGATTTTTAAAAATTTATGGATTTAATAAAACTCAAAAATGCTTGGCTCTGCACAGTTAAGACGGTTCTTTCAAGCCTAAAAAAGACATTTAAATGCAGGCAGCTCAACTACGCCAATATTTAAAGCATCTCAGGTTCAATCAGTGCAATTTATATGCAAATAAGACAGAAAATAGGATTAACATGTGAAAAATAATTTGTACTTAGATATCTTTGGCTTTTATTAAACTTTACACTTAATACTTAAAAAGTTCTTATGCTTGCCTCTTTTCTCTTTGCCCTCAGCTTCATACTCTGTATGTAAAATTACAGGGGTTTTTTGCCTCCTAAGATTTTAATTTGGGCATTATAATTCTAGCTCTTAGAAAGCTCATAACAAGATCATAATTTCCCTCCAAACCCATCTTCCTCTGGAATAACTTCTATTAAGGTTTCCAGTATCTTTTCATACTATAAGTGGAAGGCCTTAGATGTCCTTCCCTGTCTGCATTTTTCATCCTTTCTGTCTCAGCACTCCTAGCCCTCTGCTCCCAGGTTCACACTTCTCAGAGGTTATATTGAAAAGTCCTTCCAGAAGGCATCTAACAAATACACAGCGCCCCCTTCCAGGCTTTTTTGGAGAGAAATGAGCAAGCACTTCCTATTCACATTCAGTCACCACCTAAGCAACAGGACACACTTTTTATTACCCATTTTCACTTCTGGAGAGCACAGCTCCTCAAAAGTTATAGTTTAGAAGATCAATAATTTGTATCACCTAAGATGGATTGTGCAAGTGCTTAAGAGGTCAGTCTGCTCTGTTGCATGTGTTTAGCTTTAAAATTAATCAGTTTTTAAACCAGTGAATTAGAAAAGCCTCCCTTGAACATTTTTGTTGTTTTCAGGTCAGAGAATCCATCTTCTTCTTTTTCACAAATAACTTTTTATCTTTCATATTTCACCAAGAAGTTTCTCACAGTGGGGAGAACAAAGCCAATGCAGGAGCAGTCAAACATACGCCTTAAATAAAAAGAAATCAAAAAATGTTTTCTACCACACATATGGTACCAAATACACTGTGACACTTTTAAACAAAAACCTTTCTGGCAAAGAAGTGTTATTTAACATTAATAGTGTCTCTCTTATACTTTCTAAGGAAATGAACAAATAAGAGTAATATTAGCAGAGGTCAGGGAGTCTTTTCTTCGGTGGTAAGAAAGACAGCAAGCAGCAACAAAGAAAATGGATCACTAGTACAGGCTTTGGCTATGTGCAAGTCACATAAACAAGACTAGCTGGCCTGGCTAAACAAAACAGAGGAGGAGGAAGAATTTGCCATGCCTAAATTTTCCTGAGTAAGTTGTACACGCTGAAGCCTCAATCCCCCACAACTCATTTCCCTAGTACACAACTTAAGACACCCATGTGCCCTTCCAGTGGGAAACGCAGGTGTCTGACAAGGAAGAACCCCAAATTATTTTTTATCTCAGCAGTTGCTATGGTGCTTTGACCCTCTAGTCCCCAGAATAGACCTGGGGGGAACCTGGACAGGCCAGGTACCCACAGCCACCGGGGGAGCACAAAACAGATCAGCAGAGTTGGTCCAGAAGGAGAACAGAGCAGAACAGCAAACTTGGCTACAGGCCCAACCTCAGGACTGGCTTTGCACCAGATACACCATTCACTATAGGCACTTCAAAAATTATTTTCATTTTTCCTTCTTTGTTTTAACAGTTGAGTATCTGGAACTAATGAGAAATCTTCTAACTATTGTGGAGCCTTTTTTTTGGTCTGAAACACTTAAGTTCACCTCTGTGAAGCTGGTCTCTTGTTATGGAGACTTATATCTACTAAAAATAGGAGAAATTGTGCTTCAAATTTTGGAGCTCAGAATAGCAGTTTGTAGAGCCAATAACTCGTTACATTCTCTCACCACAAGTAAGAAAGAGCAGTCAGTAGTGGTGTGGAGGAGGTGCAGAGTGAGGGAGAGAGGAACAGAGAGGAAAGAGAGGGAAAGGCAAGGGGAAGATGGGGAAAGAAAGAAGAGGGAGGGAAGCAAGGAGAGAGGGAGAGATGGAGAAAGTAATTCAATCAATCTTTTCTCTAAAAGCATGAAATGAAAGTCACAGATGTAATCCCCTTTTATAACTTCTGTCTTCTGGCTACAGTGGGATCAGGGACCCTTTAAATTCACATTTTAAAACACATGCACAAAAAAAACAGAACAAAATTTTTTGCATATATCAGCAAATCAAATACTTTCCTATTCTTTTAGAATTGACCATATATCAAGTTTAAAATGAAAACACTGATATTTTTTAAAATAAAAAATATTCAGAAAATAAATTTTTCCACTGTGTTCAGGAAGAGTTCATAGCATCAGCACATTACATCACCACCACCACCACTATTACTAACTCACATTTTTGTTACAGTTTTCATAATGCTGGGTTCTTGGGCAGAAAAGAAGGAGGGGGTGTTCTGTGTGCTTGTCTTCTTTTAATAATAACAACTTAATTAGAGTCAAAGCTGAAAGCTATTTTGTATGAGCAATGAGAAAACTTCAAGCTGGCATGTCCTCAGGCACCACAGCTTTTGGAGCTGAAAAGAAAAGCAAGGACAAAGAAATGAGGTAGTTAAAAGTAAAAAGATGCAGAAGGCTCTAAGGGGAACTCAAATGACATGGGGGATAGGGGGGTTATGAAAAGTAAAGGAGAAATGAAGCATGGCAAAAGGAAAATATGAGGCACTAAGGAAAGAGGAGACATGGGCTGCCAGCCAGGAGAACACACCAAGGGTGACAGAGGCTGGTGGAGAAGGAACAGTGCAAACGAGGGGGTAGGCAGAGAGTCAGCGGCACGTGCCTTCCAAGCATCACCCCATGGTCAGCCAGCTGGGAAATTCTAAATCTGTTTTAAAGTAGCTTTCTTGAACCTTAAACAATCTGATGTTGAGTTTGATTACCATTTCCCTGATAGTGAAAAAGACATTAAGAAAATGTTTCATCCTTGGAAAAACCTTACTGTTTAAATGACTCATGATTTTAGGACTCTGATTCATTAATTTTGTGTCAAGTTTTATTACAGAGCTCCCTCTCATTTTCCTGCTACTTTTGGTTCACTCAGCCTCGCTGTTAAATTCCTAGACAGGTCTCTTTAGTTATTCATGTCAAAGGAGCTCACTATTTTTATTTTTCTCCTTGTATTTTGCATTTGTCTGATTTTTCAAATCAAAAACAAACAAACAAAACAAAACACCCCCCCCCCAAAAAAAACCCCCCCAAATCCTCCTTGTTTTAAGATTCAAATTGATCTCTACTAATGTTTTCCCTTCATTTGTCTCCTTAACTAAACTGTGTTTTCCACTATCCACCACCTTTTCAGTATTTATTTTTATTCATTTTCCCACTCTTTATCTATTGCTTCGTGGAGGAACATCTCAGATTAGATACTGAACTGATTTTACTGCCATCTATCCTGGCAGTCAATAATAAGTCTCATGACAGCTATGGATATTCCTGAGACCTTATAAATCATAGAATCAATAAAATGGTTTGGGTTGGAAAGGACCTTAAAGATCCTCTAGTGCAACCCGCTGTAATGAGCAGGGACATTTTCAACTAGATCTGGTTGCTCAGAGCCCTGTCATTGGCCTTGAACACTTCCAGGGATGGAGCATCCACAACTTCTCTGAGCAACTGGTTCCAGTGCCTCACTATCCTCAGAGTAAAGAATTTCTTCCTAATATCTAACCCAAACCTACCCTCTTTTAATTTAAAACCATCTAAAACCTTATTGTAACAGGCCCTGCTAAAAAGTTTGTTCCCAGCTTTCTTGCAGGCCCCCTTGAGGTTAAGAAAAGCTGCAATAAGGTCTCTCCTGGGCCTTCTCTTCTCCAGGTTGAACAATCCCAACTCTCTTGGTCTTTCTTCATATGATAAGTGCACCAGTCCTCTGATCCTTTTTGTGGTGCTCCTCTGAAGGTCTTCTGAGAGGAGAGTAGAGGGGGAGAATCACTTCCTAATCCTAGCAGAAATACAGAAAGAGAAGAGACTTTCCACATTACTACATTTATCTCCCAGCCAGTATAGGGTTGCTTCCCATATTAGCTTTCCCAATGCTTTGTTCAGTTTTGTAGCATACTGCTTAATGTATGCTACGTTAGAGGACAGACCAGTAAAAATCAGAAATTAATCATTCTATACTGGTGTAATTGCTTTCTAGGTAATTTCTGTGAAACAAAAAATCCAAATTATCAATAATTTTGGGAAGGAGAAAGAAAAATACTTATTGCTTCTAAATACATTTGATAGCAAGGGTTTTTTTCTTTTTTCCTTAAGGAACATCAACCACTCCATTCTGTGTGAAAATATCCTTTCTGAGGGAAAGGAATTAGACCTCAACTGGAATTCACAGACCATCACATTTGAATATTTCCTTCAAGATAAAGGCAAGTCTATTTCCCTTCCTGTTGGCTCAGGCTCTGAGGCTTTTATTCATGCTCTTTCACATTTATCTGTCGTTACACATATGCTACTTCTTGAGATCCGGTCATCTACAAAAAATATCTTTTATCATCAGTATATATATACTTCCTCTATCAGCTTCTGATCCAAGTTCTCTCCTCAGGTGATGGCTTAGCTGAAGGCATTGGGAAGTATCTGCTACACATTTCCGAAGTTAAACAGCACCAAATTCATTCTTTTCTGCTGGAGTGAAATCTCCATGGTGACAACTGCATCATCAAGCTGTGAGAGCTTTTCAGTGAAGAAGAGCATTTTATCATAAGATTCTCATTACAAGAGTGCCCTCTGTAAATGAAGAGATGTTACTCTGAGGGTTTCTGTAAACAAAGGGATGTTACCATAGGGGTTTGAGCTGGCTGAAGCTAGTCTTTACCAATTGGCTTGTGTGGCCACACTGCAGATTAATGCCTCTGACACAGTATGTGTGTGTCCCCAAATTAGATGACCACAAGACACCATCATAGTTAAAAACATATGAATTTTTGTACCCAAAACCAGCAGAAGTAGTTTGCTCTTCTGCTGCCTCATAGGAGCAGATGGAAAGCCAACCAGCATCCTTGTGCCCTGGGGAGTCACACTTCACCCACCCCATGCCCACTTTCCCCTCAGCTGTCTGCTGGTCAGCACTGGCTCAGGACTGACCTCTATTCATTTTGTTCCCTCTGACACTAATACAGAGGTTTCTCTACTTTTTTAGTTGTTGAGGATGTAGTATCAGTCTACTTCTACAATGTGTGTGTTCATCAACATTTATTCTGTGATATACACACCTCAGCCTGTATGATCTTAATCCAGCTAAGACGTGGCAAAAAAATCGGTAGGAACAAAGCATCTGTTTTCCTCAGTTAAAATATGCATTTCTGCCTTGGTCAGTAAAGTTTTTTCATAAGGACAAGAAAACCTGTCCACACTGTGCTTTATACAGTAATCTAAATATCCTCAGTTTTGTTTTTATGTGTTGCACTAAGTGATGGTACACCTCAAGAAAAAAATCAACTTAAATTAAGATCCCAGATTTTGCAAATGTGGCAAAAAAAATCCTCTTGAGAAACATGTTCAATTTGTGAAAAATGTTTTTAAAAGCCTTCAACTTAAACCTTTAAAGTCAGATATAAAGACAGTAGAAACTTTGCAGCTCAAATGCACTGAAACTACTCTACCTTAGCCCAAAACATTAGGTTAAGCCTGCACAGTTTCTTTGTTATGTTAAAACTAATTTAGCAAACAAGCTTCTTTTTTGAGGAGAGCAGGGGATATTTCCCAACAGACACCTCATGGGCTTATGCATGATTGCAGTACTGAGAAGCACTAACATTCAGATTCATTACAGGTTTCTCTACAGGAACCACTAACATGACTACTTCAAACTTCTTCTATCAAAAACACCTTCATAGCAGACAGGATAAGAGCCATGAGAATGTGGCTCCTACCCATACCCAAAAATGACCTCTCCTTGAGTGTTACCGTACTTTGACAGCTGCACTAACACACAATTGCTCTAACTAGCTAGTGTGGAACAAAATAACAAGTGTTCACACAGGAAAAAAGAAAAATGTAGGGATTGCATCAACGAGCCTAAAGTGTGCATCTCCTCCTTTTACCTACTTTTGAGTCTCCTCCATCAAATATAAACTTGCTGTCTCCCAGTTTTCTCACCAGCTCATTGCTTCTTCTGTTCCCTTACTCCACTACTCAAACCCTTCAGTGTACTAAAATTTTACTTCCCTCAGCATCTCTTCTGTATGAAAGTCTCCAGCGCTGACTCCTGTTCTCACAGCCATCTCTAACTTAAAACATGACCATTGCCCTCTCACTTCAGTAATCTCTTCTAAACTCAGCTCCCTACATCATACACCACAACAATGTATCTTGCCCAAGACAACTTCTACTAGAGTATAAAGCAAGGCAAAAGTAGTTCTATGTCCTCTACTGTCTGACCTAGGGTGACACAGAAAGTGGGATCAGGTTTTTTTATTGCCTCTTTTATTCGTACTGAGAAAGGAGTACTGAGCTGCTCTTCCCCCAGCAGCTCCGCTCAGTAACACCTACAGGAAGCAGCAGCTGGCCAGGTATCTGTCATTTTAACACAAGTCAGAACTACTCCTACATCTGGGGACAACAAACATGACAGGTTGTTTGTATTAATAATTGTATTAGCATTAATAATATTGTTTAAATATTTTATATTTTTATTAATAATTTTAAAAATACAGCTGAAGTACTGTACAAGCAAGTAAGCAGAAAGGCATACTCATGAGCAATTCAAGGACTGTGGCAATTTCTAAACAATGTTTTTGGCAAAGAAATAGGAAAGTGAACTTTCATATTCAAAAGTCCAGCAGGATTAAGAAGTGAGATGTCCATCTGTCACAAACACATCCCCAAGCATTCTTTTTCCCTATCAACTATGCAATCCATATTCCTACAGCACAATAAAAGGGAAATTACTTTGCAGCCCCAGACAATCTTGCTCATAAAGTTCAAACACATACACCAGTTAAACATTTCTCCGAAACAATTAATCACCTGGCCACACCGACTACAGTCTTCCTTTGCACTGAAGCAAACTGAATCCTGCTAGTCATCATAAAAAATACCATAGCAATTGCACAACAGATCAGCATGCTTGTGATGGATAATTCAAACATGAAAACAAAGCTTGTACAGGGAGAGAGAGGAAAAAAAACTCCTCACACATTTAAAATAAATCAGTGTTAAACAGAGGATGTTTTTCAGAACAATCAAACACTGACAGAAGGGCTGATTTAATACCGGAAGATGTAATTAATGGGCCAATGGAAACACTTTTAAGACTCGATGGCAGAGTTCAACTACATCTGGAATAATTTTTTTCCTCTGCCGTATTCACGTATTTTCCTTTACCAGTTGCAATACAACACTACCGTTTAGTGGTCAGACACACAAAGTGCGGACTCCAGAAGCCCTCCTGTATTTTTGTCCAAACAGGTGGCAACTGTTTGTAAATACTGTACTCACATAAGCCTAAGAACCAGGAAATTAATATTACTTTAATTTCTGATCACTAAGCAAAAAAAAAATTTCTTTGAATTCAGGTGCTTGCCTTGTCAGAGGCACTAAAATAGTTTCAGAGACTGAATTTCAGAATGTGTATGTACAAAGGAAACAATTTACACAGTAGGGTTTTGCTGAAAAAGATAAATGCAGTACCATGCACCTGTTAGTTATTTTTTTAATTATTATGATGGAATCCTACTGTTAAACACTCAGAAAAACTGAGCACAGAATATGTTGCCTACGAGTTAAGGAGCAAGGAATCCTAAGGAAGCTTGTTCATGACTTTCACTACTATGGCTATATCCTCTGCGTCAAGATGGTCTTTACTTTTACTTACATATCATTCAAATAATTGTAATCCTGCAACTGGACTCGAACAAAAACTGCTGGTTTCAGAGCAGTCTCTTAAACTATCTTAAGGACTTGTCAGTGCTAAGTTCTTCAAAGCAGTGATACATGCAAGCTCATTGGCTGAAGGAGGCCTTTATATGACAGAATCTCTCATGAAAGAAAACTTCACAATTTGAAGGCCATATAGTAGAAAACCTAAGTGGCTCTTCGATTATCAGTCACGTCACAAGTGAAAATAATACTTTTTTCCTCGGTTGGAATATTACTTTTTAGAATACCATCTGAGAGATATTAAAAAATTAAAATCCACAGCTTTGTTCTGTTTGCAGCAGAGGACTGGACTAGTTTCTTATGTCTGTGTCTAAAGTTTCTAAAATAAGCAAGAACAAGCAATTAAGAATTTTCATTGTTCACATTTCGTGACAAATTTTAGCTGATGATCCCTCTAGTTGCTTAGAGCACATGAATGAGGAGGCAGAGACCAGCTAGGTGAAATGAATTCATTCAAAAGATAAAGGCAGTAAGGTGGCAATTCCTAGAAATTATAATTACAGGTTTGGAGATAAGAAGGAAATGTCTTTTTGAAGTACAGATAAAAATATTTTTCAGGGTAAGCTTCTAGCGCTAGATGAAATGAAACATTGTACTCAGTCATGCCCACTATGTTTAGTAAATGCATTATAATGGCCCACTATATGAAATGGCAATTAGGGGGTCTGCTATTTCTGAAGTAGTTTTAATGCATTTCCCCCAGACCTTGCAAACTTGCATTTCATTCATAAATCTCAAAAATAAGGTGCACGCGATCAATGTTTCTCAAAATCTGATTTTTCCAAATACTTGCACACCAGTAAAACCTTTCAATTGCAATTTCTCCATGAAATCAATACAATTTTTCAACAAAAGGCACTCTGATCATTTTCCTGAAAGTGTACAATACTGTTATTTCCATGTTCAAGTAAGAGATCTATCAAACTCATGCTACAGGGTAAGTATGAATCCTTGAACTAAGTTAGAACAGAAGCATTGATTAACTTTCTACCTTGATCCACTATGTACTTTTCCAGAAGTCTGCTTGTTTTTGTGAAGTTCTGCTCAGCAGGAGGTTGTAAGCTGGGTCCTTCTCTCCTTGGGTGGCCAGATGCTGCTCTCTACCTTCCCAGTTGGGAATTGTGGGAGCAAGCTGCAATCATTTTTTGAGATACTGGGATATAACACAACCTTCCCTTGGAGACTGCAGGAGACACAGCTTCTCTGGGAATTGGTCTAAATAAAATTTACTAGTTGTCTGGATCTGAATCCAGATGTAAATTTGTAATTTTAATTTAGATGTCGCTTTATAACAGAAACAATATTATATACATCACTGACTGATATACGAAAAGGTCAAAGTTATAGTCTCCACATCATTACAAAAGCACCCAATTTAGAGATTACCATGTCTTCAGGTCCTCCCTGGTGGCATTCCAGGAGGCAGTTTCTTTAAAGACCCCTAGAAATAAAGATTTCCTTTTGTCTTTCGATTCAGAGCAATATAATTTTGTCAAATGTGGGAATATTTCTGCCTTTCTTGTTCGTGTGACCAAGAGCGTGTGCACTGCAGAAGTAGGTCAAACCATGAAATTTGTATGAGTTAATATCTGAACCAAACCAATCATACCTTGTACCTGCAGCAGAACCAGATTTCAACAGGCGATTCAAGTAGCAGAGGGACTGTGCAAAAACATATAGCTACCCAAATGCATTTAGAGATGGGAGATTTATTTTCTTTTCTTTGAAAGCATTTTACTTCTGAAATCCTAGTGCTAGAATGCAGGCATCACCTTAATAACCATGAAACAATGTTCTCATGTTAGTTTACTGACTAATAGTGGATTCTGGTGATAATGCCATAAATTCTATTTCTTTCAGGCATAATCATTAATAAAATGCATGTGGGACAGCACTCCATCACATAGTGTCTGGAACTAACTGAGATGTATGGCTTTTGGCTAGATACACATGCTAAGTTAACGCTCAGCATGCAACACTGAAAAAGAGCGACATGGTTGACTTCGGAAAAAAAAAAAAGGAGGAAAAGGGAAAACAGATGTCAAGGTTTCAACAAGCCATTGCACATTGCAGCTGGAACCAGCACAAAACCAACAAAAGTATGCCGATAATGTAGCATTTCATGTAACGATAAGGGCAATAAAATAGCACAAAATGCAAGACCTCAAATGGCTAAACACCTTCCTCAAATTCCAGAGGGTCAGCTGGGCTGAACAATAATAGTAATCCTTTAAATTAACCAATCAAATGATTCAACAATTAAAGCTCTTCATGCTCAAGAAAAGTGAAAATTGAGAGATTCCCTTTCTTCTAAGTGCAGAATATGGACAATAAATTTAAAATCCAATCCAAACAGACATTCAGATGCATGCAATCTCATCACCATCACTTTTGAAACTATTTGGCAATAGTTTTCATTATGACAACAGATGTTAACGAGATGGATAGAGAGCATGTTAAATAAACATTAATATTAATATATAAGGATCTTTCTAGCAAAGTCACTGTTCAAATTATTTATTTCCTGAAGAGCATTTCTTGGGAGATTAATTAGGGAATTAGTCTTGCAAGTAACTATTATAAGTTCAAGGTATTTCCATTAACAAAGACTGTATCTTTCAGAAAAACTACTAGCAATGTAAACATGGTCTACATGTATAATCTGGACTCTGGTGAAGTGATTCTTGTATTTGCCATTCTCTCTGGGCTTTGGCTCCTTAAGACAGAGCAGCAAAGGTAGGAAATGTGCAGAAAGAGAATCTAACTTACAAAAATTTACAACATGAAAGAGTTCAAAAGCTTAAGGATGAAGAGAGATTAGACACAAGCAATAAACAAAAGAATATGGAATTTTAAGCCCAGCTCTGTTGAAGAGACACCTTGGTCAGAACATTGTCTATACATCACAGGCAGGCTAGTTACAAGCGTTAAGATTTCTTAAGCATGCTGAACATGGAGATTGCTTTCTCATGTAAGTGTTTCTTACTGAAACACAGCCTGTTGTGAGTGAGTCTTTCAGTAAGCAAGTCCTGGGACATTATTAAATCTAGTAAGAAAAAATAAGCAGAGTTTATAAATCCATGAATATGACATGAACCATCAGGATTAGAGCTGACATCAAAGAAAGCAAGTAAAATCCTCAGACTGACACTTGGAAAAAAGATTTAAAGGCAGTGATACACAGAGTCACAACCGACACTCAAAGATTTGAGAATTAAAATGAAACCTGCTAAGAGGTAGCTGCACAAAAAGATGCAGTCAGTTTAAGTTTCAAATAAATCCCTGCCATCAAAACATATAATAAATTAGCGTAACAATGGGAGTTGAAGAGGAGCTTTCTCAAGCACACCAGAAAGTTCTAGCATGATGGCATAGAAAACAATTCCTTCAAAATCCCTTCTGTTTTGTTAAAAAAACCTTTTTTTTTTTTATTTAAGCTATAAACTGTGAAAGGAGATACTTTTATTAATAATTTATGTCCAGAACTGTTAGTTTTAAGATAAAAATTATTAGAATATACTGGTACCATTATCATTAAAATATACTTATTGCCTAAGAAAATGTAAATGAAAATTTTTAGATGCCATATAACCCTTCCACATTCATCACTGACCTGACTGCTGTGTATTTATAGATTGCACAAGCCAAAAGCATTGCATTCATGCTTAGTTTCTAGAAAGTTCATCCTCATCTGTGCACCTTTAGGTTGACTTATTTTAAGCTGTAGCATAGCTTAGAAGAAACATGTGGAGACATAGTAAGTACCAAAGGAATTTATGTTTTGATTATTTTTGACATAATAAGACATATCAAACTGACACCCTGATGCAGATGCAAATCTTTGCTGGTGTAATGGTTTCGAGTCTAGGTCTTCCTTCCTGGCAACCAGGTCGGAACCAAGGAAGTATTCCATCCTATTCCTTTATGTAATCAAACATATAAATATGAGGGGAGGAGAGATTGAGTCTCTCTTCTCTTCCGGCGAGGTTTGGAGACAGCACACTCCCGCAGCCAGTCTCGCTCGTGTGGGGGAGCTGAGGCCTGGTCGGGTCTATGGGGTCTGTTGTTTCTGCCGATCCAGGAGGCAGAGGGTGGCGGTGGTGTTTGGCACGATTCTGCTTTCTCAAGGGGAGTATTAAGATTTTCTTTTGTTAGTTCTTTATTGATTGTGTATACCTGTTTTGCTTCTTTTTGGTTTTGTCCCTTTTCCCTCTGGGAGGTGTTTGGGGTTCTCTTTTTATATATACATAGTATTGTAACTGTATATAAATGTGATATATGTAAATATAAATACATATTGTCCTAGTTCTGCTATTTCGGGTTTTACAAATTTTTTTTTCCCTCTCACTCTTTGCTGTGAAGGGGCAAGGGGAAGGACGCTTTTCGCTGGGTCTGGGGGACTTGGTGAGGAGCCAAATCAAAACTAAGACAGCTGGCAGTGCAGCATCTCTCACATGCAATAGCTGTAACAAAAATATTTGCCAGATGCGTTTGGAAAGGTTACAGTATTTAACAGACAACTGACAAAGAACTGACTCAAAACCCAAATGAAAAAAAAATAAAAATTAAGCAATCTGGGCTTAGGCACTAAAGCCCCAAATAACTTGCTGACCTGGAGGCCCAGAAGTCCAGCAAACTATTTGGCTCTTAGGCTGTTCCCTGCACACAACTTTATAATCTTCTGACTTGTATCCCCGATGTTTTGATTCTACTACTTATTACGAACTCAGTCTTCAGCTACAAATCCTTCACTTTTGAGATCCTATACCTTGTAGACAATGATGTGATAAACAAAAATGAAAGAAGTCAGGCCAAAAAATGTAGGAAAATTTTAGTTCATTTGCTAGGCACAGATAAGCTTGAGAGAAAGATACAATAACAGAAAACAGCACCACGTTGGGAAGGGAAATTTGCACAAAAAACAATTTCACCTATGTTAACATCTTGCTGTGTCTCTGAATTTCCTTTTCACTCACTGATGCTTTTCTGCAGCACAAAGGGAGGGCCATATCCCCAGGAGGACAGCCATTCTCCACACTGCACTCTACGGTTTGCATCCAGAACAACTCAGAACACAGAGTTCTATCCATATACATGTCTCTACACATCCCATGTATATCAATATCAACAGAGCTAAAGATCCCAGGATCAATTTGTAACTGCCAGCATAATGAACCAGAAAACGTCTGTCCTATAAAGAAGGGGGGGTGGGAAAGGAAGATAAAGGTTTGTCCAAACAGGTTATCTCTTCTAAGTTTAGGTAAGTCTGTGACATGTCATAGCCTGAATCTCTCTCCTGTGTTTGCATATGGTTTTGTTGTTGTTGGTTTGGGGTGGGTTTTTTTGTTAACTGAGAAACTGAATTAGGTTTCTCAGAGGAAAAGTATCTTAACCACCTGAGAGCAAAGATGATGCTGTGGATATGCTAATTGTCGAAGCTGGGTCATTTGTGCAACAACAAAAAAAATAAAAATAATTACCACGTCAGGCAAAAGTAGAAAGAAGGAACTGATTACACAGCCCACAGATGGTGACACACTCTGACAGGGATGGAAGTAATTATGAGTCCCAGTCTTAGTACTGGGACTATTCAAGGAGTCCTTGAATGATATTCACAAATATTAGGCATGTGACAGGGATAAGCGCTCTCATATTAATGGCAAGGCTTCAATTACTCCGACTAGCTTCATTAGTTTGGAAGTGCTGTTAATTACTTTCAGCAAGTGCAGGTAGTGCTTCAAAAAAGTATGAGAGGCTTTTCTTTCTTAAACGATATTGCAGTAATAACTCGATATTGGAATTCAAATTTTAAGTCGTTTTGTTTCTTAAAGGAAAACCTGAAAAGGGGGAATATGAACACAGAGAAGTCATTTTCACAAACATGCTTGCACAGTGCTGCCATGGGCAATACAGTTCAAGGGCTCTCTGCATAGTCACTCTTCTCAATGTAAGTTAGGCAACAATGTATATGAGAAGCATTTGTTTTCTATTAACTACATAATTACAATTTTCTAGCAAATTTATAACAGGCAACAGATTCACTTAGCCAAAACTATCTCACACACACTTACTAGAGTTTCCCCATCACTCAAAGTTAAATCTACAATCCCCAAAGATGCTTCTTTCCATCCCTTTGCATTTTTCTAGTGGTAGTGCCTTTTGTTCAAGATGATCAGCCTTTAGTATAACTTGTCTTTGCAGAAGTCAAGAGATTGTAGTCGTGTTTTGCCTTCTTATAAGAAAAAAGAACCTGAAAGTATACAAAATGCCTTTTGAGCAGTAACCTGGTGTAGAAATAACCTACGAGACCCAGAATAAGCTCTCAGTAGGAGCCAGAGTTTAGCACCACCAGCGATGGATCTATATAAGGCCAGTGTTAGGATGTAGAAATATGTTTTATAAGCCTTTTTACTTGGCAATGTATGATTTGGGCACAGTGTAGGTATTAACAGTTCTTCCAAACACAAATATATAAACTGTATTTCTTTTCACCAGCTGTTATTCACAGAGGGAATGTATTCACAAAAGTTAAGTTCATGAACAGAAGTTCTTGGATGGAAAGAGACAGATTTTAGAAAAGGCGGTTCAGAGAAGGAGCACAACTTTAAGTGTTTTGAATAACCTTCAAGAGGCATCTCTCTGCTGACAGGCACAGAGGCTTACAGTCTCAGTAAAAATCTCTAGTTAGCCTTTGTAAACACTGGAGTGAATTTACTCAGCATCATTAGTTGTCTCAAGACTTCCTAAACCCGTGAATTAGTGCAGAAGAGGGACAAAATAGAGGCATGGCACTGGAAAAGAGCACTAATAGATATGACATATCTAAAGATCCTCCAGAGTACATTAGAACTTGTTTCCGCAAACAGAAACTTGATCACACAAGTAGTGTATTAATTTATTTAAAGTGACTCAGAAGTTAATGGAAAATATTCGAGAGGGGAAAAGCCACCTATGCCTGAATGGCACAATGACTCAACCAATTTGAAGGCTCAGGAGAACATAAAGATCTAAGTTACTTTCTGGGGCATCTTCTAAAACATTTCTTGTGCAAAGATTATTGTCCACCTTACTGAGTTCATTAGTGGCCATTTCAGAATGAACTCACTATTGAAAAAGAACCAGCCATCACACTAACGGCAGGCAGCAGCCTTGCCTTCCCTCTTAGCAAGCCGTGAATATTCAAAGAAATGAATGCTGCTTCCAAATGAGGCTAAACAGTTACTTGTCCTGCAGTGGCTCCAGAGGTCTTCATTCAATTTTAACTACCCAGAGCAGATTTCAAAAACTGAGCAACGTATGCCGAACTTGCTTGGATTACCATATCTTTGCATAAGTTTAGTTGGCGTGAAAAGTTAGCGTTATGACACTTGAATATTCATTTGAAAGCAGAGATGCCTACCGAGAGCGTGCTCAGAAAACACTGGCGGCACGGAGATGCCGTACAAGAAGGGCTGCAGCGGGGCGGAGCTGCCGCCCCGCGCTTGCACACACGGGGGAGCTGCAGCCCCGCTGCTGCCTCAGCCCGCTCCAATCCCCTCCTCACCCTCGGCCGGAAGAGCCCAGCATCCGCAGGGATGGGTTTATTCCAGATTTTTAGACGCTCTAGCAGAGACTTACGGCTTCATACTCGACATCTTTCTATCTAGACACGCTTACGGGGAAAAACAGTAAATAAATGGAGAAATTAAGGGGAAATAAGGATCATAAGTGAACTCTTCTACATCCTCAAGGAAGCTTTCATTGCAGAACTTCAAAATTATTGATTTCTAGTTTTTTTAGGGTGAGAAATACAGGAGAAAGCCTTTCTCCCTTTCCAGCACTTCAAATGCATGAACTTAGCTTTTCTTAAAGCTGCACTTGCCTATGGGCAATCACCCAAGCTAGTGCTCATAGTGTGAAATTTGTTTTTCACACTTTCTCCCATTTTGTCTGAACATCAGTGAACAGATTTTAATGTGAGGGTGACCGAGCACTAGCACAGGTTACTCAGGGAGCTCATGGAGTCTCCAGCCTCAGAGACAGTATAAAGCTATCTGGACACAGTCCTGGGCAGCCTGCTGTAGGTGACCCTGCCTGAGCAAGGGGGTTGGACCAGATGGCCTCCAGCGGTCTCTCCAGTCTCAACAGTTCTGTGATTATGTGATTTTCCCCCCCCCCTTCAGTTCACTTTCCCCTGTCATCACCCTCTCACTCTTACTCTTTTTCCTATTAATATCTGCTGCCTTAATTGTGTAACTCCCACCCTTGTAGTCTCTTCTCACTCTTCATCTCCTACTTTTTCAGTCTTGGACAGTGGAAGAATATTCTGCCCTTGTGAAGCTAACTGGAAGAGGCTACGTTTGACAACTGAAGCTAATAATCAGGTCCTACTGAAGCATCTTCCTTCTCTACAGTAACATGGGACAAGAGGCACTACAGGAGAACATCATCACCATGGCTACAGGATATCAATTCAAGCATACACGCTATTAGACATACTTTGTGTAACCAGTAAACTGCACTATTTGTATCAACATAAAAATTCTTCCCTTATGTCACAAGGGCTGCTAACATGCTGGAAGTAAATGTATGCCTCATTTGAGGACCTGCCGTATACATAGTAAGTATTCTGCAAAATCAAGGGTTTTTTTCTTAAAATCCTGATTTTTAAAACTAATTTTAAGGGGTGATAAGCAGACCTTAGATAGGTTTAGAAGCCAAATCCCTAACAGGAGTCTATGACCATGCTTCAAAATAGCTCACTTCTTTAAAAGAAAACAAAAACAAATTCAGTAAAAGTCCCTTTCATAAAAGAAAAGTGGAACAGGAATAAATAACCTGTTGTATGCCCCTAATTTACCAGCAAGAATTCTCACCACCACTAATTCCTCTCAGTTTTGCCCTGTGAACAAATTCCTCACCAACTTTACTTGGACATCAAATTATAAAGCTACCTGCATTGACTAATCTCACTCCCAGAGGCCAAACTATTCCTGACCACGTTCCTCAGGAAGAGGGGTAACCATTTCATCTAGCTGTGGAAACTTCAGTCAAACTCTGGAGTGAAGAAAAGGCTGTTTTCCCTCCAACATCACCTGCCCCAGTGAGGGCATGTGGCATTCCTGAGGGAGGGCAGAACCAGCTCAGGAAAGATCTTCCCTGCTTCGAAAAGCTGAAACACGCCATAAACAAAAGTTAGGAAAAAAGCCTTTTATGCTCTTTCCGTTGCCTCTCAAGCTCCGAGCTTACCTCCTGCCACACAATTAAAGTTGTCTTAAGAGTACTAAAAAAGTAGTATTGAGTTCACTGCTTACATCCATGAAACTAAAAACTCAAGCCTGTCATGGAATGACATATTAAAACTGTTTCAGGACTGGGACTTGAACTATTGTGACTACTGAAATGAGAAAAGAATAATCTTAGAGGAGAAACAGTAAGCTCAACCCTGAGGAATATCTACTGTACCTCTGTGCCTTTTCCACAAGTCCCTACTTCTCACTAACAGAAATAAAGGGAAAAACTTTGAGAGAAGTTTCAATGTACCTCATAGAAAATTCTCTCTGTGGCTAAGCAGCACTAAGTGTTAAATTCAGTTAAGTTTATAGTTGGCATATGATACACGGGGCCATGTTGCTGTACTTTGGCTACAAGGTGACATGCAACTCTGTAGCTTTGAAATGCCCATGTGCTCTCAGGCACATGGTGCACACACCTGAGAATGGGAGAGATCTCCCAAGATATTTACACTTTTTGTTCCTCATTCTACTGGTATTTTTCAATGTTTCAAAACACAGCAAAATCCATATCCTTCAACTGGAAAGATTTATGTATTTTTAAAAAATTTCCAATTTCAAAAATAATGTCACAGTCCTATGTAATCCTATCATTTGTTTGCCAAGTCTGCTTCTCAGCAAAAGCCCTACCTTCCAACAATTGCCTACTTTCTTGTTACAGTCGTAGCAGCAGTGTCTTGATAAATAGGTGTTTCCATGGAGATGACAAATGAATATCATCTATGTTGCAATGAGCTGCTGGTTTCATCTCGAACCATTAGCTTTCAAACCACAGCTTATTCATTATTCATTTGCAGTAAGGAAATGGCTGAAACCCCGTGCATTACAGCAGATTAAAATCTGTGCATGCAGTCTAGAAATAAGTGCATCTGTCACCATATAAAATGAATAAAACTCCTTGGGATTAAATTATTGATCCTAGAAGGTCCTAAATGTCTAAAAAATTTCTCCCCTCAATTAATAGGATGCCTAGATAAAGTATGGGAATTAAGACACATTTTATATATTAAGGCAGGCAGGGGAGTTTCAGGAGGAAAAAAAAACCAGTACATGACATTCAACTTTTTTTTACACTGTAAAAATGACACTAAATGTTTTTCAGAAACAGGCTTAAAAACACAAGTCATCAAAACGTTGATTCAACAGCTTAATAGAAATTTGTAAATTCTTATGCTTTTTCATGCTTTTTGACTGTTCTTGTATACAAAACCCGCATCCGAATTCCATTCAGAAAATGTCATTCTTTTATCACTAGCTGACAGGTGACTGAAGTCTTTGGCAGCTCTGAGAGAGCCTAAGATGGAGTAGGAGACAATATTTTAAGTTTTTTCATAAAAATAAATACCTGCACAGTTGATGTAGTTATTTTTAAAAAGGACCTTAAAGCTCATGAGAGCTTTCCACTGGGCAAGATGTCTACTTTTGCCTGCTCAACTTAAGAGAAATATTTGTTCTTCAATATTTAAATAAATTAAAGGCTGTACAATTTTAAGATAGTTAATTTAATTAACATACAACACCAGTGGACTTCATTAAAATGTTTTTTCTGTCTTATGTCCTGGGCTAGAAGGAGGGGAAAAAAAATGCACTGTTATTGTCACAAGTAGCACATTCTGAAAGAAACTGTATGTCTTCTGTACTTCTGCATAAAATGACTTCAAATTTATGGTAATTTGAAGAAAAAGAAATACTGTTTCATAAATGCTGGCCTAAGACTGGACTCCTTGGAAGGAAGGAGTGTGCGACCAATGCCTGAAAGACACAGGAGACACATCCACTGCAGTGTCACGTAACAGACTGCTGTTATCTGTCACTGCCTCTAACAGCATTCAAATTTACTGTAATTGAGGTAGGCAGGAATTTTTTGGCTGATTTTGAGGTGGAAGCTGTCTATATGTACGTGACCTGGAGGATATTTTGCCTGGCTGAAAGTTATCATGCATCTGATCCAGGGAAAAAACAGGACACATAAAAGTGGAACGTCCTTCACACTTGCCCTGTTTAATAACATCCATGCTTTTTCAGTTTAAGCACTGGAGTTGTCCTGGGAAAAGCATGTCAATTAGAGTAAGTTATAACCAATTACAAGTCTCTTCATTTGAATTATTGTCCATTAAGAATTGACCTGAGTTTACAGAACACATTTCATTCACATAATAGGCTTAATACCAGTGTGACAAGAGGTCGAAGGGTAACAAGAAATGATGAACCAGGATTATTTTGTTACATAGGAAGGGGACGATGAGCTCATTTTTTTCCACTAACACAGCATGCCATTTTCATACTACTGCTTATCTCACCTACTTCCTCAGATTACCATGAAGCTGGAACAACCACATGCTCCACTGCACAAACAGCCATCTCCATAATGTCTCTTCATATCTCACGGATGAAGCTTTATCCAAGCATAACATAGGGACGAGATGAAGCAAGCAATAAAGGCCAACTTTTATTCATATCAAGAAATATGCAGACAGTCTAGACAAAGCGCTGAGCTCTTCCTGTGCAGGTCTTCTCATGTGGAGTAGCACATCTACTAAGTGGACTTTTCTGCAGAAACAAACTTGCCAGGGTCTTTTTTTATTGTTGTGGACAGAGATGGGGGAGAGGAGGGTGAGAGCTAGCCACTACCCAGCCTTTGCAACTTTTGAGGATTTGATCCAACACATTTAATTTAGAGAGCTTTTCTTCTCTGAGAAGAAAAATGAACTCTATCTCTGAACTCAGAATAGAAGTTGTAATTGAATCTGTCCATTATTGCAATTCGCAGTAGTTAAGGTCTGAAGCTGCCTAGGGTTTGAAGTGAGACATTTAGGACACAGGCTGTCAGAACATGGACTTATCTCTCAGATCTCTTTTCTTATTTGGCAGGAAATATGAAATGCTCTCCTCATACTCTTCACTTGCCTCTGAGCACAGATCCGTAATAACCATGACAGCATGTTTTTACTCACAAGCAGAAATTGTAATTTTCAGAGGAAATAAAAGCAACAGGCAGATAGACAAAGCCATGGAAACCTTTCAGCTCAGCACAGCACAGTGAGGATTCCAGTGTCGAGCTAGATGACTGATAGAGTGAAACACATGCCCTTTTCCCTTCAGAAGAAAAACAAGAAACCTCAGGATGAAACAAGGTGTTCCAGACACAATGCAATGGAGTACTTTTTTATAACTTTCTAAGATAAACACACAAAAGACTTATATTTTTGGTCATATTTACTGGAGCCACAATGATCACTCTGAACTCACTGTACACTAGCTCTTCTGAAGGACAGTGTGATGCTGAGTGTAATGCTTGCAAATACTTGTTTAACCTATAACTTCTCCCTGCTTGCTCTCTCACACATTTGTATAAACCTGTCACCGTGTGCCCACCTGTTAGAGCTTTTACCTTCTCCAACTGGATACGGAGATGTAACTCTGCAGGCAGACAGCACAAGACAGTCTGAATCCACTAAGAAGCAAGCATACATACTCCTTCACCAGAAAAATCACTGCAGCCACCATTCTCCACCTGGTGCAGAAGGAAGCTTTGCTGTCTGACAGCTTCCATCTTGTATTATTTTCAATTAGACACCGTCATGCTCAATACATTTGACCTTTTGAAATCTGCAGCTTTCAATTCAATTAACAAATATAATCCTGTATTTACTACCATTTAAAATACCTTGCAGCATTAAAAAAAATCAGCAAGTTTAGATAATGTCCATGGGAAAACGAGAACACATAAATTTATATAACCAATCATTTCTAAGGTGACAGTGAAGTTTGAAAATCACATCCGTAAAAGTCCAGAGCTAGAAATTGAGATGCAGGAAGGGCTAATTAGCAGCCATAACAGACTAACGAATGTACTGACTCCCAAGAGGGAACAAAGGTTCATACACCAGTATCATTTGAGCTATACAGATTTAACCCCTAGGCCTAGGAATACAATCCTGTGGGTTCTGTTCTAATCTCAGTTTCAGTCTGACCTTCCAGAAGCCACCATGCGATTTGTCCCAGTTTAATCAACGTATTACAGTACAAATATATTTTTCGTACATTTACAAGTGTTCTGGAGTTTGGATCGTTTTCAGTAAAAAGCATAATGCATTGGAGGAAGTTAATTTTCTTCAGCAGTGAAGAAGAACCTTAATCTTCTGCTTAAAATCTAGAATAAGATACGAAATGTTTATCAATGAAAATTATTTGGCCTTTGTTCAATGACATGATATTAAAGCAAGAACATATGATCTTCAAAAAAAAGGTTTGCACTAATATCCCTTCTCCTATTAGGAAATAACTGAAGTCCACAGAACAGAGTTTTTATTTTGAAGTTGTACAATACTGTGATCTTAGGGCAAAAATAAGCATTTCAAGCACAGAAACTCTGATTTATTCATGTTAATGTCACACTGCATGAGGAGAAATAATCTTATTCTCCTATTTCAGCCAAGCATGTCTCTATACAACATGGTCCCACAAGGTAGGTAGGACAGTCCAGAGCAGCTGCCTGACACTGTTGAGAAGTCATCCTGCCACTACCTGAAGCCAAACCCAGTGTGCAGCACTATCAAAACTGTGGGTCATTGCCATCAAAGCCTTCTAGCAACATCCACTTGGCAGAAAAAGGAGGAGAGGCTCAACTATGTCTTCTCCACAACTTACAAAAACAGGAGAAACATAGCAAAACTAGGGACTACTCATCTGCAGAACCACTCTGTAGCATTTCTTACCCAGTGTTTCTATCTCGTGTAGCTTATCTAATTTTCTCCTTTCCTTCCCAGCTTGAGTATCTGGGGTGACCCTCCACAAGCTGCTGGCAAGCAATAGACTGAGGGATTCCTCAACTAAAAAATTGTGGAAGAAGATGTAACAGGATGGAAAGGTCAGGGCTATCTATGTTATTGTTCTGCAGCCCCTTGAAGGACCAGGCTTGAAACCCTCCTGTCATCTCATGGTGTCAGAAGCCCAAAGGAGAGCCAGGAGAGAGAAGCTCAAAATGTGTGACATTCCTGTGAGTGGAATCACAAGCTCTCATCACATAGTCCACATTCACCAGGCAAAAATAAGGCCAAGCAAACAGCTTTTGACCACTGCATTTTGTCAGCTTTGAAGTCAAGCTCCACGGCTAAAAGGCTTGTCGGGCATTTTCAGAATGTACATATCATCTTTGTAGTTTCCAATGTGCTTGATGATGGATTGTAACCAGAATGGACAAAACACCACTGCAGTACCACTGCAAGGAAGAATCACTTTAATTTTAAATTACTATTCTCTTCTGAAAGAGAATATTTTGGTCTCATGAAACCTGCTTTTTCTAATTTTTTCTCTGCAGAAGGGAGAATTTGTGTAAAGTGTAAAGCTGGTTGCACTAGTAAAGATAGTATTTTGGATCATCATCTTTGATGCTAATGTTGAGTTTTTAAATCATTTGACATTTTTCACATCAGTGTCAGTTCAGCAAACAGCAGGAAAATCTTCAGCAGCAGATAGTCAGCCATTTCTCTGTTACCAGCTAGAATAAAACTCAAACAACTCAAGTGCTTTATATGGAAGATTTAGCCTTTCCATTCATTGGAGCAGGGACAGCACCAAGGTCAAAGAAAAGCCTTATTTCTCTCCCGATAAAAGTTCCAATTTGCTCAGATTTTATGGTGAGCATGCATTACTCAAATGCACTTCCCATAGAAATGTATTAGAATCTGACAATCTCTTTTTCTAATGCTCTGACTCCAAAGGGGAATTTCCAGTCCCAGAAAGTGAAAAGCAACATTGGGGAGGATGTGCTCCTCCCAGCTCTATGGCTCAAGAACCAAAAATCCCCCTTTTTCCCTGTGCAATTGCCACTCCAGCCACCAGATGCTACTGCGGCATTAGAATGGGAGCCAGGGATTGCAGCTACTATGCTCCCCATAGTCCACTACTGTAGAATGGACATCACACAGCCTTTAATTACACGATCACACATTGTCTCATCCCCCCGAGCTGGTGTCCTTTTGAAGAGGATAATGAAGAAAGCTGTTATCTGTAGAACATTTGCTGAAAACATTGGCAGGTATGTATTGAACAAAATGAGACTGCAGGAGAAGAGGAGGGCGTCGCGACTGCACACAATGAAGCTGTGCTGTTAAAGAGACAGTTGAAAAGGGCTGCATAGTTGGGAGCCTGGGTACAGACACACCGTTCTGGCTACCCAGAATCAGAGGATATTTGAGACACTGTATTTCACGTCTCCATGTCTCCATTTCCTCTGTACAGCAGATAGCACCTGTCAACATCTCTGAAATACTTTATAAGTATTAAACAGTCATTCTAACCCATTGATGCATTCACACATTAACTACTAATAGCAGTAAGACTCAACATTGCACACAGTATAAAGAATTAAATAATTTAATACACAGTTATTCATGTAATTTTTTGTTATAGTTTTTCAAAAAAACTAAATATGCACAAAACTCATAAAATAATCTGTATCCAACATGTTCTAAGGATCTTTGACAGTAATACATATTTAAAATGCAGCAATACAACTTAGGCTCCAATCTCCTCCCAGGTCCACTGAAAGAAAAATTCAGAAGCCAAGGTTAAGGGGAGGCCTTCCAGTAGGATGCTGGTAAGGCAGCCAACACACCACAGCCACTGCTCTCTTACTGCAACAAAACTTGAGCTTCAGTTCCCTGTCATGAGAAGAAAGACAGCCATGGTATCTCCTGGATGGCCAAATGACACGAATGAAGATGAACAGAGAACAGGAATGGGTGACGAAGCCTAGGGTAAAGAGTTCAAACAAGTATCCAAACTACATAGAAGCCCTAAATTTAACACTCAACTCTTCAGCCATTTGCAGTCATTTTCCCCATTATGTTGCAGCCTCAGTGAATGTCCAATAACCTTTGCATTACCTCCCTCCCCATCTGATACAGTCAACACATGATGTCTGTGCACTGTCAACCAGAGAGTTGGAATCATGCAGACATGTCATAAGTGAAACCCCTCTGACTCTTCCTCCCTTCATGTCCAGTCCTGTGTTTTGTATAGCAGCCACTGCCTGCTCACACTAGAGCAGTGCAAACAGGAGAACAGCAATAGTCTGTGAGGCTGATCTCTGCCATCACAGGGTAAAAGGAAGAAGGAGAGGCACAAGGTACAATTAGTACCCTAACTTATTCAAGGCAAAGTCACCTTATCACCAAATTGAAGGTAATCACACCACAAGAGAGAACAATTATGCTTTTTTCCTTTATTAAAAAAATTCTTAGGATTGCAATGTCCTGATAAGCAATCAGGCTCAAACATTTAAGTTCAATATGAAGAATCTACAGTCCCTTTCTATGATCTCATTTCCTTTAGATAGCATTTTTCCTTCATCAAAAATAAATCCTTATCCCTCCCCACTGATTCTCAGCTCCCTGCTAGAAACACAGTCAGTCCAAGATCAAAGCAGAGCTTCTGTGCTACTGTCCTCTGCTTTCTAGCAACTGTCCTGCCCTGTCAAGAGTTTCAGCCTTGCCTGCAGTCATCTAAATGCATGGCACACAGATCCTCTTCCTCTCATCTTCCCCCTTTTCCTCCTTTCAGAGAAAACAGGAGACTGTGAAAGAAGCCAGGTTTCCTCTATTGCTTTTCCCTATGCATTTTTCAGCTTGTTCTTCACTGCAGAGCATTCAGTTAGGTTCATAAAGGGATGTGTCTAAAATGGCATCACTAAGCTCAGCAAACATCAGAGATTGCTTTTGTATGTACAACTGCCTGTAGTACAGTGCTGAGGGGTACAGAATTGGGACGAGGTAAAGAACAGGAGCAAGAAGGTTAAGGAGTGAGGTAGACAGTAATAAAGGGAGAAAGATCACTGTTCAAAAGCACAAAAGGATGCAAAAGCCAGATCTTTCTGGATGAGGACTTCAAGTTTGGTAGCTTTTCCCTCTGATTACTCATCTGGACTTTACTGTCCGGACTGGCTCGTCGTTGACTAAAGAAAGACAGGGTTTATTTTTGCTTTTTGAATGTTACCAACATTTCAAAAGATTTTTTTTGAAGCAACAGGACAGTTCTGCTCTACTTCCTTAAGTAAGTTTTGCGGACTACTTTTTTGATGTTGGCCACAGTGAGTTTACAGAGACAAAGGCAAGGGAATGAAAGAAGATCTACCCCCCCAGACGTGGTTACTGTTTGGCTGAGTGGGGCAGCTGGAGGCTTCAGGAGGGAAATACAAATGCTGCAGTTCCCTCTGCCTTGTGGGAATGGGTTGCCGTTCTCAGACTATGTAGGTGCCTCAGAAGATCTTCAGGCCTCAAGGTATCTAGAGTACTGCTCATCACCTACAGAAGGGGTGCCTCTAGGAAAATAGTGCCTCTAGGTTCATTATCAAAATCCGAGAGCTTCTTAAAGAAAGGAATTTTAGGAATATTATCAAATTCCAACACTTCCCAAAGAGAGGGATATTAGGAACAATAGTCCTGTTTCTTGTGAAAACTTTGCTTCTCTTAAAAGGTAATATAAGTGGTAAAAGATCATTTCACTAAGTTAAACTTGAACAGAATTTAAGCACCCGACACAAAATCCTTCAACTCCCGGCACAGTTCAGCAGCATTTTAAGCCTGTTTCAAGCAATTTCAGAAAAAATGTAATTTCTGTCTCTCAGCTTCTACCATCACACTGATAGCAATCACATTTTAACCATAGAAAACCTTTGAGAAGGGTGTTTAGGCTCAGCTGGCCTAAAAACAGCATTGCTGATTGTGATGGAACTTGACTGCCATTTTCTATTCATAAACCCTTCCAGTTCCTGCAGTGCATGGTGTTATGCAAGGCCATTTTCCAGTTATAATGAGATTTAAAATAACTAGAGAGACAATCTAGAAAAAAATAGAGCACATGCACTAGGTATTTCTTATGCATTTCAGCTTCAATGTAAGTAGGGCTTCCTGATACATCTTCATACATTGGTAGAGAAGTGTTTTGATACAATTAAGCATTGGATTTGGAGCCTGATTGACCCTGAGCTTAGAGCTGTTTTAATTTCTGAATGCTAACTTTTTTGCTTCAAAAGAATTTTCTTATTTCTTTAACTTTGCCAAGTACAATACCACAATAAGGTAAACAGCAATTGCTAGGAGTCAGCAGCAGACAGCATCACAACTGCGATGGCAAGTAGGAACGTGCCTCCACTGTGGAAACAAGTAACTGCCTGGGAAGGTAAAGTAGCCCCTACTGAGCCTGTGCTGCTGCAGAGATACTGCTTCCAATGGTAGCATGTAAATTTAAAACTACTGTGGAAATCTCCACTGTGTGCTCTTGTGACAGCAGCACAGACAAATAATGAGGCTTTCACATGAATGTCAAAATAGTATTTTCCAAAAGGTGCTCTTTAGAAGAAACAGGAGTGAAATGGAATCCTTTGCCAATTTTAATTTTCATGCAGCAGTAAAACTGTGGATGAGGGTGGAGGCAGTTGCATTTGATGGATTTGCTGATCATGCATAGCTTCTTTCCCCTATGACTGCAATACTGTTAATAAAGGAGGGTATGAAAGACAAAGCCAGAGGAGTTCTCTTACATATCATTATGTACATATGAAATGAATTCAAAACACTTTAACTTTCTGACTTTATTTAGCCCAATGAGTATTATGTTCTGAAAGAGGCAGAGAACAAGTGCAGATTTTCAGCAGCTGTTAGTAAGCCACCATTCGAGCAAAATACACACTGCTTTGCTGTAGGAGAACATGCTAAATGACCTAAATGTTGGTAATTCTCTGCCCTTCCAAAATTCCTAAAAGGTGCCAACTTGGTGCCTGTGAAGGACAAACACATCCCATTACAGTTCACATGGAAAGACCCACAGAACAGCACTGAGGACTGTCCCAAGGGACAGGAGCTGTGCAGCAGAAGGCTGTCTTGTGCCCTTCCAGCTTCCCAAGGACTCCTCTTTCCTTCTTCACCTTCACAGGCCTCTGGAGGACTATGGAGCTCATCTGACGATAGTTTTCAAATGGTTGACTTGTGAAACAGTGACATAAAATTCCCACTTTCCAAGGCAACAATCTCATCCAAGCATCTCAAGGAAAACAGTCACAATTTTCCATAACTCTAGCCTGCTAATAAATGGCTTGATGAGAAGACACATAGGTGCTTTCACATACAAGCCGCCTATTTTATGCACTGGCAACAGGAACTTCCTATGTATCTGTGCAACTTTAAGAGGCAGAACTCTGTTGCAAAGACCTCAAACATCTACACCTTGAGAGATTTAGTCAATTTTCTTTGCACTCTTCTTTCTTCACTGATTTGTGATACATCCCAGTTCCAAGGTCTATGCTCTTTTCCCATACAACAAACATTTTCAAGCACAGGGAAACTCTAAGTTCAGTTTTATTAAGTAATCTCATTGCATCCCTAATTCTAGCTTCTGAACCAACCTACTGAAAATATTTATTTAAATGATACTTCCACATAGAAAAGAAGACAAAAAATATTAGTATGAAAAAAACATAATTGCAGGCAACAAAGCATTCTTGAAAAGCATTTTCATTCTCTTTTTTTCCCCTCTCTGCAGTATTTCTTCTAAAAGAGCAGTTAAAATGACAAAAAATGCCATTCTAATTCAAGACCTCTCTAGGTACACTTGACATTTTAGAGCAGCTCAGCCTCATTTGCCCCTTTGCCTGTCTGCCTCGCCAGCCACCCAAACATTTATTTATCCTCCAGAGATCAGTACGGAATCAAACTTTATCTCAATTGCCATTTTTTTCTTCTTCCCTTCTACTAGAATTAACAATACTCTCTTCCATCACTGCACAGTGACTGAGCTTTCACTTTTCCACACTTCAAGATGGGAAATGCATGCCTGACTTTTTGTTGAAAACAACAGCTGCATTTCACTGTATCTGTTTTTAATATATTTTACACAGTCATGTTCAAAAAAAAAGGCAAAATAACACCTTATTGAGTGCTAAATTTGTTTTATGGATAAAGAACAGTACATTGACTATGTAAGCATGTTACCTCTGAAGTAATAACCACAATCTGAAAATTACTGGAGAACAGAAACAAGTCTGATCTGAATGCATAAGCACACGCTCACAGCTCCAAAAGAAGATGCTCCCCAGCTCTGAATGGGTAGATATTTCTTCCATAACTATGGGCATAACTGATGGGAAAAAACCAGAGGTTTTTGTTGTCCAGAACCTGTGGCTTGGATAATTGAGATAGCATGGGCTAAAAGCCTTTCTTGGTTTGGTGGTTAAACAAAAGCAATTTAAAGTATCTTTTATTAAATCACACAAATGAAAAAAAGGTGAATAAATAGTAGCACAGTAAAAGCTCTGAAAGGACAAAAAAAAAAAGACAGTACAAATATAAGATAAATTCCCACCTCCAAAGACTCAGTATACTGAAAATGTTCAAGCAAATTAGGAAGAAAAGTACTAGTATGGGTTCTCTGTGGATAAGGATGGCAAACTGGTTACTAAAGAGGCAGAAAAGGTTTATCCTGCATTTCAGAAGTGCCAGAAAAGTTTTTACTGCATTAATTCATAAAGAGAGTTTCAGGAATTAGCTGTTACAAAAAAAAAAGAAACCTTTCAAAATTGGAAGAGCTGTATAAGTATCATCCAAAAGTCTAGAAGAGATTAGCTGAAAAATAGCCTGTCTTGTTGAAATATAAATTTTGGCTGCTACAGAATCTTTTAAAGCCTGGAAGGGCACCAATAGAAAACAAAATGTCATTTCAGATATTTGCAGAAAAACTCTAGTTAGCCTGACACTACTCCTGATAAATGTAATAGACTGGGGAAATAAAGAATTAAAAGATTGGTATATAATTAGAGTTGGTCGATGCAATTCTGTGGAAAAATCTATTTTGTCAAATAAACCTCTCTGATGAAATATCAACTTTGTTGATTAATGTAACTCCATAGATGCAATAGAGAAACTTAGATTAAATATTTGAGTTGTTATTGCAAGACATTCTGATTCAAAAATTAGCAGTATTCAGTATCAGTAAAGCACATGATAAACTGGATTAAGATGGGAGAATAACAGTTCCCAAACAGTAGCTGCAACTGGGAAATCACCTTGAAAAGGCAGCATTTTCATCAGGAATCCACAGGGACTGGCACTGGGCTTGATGTTTAACAGTAATTTTTTTTCAGTGAATGACCCCAAAATAAATATAATAAAATCATTGCTTTTAAAATTTGTGACAGAAAAAGGATAGGCATAATAAGTAACAAGTGCCTTACAAATCATGGTTTATAGATTTCTAATCATTCTGGACCCTCATGTAACATCTAAACAAGTAAGTGCAACATTTCCCTAAAGAAGGCATGTCAGCTAGCTCTGACCAAAAAGCATTCCAGGGAGACTTCAGACAATTTCATGTTATGAACAACAGAGTTCCAGGGACAGGAGATGCTGTAGAGGCCAAGAAAGACAAAGAACAAAGAAAAATGTATAAAATGTGACATATTAAATAAAATTGAGCAAACCAGAGTTGTTTAGTCTGGAGGGAAAAAAACTACTAGCTCATAAGCATTTGTATATAGAAAGGACTATTGCATGGGAAAAAGATACGCTGCTAGGACAGAAAGAAATTTAATGATAAGCACGGAAGATTTAGGTTAAACTTTAAGAAAACCTTTCTGACAGCAAGAACAATAAAATACTGGGAAATGTTCCACAGAGAAGTTGCAGAATCTCTTGGAGGTTGAAGTTTTAGGCAAACATATGCCAAGAGTTGGTCCTGCCTTGGAAAAGGGAGTCTGTCCCAACAGGCCACTGAACCCCTTGGACCCTTTCAAATATTTTTCTCCTACAATGCTATAGCACACACACAAAACATGAATACAATTCCCTACTTCTGAGAGAACAAATATTCTTCTCCCTCTTGTCCTGCCAAAACCTAATGTATTTATGACATATTTAAATCAGCACAGATAAGAACATCTGCAGTCATGGAAACTCAAGGCCTAGATAAGAACTTGTGAGTTCTGATCAAGTATCTTCTTGTCTTGATGAAAATAATGTAAAGACATAAGCAGTTTCCCAAGTCATTTAGATAAGATCTCTAGATATTCCAAATTTTCTTGTGCAGAAAAACATCTACCTCCAAATCAGACTACTTTGAGGTTTTTGGTCAACTCATCCACAAAGATGATGCTATCTCTAAGTAAGACAATCTTCATGTTTTGACCCGAGGTGTCAAAACCAATTTGGTTTTACATTCATATTCTTCTCATCAATACAAACTTTTTGGATATAAAGAGGACAGGATGCAGCAAGTTCTATCTTTTTTTCTAGTATTTTTTTCTAGTAAAACATATATTTAGAATAACAAGTTTTAGGAAATATTTATTACATCTCTTAAAAGGACTATTATAAACACAATACACTTGGCATACTCTGCAAAATCAGAGTCTGTTTCTATATTTGGACTCTCTTCCTAGCATATATCAAATATCCCTGCATGTTTCTCTCTTACAATTCATCTTTAAAAGAAAAGGAAAGAAGAGAGCCAAGGGCTTCCAATGATCATTCTGTGCCACATAGAGCGTGTAAACGACAGCAGCATCCCCTCAACCAGCATGCCTGTGACAACCTAGGAAGAGCAGGAACTGTTCTTTTCTTCCCTCAGAATACCCAATCTCAATTAAAAAACATACTTCCAATGTGATATGACACTAATGAGAGATAATAATCTTCCTGAGAGACTGAATAACATCACTGAAGAATCAGTCCAACCCTATTTGATGCTGCTAACTCTGAAACTGATAACTAGGGCAAGAATCATAGAATCATAGAATTAGCTGGGTTGGAAGGGACCTCCGAGATCATCAAGCCCAACCGTTGATCCAATACCGCCGTGGTTACTAGACCATGGCACTAAGTGCCACATACAGTCTCATCTTAAAAATCTCCAGGGATGGAGAATCTACCACTTCCCTGGGCAGCCCATTCCAATGTCTGATTATCATCTCTGTAAAGAATTTCTTCCTAATATCTAACCTAAACCTCCCCTGGCAGAGCTTAAGACCATGCCCTCTTGTCTTACTGATAGCTGACTGGGAGAACAGACCAACCCCCACCTGTCTACAACCTCCTTTCAGGTAGGTGTAGAGAGGGAAGAGGTCTCCCCTGAGCCTCCTTTTCTCCAGATTGAAAAAAAACAGTTTCCTCAGCCTTTCCTCATAGGACATGTGCTCGAGTCCCTTCACCAGCCTTGTTGCTCTTCTCTGGACCTGCTCCAGCACCTCAATATCCTTCCTGAACTGAGGGGCCCAGAACTGGACACAGTACTCAAGGTGTGGCCTCACCAGTGCTGACTACAGGGGAAGAATCACTTCCCCGGACCTGTTGGCCACACTGTTCCTGATACAGGCCAGGATGCCATTGGCCTTCTTGGCCACCTGGGCACACTGCTGGCTCATGTTCAGCTTCCTGTCAATCCAAACTCCCAGGTCCCTTTCTGCCTGGCTGCTCTCCAGCCACTCTGTGCCCAGCCTGTAGCACTGCAGGGGGTTGTGGCCAAAGTGCAGGATCCAGCACTTGGCCTTGTTGAACCTCACCCCTTTGGAATCAGCCCAACTATCCAGCTCGTCCAGGTCCCCCGCAAAGCCCTCCTGCCTTCCAGCTGATCGACACTCCCCCCCAACTTAGTGTCATCTGCAAATTTGCTGATGGCAGACTCAATCCCCTCATCTAAATCATCAATAAAGATATTAAACAGAACTGGGCCCAACACTGATCCCTGGGGGACACCACTAGTGACCAGCTACCAGCTGGATGCAGCACCAGCCACCACCACTCTCTGGGCCCGGCCCTCCAGCCAGTTCCTGACCCAGCACAGAGTGCCCCTGCCCAAGCCGTGGGCTGCCAGCTTTTTCAGGAGTATGCTGTGGGAGAGGGTGTCAAAGGCTTTGCTAAGTCCAGGAGACACATCCACAGCCTTCCCCTCATCAACCAGGTGGGTCACCTGTTCATAAAAGGAGATCAGGTTGGTCAGACAGGACCTGCCCCTCCTAAACCCGTGCTGACTGGGTCTGATCCCCTGTCCATCCTGCAGGTGCTGTGTGATTGCACTTAGGATGATCTGCTCCGTAACCTTGCCAGGCACCGAGGTCAGGCTGAAGGGTCCTCCTTCTGGCCCTTTTTGTGGATTGGCGTGACATTCGCCAACTTCCAATCATCTGGGACCTCCCTAGTGAGCCAGGACTGTTGGTAGATGATGGAGAGCAGCTTGGCAAGCTCTTCAGGCTCTGAAAGTAGCTTTATATTCAAATGAAATTTTCAGCTTTTTCTGTAAATAGAAAATGGATTTTTAACACACCCACACATACACATGCACTTGCTTATACATACAGTGGTAACTTTCAGGAGTTTTCAACTCTCTTCAGCTTAAATAACAGACATCACATCAGACCTTTATATTATGATCATAAGCATTTTAATTTAAAGTTGAGATGGAAACTAAGAAGGAACTGAAACCCATGATCAATTGTGCTAGCTCAGAATGAAAGTTATGTCTGCTTGTCATGTTGGTTTAACTAACTGCATTAGCAGTACACAAAATATTTAGTGACATTGTTAATGGTTTATATTTTTCTATGAGAAATTACATTAGACATGGCAATTAAGTGTAAAAACTGTTTTTTATTTCTATTTGAGCTCTACCACCTGTAACAAAAAATAGCAAACAGAAATTCCCTATTTAACATTCCCACATTATTCATGACTGTATGGACCTCAAATCCATTTCCCTTTTGTTGGCTTTCCTCTCCATGCTAAAAAGTTTTAGTCCTGGAATAAGTTCCAGGTCTTTTTTCCATGACATCTACTCTTCTCTGTAGAACAAAGAAAAAGCAGGGTTGGGCAGGACTTGGGCACAACTTGAGGAGCGTGCATGCCTCTACAGTGCTGTGAGCATCACCAGCATCTGCTATTTTGTCTCCAAACCACTTCTAACACCCCATTTTCATCCTTGACCACTCCTGAGTATTGAAGCCAAGGCTTTCAAAGAACAATCCATTTCAACTTCAACATTATTTTTCCTTAACAAAAACAGCTTAGATTTAGAAATGACCCCTTGCCTAGTTAGGTGTATCACTTTTCATCTGCTGACAAGAAGTTACATTTGTGGTTTCTTTCTGGTCCATTGTTTAATATCATGAAATACACGTGTAAGTCTTTGACACAAGGAAACTGACTTTCGCAATAGGAAACACAATGACAATGCAACACTGACCCTTCTTCCCAGATATTTATGAGCCTGATGAAGTCCTAGCATGGATCTGATATTACTCCCACCATCTGTTTCTCTTTTTTTCATTCATTACAGGCCAAGCAGACATTTTCTTTCCATGATGCTCCCTTACTTATCCAACTAATTATTACTCCAACCATCTGAATCTAACTGAGATCATCGTTTCTTGGCTTACATATAGCACTCCACAAAATGAACCTTGAAAAGAAAGTTGAACTTGGAGGGGATAAGAAAACTTATGGGCAATTCAGACTGGGTATTTCATTTACAAGAAATGGCACAGTCGTAAACAAAATAAAATAACCTAAGTCTATTTATTTCTGAGCTATGATTTCCAAATAACTTCAGATTTTTTAAATATTCAGTATGGAACCAAATTTCACAAAAGTCAAAAAATTAATTGCAGGCTTTTTGTTTGCTCGTAATTCATGCTTACCTCTATTTTTGGGCTAATGACATTTTATTTACTCATGCTAACATGGGGTTTCTGCCAGGGATAAACATGCTTTTTCATTGCATTCAAGTCTGTTCTTTGCCTGCTAAAATTTTATGTGTTTTTATTCTGCAGACTTATCTGTAGACCTCTTGGGCATCTCCTCACACATTACATCTCATGCCTGTGATGAAAGTTAAGTGAAAGAAAAAGGTCAAAGAAAGACCACAAAACAGTGCAGAGGATTGCAGGGAAGTGTGAGATAGGAGTCATTTCTGCAAGTCTTATTTGTACAGTAAGACTTGACAGCTCTGTTTATACTTTATTTCTTTATCTCATCAGTCTGTGTTCCAGTTTAGTCTATAAATGGTTTGGGAAAGGACTATACTGTATATTGTCCAAAATCTAGCACAATAAAGTTGGTACTGTTTGACCCACATACAACACAGTTCAGCTGAAAACTCGTTATAAACAGACCATTTCCTTTGGGCTCTCTGCTTCCTCTTCATATCTGCAGAAACTATATCCATGTACCTTAACATCCTCCCACATATGCCAACAGAAAGCAGCTATTGATCCCTATGTTATTACCCAGTGCCTAAGTAACAGGTACTCCAATTTAAAACACCTCATTTCAAGTTGTTCTGTGTTCAAAATTTGGAGGCTGGCTTCCAAAATAATTTATTTTCCTATTTTCTTTAAATAGTATAATTCACAATGATATTGTTGCAAACGTGGACAACAAGATATACACACACCCACCCTTCTGTAGCCCTTTTCCTGAATTTCCCTGTTGTCACGGCCACCAAAATATTCTAACAGCCCCACAAATTTCTCCACAGGGTTAAAGATTTTGGGTTGAGTGGGAAGGAGATTTCAAATCTTTCTTTTTCAAGGCAAAACCTTAGGAACTTCCTTAAAGAATGGATGCTAAAAGGCTGTTGTGACCTCACTTCATATGAAACCCAGACTGGATCCTGACTTAAGCAGGAGTTAATGAGTTGAACAGTCTGACATGTTCATTTGATAGGGAGTGATGAAAGGCCAGCTGTCAGATTTAATTTGTTTGAAGATAAGCTGATTTATTGCTTACAAGTAATATGGCTGGCACAGGGCATGTATCTCAGTAATGATATATTTCAAACACTATCACAGAAACATTCAATTCTGGTAGAGTACATTCACCGTTCAGTAAAATAAATGCAATTTTTGAAACAACATTTTAAGTTAACATTTTTTCTGTATCTTCCCATGTGGAAAAAAAAAAAAAAAAGGCAAACATGTTTTTCTGCTAATTTAATAGCCAAAACGAGGCCTGTCACATGACTTTAAGTGTTACATTACTTTCTACCTAATACTGAGCAAGGACCTTTAAATGGGAAAAAGATTAAACAAATGGTCCTTACAGGATAACCGAAGAAAGGAGAATTAAAAGCAGCAGCAGCAGAGTCAACAGGGTGACAAGGTATAGAGCAGCTGAGTGACAGGATAAGAGGCAGAAGATGGATAGGATATACCAAGGTGAATCCAGAGAATCAGAAGGGATGGA
The DNA here is from genome assembly GCF_036250125.1 of Pseudopipra pipra. Taxonomy (NCBI): domain Eukaryota; kingdom Metazoa; phylum Chordata; class Aves; order Passeriformes; family Pipridae; genus Pseudopipra; species Pseudopipra pipra. Next base: position 51,375,655 of record NC_087550.1, read on the forward strand.
TACAGTTACAAAGAAATTGGACAATGTACAAAAGTCAAATGTATTGCCCTTTTGCTGATGGAAAATAGTAACCAAGGTAGAGGTTAAACAGAGGAAGTTTGCAAGCTGTTTAATGGAAAAGAAAGAGTGAAGAGACTGGGGTGTGAGAGTCTACTGGAGAAGGCAAGAAAAGGCAAATGGAGGTGACCAGCTACCACTGCCTTCCAGCTCCAAGGCCAGGTGGTTTTGAGATGGAGAAGTCTCCATAAGGAGCACTGCCAAAGGCAGGAGTTTAGACAGAGTGCAGTACAACCACAAACCTCATATGAACAGATTTTGGTTTTAAGATCTGAAGTGGGCATTCCAGAAAAAACAAAACAAGACAAACTAGATAAAATCAGACACCCTAGTCTCTCTTGCATCTGCAACTACTGCTCTATATTATGCCTTTTTCCATGTTCACAGACAGGAAGCAAGACTGTGTTCTCTCTTGGAATTCTCAACCCCATCTCCATGCTTACTGCACTTCTGGCCATGTCTCTCAATGTCCACTGAAATAACTCTTTCCAAACTCCTAAAGGATCTCTTCCTTGTCCTCACCAGTTCTCCACACATCCCTGTATACCGTTAACAATATGTTGCATCAAGGAGCAGTACTGCAACATTTCTAAACACCATTAAAAAGTGTTTCTAAAATGGGCCGTAGAAGAGATAAAAATGAATGAATTCATATTTCATCAACCACCTCTTTTTTTTTAAACAGAAAAGCTTAAAAGTATTTCAGTCATTCATTAAAAAAAAAAAAAAATCCTCTCTGTGATGGAATTTATTTTATAAAGGTTACTTAAACAATTCCAGGTATACAGACTTGGTATCAGGAAACAATGCAATGGCATTTTATCTTAGTCAGGGGTATAGTCAGGGTGAAAATACTGGTGAAAATGAAGGCAGTAAGTCTTCTTATGAGGCAAAGCTGGAAAGAAATTGCATGAGCCCCAGCAAGAAACAAAGCATCTGCAGCCAACAGGAAGCTTATGTTTCACATTTACCCAGACTTCTGTAGAGATGATTTCTCAGGGAACAGAACTTGAATTGTTCTCATTTTGCTTGGAAAGAAAAGGCTACAGTCCTGATATGACGAGGAAGCTCAAGAGCCATTCACAACAGTAGCAGCATGAAAGAAACATTTACTGCTTTTGAAACAAGAAAAGAGGAAAAGGGAGTTGTATTAAGTGTTGTAGGCATCACATGAGGCAATGAGAAAGCCTCCCACCAGGCTTCACCACAGCCACAACTCGAGCTCTTAATGCCAACTCATGCCATGCCTGTCCTTGCAGTGCCCACTTACCTCCAGAGTCTGAAGTACTTGAGAGCTTCTCTCCCTGCTAACTCACTGCCCTACCAAGAAAGGCTTCAGATACTTGATGGCCTTAATATGTATTTCTTACAGCATAGGGCTTCAAAGTAATTTTTGTATTTCAGTCTTGAGGCAGAGTAATGTAGTGCCATCTCATCTCACTGCAGCAATATTCTCTGTTGGCCACCCCTTGCTGAAAAATATGCCCTGCACATGTACATTTGTCTCTCAGGCTGAACTGTGTCTCTCATAGGAAACCACTACCCTTACTATACAGTCCCTTTCCAGAGATGATCAGGTCAGTTCTGTGATGAACTTTACAGCAGCTACAGCTTTGAAAGCTGCAAGTTGCATAAAGAACTACAGGTTTTTATCAACTACTTTTGCTCACATTACAAGAGCTGATGCAAAAATGGAAAAGAAATTAAGTCAGTACTGATTCTGAAGTTCTGCCAAGCGTATTCTGAAAAATATTAATTGTCTCTGTGATAGAAATTGCACATCAAGGAGGACCACTCCTTTCTATCTGAAGGAGTGAAACTGCTGCCATTACCTGAATTAATCCAATGTATTAACAGGCCATCTTTTTTTATTTAAGTTTTAAATTACTATTTACTATGTTGTCCTTTATCATTCTTTCAAATTGCCAGTTTATTCCAATGATGTTTTTCAAAATGCAGCACACTACCAATTAATAAAAAAATAACAGCACATACTTTTATTTATCTCCAAATTTGTAAAGCTCTGTAATTAAGACTAAAAATCAAATTAAGTCAGTAAGACCAGTTTTAAAAAAAAACCTGAAAATACAGACCATTCTACTGCCAGTGAGATTAGTCTTTGAATCACTGCAAGTAACGTGACATCCTGCAAGATGCCACATAGTACGTGGTATGCCAAAATCAGATTGACCCTTCTGAAGCGCACAGATGGAGCACATAGCCATCACACTTTGCACAGTCAACATACAGTGAAATATCTCTTTGCTTCTTGGAACATAGTTTATTCTTTCCTAAATGCATACCAATATATTTGACACTTGCATTCTGCCTAACAGACAAGGGCAGGTATGCAATGTTAGATTATGAGCAGTGGGGCAGTCACACACATTTTGTAACCAGTGAGAATTTGGAGAAAAAGAGTAGCACTGCTGAACCCTGATCTTATCTTTCTGGATGGTTACCAAAAGTCCCTCTGCTGAAATGCAGTGTATGATCCTCAGGAAATATACATGCAAAAGTAGGCTCAGTCTGGTTTTAAAAATTTTTGAAATTAAATTTACATCTCTCATCATCTCATTGACATCTACAAGTTATTAAAGCCTTTGTGCTAGAATTGAACAGAAAAATCCTTTTGCATTAGAGCATTGAACTTGTATTTCAAAAGCATTCATCTGCTGTCACTTTGAATGCAAGACAATTGGCATATCAGCATGATCCAGGGTAATAAAAAGCACTAGCTGAAATTAAGCCAAGATCCATGTGGTGGGCTGATCCTGGCTGGATGCCAGGTGCCCATCAAAGCTGCTCTATCACTCCCCCCCTCAGCTGGGCAGGTGAGAGAAAATAGAAGGAAAGACTCATGGGTTGAGATAAGGACAGGGAGAGATCAGTCATCAATCACCGTCACGGGCAAAACAGACTCGACTTGGGAAATTAGTTCCATTTATTACCAAGCAGATCAGTAGGATAAAAACCAAATCTTAAAACACCTTGCCCCCACCCCTCCCTTCTTCCCAGGCTCAACTTTACCTCCCTAACTTTATTTTCTCTATCTCCTCCTCCCCCAGCAGGGCAGAGGGATAGGGAATGGGGGCTGCAGTCATTTCATCACACATTGTCTCTGCCACTCTCCTCAGAGGGAGGACTCCTACCACTCTTCCCCTGCTCCAGTCACCACTCTCCCATGGGTGACAGTCCTCCATGAACTTTTCCAATGTTCTTCCCACGGACTGCAGTTCTTTACAAAGTGCTCCAGGGTGGGCCCCTTCCACGGGGTGCAGTTCTTCAAGAACAGACTGGTCCACAGCGGGTCCCCTGCAGGGTCACAAGTCCTGCCAGCAAACCTGCTCCAGGGTGGGCTCCTCTCACTGTGGGGCCACAGATCCTGCCAGGACCCTGCTGCAGCACAGGCTCCCCACAGGCCTCCTTTGGGTATCCACCAGCTCTGACATCCAGGGGCTGTAGGTGGATCTCTGCTTCACGGTGGACCCCCATGAGCTGCAAGGTCTTCACCATGGGCTGCAGGGCCATCTCTGCTCTGGCATCTGGACCATCTCCTCCCCTCCTTCTTCACCGACCTTGGTGTCTGCAGAGCTATTTCTCTCATATATTATCACTCCTCTCTCTGGCTGAAGTTGTTGTGTGCCCTTCCTCCACCTCCCCTCCTTCTTCTGAACACTTATCCACAGGTGATGTGCTGTCACTGATGGGCTCAGCCTTGGCCAGTGGTAGGTCCATCTTGGAGCCTGCTGGCATTGGCTTTGTAGTACCTTGGGGAAGCTTCCAGTAGGGTTTTAAAAAATCCACTCCCATAACCCCCTGCTACCAAACCCTTGTCACAGAAACCAAATCTACTCCAACATCATATCATTAACCTGCTGTTGTATGTCAAGTAATTGTGTATATGCAACATCTTGCATAGCAAAGTAATTAAATTAGGTTGGCACCCATTTCAAGATCTTTCTTCAATAATGCAGACAAACAATTATTTTAGTTGCATTCCTGCTTCTTAGATGTTAGGCCATAATTAACTATCTTACAGATAAAAAGTAGAGGTCACAAGTAGTTCTACCTGGAGACAGAAACAGATGAAGAGATCAGTGCAAAGTTGGGAAGGGAAATAAAATTAACGAGATAAAGAACAGTGTTTATGTAACTGAATCGCATTATACTGCAGCATTTAATTTAGTTCCAGAGGAAGGAAAGATATAGGAAGCAGAAATGATATTTCATTTGGATCTTCTTTATTAAGCAGAACAAGGCAGGGTAACTTAGACCAACCCAGTAAAATCAGATGAAGAACAACACCACCTCAATTAACATTTAAATTTATATCTCATCAGAGCTTCAGGCAAGAGAAAAGCCTATGAACACTGGCATTGATGACAGCACTAGTGACCTGAGACTATGATAGGTGTCAGCTGTCACGGTGACATCCCAGAGCCTCTTTTACACTGGATTTTTACGTACTAGGAAAAGTTAGAGAGAATTGCTTAACTCCAGAGATTATGACACTTAACAGCAACTATCAGCTTTAATTGTGATTTTATTTAGTTTCAGAAAGAAAAAAAATTAAAATTTTCCAAAGTTTAGAGTTGTAGACCTTATTAAGATGATGGAAAAGCTTTAACGGACAGCCTTAACAAAATCCTGTAAAATTGATACTTTGAACAATGACCCCTTATATCTAAGTTGCAGATGTCATATTTTAGCAGAAATGGTACAAGCAACTCTCTACAATTCAAAATATGAGGAAAGTCCTTGTGACACCAAACACGGTTCAAAGCCACATGTCAGAACAAGACCTATTTAACCAACCAGAAAAAAAAGCAGGAGTTTTAGACAGGAATTACAAATCACACCAGGCTTTTATTTTATTATAACTTCTGTTTTAGGCGATGGCTTTTGTTAGAGAAGATTTTCCATGGACAACACTGCAGTTCCTGATCCAGCCCTGAACTGACATGTTCTGCCTCACTCTGGACAGCCATAAAGAAAGCGCTCAGGGTTGTGCATTTCAGTAAAGAGTTAAGGTGAGAACTATAAAAAGCAGTCCTAAGCAACCTATCTCCATCACCCTTTTTGAAAAAGGAATCTGGTCAGATAAGAGCATTCCTAAATATGACTTGAGAACAATTTACATCCATTTCACATATCAGTTCAGGGTTAAAAAAAAAAACAGCTGGAGGGAAAGGCAAAAACCCCCTGAAACCTAGCACTGCACTGAAACAGAAATATTCATGTAACCATTGTTTTTAAATTATGACAGTATTTTAAATTCTTAACAAAATATAGACAGGCCCTGGTCTTTTTATATAGATGATATGTAACTTAAGAAACAGAAAGACAGATGAATTTATTGCAGTTTTGGTCACTGCAATATAGCAAAGATATTAAGCTATTAGAGAGAAGTAAACTGAAATCATCGATAGCTTAGTAAAAGCACTTTCTGTGTTCCTAGAATGATCATCAAGATGTGTCAAAGAACAGATGAAACCTGAAGTTTCACCTATCTCAGAACCAACCCACACCCTTCCATAGACTGTGGAATACTGATAATAAGCCTTGTCTCATAAAGAAGGCACCCAATGCATACATGCTACTTTGATCCATAACATTTGAAATGTCTTAGAAAATTAATATAAACTATTTTTATTTGGCTAACAGCACTGAGAAGGCTTAGCTCATCCCTTCCTGCAAATCTATTTTACATGCAAAAATACTGCAAAAACAGTAAGACCTACAGAAAGATGTGGAGGATGACATTTCTTTTGAAGAAAACTGTAAAAGAGGGGAAATATAAAGAAAATGAAGGCAGATGGCAGTCAGAAATGGTTAGTTTTATTTTTTTTGATCAACGCAGAGGTGAATAAGGTTTTCCTCTTCATTGCCTGTTACCATTCTTTACTGTAGCTTCAAGGGTGATGGTAAGTGAAACACTCCTGCAGTGAAAATAATCTAGTTTCTCAGCCTAGTTGATGGTACAAAATCTTCTCCTAGTGACCCCAATTCATATAATCTAAAAATCTTTAAAATCTTGAAAATCTTTAAACCAATCATACTCCAGGCTTAGCTTTAACTTAATCTTGTCCCGGTCTGAACTTCTGACTTCTGGAATCCAAACTAAACTGTTTTAGACTTCATTAGTCCTATGTCCAATTCCTTAAGAACTTGCCACCTTGGAGACAAATCCTCTGCACACAGAAAGATCACAGAGATGAAGGTCTTTGGCTTGGATTACTCTATTATCTCAAAGAGAAATCCATATTAGAGGCCTTCTTCCAATGCCCTTATTCCCCTGTTACCTGCTCACTTCCACTTAAAGCTTGTCAGTAACTCTGCACAGAATCCTTCCTGTTCTGCCTCTCCCCCAAGCTTTCTTCTTTCTTTGATCTTTTATTATATGTGTCTCATCCTTCGGATGTTACTCAAATAATCCTCTCAGCCCCTGGTTTCCAGCAATTTGGGGAAGTTTTAAGGCAAGATTCCTTTTAGAATTAACCATCCTGAGTTCGATATCCTCTTTATATTTCTCTCTAATTAATGCCGCAGCATTAAAGTTGAAGTTTGTGTTTAAATAAAGTATCATTGTATACAGCCCATGATTCTTTCAAATGCTACAAAATTCACTGTATGCAACTTTATAGAGCATTTTATATATTTTTATATAGTCTTCCCACAAATACTAATTACAAATACAACCTTCCCTCCTCCACATCTTTTCCTCCTACAAGAAACCTGAATAACTGAAACATCCATTTTAATTGGAACTTCCACTAGTAATTACTCTCTAATAGCCCCTTTCAAAATCAATTAAAAATGCTTAGCTCCCAGGAAAAAGCCTTAAAAAAAATCCTAAAAAACTATACTAGCCAGCTACAGCTTATGGATTCTTGAAAGATACTACTATTTCTGTTGGTCTCAATTTTTTCTAGGATAGTCAACAGAAATGAATAATACCTATAGATATCAAGTGACAAGGTAAAAATAAAAAGGTATATTAGCAGACCACATCTTTCATACATTTGAACAACTACCAGGACTTTTCTACTTCCAATGTCTACAGTCAGAACAAGAGACTGCAGATCAAATTGAAGACATTAGAGCTCTAAAACATATTAGTTCTTAAAACGGATACACAAGGGTAGCTTATGATCATCTACTGCAACCCACTGACTAACCTGGGGTACAGCTATACTCATAATTTTTACAGCTGCAACTGCAGCAGTTCTGAAGTCTAAAAGACAATCTTAACTGCCAAAAATTGTACCTATAAAAATTAATCCACAGAGTTCCCAGTACAATCAAAAAATGTGACAGTTTATCAGGATTTTTTGAAACAGAAAATGAAATGCAGTAAATTTAGACATAAAAGATACTGGAGTTATGACTACTGTGCAACTTAGGTAACATCACTAACCCCAAATCCTCACCCTTGTTGTTTAGCTATATTTGGTGGCTATTTATTAAACTAATCCATCAAATACGAGGTCTGTAAGACTTTCACAAAATGCAACCCTCCTTAGCATCTTTTCTAAGCACTATATACATAAATGACTTTTGCTTTTTTTGCCAAGGAAAAACTGAATATCAGCTTGAAAAGCAGGCACTGACAGAGAAGAAAGCTACAGGAGGGCTAATCTGCAGCAGTATTCACCCTAGCTTACAAGAATATTAAGTACAAAGAATTAACACAGAGCTTCAATTCTGCTCCAAAGTGGTTTTAATTATAATTATTCTATAGCAATACTTACTGCCTTTATTTCTACTCATCCCAAAACTTGTGTCATTGAAGAATAACCACATGTAAGGTGCCATTCCCAGTCTCATAAATATCCAGAACTCCTGTCAAGTTTCTGGTTTTGGTCTAAGAATACCAATCCCTTCAAATACTACACATGCCTTCAAAGAAAAGTGGCAACCTGTTTTGGTTTTGAGAGTTTGAGAGAAAACTGCCTCATACAAGCTAAACTGAGCAGATCTTTAGATGCCCCCCAAGGCTACAGTCTGGTTTTCCAAAAGACAGCACTAAATCACAGCAACATATTAATAAATCAATGGTAGCATATACTTGGTATATAAGTCTGAAGGAATACTCTCTTGTATAGCACTTTACACTATCGGTCCCAATGCTGTCCTTTAAAAAACTGCTCAACAGTCATCTCCCCAAGACTCCAAAAATCTAAACCTTGTAATTTAACACAGTTCTAAGATTTAAAAGCAGCAACATCCAGAAAGAAATACCACTACTATGCATATATGAAAAATAATTTCAGCAAGGGTTTAACCCATCAAAGAGCACAGTGGGAAGGAAAAAAAAGTTTCAGTGAAACAATGCAAAAGTAGTGTAGGAATAGCCCAACCTCTGATACAAGTAGGTGGAAGAGGTGGATTTATTACATAGCAAAATCAACATGCAAATAAGCATTTTTAATGGGAAAAAATCAACAAAACAAAAAATAAACCTAGAATAATACACCAGCAAATCCTTGGTTTGTCATCAAAAGTTATATTTTTACTTCTGAGTGGATCTGTCCAACCTAGTCTAACTAAAATTATGCACTAAACAATAGGTCCAGCCTATTTTTTGCCCCCTTCCTTTTTTTTTTTAAGCTCACAAAATGAAACTGTTAAGATCTAGCCTGAAAAATAAATAATCAAGTTTTCATAACTGCACAGGAAAGAAGTCACCATATGATTCCTTTACTACAGAGGCAAGGGCAGTTTAAAGAACATCGGAAGTCCTCAGTAGCAGCTTGCAATTTATAATAAAGTTGCTTGATCTGCATTTAATGACAGAATGTTCTTGGAGATTGTCTCTAAACATTGATAATTTTCAGCTTCAGTGCCATAATTCTGCTCCTCCTGTGGCCTGGAGAAGAGCACAGGGAGCAGCTGTTTTAATATGTGGTGATATTAGGGTTTCCCAGTAGATGTGGTAAAATGTGTAACCAGAAACATCTAAAAAAGTATAGAAATAGGAAAAAGAAAACATTTTATTTTCAGAGAAGGCTTCAGGAAAGAGAAGCAGAGGCTGTTGTCAATTGAATAACTTTTCAAATAGAAGAAATAGTATGATCCTGGAACTGAAACTGCTCTGTGGTAGAAGTTTTTGAGGAAGCTGTTCTGGCACACATTTTGTTATACTGGACAACACTACTAGATAGCATTAACTACAAAAGTTACATGCCAAAATAGAATGGCAGCATAGTTTGGATTCATGTTATAAGATCTTAGTTGTCCATTTTCATTTGTATTGGATTAGTTAAAACTCAACCCTAAAGCTGTTTTAAACTTCCAGAACAGCTCCCCTTCACCAAACAGAAAACAGTTGCTGACTCTTGCCCTGTAAACATAATTTTAATCAAACCCAAGTATTTCTGGTTCCCGCTTTGATGGCAAAGAGATTCTACACCTACAATATAAACTTCCAATCTCAGTACAGATGCCAAGCCAAAGTCTAAAGATAGGCATTCTACTCCTCTGCCTACCCAACAACTCCAAACAGGGCTTTGCTGATCTGCTTCCTTAGTACTACATACATAATTCTTGAAAAAACACACTTGTGTATTTTATTGTCAGGGAAATTCATGATATTAGCTTGTGATTCCTAACCAAAGGGACCCAGTTATCTTAGTCAATTTGGTAAAGGACTGAAGATGGAGGTGCAAAACAGATAGCAAAATGCTTATCTGGTCATATTAGTTTTCCAAGCCAAACAGATGGTTTATTTCTTATGCATCATAAAGAGACTCTCATTAAGTACTCAAAATCCAATTCTGTCATACATGCAAAAATTAATTCCTAATGTAGCAAGTGGATTTTAACTCCGTGTTTTGTGTTCTTGTGTAAAACAGGATGAAAAAACATCGGAATTTTTCTCATTGGGAAATGAGGATTTGGTTTAATTAAAACATTTTGTGAGAACATAGGCATTTCATCAATATTTTAAATAAAAACAGTGCCAATGTTTTTGAAGTGCTCCCTCCACAAATGAGATTGATATTTTGTCCCAATTAAGCACAAAACTGACATATCAGAATCTCCCACAGAATGAAAATTCCCCATGAATAGTTACAGGCTTGAAGCTTGAGTCTGCAAGCAGTTGTCATGATCCATTTCAAAGGCTACTTCTATTTACAGCAGAAAAATGCTTCACGAATATGAACTGGAAAAGTCTTGAAAAAAATACCACAAAAATAATAACAATGTAAATTCTCCAGTTCTACAGTAATTTCATTGTCCTTGAAATTAGAAATGTCCATAGCCCATTTGCAGCAAAACTAAGATTTCTTGAAAGAAAATCCACAAAAGCACATGTTTTTTAAAAGTATTGACTCTTCAGTTTTGTACATATGTAAACAGGATTGTTCAGTGACACTACAGAACCACACTGAGCCACCAGGTTGAGGGGATGAACAGGGGCAAGAAGTTAACTTACAAAACCATGCAATCTTCACAGCAAAGCAAAACATGATAATGAAATTCTCTTGAAGTTTATTACTTTCTAAACATTTCAAATCTCAACATATAACTTTAGGACAATTTTTTTTTCTACCTTCCCTTACAATTTTTAACTTGAATCTATCACAGTATTCAGTACCAGTAGCATTAGAAGAGAGGTGAGGCATGAAGTTCCTTTACCCTTCTCCATAGTGAAACTCCACGTGCTCTTAATATTCTGAGCGCTACCTCTTCAATTATGCAAACTTTTGGGATTTCTTTTAGGACTGAATCATTACGGATATACAATTCTTCCAAGGTTAGGAATTAGGTTTTAATTTACCCTTCACCCAGCATGAAAAACATACATATTTCCTAATATTTCTCAACCTTGTGAAATACACTTTATATTCCATTAGCAAACATTGTAACAAACTGATACAAAAAGATTTAAAAACCATCTTCCTACGTATGTTCATGACAGAAGCAAAGATAGCAAGTCTAATCATTCCTAATCTGCAGGAATTCTTGTAGAACTTGAACTGCTCAGAAGGCAGCGTTGTTCTTCTAGGTGAAAGCAAGTATCCAATTTTTTTATTCATATCTGTAGTTAACTGAGAAATGTTTTCCTTGAGTAACATCCATTTAGTAATAGGTTTTCTCAAATATATATTTGGTACAATGCAACATATATACCAGAACAATCCCTGAGATTCTGTACACGTGACTACTGCTCACTATGCTCAATAACTGAATAGTTGCCAGTTGTTCATCCCTTTTGGCCTGAGCACAGAGGTGGATGAGATCAGCAAACTTTGTCAATAGTATGAGGAGTACTCTCCCCTCCTCTTCTATGCTCAGTGTGCTGCTGGCCAGTAGGAATTTCTGTCCAGCTGACAAAGACCTAATCAAGACAAATTACTGAAAGTTGGAGCTGGATAAATTCAGATCGAAATGTGCACCATATGTCTCAACACAGGAAAATATTAAACCACTTATAGTAACTACCAAGGTTTATGGTGGATTTTTCAATCACTGGGAACTTTTTAAAAATGAGTGTTTATGAAAAAATGGATGTTATTCAAATATAGCTACAACACTGGAAGATAAAATAAGAAGAGTAAGCCCCTTCGTTCTGCTTTACATGGCAGATTGGGGTAGGTGACCACAATAAATCCCTCTGGTCTTTTAATTTCTGCACCCATGGATAATTTCCCCTCATTTTTTCTTTAATAGACAATCACTGTGCTCTGTTACAGAGACAGTCATCCTATTGGTTCACAAGGCACTGGAAATAGTACTTATTTTGTACTTCATTGCAGGTTTGAATTAAAGCCATTATGGTAACGGTTCATCAGCTCAACAGTTTTAGGATGCTATTTGCCTTATTCTATTCCCTCAAGAAAGCAGCCCTAGTTAGCTCAGAAAGTGACCTACTTGACTGAAAAATATAGGCCCAGCAAAAGCACCATCAGCAAGCATTGAACCTTCCAGGGCAGGGCACTATGTACTGTGTTCACAATGTGCTGCTCTACTACAATCCAGTCTTCTCTTTCCAACAGCAAGATAATACCAAGACAAAACCTCACTACAACAATGCCTTAAGAATAATGGTCATGATCTCTTCGTTACTCATTTTCTAACCTCCTAGTAAAGAGATCCAATCAGAAGTACACTCTTTATCTAAGTAAATACCATGCCTCACTTTGATACTCATTCCAATCACTTCCCTTTGGTCAATCTCTGCATTAAAGTGACACACTACTGGCTCACAGGAAATCTTGAATTCTTTGCAGATGTTAGAAAGAAAAACAGAAGTTAGCCCTTTATGTTTTTTCACTATATTAAGGATATTGTTGGAAAATGTCTTCCCATAGCTTTAAGCACATCTGTATGCTGACATTAGCAGTTGCCTTGGAAACTAAACTACTCAAAATGTAATAAGGACAGAAGACGTGTCAGCCAACAGCTTTAGAATTGTTCTCATCATTAAACAACTACACCACTCACAAATCTCTACAGTATTACAGGCACTGCTGGTAAGTAATTCAATCAACAGATGTTTTACCCTTGCAAAACAAGAAAGTTCCTTCCAGTAAAGTAGCTTCTACCATTTTTGCATTTGTAGGGGTTCAGGGTGGGGTTTTTTTGGTAGAAGAAGGTTAGATTTAGGAGAGAATTAGCAGAGCCCTGGTTATAGCTAGTTATTCAGCACTCTGACATGTGGAAGGGAGACAAACCATACAATAATGGCTTTTACACTTCTCATTCATGCAAGACAGAGCCACAGTCTTCACTTAAACATTTCAGTATTGCCGATTGCAGTGCAAGATGTACAGATGCAAGTGACTGAAAAAGAGCTGCTGAAAGAAATGACTTTAGGATTTGTGCATACAGAATAAAAAAATTTTAAAAATATATTATCTGTCAGGTTCATGGTTTTTCTCATCCAGTTATAGAAACAGTACAATAGTCACTAATAGAAAAGTAGAGTTCAGATGACTGTTCAAAACATACCACACTGGCAAATAAGTCAAAAGTCATTCCTCTGACTGATGTAAAACCCTTGTAATATATAATATTTTTAATTTTCTGTAATATATCAAACATGCCCTAAGTTTTGAATAAGGAATGCAAAATCCCACATTAGCACGCAAGAGAAGAATTTTCAAAAGCGTTCAAGGTCATCTTTGCTTGAAGATATCTTCTTCATGAAAATATAAGAAAACATAGCCTTCTTAAAAATGTCTGTTTAAGGAGATTTTGCATTAAATTCAGGAGCAGAGTCACTCATGCCCTTCCTTCAAACACATCCCTTAGACCCACAGGCAGAGCAAGGGGGACAATGAAGAAGTAAATTTGACCTTAGGAGAAATTAACTCATGATACCATCAGTAGCAGGTGGATGCCACAAGGGTTCACAGAAATACATATCCATGTTCTTTCACTTACTGCTGCTGGGGATTCTTTCTGTAACCCTATAGTTTAGATGTCATGATTCTAATAAGAATTGTCTTACCAATATGACTCTCAAAGACAATTTCTTATGCCTTCATGTCTTTGTAAGTACCACCTTGCACTCCTAGAGTTTTGGGGGAATCTATGACAAGCCTAACTGTAAGACTTGCTTAGTTGTTACCAGTGACTGATTAACAGTTCAAAATGGCAACTTCCTTTCAAACCAACACCGTTCATTCTCCCACAAATCACTCAAAAAGCAGAGGAAAAAAGGTTAAGTACATAATGCTTGAAGCTTGCTTCCAGCTCATCATCTTTCTTAGGGCTTAGATGACCCTAGATATCCCAAATGACCAGCAGAGCCCCTTGCCTTAATCTGCAAGGATGCTCATTGGAAGCAGCTCTCCATTCCTCCCCCTTTACTAAATGCCCTATCTTAGAAATATTGTCTTGAAATTATTTTTGTAGTTTGATTCACTACTTATTTCCTACTGTGTTCCAAACACTCCTCTTATCTCCCTATCAGTCAAAATAATATGCATAATTGTCACAATTATTAATTCTCCAGCATATTTTTCCTCTTTTTTTAAATACTTTCAGATCACTAAAGTTAGTCTCTGACAAGAGTCTGATCTGTGATAAAGATGTAGAGTGAAACGGATTCTGTATGAGCTTCCTTTTATCTTTCCTGGCCTCCAGCATGGCTGCAAGCTTTACCTCAAGGGATGCAGCAGCTTCAGAGCAAACCTCCAGACCTTTCAACCCAGAGCTCTCCATGCAATTATTAATATGGAGCTGACAAGTTTTAAGAAGTGATTTCCTAGTGCCCTTGTATTGGACTCCAAATGGTCTTCTGTCACAAGCAAGGCAGCAGTTTAGGAAACCCACAATCTGCCATCTTGTGTATACAGTATGGATGAAACCTTTTCAGAAAGATGCCAGTGTTGGGGAAGTTGCTATATAATGTTTTCTAAGCAAGTAACTGCATTGCTTCATACAGGTGGGGCAGATTAATTATTCAAGCAGTTTGATACATCAGCTGTGCAGTTTCCAAGACTTGCAAAGGAAAGGCGATGGTACAATCAGATAATAGTCTGCAGTCTCAGTGGACTCTCAAAGTCCTTGTTCATGTCAAATACTATTTTGTAGGCAACTAATGCATAAGCTTGGTTTGGTGACAATTATTAAATTTTTCTTTGTAGCATCAGGAAGACAGAGAAAGTACTGGCATAACAGGTAAACTGCTCAGGGTCTTTGAGTTTTTGCTTAATACTTTACTTATATGATCTTACAGGAGAGGGTCGGGCAGGGGGTGTTTGCAGGGCAAGGGGTCCATCAGGTTTGTTCTGGCAGAATGAAAGAATTAGAAGTTAAAACACTACCCTGTGACTTTAAAAGCAAGTATATCACATGCCAAGAAAAGTTTCAGCATGCTGAAGACAGAGAATATTTAATGGAGGACAGCAAACCTAAAAGGGTAATTCATTGTATCAGTCGTATCAGATTATTTCAAGAGGAACTGAATTGCCCTGTGGAAATATTTACTTATCTCTAAACAATTAGCTTAGACTAGACACTGAACTTCAGAAAGCTAGTGCTAGGTGAAATGCATCACCCCTTCCTTTATTCTCTTCTACCTCTGTACCTCCCTTTGCCTGCTGGAACATAAGGGAAATAGTCCCTGATTGTAATTCATGTAGGACTGACACCATTGTACACTGTTCAGCATCTCAAGTTTCTTGCGTATTAACCCCTGGGAGTCTCTAGCCTAGAGGGAACCAGTAGGATACAGATATAATATATATATAATATCTGGCTCTCATAAAACAATAATTCCAAGGCATAAAATCCCAGAAACTGAGTTTTTCATTTGTTCATAGAATATTAACTTACAAGTGTTCTCTCCTACCTCCAAACATCACAAAATAAAAATAAATAAATAAATAAATAAACCATACCACAGACTTCCAGCGGAAGTACCTCTTCAAACACTGTCAGTCAGTGGAGCAGGCCTTTCAAATGAGGCACAGCAGGTAGCTCAGGGAAGGAAAACTTCAATCTCTCTTGCTGTTTTCTTTAGGAACAGACTTAATTTCAGCAAACACACAGAAAATTTATATAGCTACATCCAGACTTAGTTATCTAATAAATTCTTTGCTGAATTTTTATTATTCAATTAGTGTACTGTGGTAGTTTGAGACCCCCAAAATCCAATTCCCAAGTCCAAGCCCCCTCCCACAACTCACCCCAGTGTGAGAGGGGGTTTTCCAGACACAACACAAGACTCAATATGGGGGGAAAGGGAATTATATTACAATCACTACACAAATAAATATTATAATACATTATATATACAATCCTAATTATCTTTCCTATGATAAAGCAATATTTACATTGGATCAAATCTCTTCTCCCTCCAATAAAAGTCCAGAAAGGAAGAAGGAAAAGATCCTTTCCACTCTCAGAGCAGCAGTGTCTCTCTTCTTCCATGCAGTAGCTGTAACTGGATTGTTGTAGCTGGATTTCTTTCCATTACACGCAAGGGGTCTCCTCTCACCCCTCTCGGCTCTTCAACTCCAATTGAAGGTCTCTCTCTCCCCCGTGGACTGCGAAGCAGGGACAGGCTCGCTTCACCACGTCATATCACAAAGTGCAGGGGTCTTCGTGATGGTCCCTTTCCTCAGGGGTTTACCTCTGAGTCAGAACGTCTCGGGCAGCTTTCAGTTGAAAACCTTTGCCTCAAGAGTTCTGTCAGAGCTCCTGTGCTCTGTCTCAGGCTGCCAGCTTGGCAACAGCAGGGGGGGGGCAAGGTCGCCCCCTCCGCTTTCCGTCTGGCCATCCCGGTCCAGCTTCCAGGACATCTTGAGCTTCTCAGCTCCTCTCTCCGGTACTGCTGAATTCCAAGACTCCCCTCAAGTGGGAGTCCACCACCCCTCCTCTCTAGGAGGTGTCTCAAAAGGGGTTTTGGGGGTTTTGGTTCAGTTCTTACCCCCAAAAACTGTCTCTGTAGAGCTTAGTTCTCTCTCTCTCTCTCTCTCTCTCTCTCTCCATTAGACATCTCTGTGTCTTCTTCGCTGCTTTCCTCTTTTGGCTTTCAGCCATAGCCTTTGCTCAGTGCTGTTTCTGCCGCCACTCCTGCTGCTGCTCACAGTGGAGAAACTTCCCCCAGCTCTCAGTTACAGACCTCGAACCAGTTTAACACCATTTCAGAGTTTCTGCAACCGCCAGCCGGGGGCTGGGGGGCCATGGCCCCCCAGAGGGGCTTCTGCCCCTTCCTCGTGGCTTCACAACATAGCCACTCTCCTCTTCAATAACCTCATCATCCTTCTTTTCCAGTTTGGTGTGATGTGTTTTAATTTTGCAGGAGCGCTGATTGGGTCAACACCAAGAGAGACAACACCCCCTCAGGGGTTACCATTTTTTCTAACTCCAGGGGGAAAAAACACGTTTTTTTCCCCACCACAACTCTCCACCCCCTCGCTCATACAAAATTAAACATATCACAACAATTTGAAAAACTAATCAACATGCAATCTTCAATAAATCAAAATATAATCAAAACCTCTCTATTACACATCAATATAGCATTATCACAAACTTAACTCTACTCTGAGTACTTACATCACTATAGCTTTACTTTCTCTACAATAGTATAGCCTGTGTTTTGTCTGGAAACTTCTCTGTTATCACAAGCATCATGGCTCTTATCTCTTTATCTCGGTAGAACCTCCAATTATGTATCCACCAGTAAATACAGATTAAAAGTCATACATCAATAGTGAAAGAATTCTGTGGCCCTAACTTCTCTTCCTACTATATTTTGATCAAACTATCCTAAAATGTCTTACCATTCTCCTTATAGTCACATCTACCTTTTTCATATTAAAAAAG
This sequence comes from Pseudopipra pipra, assembly GCF_036250125.1. Lineage (NCBI taxonomy): Eukaryota > Metazoa > Chordata > Aves > Passeriformes > Pipridae > Pseudopipra > Pseudopipra pipra. Next base: position 51,393,004 of record NC_087550.1, read on the forward strand.
TTCACATATAGAAGGTGACAGCTCTTCAGTTTAGGAGAAAATAATATCATTGAGCAATTTCCTACAAGTTCTACTCTTGCTTTTATCCATGTTGAAACCTTTTCTTATCCTTTCCCTAAGTGTTGCAGTGAATTTGCATTCCTGTCTAATCATGGGCCCAATAAAGCACAGTGCTGACACTGTAGTCAGATTTCTCAGTGAAAAGCCAATGAAGTTTTATAGCAGTAATGGCTCTTCATCACCTGCTTGGCAAACTGACTAATGGACCTGGGCTTTGGAAAAAAAAAATGCTCCCACTGACACAGAAAGGAAGGTTACAAGATTGGGGATGCATTTTAAAATATACTCGCTCACTGAAAAATTCAGGACAGGGAAAATAGCTTGTCAGACAATTTAAGTTCAGAATTTATACAGCAAGAGTCTGATCTACTCATCAGCCTCACATACATCTGCAGAGGCAACAGCAAGAGGGTTTGTTTGGGGACTGCAGATCATGCAACCTACACTCAAGCAGAAAGCATACAATATACTGATACAACAAATAGGGTGCAAGTTTGACACGGTTGCTAGCTGGTTCTTCCACTACAATATCAACTGTGTGATGCATATTTCAGCTTTGCACCATTTGCAACATTCTAAGTTGGTACTAGAGACACCCTGTATTGGAAATGACCAGCCTCAGAAATTACAGTAACATTACCTTAGTTTTATTTAAGTATTTTATAGAAACTTGGAATCTTTAGGATTAGAAAAGACCTTCAAGATCATCAGGTCCAACCATCAGACTAGCAGCAGCACCACCACTATTTACTTTAGTGCTCAAAGTTAAGAACAGAAAGATCCAGAAGATCTGTAAAATTTGACTTAACACCAAAAGCTTTACTTGATGCCACCCTAGAGCAGGGGCAGCCGGGGCAGACAGCATGCTTACATGCAGGGACCTAACATTGCACAGCCTTGCTCAAGGCTCAGTCAGATGACGTCCGGTTGGCAACCAGCAGTGTGTCCCGACCCACTCCTATTGAGCTTTTCAAATGATCTGTTACTCAAAGAATTGCTATGTTTCCACAGCATAGTCTTGGATGGAAGTGTTTTTTACAGTATGATTGCTGAATAAGCTGGCATTATGTTTCCAGGAAACATCTTCAGCATTTATGTAAATGCTCAGCAACAAGGAGTGTTGTGAGCTTTTACAGATGCTGCCATTTCAGGGCCTGGTGGACCTAGTCCCTTAGTGATACAAGAAGCTCCAGACCAAATACATGATTCAAGTTCTTGCCAGTGAAAGCCTCCCACTGACAGATCAACCACCTTCACCACTTCTGACTCTGCAGCAGAAAATCAAAGTTGAGAAATAGGCATTCCCTCCTCTAGAGAGAGGAGGAACTTTTTTGTTACAGAAGATGGGAAAAGGAAATATTTAGCAGAAGTATCAAGCAGCACTGACTAAGGCTGTGTAAACTGAGCTGTGTCTAGAAAATTGCCCAGTGGAGAAGGACCTGGTCAACAGCAGCTGAACATGAGCCAGCAGTGTGCCCAGGTGGCCAAAAAGGCCAATGGCATCCTGGCTTGTATCAGAAGTGGTGTGATCCGCAGGACCAGGGCATTGATTGTACTCAGCACTGGTGAGTTTGCACTTCAAAATCCTGTATTCAGTTTCGAGCCTCTCTCTACAAGAAGGATGTTGAGGTGCTGGAGTGTGCCCAGAGAACAGCAATGGAACTGGGGAAGGGTCTGGAGCACAAGTCTTATGAAGAGCAGCTGAGGGAGCTGGGGTTGTTTAGTCTGGAGAAAAGGAGGTTCAGGGGAGACCTTATCGCTCTCTAAAACTACTTGAAAGGAGGCTGCAGTGAGAGGGGGATTGACCTCTTTTCCTAAGTAACTAATAACATGAGAAGAGAAAACGGCCTCAAGTTGTGCCAGGGGAGGTTTCAATTGGATATTAGGAAAAATTTTGTCACTGAGTGGTTAAGCTTTGGAACAGGCTGCCTAGGGAAGTAGTTGAGTCACCATGCCTGCAAGTGTTCTAAAAAATTGAGTGGAGTTCACAATATGGTTTAGTGGGTATGGCAGCATTCAGTCAAAGGTTGGACTTGATGATCTCAGAGGTCTTTTCCAATCTTAATGACTCTATATTCTAGGTAGCTTTTTTTTTTGCTAGGAAAAAAAAGGTATGCAGGTGTTGGATCGGAACTGGATAAATGGTACTGGACAAATTTGTGGGATATAATCATTACTCAAGAACAGGTTTCCAGCTCCTACTTCCAGCAAACAAGAGTTTCCACAAGAGTAAATAAGCCACTGCAGCCTGCAAGAAGAGAAGTATTAAGACTTTTGCAAGGGTTACAAGAGTAAATGGTAGTTAATTATCTCCAACATGTTTTTAATTTTAATACCATGTTTATTTGAAATTATTAACACAGAATCTAAAACCCAAAATATTTCAGTGCTGCACAGTTACAGAAATATGCACCAAATAATGGTCATGCACTACTCAGAGGAACAGTGAATACCTAACATTTTCATGGTATTAATTTTTCATGATGTCACATTTTCCTTAAGTCAAGTCCAGAGCAATATATTAGATTTGTCACAACTTTGGGATGTTCATAACAACTATAATACTTGCATTACAAATCTTTGCCAAAAATCTGAATCAAGGAGATCAAGATCTGTAATATAATAGTGTAATTATAACAAAACAAAAATATTCCTAGCTTTCATGAACAAAAATACATTCCGAAGTATACATAGCCTAGTTACAACAATTGATTTTTCCAGATATTGAACGGGCATGTAGGAACTATGAACTTGTATGTTGCTGGGTACATAAGCACTTCATGGACAACTTACAGAAGTACCATCTTTACGGTATTCTCAAGACCTGTGCTGGGCTTCCAATATCTCAGAATCAGCCAAGCTTGACTTCACTACATTTTTAGAAAGCCCTTAGTAGGCAGATAAAAACTGTAAATAGAGAAGTAATCTCAGGTGTACTCAAGAAAAGCAAAACCTTGGACAAGACTAATGAGGCATTTATCTTCCAAAGTGGAAAGACTGTATGATGTCTCTATAGTACTGCAACAAATCTCTCAGTAACAGGGTCTGAAATGACTAAATACACTCAATGCAGTAACTGAGCAATTAACAGTAAACATGAAGAACTGGGGGGAGGGAAGGCTGTACCTTAAGTACTACCTCTGCCAGTCTTAAGTGCTTCACCCAAGCATTTATCCACGAGCCAAAGCCTTTCCATAAGGGAAAAAAACCACAAGAGTATTTCTTTATAACTATTAAAGGTAGTAGACAAGCAATATTCTAATGGTTAAAGGAAATATTTCCCTTTCCTCCAGAAAGGGCTTTAACCACCAGGTCAAACTGTGCTGGGCAACAGCACTTAATCCCACAATGAAGCTGTTTCACTTTACAAAGCACATCACAGATCATTATTAGTTTAGAAAGCCAGATAACCTGAAGGACCATAATTTTGTAGTCCAGATATTAGCATACTTGAGAGCAAAGAAAGCCTAAATGTCAGTTACTACAACCATGTCATTCTCTTGTTGTTAGTTTATAGTTTGGTAAGATTGTGGCACTCTGGTCATATGCAGAAGTTGTCCCTGAATTTTCAGGCAAGTATCTGATTTTCACACTTGCAAGTGATGATTCATCCCTAAAACCACAAAGAGAAAAGTAGCAGCATCACAGGTCACATTATGTAATTGCATAGTATGTTCACCCCAGAAGTCCCCCTGCCCTTACAGTCCTCTGCCTCTGATTCACCATACAGCTCATACCCACCACAAACTTACTCATAGGGACCCCATGGGACAACTTCATCTTTTCCTTTTCCTGTAACTCTATTGAGCAATCCTTGAAATTAATTCTGTGTTAAAAAGACCTATATTAGAATAAGAGGTTGGTAACAAGTCACCTGGAAGTGCTCAGCCCTCAGTATCAACTCTGCAACATCTGGCATCCATGACACAGTAAATTTAGTTTTGCTTTTTTCTAAGCAAGATAAGGAGCTGATAAAAGGCAGATACCAGAACAGTGACTCATAGTGGAGTACTATTTATGATGCTGAATTAAAAAAAAAAAATCTAAGACATCTCAAAGATTGATTTCTTTTAAAATCAAATGAGGACAGAAAATGCAGCTATTTCAAAAACTGCTGGTAAAGTGAAAATCCTGGTTGTAATTCACTTCCTGACAGAAATCTAAAAAGGATGAATGGGGAGAAAGTGAATAATTCCCTCCAGTCTTACTAAGGGCAAGGTAATACAATTTACTACAAGATACTAGTAAATTTTTTTGAGATATGACAATAACTTTTTTCCCCCAAAGTTTAACGCAAGCTAATCACTGATTTTTCAGATGTAGACACTTACGTATGTGATCCAGAAATGTAAGAGTACTCCCCCATACACGTCTCTTTCTATTCTTCCCCCTCTTCTATTTTGCAATGCAGTCTCCAACAGAGACTAGTTCTTCACTGTGGTAACAGCCATAATGAAGAACAAGACTTCTGTGCATATACTACCCTACTTAGTTCATGAGGTAAATACTCACAGTTGCTGTATTTATATGTTTTATGTACAGAATTATTCTACGTGCATTTCCTCACTTTCAGTTTCAACTGCCTGATCCCATGAAGAGGGCAGATGAAACGGGAGCACACAGCTATGGATAATGTCCTTTGAGCAGAATTATCAGTGATAAGACAGCAACTACTGTTAAAATGCCTCTCCTGTATCTAAATGTGAAAGTAATGGCAAACGCAAGCGTTAGTCTATTATGTCCCACAAAAAAGGTCTTTGGACCTTTGAACCTGACTTTGGAAATATCTTATAAAAATACTGAATGTTAAACTGAGATGGGAGGTTCACGCAAACTGCCACTAATGGATGGGAGCTTACAACCTCCCTGCCTTGGGCAGGGACATCTTTCACTAGATCAGGTAGCTCAAATCCCCATCCAACCTGGCCTTGAACACTTTCCATGTGAGATGGGGCACCCAAAGTCAGCTGTGAGTAGTTTGGAACACAGTGCCTCAATCAAAAGTGACTGGTGAAGGAATTTGCACCTTCAGACAACACACACACAAAACAAACATTACACAATGTGTTTTGGAGGTCAGAATAAAGAGACTCAAAACTGTCAGCTGAGGGAAGACTTGTCCTCTCCCTTCCTAAAACTAGCATGCACTGGGAAGCAAAAGTTCAATAGTATCTTATGCTGTGGTTTGGGTTTTGTTTGGTTTTTTGTTTTGTTTTTTTTTTTGCTTTTAATGAGGCATATAAGAACAGAATATGGAGCAAACACTCTCCTCCAAAATATGTAGCTCATATTTCTATTTTTATCTCATTCCTGAATTAGCATATATACCTCATTCTGAGACTTAAAATTATATGAAAGCTTTTCTATTAAAAAAAAAAGTATCTGATTAGTCTTAATGCCTTGCTTCTGAGAAGAGTGTTTCTGTTCAAAGCAAATGATCTATTATTTCCCATCAAACACTGTGTATATTTTTGTTTTGGCTCATTAACCTGAGCTGGGCAAGCTGTAAATAGAAAGCTCTGTTCTCATTGATTCAATTTAAAATTAAAACAATGGATTCAGCAAAAGAGGCAAAATGTTTATCATTAGCAATGAATCACTCCAGTCAGTACCTAAAAGAAAAATGTTGCTGAAAAAGTCTTATGATAACACATTGTAAATAGACTGAATTTTATTCACAGGCTTACTTTTAATACTAAAGGCCAGATGCTGCCTGTTAGAAAAATGTACTTCAGCTAAAACTGTCATCATCTTGTATATGCTATAATGACAGCAGAATTTCTACCAGATTATGCCCTTTGATTTTCACATATCTGTGCGTGCAGATCTGAGCGTGGGAAGGACTTGCAGATTCGCAGTTTGGAAAAACCAAACGTGGTTAGTTAAAAGCTACTGAAGTTGAGATTAGATGAAGCTTCTTTTTTCCTAGACAAAAGCCATTGATTTCCTAGGCAAAACTGATAACTCCCAATGAAGTTTTGTCAGAGAAAAGAGAATAATCATATTTGCACGTTATTTTTAATCAATCATATGTCAAGCTAATCAGGTTTGCCTAGGAAGCCAGAATCTGAAAACTACCCTGAATACTGTTATATTATCAGGGCAGAACTCACCTTTCCTGCCTAAAATGCTCAAGACAAATTTATTAAAGGTGTGTAGCAGCTCAAGCTTTATGAATCCTCCAAAAGATCTTTTTTGCACACAAGTTCCCTCTTTATCAGTAGATAAACAAAAGGTTGACAACAAATTACTTTTATATGTCACAAAATAGTTATACTACAACATAATGTGAAAGTTTTATTGATAGAATAACAAATCTACCACAAGATTTATTTTTCATCATTATACTGCTTTTTACATGTGTAGCACTACACATAACCATGAAATAAAGGCCAGAGAAAATACTATCCTAGTCTCCTAATGCACGTTTTCAGAACTGACTCAGATATTGAGGAAACCAAGGACTGATTAGTGTTTGACTATTTTTTACTTAGAATCTGAAGCCAAACAAAAAGTCTGCAAGTCGAATCCCCCCAATAATAAATCCTTTCAGATGGGCAATTCTGCCCATAATACAGGGTAATGAATGGCAACTTCATTGACCACTTTAGAGTCATAGAATCATTCAGGTTTAAAAAGACCTTTGAGATTATTGAGTCCAACTGTTAACCCAGAACTGCCAAGTCTACCACTAAACCATGTCCCTCAATGCCACAACCACATGTCTTTTAAATACTTACAAGGTTGGATATTCAAACACTATCTTGGGCAGCCTGTTCCAAAGCTTGACTGCTTCTCATAAGACTTGTGTTCTAGACCCTTCACCAGCTCTGTTGCCCTTCTCTGGACTTACTCCAGCACCTCAATGTCTTTCTTGTTGTGAGGGGCCCAAAACTGAACACAGGATTTGAGCTGCAGCCTCACCAGTGCCCAGTACAGGGGTACGATCACTGCCCTGGGCCTGCTGGCCACATTACTGCTGATACAGGCCAGGATACCACTGGCCTCCTTGGCCACCTGGGCACACTGCTGGATCATGTTCAGCCACTGTTGACCCAGTTCTTCTCTGCTGGGCAGCTTTCCAGGCACTCTTCCCCAGGCCTGTAACGCTGCATGGGGTTGTTGTGACCCAAGCAAAGGACCCATTACTTGGCTTTGTTGAACCTCATCCAACTAGGCTTGGCCAATTGATCCAGTCTGTCCAGATTCCTCTGTAGAGCCTTCCTGCCCTCCCGCAGATCAACACGCTTTGTGTCATCTGCAAACTGACTGATGGTGCACTCAATCTCCTCATTCAGGTCATTGATAAAGACATCAAACAGGACTGGACCCAATACTTGAGCTCTGGGGAACACCACTACTGACTGGACACCGGATGGACATAACTCCGTTCTCCTCCACTCTCTGGGCCCAGCTATCCAGACAGTTTTTTACCCAGGTAAGAGTGTACCTGTCTCAGCCATGGGATGCCAGTTTCTCCAGGACAATGCTGTGGGAAATGGAGTCAAAGGCTTTACTAAAGTATAGGTAGACGACATCCACTCAGTGGGTCATCTTGTCATAGAAGAAGATCAGGTTGGTCAAGTAAGACCTACTTTTCATAAACTCATGCTGGTTAGGCCTGATCACCAGCTTGTAAGACTCAAGCATCTCAGTGTTGGTGGGACTAATGCTTAAAATGCAGGGATTAGCAAGCAAACACTGAGATTATGAGACAGAAGAAAATTGAAGTTACCACAATCAAGTCATGCAGAACAAATTCTCAGTAGCCAGCAAGTCTGGAATGCCAACACACATGGAAATGAGAGAAAATGAGAACCATTTTGTTCATGGTATTTAAAAGCAAAATTATGTGGGTTTAATAGATGAGCATCTTTTCCTTGAGAGGCACTGAGGAAGACGGATAGGATTTACAGACAATCAGACATGAAAACGCATTTCACCCCTGTGACAGGCTATTTTAAGCTAAATGCTATGGCCAAAAGGCATATGTGCAGACAAGCAGTTAAAATGCTTCAGTACTACCTCTGAAGTCAGGGCAATCACTCTCGGCTCTGAAACATTCACTACACTACACAAAACATATCACATTAACATATCTTTGACACTGAAAGCATCAAAAGCAGGACAAAAAAATCTCTATATAGTAAATGGCGTTTCTTAGTTTCTTCCTTCTGAGTTACTTTGAATCCAAGAAGGCAATATCAGTATATATTTCTTTTTAATAATAATAATTGTAACAAAATAGTATCTACAGAGGAAACACAGTTTTCAAAATACCCTGATTCCTGAATACGATGGGATGTAGATCCTAAATCCTTACTCTTTGGAAGGGTGGCTTTGGCCTTTGGACTCTCAACTTTGCTGAAGGTATGTTCAGGTATGCCTAATAATACCTGAATGCACAGCACTGACATGACTGGAAGCACACATTAGTTTAATGTCAGCATTGGCTGCAGTGAGATAACTTCCACCAGAGATGTTTGTCTCCTACTGTATCATCCAGCCACTTGCTTCTGTTTTATGTAATTTTACTTTCCTATATCAGGAATATTAGAATAATTTTGCATAATCACAAAAGTAAACATATTCAAAGCAATCAGGAAATATAATATTTAACACACTGCTCTAGGGAATAAAAGTAGCCCTGTCAACTCAGATTGTCCTGAAAATTAGTTCATTAGCAGCCCTATGAGTAAACAAAAAGTGCAAGTACTCAATGCAATGTTATCTAATGAAAGCAGAAAGCCACCCTGAATAACTGGAAAGCTGTAAGCATGGGTTTACTGTAGCTTAGGTGGTAAGCGTAGAAAGCATGAACTACAGCAGAAGTCTTGCAGAGCAAATGAAGATTTTTCTGGGTGGCTTAAGTTTTGTTTCTGTAAAGGCACAAGCAATCAAAGTAAAAGATCTGTCTGTAAAGGAAGAATAAATTGTAAACAATTGCTGAGAGGATGTATCACAGTGCCTAGTAAGAAAGCCTGATACTGGTATTCCTACTCAAACAGGAGCGAGCCATGCAAAATGCCCTACTTCAAGCACTCATTCAAAGGGCCTGCTCCTTTCAGAACCTCTTTCACACTATTTTATAAGGGAACAGAAGACTCTGATAGAACTTTGGCCAACACTTGGCCTTGAATGGTTGCAAAAGACACAATATTCAGAAGGTGGGTTAGGTCTAAGATGCTTCATATGGTAAGCACTTGCAAAATCTCCAAAGGGTCAAAGAAGTCGGGAGGAAGAACTGTCTTCTGAAGAACAAACAGCACTTCTGCAGCACCAGGGGTCAACCACCAGGGTTTTGTTCACAGAGAAAAGTAAACTTTCATAACTCCCTCCTCAATAATCACCAATACCCCCCCCCCAGGCCTGCACAGATCCTTCTCAGAGAGGATTACATATCAAATCCTTGTAATTCTTCTGATCTTTCTCCTTCACCTCTTTTTTCTCCCCCAGACCATAAAAACCTTGTTGCAGGTGTCAGTCCTGATGTTCCCAAAGCTACACAGAGGACTTATTCTGCTGAGGCTCTCTGTTCCCTTAAAACTGTAAGACTGCATATGCTCAATAATCAGGGCCAGGGGAAATAGTAATCACAGGCTGGGTACATTGTGCTCTCCTGCCCTAAAATGGAAAGTCCATTTGAAAAACTTAACTGAAACAATTCAGTTGAAAGGGTGAGAAGCTGCTAAGGACTTACAGGCTGTTCTCAGGAGAAACATATCCATATCTGAGCTATTGAAAACAAACTAAAACACAGAAATAAACTTAGTTTGTAAATGGTTTTATATCAGTCAAAGAAAGACCTTTGAAATAGGATCAAACAAACAAACACTTAACTAATTTGGCTTCTTTAATTAGTTTGATAGATTGTTTGCAATATCACCACTCCGTGACAAATGTCAACCCTTTAGAGCTTGACATGGCACTCTGGGAACTTCAACTGCATTACACTATTAAGTGTGCTGTCCCAGTAAACATCCACAATCCTCAGTATAAAGCACTTGTGCAAATGCACCACCGCATTATGAATAACTTGAGTATGCTACCAACCACTGTGAACAGTATGCCGATTGATTCAGATAACCTGAATCTGTGTCAGGGTAACTTACACCTTTTTGTTGATTTTCAGGAAAGAAATTTTCCTTTTAAAATTATTTCTACAGAATGATGATCAAAAGAAATGGAAGAGCAGACATTTGGATGCTTGCATCCGATATACAACATTTTAAAATGTCAATGGATGTGTTTGACTCCTAGGCTGACTTACGGCAACGTGAATGTGATTTCTTCTTTGTAATCACAGTATAGGAATATATGCTATTCCTTCTACAAGCAAGTCTCCTTTTGTCAACAAAGGCTTCCTTTTGTTTTTATTTGCAATTATCAGTAAGTCTTTATATTTATTGAGACATAATAGCAATTTCAGCAATAGTATTTCTATTTCCTGCAATATACTTTCCGGAGAAAAAGATATACACAGAAACACAAAAACAACTAGGGAATGTTATGAAACAGTTTATCACCATATTTATAAAGGACTAAAAAATTAGAGGCAATCTAGTTCACATTTCTTCATGTTAATTTGTTTTGAAGGTACAGAGCCTTTGCTAACCTTCCTCCCTCACCCACAGTATTTTAATTGCAATCAAATACTTGGAAGTGAGTGGTTCCGTTCATGTACAGTTCCACACACACCAAGGAATCACACGTGAATGCAAGTGAAAAGTACCCACTTTGATCATGTTTAGGTTCCCTACAGTAACAGACTGTGCACTAACAAACTCCCAACTGGGAAAGGAGCCTTGGTGATCATTGATTTTTCCTGTTGATTTAAAATGAAAGTTTCCTTTAGCAGATATCAGATCAGACTACACACTCCTCTGTCAATAGCCTCAATGTATTTTTGCGGTCTCAATATTCAGGTTTTTTGATCTCTACACACTGTGTTTCCTTTATGACAGAGCCAGCAGCAATCCATCAGGGATTGTTAACTCAGGCTGTGCACTGGGTTTGTACATGATGTGTCTGCACCTCCTGGGTGAAGAACTTGCTTATCTACTGAACATGCTCCCTGTGAAGGTGAGGCACTTCGAGTTGGGATCTTAGCAACTTAGCGGGAGAGTTTCAACAGAGAAAACAAAGTATCCTGTGGTGAGTCTCTAACAGTGACGTGGCACAGCCATTACTGGTGTCAGTCAGCCACAGCATAAACTTGACTCCAAGAAATCTGCACCTCTTGCAAATGTCCCAACCACTGTGTTACTGGATTTTCTCCTCTCCTTCTCTCCAGAACTATAAAAGGATAGGTTTCATTCATATGGCAAGCAGAGTATTTTCTTGGGTTTGGGAACAAATTTGTGAGAAAAGTTATTTCCTGCATGTCAGCTTCCTTTCTGAGGCTGAGTTCAGCACTGGGAAAGTCTTCTAACCAGCATGGACAATTATGGAAAACATTTTCTTTGAAGAGGGAATCAGGTTTTTAAGTATCTGACAAGAAACAGCTGCAACCAACATCAGCTTCACTTTACAGATCCCATTCTTTAAAACAAATAAGAACTAGCTTGCAACTAGGTGCACACTGAAGAAATAAACTTTTGTGTCTATCTCTCTGAACTACAGCATCATGAGAAGAGATACAGTCATAACTTCTAGGTGCTAACACAGAGAAACACAGTACAAAAGAAGCAATTGCTTCCTGGATTACCTTTTGAAGAAGCCAGAAGCACTGCAGGGAACAAATACCATAATTTTGCAGCCTGAGCACAGAACTGATACACAGCTCCAGTGTTGATGGCCATCAACTAAGGCCAACACCGAAAAGAATTCTCATGAGTCTGCAAGAATAGAAGTTATCAGGCACAGAGAGGATACACAATACTTTACATTAAAATCAACATCCCTATCAGCTTTCTCTAACTTCTGTATACTTTTGTGCAACTGGTATTTGCAAATCTTTCTGCTCACAGCACTACAAGCTTTAGATAATATACAGAAACAGGCTGGAAGGATCGCATAGATTTTTATACTGTTCAACCTGCAGTACAGACGCTGGATACGGGCCGCCAGGAGAATTCATTTAGTTATGCTCCAGACAGCTTCATTTCCTCAGGGCAACTTGCAAGTTTAAGAAAAGAGACTTGAGGGCAAAGGCAGGATTCATTGCCCTGGCAGCTGCTGCAGCAGCTTAACCTGGAGCCTTCTTGCAATCCCTCAAGCCTATCACATCACTGAGTACCTACAACTGCACTGCTCCACAGCAATACCAAAGCTGTCACACAATGAGCACAGAACAACAGGGTTGTGAACGAGTACTTAATCCCATTCAAGCAGAAACTAACCTTCTGTACAGGTGCAATACACATGCCCTGTCAAGACCTGTAAGTCCAAAGTCTCCAAAAACATTGTGGATATGCATTGAGTTTAACAAGTGAGAGGAAAGTCACACAGCTCTCCGCTAACACTAAAAGGATCTAAACTACTAACCAACTATCGTGAATGGTCATAATCAATAGTTGATTAGGAAAATAGTATTTTATTTAGTTAAATCCCTTTACTTCTCACATTTCAGATTTACTACTTTTGTCTTGAAAAGATTGAGATTGTCCAGGAACTCAGGAGACCAGACCATCCATTGTCGAGTCATGATCAATGCAGCTAAACTTTTGTTATGTTCTTCATCTCTAAGGAAGATGATGGATACCACCTGAATACCCACCACACTTAAGAAAGAGATAGAAAACATAGTCTCAATAAATTTATAACTGAAGAAACACAATATGGAAGAAAAAAGTCTAAAGCAAGTTCTAAATTGGAAATGCTCTATGTTTTTGCATGTAAATTCTCGGGTAACACGTTAGACACCTTTTATTAACCACTCATAAATGCCAGGCACACTGGAATAGTCAAATCTCACCTCCAGTACCCTAATCCCACAAAGCTGGTTTCACAAATTCCTTATTAAAGGACACACTGACACGGTTCTGGTGAATGTCATAATAAATATGCTGCCTTGTTTAATTCTGCTATCTCACAGGAAAAGCCAGATCATTGAATAATCAGATTTAGCTATCAGCACAGCAGGAGATCTCTGTTTTAAACCCATTTAAGGACTGCAGTTACCATATGCCAGCTGACAGAATCAAGCAACATAATTGACTCAAACACTATCCTCTTGTGTTCGGCTGTTGTTTATTGCAGGACAATCTATGAAGCTGCCATACAAGAACAGCCACAGTTCCCTTTGTCAGAGTCCACTCAGCTGACAGGCTCATTAAAATGTCTTCATACAAAATCTGTATGAATAAGTGAAGCTTAGTATTTAACCATCAGAGAGGTTAAACATGTTTGCTGAGAGAGAAGTTTAGGGAGAGGAGGAATGAGAGGAAACTGTTTAGTATACAACAATTTGTGATTCTTTTTGCCAACAGAGACTGTGTGAGTTTCTCCACTGCATGCTCACTCCATTCCCATTGCTAAGATAGGGGTTCCAGCTAGTTTCCTGCACCAAAGGCAGTTTACTGGGAACAAGAAAAAGCAGAGGCTGCTTCAAGGAATGGTTAGAACCTGTGCTGTTATGGCTAGAGAACAGCCTCCACCTGGCTTAAGGCTAGCTCAGTATGCATAGGGAACTGCAGCCACACTCCTGACTGCATTGCAGACACACCAGGAGCTTTCATTAGTACAACCCCCCGGAAACTTACACAGAAATACTGGAGAGAACACAAGCACTGCTGTGACCACCACCACTCCTGAGCTTTTCAGTCTGTAGATTTCAGTTTGACAATCAGAAATCTTCAAGTTACTCAACAAATGTTTCACAGGAAAGGTATTCTCTAAGCTCCTCTATCCCTTCTGACAGGCAATTAACAGCTTCTCACGGAACAGCTCCTGTTTGAAACTGGCTGGCATAAGAAGGGGTAAAGAGGAAATAAATTTGCTTTTTGCAGTTTTGCTTTTGTTTTGATTTGTTTGGGGGCTTTTTTGGTTGGTTGGTTGGTTGGTTTGGGGTTTTTTTATTTTTAAATATGGCCATCCAGCATTTTGCACAGACTAGTGTGCTTTCATGGCAAACTGCAAATCCAGTGCTCTGCGTTTCTACAGGTACTTTAGGATTTTTTGGGGGCCGAATGGCATAGTGCAAGTACAAATCATTCACTTTTACAAGATAACAGAAAATTCTCTCTTCTGCAGGGAATCAGACTGAAACAGAGAGCTCAAAATACATAGTTCAAGAAAGCCACCTTCCAGCACACAGAGTAAGTGCCTCTTACAAATGTTATCCATTTCTATATACAAAATACAGACCAGGACTTCTTTCCAGTTACACTGGAGTTACATCAGCTGAAGAAAGATCAGAATAAGACCCTGCTCACCTATGAGTTCATATACATCACTGTAATCATCTTTTTATCAGCATAGGATAAAACTAAATTATTTCCCTTACACCGCAGTAATGAAATACTATTTATGGCATAAATGGAACAAAAAACTACCATGCTAAATTCATCTTTTGCAAGTAGTGAACATTCTGTTTTTAATATGGCCATTGAGATAATTTAACTGATATATACCACCAGCTGTCATGGAAAACTGTAAAGTAATGGAAAGCAATAAAGTAATTCCATCTCCTTGATAATAATCATCTCCTTAAGGCAATAGTTTCTTAAGTATCTTCTGATACTAAATCCACACAAAAAGAACATGAACAACTGAATATTAAACCAATCAAACTCATCTTATTGTGCTGCAGTGAGCTGACAGAAGTGGATTCATACTGCATCCTCTACAAGTATGATCAGGAGTTAAAAAAAGCCCCAAACCTTAAAAACACTGGAGTGCACCAAACCAAACATTGGCAATAGCGAGTATGATTAGGATGAACATACCCCTTTGCTGGTTTTGTGTGCATTCTTGACATGCAATATGTGAGACTAGAAAGCTGTATGAGAAAAACAATACACAACTGCATAACTAAAAAGACTGCCTGTGCTCACACATGGAGGCTGAATGTACCTAGGCAGGTAAGAAATGGTCTTTCTCGATTTTTGAGTACTAGATTTTGTCACCTCAGTAAGGACATATTCTGAATATGGACTTTCCCCCAGTCTCTGACCACTTTTTCAATGCAGTTTTATGAAGATTACATTAAAATGACAAATAAACCTCATGATTCCATACAAGATTTACTGTAACTGACAGTATACAGTAGCACAGGCAGTACAGTAATGTGAACAAAAACTGCAGACACAGACTGCCACAGCCATGGGCCATGTCATGGAAGTTTTCTAGAGCTTGGCTCATTCTTGGTGCTCTTGCATTTAGCTTGTCTTCAACCTTCCAAACATCTTTTCTGAAGCCTGAAGCCCCATGCAGCACACATGTCATTTCAGTCCTCACTTGGTATCTTCTGAACCAGACCAGTACTGCACATAACCACTCTGCTTATAAAGCCAATGGCAATGTTTTCCAACAAGATATCATTCCCAGTTAGTGTTCAGCTGGAATCAACTACAATTTCAAAATTCTTTTACTCAAACCCACTTAGCTAGCAATCATTTCCCATGTGATAGTTGATTATTTTTCCCAGCTTCGCACTTAGCTTTTGCAATGTTACAAGAAGAAAACCTCAATTTTAAATCTGTTCTTTAATATAGCTTTCAGCTCTGATACAATTTGCTGGACAGATCTTAAAAATTCTTCTTGTTCACAGCATTAATATCAATTAGTAGCAGACTTCCATTGGGTTAATGCAAAATCAGGAAATTCTCTGCAGCCAAAACCAAACTACCCTAACCATATACTGAATTTGGTTCTATATCTACTTTGTACAAAACTTCAACTAGTTAGTATTTTTACACCCTGTTCACAGGAGGACTAGAAAAGTGTCAAAAGCTTTCCTACAGTCAAGATGTATCAAATCTATTTCTCCTATATCCAGCAGGCATGTTGCTCTGTCACAGAACAGAAGGAAGGCAAACTGATACAAAGTGACTTGTCTTTGCCAAGTCTGTGTTTATTGTTGCTTACTGCACTTCACTTTATTTCAAATGCTTGCAAATTGGGTTTTTTTCTGTATTTTTCCAGCAATTAATCTGCCTGCTCTGTAGTTCTATTAGTCGTTCTGGCCTGTAGTCCTATACTTTCAACCCCTGATCCCTTTAGAAACAGGCCCTAGGTCGGTCTTTCTTCGGTTTTCAGGATTTCAATTATCATCTGTTCACTCTCAAATAAGGTCTCTAATAGCATCAACCCATTTTAGTCATTTGCCTAAACTTTCTATCCGCTGTAAGAGTATTTAGGAAAGGACCCAAAAGCTTTAGCCTCTGTGTATATATGCTAGGCTGTGTTCTGACATCTTAGCCCTTGTGCTTGTCCGCTCACAGCTAATCCCAATCAGTAAAGTAAAAATGGTGCTTACAACCTCTTTAGCAACATATGTTGTTAACTTTCTCGTCTTTCTGCCTAACAGACAAGTTCTTTCTTTAGTGATTTTCCTTGCTACTAATATATTTACAGAATGTTTTCTTGCTGCAGCTTTGCCAGCTCTTTCTTATTTTGTACCAAGTCCTTCTGATAATGTCTCTACACACGAGAACTATTCTTTTTTAAGACGTTTAAAAGCTGACCTAGTACCCCTTTTTTGCATGGCTCCTTCAGTTTCTGACTAATGAATAACTTGTAATTAGGCAGTAGCAATTATAGCTATCTATTCTTCCCAAAGAAACAGCTTGTACTTGTGCCCTTACAGAATGTCTTTAAGAAACCACTAAATCTTCTGTCCTCAGACATTGACAAATTCTTTGATTTTCTGAAGTATGCTTTCCAGGCCATTGCTTAAATAGCTACTTTCATCCAATTTACCACCCTCTTCCATCCTTTCCTTTCTTTTAGTCAGAAGCAAACACAGAAGACATTTACCATGAGTTGCTTTCAGCCTTCCTCATCAAAAGAAGTGATGAAATTTTGCTAGACTGTGCATGTTAAAATACTATTATCTAGAATTTGCCAGAGCAGTTGAAGTGCCCTTGAATACTGTATCCTGTACTTGGGAACACACATAAGTAAGAAATAGCATACTTGAGGAACGTAAAGAGAACTAGCTTCACCTTTTTTTCTTTATTGTACCTTTAGAAGCCTTTCAACAATGCCTTGGGATTAAGTAAGGATATCTTTAACACACAAAGAATTTCTCCTCTTACTTGTCCTCGGTTTTCCTTCAGTGAACTATTTATTCAGCGCTTCAGTCATAAAAATTACTGCACTTAATTGAGTGGCCAAGGGGTGATTCTCCCCCTCTGCTCTCATGAGACCCCACCTGGAGTATTGCATTCAGATCTGGAGTCCCTAGCACAGGAAAGACATGGATATCTTACAGCAGGTCCAGAGAAGGGCCACAAAAATTATCAGAGGGATAGAGCACCTCTCCTGCAAAGAGAGGGTTGGGGTTCTTCAGCCTAGAGAAGGCTCTGAGCAGACCTCATTGCATCTTCTCAATACTTAAAGGCAGCAAATAATAAAGAAGGAGAGAGACTTTTTATCAGGGTCTGTAATGATAGGAGAACAACAAACAGCTTTAAATTAAAAGAGGTAAGTTTATATTGGTCACAAGGAAAACATTTTCTTATAATGTGGCTGATGAGGCACTGGAACAGGTTGCCCAGAGAAGCTGTGGATCCCTCATCCCTGGAAGTGTTCAAGGCCATGTTGGATGGGGCCCTGAGCAACCTGGTCTAGTGAAAGATATCCCTGTCCATGGCATGGGGATTGGACTAGATGATCTTTCAAGGCCCCCTTCAACCCCAAAAAATTCTATGATTGTGCTAAATAAAGTACAGCTTTGATTTACAAGCATATTCAGTTCCCCTTATTTCAAACAGACAAACATCTTTTCCACAATTTAAGCAGCATCCTGATATGCTAGATTCCAGGCTGAAACAGGAAGGTATTTATCCTTACTACCACCTAATAAGAATAGCAACACTTACTGTGACATGATTAAAGTGGAGTATCGTAATGGGAGATTTCAGCTCACTTCTTTTCAATGTAGATCACAAACATCCCATCATATCAGGATGTGACTTTTTTTTGCATTAAATCAGTGACTGTTTCATGGAACAGCTGGTTAGGAAGCCCACAAAAGAAAATGCAATCCTTGATTTAGTCCTAAATATAGAGCAGCTCTTCAGCTACAAGATTTTGAAAACTCCTCTATGCAATAGCTTCCCAGTTGGAGCAAGGGAGTTGAAAAATAAACCTCTAGTTGCATCCAGCTTCAGAGAGTGCAAGAATGAGAAGGAAACTTGTTAAGAGAATCAGAAAGGGCCAGATAAAGAATTTAAATCTTTACAGGCACTGTGGAGATTATGAACAGAGATAATACAGGAAAGAAAAGGCAGGTACATATTTCCTATTAAATAAAACCTGAGAAAGGAAGAAAGGAAACCAGAGGCTAGAACAGCAGTGTAGGAGTGAGGTTACCCTCAAAAAAGCTGAAGTCAAGCCCAAGTAGAAAAATATAGCTCAACAGATCATAAAGTCTGGCAAATTAAATGTAAAAGCACACCAAAGTAGGTAAACCAAACAAAAGATATGATGAACAACTGGCAGAGACTAATGATAAATCTTTTTTCAAGCATATCAGGAATAGGAAACCTGCCAGAAACTCCAGGAGGCAACTCATCATCAGAATAGTAAAGGAGGACTCAGAAGATAAAAGCATTACAGAAAATATATCAACCAGGCAGATTCACTGCAGTGATGCTGACTGTATGAGACACTGGGGAGCCTCTGTAAAGAACCTTGATAGAAATATGAACACTGGTATGAATGGAGAATAAATGTTATGAGCATGAAACACCAGGGAAAAAAACAACAGAAGAGGGAATATAATAATGGCATTTGTTGATTCTACTTAGATTAGCACATCAACAAACTGCAGCACATTTACATGCAGTGTCTCAGGATACTCAAATCTAGAAGTCTAAGAAAAGAGACTGAAACTAATTCGAAATGATGCAGAGGTAAGAAAGGATGGAGGGATTAACCACATGCCTTACAGACGAAGGGTCTAGAAGCTATGATGAGAACTCAACAGCTGTACTCCTTTGCTTTTCACATCACTGCAAGGAATCCTGGACCAATGACTTGGACACACACATCTTGGTGCCTGAATGCTAAACTGTGTGGACAGAAGTATCTTGGTGCTTGTAAGCACATAGGTGTGAGAGTGTGGAATGAAACCAGTTTTGTATTAAAATAAAATCACTTTCCCCTCCTATAAAGTCTCATTGAGTTTTGTCACAGTATTGGTAAAATATTGCAACACAATATTGGTAGAATATTGCAACACAATCTCAGGATTCCCCTATGAGGACCCCTCTTTGCAGGGTACTCCATGGATGCATTTGAAATTGCAATGACTGTATGAGCAGAAACAGCAGGAAACAAAAAAACAAACACTAACAGCTTACTGGGACCAGACGGCCCTCAACCCACGAATCCTAAAGGAACTCAAGCATGAAATCAGTGAATTACTAACACAATGGTGTGTCACCTCTCAATTAAAACTATCTTGGTAGTAGAGGACTGTGTGATGGAAAAGGTGACAGACTTTTAAGAGACTGCAGTCAACACATTAAGCCTGAGATTTGTGCTGCACATACTAATAAAAACTGCAATGAAGAATGGCATTAGGAGCTATCTGGATAAATATAATGTTGTTGGAAAGAGTCAGATGGCTTTTGTAGCACAATGTCCTGACTGAAAAGCCTACTGGAGTTCTAGCCACAAACCAGTGCTGAAGGCTAATCCAGTTCCTCTACTTCAAAAGACTTTCAACAAAGACCTTCAAGGTCTCAAAGTAATAAATGAAAAAGGCAAACTACAGAAATATGCTGGGTTTGGCTGGGATAGACTTAATTTTCTCCATAGTATCTAGTACAGGGCTATGTTTTGGATTTGTACTGTAAACAGTGTTGATAATTCAGGGATGTTTCAGATATTGCTGAGCAGTGTTTACACAAAGACAAGGCCAGCAAATGGGCTGAAGGTGAACAAGAAGTTGTAAGGGGACAGAGCCGGGACAGCTGACCCCAACTCACTAAAGGGACATTCCATACCATATGGTGTCATGCCCAGCATATAAAGATGGGAGAAAGCTGACAGTGGGCCTCTGCTCAAGGACTGGCTGGGCATCAGTTGGTTGGTGGTGAACAATCATTTTCATTTGCATCACTTATCTTTCTTGGGTTTATTTTCCTTTTCCTTCTGTTATTTTCCTTTTTATTATAATTTATTACCGTTACAATATTTTAATCGTTAAACTGTTCTTATCTCAACTCATAAGTTTTCTTACCGTTACCCTTCCAATTCTCTTCCCCTATCCTACTGGGTGGGGAGGTGGGAGACTGAGCAAGTTGTTCTGTGCTGCTCTAGTTGCCAGCTAGGCTTAAACCAGGACAAGAAAAAAAAAGACTTTACAAAAAATTACTGAACAGACAATAAAACGGCAGGCAACATTCAGTGTAGTTAAATCATGCACATAGGAAAAAACCACTAACTTCAGAAAGACAACTGTGAGTTTGAGCACACAATTACCTGTTAGCAGCAAGATGTTGATAGTTATGATAAAAAGATGCATAAAATATCGGTTCCCTGCTCAGCAAGCAGTTAAAATAGGAAATAAAGTGCCAGGAATCATTAGGAAAGAAATTTCAATAAACATCTAACAGAGTTTCAGAAGAACAAAGAGGGACACTTTACTTTCCAGAATAAATGAGGCCTCATAGATGCTCAGAACTGCTTGAAGGAAAGCTTTCAGAAACTTCCTCCAGAAAGGCTGGGTTACCAGAGTACCTTCTCTTACACTCACCGCACAGAAATGGAGCATAATCCAACTTTTACCAGATTTCCCCTTCCTACTTTTCTCTCTTTCACTATGACCAGTGAAACTTCTGAAACTATCAGCAAGATAGTTTCAGAAAAGCATCTGCATTAGCATCATTCCCCAAGTCTTACAGAACAGAAACATTTAATAGTGATTGTTATATTGATCTGTCTGTACGCATTTTCCTATCACAAGACAAACAGCTAAAATAATTACATCAACATGTTCTGTGCTCTGACAATTGGTTTTTCCTGCAGGTTAACAAACCTAATTAGATGTTCCTAGGCTAGAAAAACCACCAAAAAAATTTAATTCTTTTGTTGTCAATTACTTTTTTGAGACACACAGTCACAATGAATAAAAACTGAAACACAAATTCCACTGAAACTCTACCCTACTAGCTGTTATTTTTCCACCAAAAGATAAAAGACACCAAAAAAAAAAAAAGGCAAGATATGACTAATCTGCATTCTCTTCCATTATACTCAGCTTTGAGTGGTCTACTCAAAAGCATGTCAAAAAAGGTTTTCTATATGTAACAACAACAAAAATAAATTCAGATAATTTCTGTCTAAGTAATTAACTCTAAAAGTTCCTACAACACTGTCAAATTAATGTGCCCAAAATTCGCAAAGGTGGCTCTAAACTTCCTAAGGTTACAAAAAAATAGGAAGATCTTCAATGTTTAATAGAAAAGAGGATAGAATGTTATGAACCAGATTTCTACAATTTTTTTTCTGAAGTGTAATATCAAGAAGCTTAAAATTAAAAAAGCAATGCAGATTGTCACACAAAGTTGCAAGAGTTCTGAAGCCACATTTTCAAGACAGACAACGATTATCACAAAATTAAGGACTGGAAAATTAGAGCTGCCACCATTGCAATTAAACACCTTCAAACAGGCCGTTTTGTTTAAAATTCCTGGCACCCTTGGTTTGCTCTTCCTGTTCTGTAACTGTGTAACCACTCTGATGCTGTGGGTGTGCTGACATAGTTGTTACGTAACTCCCTCGCTCCGATGTGGTATTAAAAAAATATACAAAAGAAACCCCACAAAATAGGAAAGTAACTGTCAGATAGGCTATGTTCCTCTAAGGGCTCTACTGTGACAGTTTCTGATGTCCCAGGTAGCAGAGATTCCCAGCCCCTTTCTCTTCCTTTTGCTTCTAGTAGTGTCCAGTGCCAGGCATGTCCTCCAGGACTGTGGTGATGTTCTGCCCCAGCTGTGGCTTTCCACGATACAAACACCTGCAGGTACTCTAGTTACTCCAACCTCCATTTCACAAAGGAACAATCCTCTCTTGCAGGTCCAGTTCATCTCACCTTACAAAAGATCATGCCTTAGAAATGCCTGTATCTTTTCACTGGCTATTAAACAGTCTAGACAATTAGCTTAAGGAGAGGAGGACACAAACATCTGAAGTGAGGCAAATGAGTCTTACCTGAAGACACAAGCTCGTGGCTGTATAAGCCTCCTTCCCTTCCTATTCAGGGCTATGCTGCCTTAGCTCCTCTTTGTATTCTCCTTAGGTCTCCAACACAAGTCAGTTCTCAGGCTACACATCCTGGGAGCTGAATTTAAATTCTTAATGATCTCCTTGATGAATACATACATATATAGCTTCATAAAAATTTCAAGTTGTTAACCATTACAAAGAATCAAGTGCAAAAAAATGTATGTATAAAAATAAATGGCAGTATCCATGGCAGAATTAAATAAAGTTTCCCAATTAGAAAGAGGAGTTTAAATAGACATTTAAGTGAATTAATTTGCTAACCCCCACTGTCACTGTCATAGTCTTCCCCAAATGAGTAACTTCA
This sequence comes from Pseudopipra pipra, assembly GCF_036250125.1. Classification (NCBI taxonomy): domain Eukaryota; kingdom Metazoa; phylum Chordata; class Aves; order Passeriformes; family Pipridae; genus Pseudopipra; species Pseudopipra pipra. The sequence continues at coordinate 51,415,772 of NC_087550.1, forward strand.
CCTTAATAAGCAAACCAAGTCCAGTCCTACAAAGAAGCATAAATGCATTACCTTATCTGTGGTTTTGCTGCTTTTAAGTCAACAGCCACTATCCTATGCTTTGGAGAACTTTAAAAACTATCAAATCAAAGTAAAAATCTGACACTACCTAGAACTTTGTCAGGAAGTTAAGAAAGAAGAGGAATTCAAACAGAATGGGACTTTTTTGAAATGGAAAAGGATGAGTCCAGTAACAAGACGGAAAAATGACCTCCAAGCAAAACAGAATACTCCTTTCCCGGGTGACCATGGTGCCTCCAACTAGCTGGATCCTTTCAAGCATCAGCAAGAAAGTAATGCTATTCTAAGAAAGGGGCAGAGTTGCATTGTCTCCTCCAAATCCTTTTTAAGACTCAGTCATCCAACAGATACTGAGGTTTATTCAATCCTGTACTCTTATCTGAGTAAAATTCAAAACTATCCAGTTCCTATCTTTTGCTCCTTTTCACTTCTTTCTTGTCTCAGTCAAACATGACACAGAGCTGTAACTTCTCAGCTCCCTATTGTTCACTAGTATCAATTTTTGAGAAAGTTTTTCTCCATTGTTTCACACTTTCTGAACTTCATTTTTCCATCATTTTCTCTCAGCTGTTTGTCAAAAACCACAAACACTGTCTTCCACTGCAGCACTTCCTTTGCAGATAAGCTTTTTCTGCCCTCTCTAATTCAGGGCATCCTTTCTCTCCACCCTCTGATACAGTACACAATACCACTCCTCGTCACTTTAATTTTCCCTTTTTGATCTAGGAAACTTCAATATTCAAAACAGAATTGTGAATTATATTCCAAATGTCAGAAAGACTAACTTCACATTTATTAGATCCTGGTCTGAACAGTCCTTTCCCTCTTGCCTAGGATTGCAGAAGCTATCCTCCCATAGCTACATGTGAGGCTGTACCAAAAGCACATCAATTAAATACCTAAGTTAGTCAGTACCCCATCCTCAATGCCTTTACTTCACAGGTGTAAAAAAGATCACTTCTCTCAACTTCAACATAGATACATTTTCTACATTTTTGCAGGCATTGTAGGTACTGCTGAGGTTTCAGAGTACAAACTGATGGTATTACAGCACAGATACATTATTACATCCTGAGCAATTTGCTAAGGGCTATGCCTCAGTGCTACAGAAATACAGTAAGTTGAAACAGCAAAATTACTCTACATTAGTAAGAATGGATTGTCTTATTTAAAAATTACAAGAGCAGCATGGGATCTATTTTCAACATTTTTATCCCCTTTATGTTTCCATATCACTTATACAAATGGCAAGAAGCTGAAACCCCTATGATTTGCTAGCTCTCCACAAAGGCTGCAGTCACTGGAGCTCTGTATTAAAGAGCTCCTGACTAAGAAGGGCAGCTGCTAATGGGACGAGCAGATGCACCAGCCTTCTGCCAGCTGGTACAGAGGGAGAGCAGATAACCCAAGAGTTGGCTTGCCACAGCTGTGCCAGTGCTTCTTACCCCACAAGTTGCTGTTCAAAAACAAAAGTGGTTTTCCACAACAGCAGATCAGCATGAAGCACTAATAAAGTCGTTGTTCCCAAAAACTATCTGAAAATTTACTCAACTCTGCTATACATCCAAGTAACCAATGAGTCTCACTGGATTCATTTTTCTACCCAAACAGTATTATTACCTGAAATCAAATGGGAATCATCTTTGTCTAGAAAACATCATAATCTAGTACCACCTTTTAGGCGCTAATACAATATCTTTTTCTGAACTCCTCTAAAAAAACTGTGTTGAAAAATGAGTGTACTGGAAAACAGTAGGAAGAGCTTCTACCTTGTAAAAACTCCTGACTATCATATATGGCATCTGTAGACCCATGCAGTCATCTGTATTGTACCTTATCCTTGGCTGGTGAGACTCCTAGATGTGCTCCAGCCATTCCACTCTCTGGTTCTGCATTTTCTAGTCCTGCTCACTTGAATTTCAATGACACCAAAATACCTAGTAAAGCAAATTTTGTGCCACAAGCAGTATGAGAAACAGCAAAACATTTTCCAAAGTAATAAATAATCCAAAGACAGAAAGGAATCACGGTGAACTTGTGCTTCTTGGCAGCATACAATTCTCTTTCTCCTTTTCAAGAGCAATGGTAGCATGTCCACAGCTATTTTAATTTTAGAAAGTTGTGCCAGAACACTAAAACATACACCTAGTCATAACATGTTGATATAGACAAAAAAACAGATTCTAATACATCATTTGGACCATTCCAGTACAAAGTTAGTTCTATGTACAACCTTATACTAAAGGCAACACACACTTGAATCTGAATGTTTTCAAGGAATTGAATAAAAACAGGAAACAAAAATAAAAAAAAAATTGTAAACAATCTAATCTTGTAAGGAAATGGGCCTCATGCAAACACAGTGTACTGCAAACCTCATATTTTTATCTCCATAACATTTAAAAATCACTTGCTTCACTCAAATTTGACAGACAAGCAGAGGTCTCAGCTATTTAACACATCTCGTCATTGTATGATACTTTAAGTAGAGAAAGAAAGATACAAAAATGATTCCTGAGAGAAGGAGACTGCACAGGAGCTCACCACAATTTAGCATAAAGGCTGCACTGCCAAGACACATTACAACCACTGAAAAGCCTTGAGCGGTTGTTTTGTTGCATTCCAAATTTATTCACCACAGGGAGCTAGCTTTCCCTTTTGCTTTGTTTATTCTTACTTTAAAACAAAGTAAAATTTACTTAAAATATTTGTTTTCATTAAACTGACAAGTGAAGGAATGCATGATTTTTATTATTCTGCATCTTTAAAACAATTTAAAAAAAAAAACCCTCATATTACTCCCAGCGTCAAAGCTAAACACCCTGTACAGAGCCACAAAACCCAGCCTTGTAGAACATCTTAAGTTTAAAAACAAAACAAGAAAACCAAACAGATTTTTTTACCTGAGAAAACCAAAATATCTAAATAAAAATTATGGTAGCAGACACTGCCTTACTCTTCAGGGGAGAAAAGGTAACATTTTTAAAGTACTTTGTAATTAACTGTTGTTATTATATTGGCCTCAAGAGGCCAAACAACGCATTTTTCAGTCTCCTATGTTAACAACAGAGAAATGACTTGTATATGGCCTTAAAATCCCAATGTATTGCAGTAACAGTCAGAGGCGACCAAGTGGGACAAAAAGTAAATAATGAAAGCAAACGTTCATGTGAAGCCCTGACAGTGAATGCTTTTAGTTACTCATGACTTGAAGTACACCACATTGACTTTGCCATCAGCCAGCTCTCTAGCTCAAGGCAGACACTTGCTTTCCTGTCTAAGCAGAAAGAACTATTCCAATGAGCTGCAAACGCCCTGAACTTCAAGCAACATTAAATGCACACAAGTTAAGGACTTTCCTAAAGGGCTTTCTGTGAAGTGATAGAAGACATCTCCTCCTTGTTTATCCTTAACTGCTTTATCTAGAGACAAGATCACAACTATGCCCATTTTCATGTAACTTTCCTGCCACCAAAACACCATCTTAATAAAAAGATGGCATTAATAATAATATTAACATAATAAAATGATGTCATTTGCTATTCCAGTACAATGTTTTACCTCACACATCATCTTCATTTCAGAAGCTGAAAAGGTCACTCAGTTAGCAAACAGAGGTTGCTGAATAACCTTTATTTGTTTTGGTCATGTAAGCAGCATCTCTAAATTGAAGTCCTCTCCCCTGAGGCACAAAGCATCAAATAGAAAAATAAGCTAAGAATTTTTGAAGACTGATGAAAGAAAACCAAGAAGCTCTTATACAAAAGGCAAACCCCACATGACTTCACCATACACTGAGCACTACTAGTCACATGGGAACTCCCTCCTCAGAAGCTGCAGTTGAAGGGAATGGAGTAGGGGCATGTCTCTCCCAGCTGGCAAAGTCTGCTTACTCCCCATACACAGAGGTCAACTGACTCCCCATACACAGAGGTCAAGACTAAGAGATCAACTAATACCCTATTCTGACCAGAACCCTCTCCTTCCCCTGCCTTTTTTGCACTTTGTTTCCCCCTTTTAGATGGAACAATATTAACTCACTTCTAGAAATGGAAATGTTTTTCTCCAAAACTTGGCAAGGAATGATGTGTCTGGAGTAAAACTCCCCATGCCACGTAGAAGTCTCACATCACTCTGATGTGGGAAGCCTCATTAACTACAGCTTTGACAATAAGTGATTTCTTCATATGAAAATGCTTCGATTGATCATTTCCATAAGAAGTTCTTATAATTCCACAATCTGGAGCACAGACTTGCCATTTGGTTAGGAAGCTACAGCCAAGTTCATGACTACTGAAATCCTTGTGAAAACCCTCTAAAATTTGACCAAATGAACATCATTCAAATATATCCACCAGCTCTCTGCTAGGATGTGGTTTCATGAACTGCAGCCAGCCCATGTTACTGCTGTTCTCATGTGACTAGTCACATACTAGCCTTCCACCTCTGGCCAGCTGTAGCACTTTCTCCCCATCCCCCATTTCGTACTGAGATTAGTGCTTTTGGGATTCCAGTCAGCCATCCAGTCCTGGTGCTGGCACAGAAGAGGCAAAGGGAAACACAGTTGCATCTTTTGGCAGCACTGTTAACAGAACTCCAGCCAAAGAGGAACTGCTTTCTAGGATGCTGCTCTGTGTTGACAGCAAAGCTCCGGAGATTTGATCTGGACGAAAGACGTTAATTACACCACGCTCGCTTGAGCTGGTAATAAAAAAATCCCATCTCTCTATGACATTGAATATTAGCATCTTAAAAATCATCCTGAGTTTCAAAACTAGGCAAATGTCTGCTATATTTGTGAATATCACCATACCTGCTCAGAGAAAGACAATAGTAGGGAACCACCTAACTAAAGATAAGCACAAAAATAAGAATATACTGAAGGACCCCAAGACTAGTACGAAGGGAGATATGCAAAAAAAACCCTAAAATTTAAAAATCTAACCAACAAATAGCTAATCCAGGAGACTTCCTAGAAACAGTTTAGGCAGTACTATGCCAGGAGATCATGTACAAAAAAAAAAAAAAAAAAGGTCTGTTTTACAAATATTTGACTTCAATAACAAATACCAAACACTCATCTATCTAGAAGTTAGATCTGCCTTGAATATGAGCCTTGTAGGCTCATCAATTTCAGTATATTCAGAGAAGTAATCCTTACACTCTTGCTTCCCAACTGCTGGTTGCTCCTCTGCCTCCCAAATCCTTTTCCGGGAAAGAAGCTTTTTCTACAAAGATTGATGGGAGACTGGAAGAGTACTTCAATGTTTAATGTGTCTCCTGTCACTGGGTTGCCTTCCTCCGTCCTTGAACAACACCCATTTTTCATGAACTTTCTCTTGCAATCACCATACCTGTAAGCTCCTTTCATATTATCCTTCATTTTCCTATTAAAAAAAGTTTCTTCAGCAAAGCTCTCTGAAAATGGTCAAATGATGTGGTGATTTGTTAAATGATCTTAGTTAGGGATGAATTATGAGTCTTAATGTATGCTGGAAAAATTACAAAGTGATTCATTGCCTCAAGACAACATATAACTTCTAAATGCTAAGGAAGCTTATGTAACAGGAAGTATGCAGTGCCCATTCGCACTTGAGTTGAGGCTCTGGAGGAAGGCTGGGAAGAGATGCAGCAGAGCAGAGAAGCTGAATTGTAGGAGAGAAGACTGGGATTATTCCAGGAATTGCTATGTAGAAACCAATGGAAGCCACCATGAAGAAAAGCATCTGCCCTAGGTATTACAGAGCTTCTCCTGCTCAGCCCTATGGGTTTTTTTAATCTCTTATTGCTATTTTACTAGGTTGTGGTTAAGATTAGGAATCATTTGTTATAGTGAGAATATTAAGCAGGGGGTTAGAGACAGTCTCTGACCTTATTACAAAAACAAAGTGTGATGGACATACATTTGGAATGCTTGAGCTAAGAACCAAAGTGAAACTCCAACACTAGTCCACTTTCCTACTGGCCTTCCCTACTTCTGTTTCTGAAGAGAAGACTTTATATGGCTCACTGAAACAACTATATGACAATCTCTTTCGGGACCTGCAGGTCCTGTACTTTCCCAAGTTACTCTGTGAAGTACACCCTGGAAAAAACCCCATCATATAGTTCTCTACCTGTATCTGGTTCTACTTTCTACCTGACATTATCTGTCTTAACACAAGCTGAGAAACCTCAGCATAGACCTAAGTTTAAAAGACCTATCCCAGCAAAGTTTGTGATCCTTCTAGCAAAGACATTTAGTTTAAAATGCGTTTAGGTGGCTAATGATGCTGTTAAGCATCTAATAAGACTTACAGATTAAAACTAGCTGTAGGTAACTAAGTACACATAAATATCTTTTAAAATCTTGCCAAGAGTGTAAAGATGTTTCTGAAAAGTAGCTACAGGAATCTCACAAATTCCACAGTGCCTCTCAGCAGAGAAGCTTAATCATTAGTTTACAGGCCACTAACTAAGTTTGATGTCTCCTGCATTTGCCACCAAATCTGCTCACAAACGCTGTGTTGCCTGATAAGCATTTGCTTCTGGCGTATCCTAAAGATATAATTTCAAAGATCTCTGTAATTACCAATATTTTGTTTCTGACTGGATACTAATTTTCTTGTTCTAGAGCAAAATTGTACAGAAGTCCTAGGAACAGAGCATAAGCTTTGAAATAAAGTCAAAAGCGAACATCTTTTGGAGATGAGGGACAAAGAAGCCTTATAAACTGCAAATTGCTTTATGAAGTGAAATTGCATCAAGGGATAATCTACCAGCAGGAGAGGAAAGAACACACCATGTTTGCTCACACACGTTTTAAACTCTACTGAAGTCTCACATGTTCTCACAATTGTTTCAAAGCACTACAGTATTACATATGGTTTTCATCTTTGCACTACACATGAAGGACATTTTGGTTTTCATATCATAATCCTATCTTGGACTTTGGGGAATCTAACTCCTTCCCAATGCAAAATTTTAATCAGGAATCATGCAATATTTTGTAATTTCCCCAAAATACCTGCTTCTGGTCTCAAGCAATTATTCAATATTTGTTCAATTTAAATTTCAGCATACAGTGTGCAGTACCAGGGAGCTGTTAACTATTCCCAGCTGAAAAGTCTGGAAGAGCATCTGGTAGTGTAAAGAAAAGGTACGGGGTGACAGGGAGATGAAGTGAAAGTTTCATATTTTCTTTGTTATTTTTAAAATAAACCAGTTTGTAAGCTGACTGTGATCATTTGGTCTTTTACTTACAAATGCTTGGGATAGAGATTGATATTGTTACTAGTTTGAATGTTGAGAAAGTAGCCAGGCTAATATAAACAGCTTCTTGTCTTGGAATTGTACCTGAGGACCATTATAACAAAACACTATACATTAATGTATTGCACAGACACTTTATTCAAACCAAATATTTTTTTCTGACAATAAGCCCAAACACAACATTAAAATCTTATCTAGGATATGACATAAGATTCAAATGTCTTAAGTACAAAAGACCACTGCTGTTCTGCAACATGGCCAAGATCAGCAGGACATGGAACGTTGTCAGTTTGCAGCTAGATCCTGTAGTTCTCCATGTACCTGCCAAATAATGATTCACAGCAGAAGAATTCTCAAAATATTGCACAGTAACCACAAGAAAGCAACCAAGAGAAGCATTATGGTTTGCTGAATAGATCAAAGGCTGAATTATTGTAAAGAGATCTTCCTTAGGTGAAACAACCGATCAATTTAATCTAGAAACATGATGACTAACATTCACTACACAAAGTAACAGATTAAAACGTTTCCCCCTTTCTACTATCAGCGACCAAGAAACCGTAAAGCAACTAAATAAAAAAATACAACACAAACTCTAAAGATATACATATAACACATGTAATTCAACTCACTGAAGCTATACAAAAAACTCTCTAAGGATGACTACCCCAAACACTAGAGGCAGTCTCAGACACCTTGTCAAAGGATATTGAGCTGGCTTAGAACGTCCTGTCATTCACAGCCCTTCAGCACCGGGCTTCTCAGCCTGAGCCAACACCACCCTTCCAAAGCTGTCATTTGCTGATGATGAACAGAATCCAAAACGCATCCCTCCCAGGAACTGCTTGCAGCTGGCTTTGGCTCTTTCAGCTGTGCTTATTAAGATGCAGCAAGCAGACACACCTAAGGCTGCCCAGCAAAGTCCCTAGGGCTACCCTGGGGTTTTTTATAAACTTCAGCAAACTGAGCCACAGTGTACAGTTTAGCTTTCTCCTCAAATTTAAAAGCACAATTAAAAAAAAATCATCAACTTAATAGTCAATGAGAAAAGGAAGCGCATTGTCTGAAAAACTCACTTCTTTCAAAAATTTCCCTTGAAAACAACTGTGAACAATAAATATAACTTCACTTTCAAATCACATGATGAGCTCTTGCCACTGCAGTGAAAATATAGTCAAGCCTGTGCATATCCAAAAGAAAGCAAGTATCTCTGATTTCTGGTGATTACTGTGACCCTTCTTTGTTCTCTTTCAAAGAGGGCACAAAAACTATCAATATCATCTGTTGATCTCTCAGCCAGAGCAGGAGGTTTATGGGCAATACAGAAGTTCCAGCTTGAGTGATTAAACACAGCAGTATGATGCCCGACCCTGGAGCTTTTCCCCATAGCTACATTTTAATAAACCCTGGAAGTTGAACTAAATTAGACTTAATACCGCTAAGCCAACTTTGAACCCTAGGAAGCGTATTCTCCTCTGTGTGTATGTTTCAATTGTCACTAATATCAGATGTAGCTTGTGTGACTAATGAGCCAAAGCCATTAAGGTCCCAAAGGTCCCAAAGGCAAAAACTGCACAAGTTTACCTTATGGAAATAAATTTATGCCCTCCTGCTTCTTATCTTGCTGAGAGCATCCCAAATTACTATGAATTGTCTCTGTTAATCAGGATAAGAGGTCTAGCTTAGTGCAACCAAACTTTTAGATGCCATTTAAAATGGCAGAAAAATAAGTAATAGGTAAAAAGGTACATCAGTGCCACTATGTGATAGTTAAAAACAGCAAGACTAGCATTTACCTATATGCATTCATTGGGAAGGGTAGGTTTAAGGAGCTAATAGGAGGTCCTTTACTATAGAATACCTAAAGAAGTTCACCACACACTTAGAGCCTTAAGTAACAATGCAACACACAGAACACACTTTTACAAAGAAAAAGATTAAAAAAAAATAAATCTAAAGATGGCTCATGAGACTTTCAGCAACTCATGCAAAAATGCAAGCAAAATAGTTTCCCCCAAAACCCAAACATCTCAGGAGCCAGGCAGTGACTAAAGAAAGGATGAGTCCCTTTTCAAGAGCTGAACAAAATAGGACTTTTTCTGGTGCCATTTTTTGTATTATATGTACACATAATACTATATCCTAAATTTCTTCTAACACAAGGCTTGATTGGACTAGTCATTCAAGGCTAAAATGGGTCAACAATCTATTAACTGTATAGACTCCACCATACCAAACAGCTGATTTCAGTCTTTAGTAAATCAACAGCAATATTGTAAGAGGGTAATTTTCTTTCAATCATACATTATTTAGATCTCTAGACAGCAAGTATTGACAACTTTCTAAATGAAATTCCAGTCACCTTCTGATTTTTAGTGGTATTTCAGGAAAGTCTCAATTCTGTGATAACATTCTTCTGAATTACTCTTACAGGGAAATCTACCCAAAGAGATTTCTAGGAAGTTATTTACTTGGTCAGCTGAATACCTTTCTTAAGGCACTATTAGTATGCTTACAAAATTTTCTCACAGCCCAGCTCCAACACATGGCACAAACTGTAGCTAAGCTTTCTGAGAATTTTAAGATGTGCTGTGAAATAGTCATGGTTAAATTCAGTGTTTCTTTTTCTTTTCAGATATTTGGGGCAGTGTAAAAAGAAACTGGTTTTTAGCTCAGACTGTAAGCACAATCAATCATTAGGTAGCACAAACACCTTAAAACCATCATTCAGTTCCTTCCTATGGGACTGAATTATTAGAAACTTGGACTATTGAACAGTGGCACTCTCCCACACTAAGCATCAAACCAAGAAGAATACTTTGATAGTACCAAAAGCCAAGAGGAGCATGCAGGATAGGGCTGGCTGATGCAGCTTTTTTGCTGACAGCTGCAGAGCCACAGCCAGGCAACAAAAAGCAATTTATAAAGCAACCCTATCTCACATAAGCAGCACCAACCTGGGCAACAGAGAGTTTTCCTATTCAAGACCTTTTCTAGAATGCATTCTTTTTGGGATTTATAGAGCTAGTAAAAATAAGGACTTCCTTAGAAATTGATATTCATGTGTGCATTCAGCAGTCTGATTTTGGCAGAGTAGGCCATAAAGAGAGATGGAATACAGGACATGCATTTTACATAAAACATTTGTGTGGATTTGTTGTATTAAATCGGGATTTTAAAGTCTGTTATATAAGAGGAAGAAGAAAAAAAAAATCCCCAGTTTTGCCAAGTTCTATACAATCTGCATGACTGATCTTATTTAAATGAAGGTCTAATAATAATTCAGGAAGTAGCACTCAATTGTATTGCCATGTCCTTTTCTATTTTAAATGGTATTTATAATAAATGTTTTTAATTAATAAATATTTAAATAGTGATCACAAGCTCTCCAATCAACCTATCCAGTTGGAGATTAAAACATCAGAATATCTCTCCCTCAGTCTACAGCTCAAGTGCTGCCCTGCATCTGGTTCAAAACGACAAGTTTAGGTCAAATACTTGATCTTGTTGCCTGCATTTTATCAGTCTGTGCTATAACTTTTACATTAAGTGTTTTAGTATCTAATTTATTTATATAATTTTTAGGTAAATCATGCCTCAAGTGACTTGTAAAGCTATTTGGGCAACTGCAAATTATTTTAAGTGCGTTATACAGAAAGAGAATTTAATGTTCCCCACTTAATAATTCCCAAACGGTTTTTTCTCCAACACTGTAGGGCTTGTATCATGAAATACAGTATCTGAAAGAGAGAAGAAGTACCAAGGATGGGCTGCTATTCATGGCACTCATTAAAAGATAGGTACCTTCCTCATTTATTTTCCAGTGCATTCTTCTTCTCTGTTCAAAGATTTCAGATTACAGCAAATCAGGAGCAAAAGGGGGTTGAGGGCTCTGGTTTGCCCTATGAAATACCACCATCATACCCACTACTTTGTTCCTAACTCACAAAATGTAGTTGGCTTGCTTAAGGTGTAATACAATACCTGAAACCTGGTATCTAGTTTTTAAAACACTAATTTACATCAAGTTATTGCTCACTCTGGTTTCCAGAGGTTTTATCTGTGCAGACTGAATTATAGCTTACCTTATAAACATGCTCACTACGAAACAACTGACTATTTTTATTACAACGGCACAGAAAAGGTTTGAACACTTCTGCGCTTGTATTTGAAATGAAAAAAAAATATTTAGTAATAACAGTGATAACAAAAGTCAGAGATAAAACTGAGACACTGACTCAGCTTCAGAGACCTAACTTCAGTTTTCCAAGGCCAAAGAATTCCTAAATTAAGCTAAATCAAGTCCAGAAGAACTCTTGTGAGTTAGCCTGCAGGCATGCAGGTTCACATAAAGAAGGCTAGTACTCGGTGGCAAAAGACTTTAAAAAGTGTCCAAAAACTAAAAAGTAATAATGCTGCTTTTTAGCCACACTTACCCTAAAAGGCTGTGCCCTGCTCCGCACCTACAAAAGCAAAGAGGCTGCAGGTAATGTAGCTTTTCACCTAAGACATAGAACTGGAGATGCTGTCAAATTTCTAATCACTCAGCTTCTCCTGGTACTCTGTATGTCGCCTTGAAATTGCAAACTCCTCCTGGCAATTTAGCTGCAGTGGAAAATAAACTGACCTTGGCCTCTTTTCTTACACACCCGTGGATAGCCAATACTATGCAACAGCTTTTCTCTTTGACAAGAGTATCTACATTTCTGTGTATAAGGAACAGTGGTGTGTTACACCACTCAACTCACCCCCCTTGCAGCTATTCCAAACACTAATTGACTCAAAACCCACTGATGAGTAGCACTCATGTAACACTGTATGCTAATGGCCCTTCGTTAGAGAATCAATGAAAGGAGGCAGACTAAATCTGAGCTACAGATTCTATACTAAGATCAAAAGGCCCTATTTCTGTATCTACACCAGCCTCTGAGGAAGAGTCCAATTTTTTCATTCTTTCACAGAACTGGATTTTTTAGTGTGTCTATGTGCAATGTACAATATTTTGTCCTGATTGCCACTTACAAAACTAAAATGTGAATGAACATTCTCATTTGAAAATACATGTATTATTTTTTAACGAATTCCAAATTAATTCCTTTGTTACTTTGAGACCATGCACTCAGAAATTCACAGCCGTGGAACTGATGGCTGCAAGGCAGCCTCAAAAATAAAATTTTACACTAACATAGAATCATGACTCACAATATGCTCCCTCTATCTGCATTCATTCTAAAAAACTGATGAACTGATGAGAGGCGCCAGTTTGTTCTCCTTAAAAGAAAGATCAGATGGGAATCCAGATTGTAGTTTTACCAGAGGTCAAATAAAAAAATACTTTTAGAGTTCCAGAGAACTCAGGGAGTCATGTGTCCCAAGAGTTATTTTAATAGTGCTCACTTTTAATCCTGTCTTTGCTGGGATATGTAGAAGGAGAACATTAAATTGCTGACTACAAATCACAGAATTGGGACTTATTGTAAAAAACATTCACTTTTTAGCCAGAGAAACACACAATTTATTGTATGGTTGGTTAAACTGTTCTGAAAACTTGCATTTTCCAGTGCTTTATGTCTATGCAATGATTATACCTTTCCATGAGGATTCTGTAGCTGTGTATAACAGGAGGTTTGTGATGGCTTAATTACAAAAAAGAAGCCAACACCTCAATTACACTTTTAAAAAAAATAAAATTCTAGTAGTCAATATGAAGGCCATACTCCATGAAATATCAAGATTTCGCTCCCACTGTCTACTAATGCCAAGAATGAAATCACTCTGTAGCAGTGTCCCTGCCCTTTGTGCGGCAGAAGCTGTTTCTTGGCAACCAATGCAGACAACTGAGTTTCCACGGAAACGGGAAAGACTAATTTATAAAAAACTCTCAAACAAAGCAGCTATCAAGGCAACCCTAAACAAGGTGGGTATATTCTGTATTACTTCCTACAGCATTCCACCCGTTAAAAGAACCAGAAATGAAAATACTAAGTTACTAGTTGTAATTTTCATTATTTCTGTAAAACTGGATTTACAGAGAGCTAATGTTTTGTTGCATCAGAAGCCAGTAGCTCGTTTCTTCCTTCGGTTCAAGTGTGCAAATACACCTGAAGATTTATACTGCAGCTGAAGAGGAATGCTTCCCATTTCAGCCAGTGTTTTCTATTTCAGGGAAGAGGAAGGCTAAGGGAAAACAGCACAGAACAACTGTTGCAAGATGTGCCCAGAATATTGCAAGGTAGATAAAACAAGTGTTAACATAGTGAAAAGGCAGAACAATGGTGTACATCACAGCTCATTTGTGCTAAGAAATGTATACTCAAGTTTCCTATTCATTTATAAATATTTATTAGCAGAAAGTATTTTATCTTTTTTAATAATTAGAGAGATGCCAGAGATGGCCACGTCCTGAATGCATTTTAACCACAGTTACATTTTGTGTATGTGCACATGTGCAGAGCACACTCAAGGCATATATTTTAACCAGTGAACAAGGTGGGGAAAATCTCACCACATGTTGTATTTCCCAGGAAAGGAAACCAATATGACAATAAGTCCTCTCTTCAAAGAGAAAACTGGTTTATTCAGCTGCCTAGCCAGGCAACCTAACTCCTCAGAATTATATATTCCAGAGAAAGAGAGAAGAGCATACAATTGCTCAGAGACAGAGACTCACTGATGGCAGGTGACTCATCAGCAGATGCAGGCTGGATTCTCCTCCAGCCCTATTAACCTCAGCATTCCCCAGTTCACTATGACATCTCCACAGAGTTCAGGTTAGGTAGTAACTATTTGTTTACTGACTATCTGACTACTGCAAAACACAGTGACAGGAGGCCTGGCTGCCTCACGTCCTCAAGGGGAAAAGTCTCTTGCAGCACTGAGGGCATCAACCCGAGCCTATTTTTCTCAGCCATAAAATTCCTTCAAGTCATTGGAACTGCTTCAAAAATCTCTATTGCTCTTTCAAGTTTGACTTAAGCAGACCCATAGGTTCAAAAGGTATTAGGCAAGGACTGAAATAAATACTTCATATACTGTTTCCATGGAAAACTAGACCAGAACATCAGCAGTTTAAAAGAAAATGCATCCTCTTGATGCTTTCCGCAAATCCAAAGTCAGTCACACAGCTGTACTCATGCTCAGGAATTCAATGACCTGTGAAAGTCAGTGTTATCACTGGTGATTATCAGCAAGATTGTCAGGTGTGTAAAACCCAGTGGAGATAAAAGGAAGCAGTTGCTCTGGAAAAATGCTGCATATCAGTACGTTTTTGCAAATTATAAAGTGAAAAAAACATGCATCTTAATTAAAGAGTTCCCTTAGTTTAACACCTTACCTCTTACGTACAAAAAAGGAATTCTGCACAGATTCCATTAATTCTAATGGAATAGTGAAATAATTTCTGAGCTATAAGGTGCTTGGAAGAAGTTCCTTGAAGGCTTGGTGTACCAAATATTGCCTGTGAAGTTCTCTCTACTATGGTGCTCTAAGAGAGCTACAATAACTTTTGAGTTATCCTTAAAGAAACACAGGAATATAAAAAAAAAAAAAAAACACAAAGAATTTGAGTTCTTTTGACCAGACACTGAACAGACCAAATTCACTTGACCCAAGTATAAAATAGCTGGATAAGTTTCTCACATGTCTCAGAAGTGGCTTTATATTTCAACTACTTGTCTAGTCTGATGCCTTAGAAGAGCTATAGGCACTGTCATCTTAGCAAAGAGCCAAAGAAGGTGGTTAGCATACATTTTTTGCTCTCTACAGGCTGTGTCCTGAAGTGTAAGAAGTTTTTATTAGCAAGTAGGCTGTTAACTTTTTCCACTGAAATATATCATTGCATGTTCTCTGCTCTTTGAAGAGGTAGGTAAAGATACACTCTCTATTAAGCAGTCCTAATTCTCTTCTGCTGAAGCTATCGTAGTAAGTCATCTTTAACTTCCCATCATCTCATGAAGCCAGTCAATAAAACTCCACCTGGATATCTGACAGCATGATACCTTGAAGACATTTTCCAAACAGTGAATGAAAAAATCTATTCTCTACTGTCTACATGAATTTAGTTTACCTACAGAAAAGACTGTATCTTTAATCTTTCATCAAATTATTAACTTACTGGAACAAGGCCCCCGTTGTGATAAATGCAGTTTACTACTTATTTTAACAGTTTCTTCATTTCTCATCCTACACTATCCACTGGATTAAGGATCCTTTCTTATTCTGAAACATTTTGGCCAACAGTTGGTTGAACATGAGCTGGCAGTGTGCCCAGGTGGCCAAGAAGGCCAATAGCAACCCGGCTTGTATCAGAATTAGTGTGGCCACCAGGATCAGAACAGTGATCGTAGCCCTGTACTCAGCACTGGTGAGGCTGCACCTGGAGTCCTGTGTTCAGTTTTAGGCCCCTCTTTAAAAGAAAGACAAAGCCTGCCCAGAGAAGGGCAATGAAGCTCGTGAACAGTCTGGAGCACAAGTTTTATGAGGAGCAGCTGAGGGAACTGAGGTTGTTTAGCCAGAGAAAAGGAGGTTCAGCAGGGACCTTATCGTTCTCTACAATTACCTGAAAGGAAGTTGTAGCAAGGTGGCCATCAGTCTCTTTTCCCAAGTAAGAAGTGACAGGACAAGATGAAATGGCTTCAAGTAGTACCAGGGAAGGTTTTGATCGGATATTAGGAAAACTTTCTTCAAAGACAGGGTTGTCAAGGATTGGAATAGGCTGCTAGGGAACTGGTGTACTCACCATCCCTGGAGGTATTTAAAAGACAGTCAGGGACATGGTTCAGTAGTGGACTTGGCAGTGCTGGGTTAATTATTGAACTCAGAGATCTTAAAAGGCTTTTCCAACATAGTGATTCTACGAGTCTATAAGTAACAACTTTTGCACAGTATCTCTGAAAGTAATGACTTTCAGATTGTCATATAAGAGCAACACACTTCTGTATCTCTAGAGATCAGCAGCAGTGGTAAAACAGTGAGTCTGATAGTGACAATTTTTTCCACAGCCTGAAAAGATTTTAACAAATATTTTAAGGAAGTGGCAGATTGTCTGCTTTCATAAGTGATGGAGCAAAATCAGGGAAGACCAACCCAATTTTTCTAATAAACTTTTCCTCTCCAAAGACAGCTGTACATGCTATACCATATAGGAAACTATTTCCTTATAAAGCCATCTGCCACAGTTAAAGGACTCAGCCAGATGGGCTTCGCTCAGTACTAGTTCCCAGACGAACCAAACTTCACAAAGCTGAGGAAAATGTCAGCAATTATAACAAGGGATAGGGAGAAGATGGAGGGTGAAAATCCACATGAAATAAATAACTAGGACAGCACAGGGTTTTTTTGCACAGACAACACCAACTGGAGGAAACAAACAAACCAAAAAAAAATCAGAAAAAATTCTACCTCCTTATTTGTTCTTGAGAGAAGCGATGTGAATGTTGGATTGTGGGTGTATGTATGTGCACATAAGCACACATTTGCCCTTCCCAGATGGGCAAATTACTGAGTATCAGAAATTGATGCAGGCATCTCAAGAAATTAAACCTGTATTATGCAGGGTCATTAAAAAAAAAAAATCTCTTTTGCTGTAGATAAATTGTATCCTTCTGTGCAGAAATAATTTACATTTATTGGGGAAAGGAAAGAATACCCGCCAAACCAACCTTCCCTTTGCTTCCCTGACCCTTTCTAGATACCATCTTTCCTATAGAAAAGAGAAAATTAGCAAGAGGACAGCTTCCTCAGCGGTTTTGCAGGGTTGGTAAGTAGCTGATGGTCTTGCTTCTCCTCTATATGACAATTTAGAAGCAAGTGAATGAGATGTTTGAAGAAAGTTTTCACAAAAATTTTATGAATGAGAGTAGTACCAAAAAACTCAGGTTAATTCAGTAGATTTTTCTACTGCAGAATGTGTCGCAATACCTGAAACTGGTTAGCATTAGCCTGTTGGCTCAGAACAGTATTATTCACAACACTTACATCTTTTCTGAGAAAGGAAAACAGAACATGAAGCCTACAGAATACTTTCAAGTCATAAAGAACGTAGGTGACTAAAGGGAAGAAAAACTCAAATTATGGCTCCATTAACAAGACAAAACAGAGTTAGGCTACTAAGTATTTTATCTGCTAAAATTTTTATTTGAAAAGCCCTTACTTAGCTTCTGCTACAACTTTGCCAAATTAACTCATGATATGTCATAATTACTTGGATATATCGCAACTTTTGTTGACGGCAGGAGACTCTCTAAATTACTCGCTATGTTTTTGGAAATGATGCAGCATCTACCCTTCTAGGGTCTAGAGTCCTTCCTCCCTTCCTTCTTCGGGATGTATTACTTGGGATTTACCAGCTTGGGAGACAGCTGTTTCTCTTCCTGCAGTGACTACCAATAACCCTTCTACTCCCAGGGCTCGCATAAGTTTCACAGAATTGTAAATTTTCCTAACCTACATTTAACAGAAATTCCTGTGTAAAAGACAAGTCATCTTCTCATGTCTCTTCAGCAGCCCTATACTGCTTTCTACAATCTCATCTCTCCTTGCTGTTCCTCTCTGCTGTATTTAGACTCATCATTCCAGTCTATTAGCATCATCCATGACACCTTCATAGACTTCACAACTTCTGTCTATTATCTCCCCACACAGAGGCCAGTTATCCAGTCTCATGCTCAACTTCATGCCTGCTGTTTAATAATCAGCATTTCTTTCTCTACATCTCTAAGTGACTAAGATAAGTACTAATTTAAAAAGGAATATGTACACCTTGCTAAAGGTAAAATGTCTAGGTCTTATTTTGCATAAGCCTCCCATTTATCTGTTATCCATCATTTTCTGCCTAACATTGATTAAGACTGCAAAGATGGAGAAGTGGCATCTTTGTTCTTTCCAATGCAGCACACACCCACTGCACCTTAGAAAACTGTTTCAGCTCTATTTGACAAGTTAAAAATTACCTGATACCTTTTCTTATCTGCTTGGAGGTTTTTTTGGTACCAAGTTAAAAGACTTAATTCCAGGGAATAATCTAAAATAATACAGAATAAAGCTAAGGAAAGTTGGTACACATCTTTAGTGAGGCTTTGCTCCCAAAGAGCAGAAACACTTACTGTAGAGACAGACTATCATTGATTTGGGATATAAAATCTTCCCACACACTCTACCTAGGTTATTCTGAGGGAGAAAATCTGGAGTTGTAAGGTTGCCTGTCAGTTCAGGATTTCAGAATGATGTTAAGTCATGACAGGCTGCTTAAAAAAAAAAAAAAAAAAAAAGGAGTAAGCTTCAGGACTACATAATGTCTTAACATTCAGTTTGAAACTGAAGTCAAGGGAGAGACTCTCCTAGACAGGGAAGGAACTGGAAGCAGTGGTGAAGAACTTCAATCAGCATAACCAGTCATTTTTCAGAGCACCCTCTAATTTCAGTGATGCTTCTGATTATTTGCCTGTAACAGAAGTAGCACTGTTAAAAGCTTTCCTCTTCCTACAGAGGTACAAAGTGACATTCAGTTGTTCCTCTCCCTCTCCTTCTGTAACATTTAAGAGAGCAGTTCCTACTGAATGCTGTGAAAAATGACTGGCATTCAGTTGGACTCAGCACAAGAGAAACCAGAGCTTGATTTTCTTTTCTAGGACAGCCCTCCTCCATCTGCAGATGGAAGGGTTAGTTTTTTACAGGGATGCCGCATTTAAAAGCTACTCCTCCTACAGTGTCATAGAAGACTTGCCAGGAAAAGGAAAGTCTCATCCTTTCATTCTCATCACCTTCCTCCCCACATAAACAACCAAAGGATAAAACACAGCAGGCCATTAAACAAGACACTTCATTTATATACTGCTACTTAAATGAGGTTAAAATCAAGCTGCAATACTTTTGTTTGAAAGCATTTTTTAGCAAGGTGACATTCCTACAAGTACTATTAATCTATGAGTCCTATAAATCTTTACTCATTTGCTCTTTTGGTCTCACATTTAAAAGTTAGCAAATGTTTTAAAGTTAATTTTAGCTTCACACCATTATTTCTTGCTCATGACTTAATGAAATTGTCAGTTTAAAAAGAAATTCAACTGAATCATTTTTTGTCAAAACCAAAAGCTCTTAGGTAAATGTGCTCAATCTGACAAAAACTTTAACTGAAAACATCATACATTCTATTAACTACTGAAATACCTATAACATGCTTATAAAAGGTTTTATTTCATTTCTGTCTTCTGTTATAGAAATAGAGCCCTAGAGAGATTTTACCTAGATGCTTGGTATGTCCATACGACAGATATTGAATGTTCATCTCGAGTTTGTTTGCTGCTAAATTCAACCAAAAAAAAAAGAAAATTTAAGTATTAGTATTCCTGAGGTTCAGCCAGTTAGAATAGTCCTGTTCTTCCTATTTCATTCCTTAAGATACTACATCTCTCTCAGCCTTTGCTCACGGTACTGATGGCAATCAGTGTTAATATTAGTGCCAATTATCTTTACATGAGATACAGATATTTTAGTTTGCCTACCCCTGATGAAAAAGCAGATGTCAACAACTGCATTCACAAAGATGCTAATCAACTGCACAACCACCAAACACTTCTCCTACATGCGTATTTTTCCACCATCATAGCAATGAAATGCTTCTTGTGTTAAAAACCTTCAAGTGTCATGCTTACTGCACTCTTATCTGGTTTCTGTTCCTCTAGTTCCAAAAAGTCATTTGATTATTCTTTCCTACGTTAACTGCTTCATATTTGCCTTATTATATTTTACACTGATCGCAGTACGTGTTCCTAATTCATCAAGATCACACTCTATTTAAACAGATTACTCCAGAGTATTCACAATGCTCCTTAATCTGCCCCAGAACAGATGTGTTCTGGTTTAGAAACTGAAACATCCAAATATCAATTTTTTTCTCCAAGACCTACAAGCAGGCTTCTCTTTCACAAATATATGGAAAACTGAAGGTGCTGAAGCTCAGGAAGTATTTTCACGTAGCAAGAATAAAAGAAGTCCAAAAGCATTTCAGATAGCAATACAGGCCACTCAGATGACAGGAGATAACAACAGTTTTGTATTCCAGGTGCTCTCACTCTAAACCCAACTGCTTATGTGTAAACCCTGCTAGCACCATCATACCCACACAGGGGCACTGACACTATACATGCTCATGTAGCTACAGTAAAAAGTGCACAGAAAAAAACCTACTCTGTATCAGAATCAACAATGCCATATATGGACTTTTGTCATGATCATGAGTATCTATATTTTTAACCTTTTTATTCTTGAGCACCAAGACAGAATTACAGCTTGCATGAGTTTATTCTTGCGTGAACACAGGGTTTCTCATTATCAGTGCCTAGTGTGCCAAGACCATTTCCCATAACACATATGTGCTACATTCAGCTCCTTCTCAAAGTTATTTCCTCACCAAGGAGCATGTAAGTATGCCACTTAAACGCTCCATATATTGCATTAGCTTTAACTTAGATTTGGTGTGGGTGTAAATAGAAACACAGATTTCATATATGGAGAAGCAGCAGAAGGTTAAAAAAATTTTGATTATAATCATGTACAATACACAAACAGAACAAAAGATCTGGACTAGAGAATCAAGATGTTGTGCTCAGGAGACCATTTCCCACAGAACAAAATTCATTGAAAGCACCATTTTTCAGAATTTGCTGGATTTTAAATGAACAGGAGTTGTGATTAGAAATCAAACAAGGAGATAATACTAAAGGACATAAGAATAGCTGAAAAAAAAAAAATCAAAGAAAATGAAGCAGGCCCCTAGAAAACCTTCAGAAAGAGACAAACGATTTAGAGATATATAAGAAATCAAGAAAGGGAACATGAGACAGCAGGATGTTTCAAGGACAGCTAGAATAAAGAAAGAGTTTTGGATGCATGCTATATAGCAGCAGCTGCTGTTTGCCATTCAAATTAATGCAAAACAGATACATAACCTGGCTGCAAGGGAAGGCAGGTGAAGGTGTTTTAAACAGCAAACACTCTTCTTTTTAAAAGTCAGCATATGCAGTTTAGGTAACATCTGACTTCCCTCACTTTTAATCAAAGGCACTCTACCCTGGCTAATCCACAAGATGCCCCCAGTCATCCCCTACTGCCCAGCAGCTTTGAGAAAATCATTGCTTAAACCAACCCAAAAAGATAATTAAAAGCAGTTCAAACTGAGATTTCACTCTGCATTCACTTGATGAGTAAATGTCTCTTACAGTTTTAAGCTATTAAAATTCAGAGGAGTTTTATTTAAAAGAAGTTTGTGAGATCCAACGTTTAATGGAAAACCAAATCCACTAGAAAAACTGATTTGGGAGAGGCAATCAGCCTTAACTACTTAACATAAGTTTTACTCACAGTAAAATCCAGCTCTGAATTCAAAACACTATAAAGTTCTGCTGGTTCCAGTGGGAGCATACCACAGTCTGCTGTGTTCATTTTTATCAATGTGTAAAGTACCATACCCTGTCTTCAAGTCCCCAAAGACTTCTTTGCGCTTCTGTCTATGACTTCAAGAATTCAACCCCATGGAAGAAGCTCGATTCCCTTCTTGGCAGTTTTCTCAAGCAAAATTACCTGCTTGTAAGCAGGTGGTCTGACCTTCTTCAAAAATTTTTTTGGTAAAACATACGAGAAAGTACTTAATAAAATTTAAGAACAAACTATCTGATATACACCTTGTCATGTACCATTAACCGGTGACATCAGGTAAACAGTCTCAAAAGAGTTTATTTATAAAAAACCTAAGCTATCTTCAGAGCAATGCTGTCTTCATTCAGTACAAAGGAAATATTTTCACCTACTGGTAATTGTATTAGTGTCTAAATCTGATTGAGTCTGGGCATTCTGCCCCCATGAACTGGCAGACAGTAGTGGGGATTTATATTCAGAAGAGATTAAGTCATTACTTTCTATTGGATTGAAGAAATTAGTTTCAAGTTTAGAGAGGAATGGAGGGGGAAAGAGGTAGAATACATGGTACATCACTGATTTAATACTATGTAATACTGTTGTCCCTGAAGATCCTCAGGGATCAAGTCTCAGCCCCACTTCCAAAATTCGCAGAAGCAATCCTCAGACTCAGAGTGAGGAAACTGAATTGCATCTCCAACTACTATACACAGGAGAGTTCATTTAAGAAAGAATCCTTCTAGAGGTAGAGACCTGGATTCACCTTGATTAACTTGATGAGCACCTGAAAAGTATGTCACTGTCCTAGAATTGCTTTCTACAGAAAAAGGATCACGAGATGCATTTTCAGACCAAATAAGTAGAATATTCAAAGATATTCGTGTTTCTTGCAACACAAGCAACAGCAAAAAGTGTATGGCTTAAGAAGCTAGAAAGTACTGAACATAAGATGCTGTTTCAGATGCAGTTTCAGAAAATGGGTTCATAAAAGCTTAATTAGAAAATCAAGGTACAAAATTGGGCAGTCATTATCATTTCCTGCGCTGTCAGTAATTTTTGAATTATTTTGCCAGTATCAATTACCTTTTGTAATGTTTGAAAGACATTGGTTCCTATAAATGAAAGGATTAGTTTTAAGGGAAGAACACAACTAGCAACAGAATATTTATGTAGTTTGCCCTCCCAATATTCATAATTCACATAAGAATTTTCTCCTACACAACAGTTTGGCAAAAAGGTGTTGAATAGAAAACTAAGTATAAAAAAATATGTAATCAAAGACATACTTACACCAAGTCTCAGGTAGCTGTTCAAATTTGAGTTTGATTAAGTTATCATCCTTTAGTTCACTAAATCAACTTTTTTCAAAAGAGATATTGCCAAGATTTTCCAAGTGTTTGTATAAGAATTCAAGGCCCAACAATCCAAGAATAGAGTTATACAAAAATACACACATTAAAAAGAAAATATTTAAATTCTAATAAGCTACATGCAGTATTAAGAATTTTTTCTATGAATACTATAATTTAATTTCTTAGGAAAGAAACACATATGCTACAAAAAACTGAGAGAAAAATACTTTTTTTTTCCTTTTTTTTTCCTTTAGATGGTGCTTAGAATCCTCCTAAATGGCTAGAAGTTCTTAATCCTCTTGTAACAACTGGTTTTAGAAAGAAAAGAAACAACCTAGCAAATCCAATATTCATTATGCTTTCTTACAGTCTTATTACATCATACTACTTAAGAGAAAGGAAATACACACTTGCTTATGCCAATAAAAAAAGTGTTACTAACAGTAGCAGCTTCAGAGTAAAAACAAAATCGTCCCAAACAAGTTTTACAATAGACATTGTAAAATCTTCAAGTTATTGATCTCATTTCACTCAAAGTCATGAAACGTGGTATCTTAACAGGAAGGGGGCAGGGAGCAGAACAGAGAAAGTTTAGGATGGCTACTGTTTGAAAGCATCATAAAGAGATTTCAGGTATTCACAGAGAAGGTGTTTGGTCCTGAGGACTGCTTGTTACTGAGCAGTGGAAACTCCTCAATAACCACCAGTAATCTCATGCCTGTCTCCTCAAAACAGTCATACAGCATCCTCAGAGAAACCTGCAAGCACTTTTCCAAGCTCTCTTTTGCAAAACAAATAAGCAAAGAAAAAAAAAAAAAACACAAACAAAACTACCCCCAATAAGATCATTCAGTTGAGGATGTTTACATTTGCTTTTCTTCTTCCCCCCACAGAATTTAACTGAATGAGAAGATCTTTTTGGTTATATGTATATTTAAACAATGAAGCAGAGTCCAGACATAGAGGAAAAGGACACTTATTCTAGTAACAGATAGTTCTGAATGACCACACTGTCTCCTTCCCACTGAGAAATACTTCCTAACACAACAATATGAAACTCCATCTCGAGGAGTTAGAAATGACTCTTTCTTTTAAAGGCTTCTGACAGTAAATAAGCTCTCTAATGAGCAGCTGAGTACTCTTAAAGACACTAAGATCAACTTATATTTCAAGCACATTGAAGCAGATATGCAAGTTTTCAGTCTCATTCAACTAGTAGCAGCTCTTCTTTTCGACAGCACACAAGCCAATTTAAAGGTCTCAGAAGATGGCACCTTCTCTTCTTAATTTCCCAAGTCAGTCTATAGTTCCTACGGGATGCCAGTTAGCAATCGTGGAAACTCCTATTGTGAGACAGCTTTTGGAGACAGAGCAACACAGTCGTCAGTCTCAGCTTAATAAGAACCAACCCTAAACAAACACAAGGCTTTCAATTAGGAATGGGCTTCTGTTCACTCCTTTACAGAGAATTTTATTTGAGTACAATTAAAATTGTTAGTCAATGACACAATATGACATCAAAACAGCCTATCGAGAGACACAAGAGTTTAAGGAGCTATCAGAGCTTCCCTCTTACACCAGCATACCAATTGTCAGCAAACTGTCTACCCTAGCACAAATGATTTTGAACCAGATTTTTAGGCTTTTCTTAACATAGTCTAATTTGTAACAGAAGTCCACTTTTCTCAACAGTAATCACAAGAATCTTCCAAGACCCCCAGAGCCCATCATGACTTGCTGAGACAGGCAATTTTCAATTATTGATTTTTTTGTTTGTTTTTCAGACTATCCTTTCTTCAAGATAAGGGCTTTTTCCTCAGTATTGAGAAAAAAAATCCTCCTTTTTTTAATCCTTCCAGAAAATAAGTTTCAAAACACCAAAGCCAGAAATGATAGATCTTCCAGAGGAAAAAAAAAAAGTTTTTGATTAAATATACTGCAGGCAGGAAGGAGGGAAAATGAGGTGCATTACAAGTTGGAGAATGCTCTTTGGGTTTTCTTTTTAGTGTCTCTCATAGCTACATAAAAGGATCGTCTGTCAGCATGACTCAGATAGGGCCCTAAAATTCATGTTTAAAATAAGCAGAACAGGTATTTTCTGAGGAGTATGGCCATCTAGCATTCACATTAGAAACCCTTCAGGAAGGAACAGCTTGTGCAGTTTAAGCACAATGGGTTTCAGGTCCCCAGATGGTAGTGCAATATTAAAGTACCACCTCAAAAGCTGTTGATTCCCTGTTAAAATGCTTGAGTGAGTAGTAGAAACCATTTTACTTAATGTTTTCTTGCAATTAATCAGTATCTGCACAGCTACATCTCACAGAGAATTCACTGTGGTTCTCTGGTCAATCAACATCACCCCTGTGTGCCTTTGGCTGGCAGGGAGCTCCAAAACCTTCCACAAAAGATGATAAGTTACTGAGCTGAGAGAGATACAGAAGACGCACTCAACTTAATTTTTCCTATTTTGAAAAATGTGGACAATAAGTGCTATTTTGAGTGGATTGTAGCTACAACTGAAGAACAAATAAAAAGAACATGCACGACCAGTCACCCTTAAAATTAAATACACCTTCTATATTAAGAACAGAATTGATTACAAACACTGATGTGAATCAAAATTCACAGCACACATAAAACGAGTCACTTGCTGCACAGAAATTTTATTTTGCTTAATATTCATTTTGTCTGGATTGTTGTACAATATACACTACCCAAATGCTGAGTAGAGAATGTCATTCTGTATATGACACCTACCTTCCTTTATGTAGGTATTTCTGTATCAAGGATAATCCGGGTCTAGAGAAAGACATTTGAGATCTTTAATACATCCTAAAAAAGGGCAGATTTGATCAAGAATTTACTGTAGAATACAGATGTTATTATCAAATATTTTTCACTCGTTAAGAACAAAACAATAAAAAACACACCCACAGTTTAGGTGTAGGTGCAAACAGTTGCTTTTGTTTTCTTAAGAGAGTATTTTCTTACAACAGTAGCATTATTTTTAAAAACTAAGATATTGTGTGTCTTCAAAAAAGACAAGTCCACAAGAGAAGGAGTTTGTTTGCATCACAGCATACCCAGTTTATAGTGGGTTTTCACTAAAAATCAAAAGCATATTACAATATTACACTCAGTGCAGAAGCTTCAAGCTTTCTAGCATTGTGATGTTCCCTTTCCTTTCAGTCACAATTTTAATAGCTATTTTAATGGCTTAAAGAAAGATTATTGAAGGACATCTTATGCTTCACACATATACACATACAAAAGTCTTTAAATAACTGTGGCTGTATTTCATATCTATAAAGGTAATTTAATTTGACATAAAATATTTATCATAAAAAACAAAACAAATCAGATAGTGAGTTCTATTCTGGTATCTCTGCCACTGACCATTTATCTGTCTGGAGTCAAATCGACAGCATAACGCATAAACTGAAAAAATAATTTGTATGCTTGTATCTTGTTAAGCCAAGCAAACCACCTGTTCAAATAAGTAGGTCCTATTATAAATCAGATGTTTGTTCTACCAAAAGGAAATGGAGGACGTAGAAGGTAACAAACCATTGCTATCTAACCTTTAGTCCTTGTCTAAATATGCAAATTATAAATACCCCACACAAATACACACATCACAACACTTCTAAAAATGGCACTGTTTCACAGTTTTGCTGTTAAGTATGACCTTCATCAGTTTTCTCCCATTTTAGTCATTGGTGTTGTTCTAGAAGTGCACCAAGCAAACAGAAACCAGAACACTGAGCTTGTAACAAAGCAACTGGGCTCTATCTCCACACGCAGCTTGTATCCTCGATGTTTGCACTGTGTCTACACACTGCATTTTACAAAACCATATCTTGATGCACAAACTAAAAACGCCCCTTCTGTTAAGGAAAGGTTAGAAATCGAACTGCAACAGTGCAGCTACAATAAAGCAAGACACATTTTAGCCAGGAGAAAGTGTTTCTTCTCTGCATAAGTATGTGATAATATTAATGATCAACACTGACAATATCTTTTCATGCACTTACACAACCTTTTAATCTAAAAAAATTGAATATGCTTATAGTAAGAGCACACCTTCATTATCTGTATTCCTACAGGCAGCCATTAAACCTACTCATTCTATTTTTATTTTCCTTACATGGCAAAGTTGGCACAGAAAACACTTCAAGATCTCCCCCTGGAAAGCTTTTGATTTTGGTCTGAGCTCATAAGACTGTTAAACACTTCTGAGAGTCCCACCATCTTCAAATCCATCAGCATGTTACAAGGAAGTGATTCTCTCTTTCTCTAGAGTACAAACAGCATCAGTACCTTGTACCAGTAGAAACATAAGTATATCCATAAAAATACACATAAACTATTCTAGACACATTATCAAACCTATCCAGCTCTGAGGAATCATTAATAATTGAACTGCAAAAGTAGCATAAATGGAGGCCATTGTGCTTTACGATAAGATTGCAGTTGTATATTATGCCTCTTCTAACACAAATTAATTTATATTCTGAATTTTGAGAAACCTCGAAGTCAAAATACAGATTCTGATGTGTTATAAGGACGTACAAATAAACCACTGGTTGCCCTGTTTGTAGTAAAGAGAAACACATTTTTACAAAACTAAACTACATGTATGAAATTCAAAGTAAATACCTACCCAATATTAGAAAACATCAAATTTTAATCCCTGAACTGCCACTGACCCAATGAAACAAGATTGGTTAAATTTGTTGGGGCTTGTTTTTTTGACGATTGTTTTCTTGGGTTTTTTTGCAGGTTCAGTTTGTTCCTTTTCTTGTTTTGATTTCCCCCTTCCTTTTTTCTGCTATTCCAGCATTAAAAAAGTGAAATGGCTAATAGAACACACCTACTTAATCAAGCCCCTGGAGTTCTAAGGAACACTCACAAAGCATCATATGCACCTAAAATTACTGAATTTTCCAAAAGCAAGAAGGAACTTCTGGGATGGGGAATCAACCTACTGTCATAGGAGAGCTTTCCTCTTAGCAATTATAACTTTCCTCAGGTTCTGATTGTCCAAGCACTACCTCTCTCATCAAGACAAGCTCTTTATATTGTTATCAAATTTTATAGACCATCATTTAAATTCCTTTTTATCGAACACAATATTTATTAACATCTTTTAGAGATACAAATCAAAACATCACAACTAACAAGGCTGTTGTAAGAAGAGCATTTAAGCTCAGTTTCTCAATGTGTAGTGTCAGTATGGGACAATCACCTAACTTGGATGCCCAGTTAAGACTCCTGCTACTTTCTTTTTATTAGCATGAGGCATGTAATGATGGTATCCAACAAGAGTATACAAACCACGTTGCCCACCCAAACTAACAATACAGGGGACTCATGTCAATTTTTGCCATGGATGGGCAAATCCAGCGTTGGCCTCGTAAAATAACTCACAAGAGACAACTGTACAGAATAGTCTTTCTTCAAGTTATATTCCCAAAGAATAATCCCAGGAGAGCTTTATTCTCTTATCCTTACAGTAAATTACTTTTCTCAACTCAGAGATTTAAGATTTCATTGCTTTTTAAGTTAGCAATGAAAGATTTAATCACAGATTTGTTAGATTTAGCCACAGAACATAGGTTTTCCAGAACCTTCAAAGCTCCAGCAGGAGTCACAGTAGAAGTTCACAACTACAACTGAAAAACTTCTGGATTTTCCTCCCAGTAATAACTCACAGCTTGAGTTTACCAATAAAGAAATCTATCACTGTGTCCCCAACGCCATCTGGGAGATCAGGCTTTTGGGAGAGAAAAATGGAGCAGCAATTGCCTAGCAGCACAGGAAATCAATGACTTCCCCACGCAGGGGTGAGCAACAGGCTGCTCCTGCTCAGCACAGAATCATTCATTTCCCTTTCTGCCAGCAAAGCTGCTTTGTACACGCCACAGGCAAAGTCTCCATCACACTTGCAGGACACACACACCTTCCCCTAAACCCCAACATTACCAGTAGGGTTAGACAGTAAGTTACACAATTGTGCATGTATATCCAAAAAGGGAAAGGGTGTGGAGACAGCAGTCTATTGGGAGAGATTCTAGACACATTGGTTTCAGGCTATGAGGTACGTAACAAGTGTCCCAGTACACCACTGATTTAAGCTCATCTCAAAGTCCATGAGTTGACAAAGGATTCAACTGAACTATGCCAACATCAGGGCCAAGAAAACTTGGTCTTCATTTTCTCCCCAGTAGTAGGATAGCACTATATACTTGCAGGAATTAAGAGTTCTAAAAAACGTGTAAAGGTATTTTTCTGTTGTTTTAATCAAAAACATTAAAGGGGAGTTTAAAATATAAAAAGATATAAGTGAGCACATTATCCAGGAGACAATAGGCCACACTGACATCTTTCCAGGCTGCACTTTATCATAGCTAAACCACAAGTGTATTTACATATACAATGCAAAACATATATGCATCCCTTTTTTATTGAGAGAGTTTGCAGGAACCTGAATAGTCATTCAAAATCTTCTGTCAGTGTCAGAGCAGAAACCACCACTGATCTCTGAAGCTTTAAAAACCCAACTCCTTCCCCAGATTTACTAGCCTTAGTGCTTCCTGGAGCATGAGGCAAGGTAAGGAAGGATAGGAGTTGAGATTTTCCCCCAACAAACACTTGACCTTTGCCACAGACAACAACAATTCCACATTCACATTTTGCTCCAGGTCAAAGTTCCCAACAAAGTCACAGTAATGGGATCATTACAGGCATGTATGGAGTCATCGAGAACTGTACTACTGTCTGTAACTAGTGTCAGAGGCTACTGACACAAAACAGCAGACAGAAGGGACTTCTGGTCAAGCCATACTTGGCCTCAATTTGAACCAGTGCTCCAAATAAGCAGCTTGTCCATTAAACAGCCCTCTCTGAGATCAGAGGGTACTGCTGTAGCTGTTTCCAGAGCTATGCCTGCACATTAGCCCCAGTAACTGCAGATATGTTAGGACATCACCAGATCTAGCTGAAACTTTATTTGTATCAAGCATGTTTGGTAGCATTTCCCAATAGCTACGCTGTTTGCTACATGTCTGTGAATCACTGAACCTAGAATCCATAAAACGCAGCTATATTACAGAAGAAATACCATGGTCTCTAGCAGATTCTAGCTTCTGAGGAAGACTGTTCGATCATCTTTGTACCCACATTTTACACCCCTATAATTTCTTCAGTTTAGTAAGTTAAACCTGTAAATGCAAATATCTGCTTTATTTCTCTAGAGTCACCATTGCTCTAAATCAATTCAGGTCATGCTGAAATTAGCCTTGCCCTTCACCAGGTTAACAGCTTCTCCAGTTTTGCTATAATTAATACATGTACACAGACAAATTACAAATAAAGTGAAAGACAAAATAGAATAGGATTACTTTGTAATATTCTTTTCATGTCCCTCAATCCCCAAGTTCAATCAGAAGCCTCATAAGAATCGCACTGTACTGCAATTTAATAAGTCAGCAAAAAAGAGACATTGCTAGAAAGTACTTAATAAAAATAACATGTAACCTACATGAGATTCTTCAATAAATGTGAGCTTCACACATAACCCTACCTGTTTTCCTGAAAAAGGGAAAAAAAGCTCACTCATTTTCTAAGCTTGACCCTTCTTCATTGTCCATTCTAGATGCAAAAAGATTCATCATTTAGTCACTCTGGACAGCAACAGGCCTGCATTTATCACGGTTGAATGTGTCCTCACTGTTCGTTCTTACAGCTTATGGAAAGCCAAGTACTATGACTCATAAAACTGCTGTAAGAAAAAGCTGAAACAAGTTAACAGAATGAGTGTCTTTAAAGTGACATCCTTCATCCTACATTTCCGGCATGCAGAGCCAAAACCACATCACACTTTCAACTGACAGATTTAGAACTATTATTTGTCATAAATGGCAAGACCTTCACTGAGGCCAAGTAATGATTCATGATATTCCTGAACTGCTCACAGATCTTAAGTACACTTTAAGCAGTAGAAGGTCTGATTCCATGTTCTAGAAAAAGGGTTGTTTTTTTTTTTTACTAATGTACCATTCTTTTCTTTTGGGAAAATTATATTTTCTCCATGCTGAGAATGGCCATCATGAAAATTCTTACCTGTTTTCCATCTAGCGTGTATAAGCGTTTAACCACTCCTGAATCCAGCTTGATGGCATCAGTTATATCAGTAAGAACCTGTTCAAACGAATGTGCTGTCTTCTTGTTGAGCAGAATCCGGACTGCTTTCCGTGGCTTCACTCCACTCCTGATGATAG
This sequence comes from Pseudopipra pipra, assembly GCF_036250125.1. NCBI lineage: Eukaryota > Metazoa > Chordata > Aves > Passeriformes > Pipridae > Pseudopipra > Pseudopipra pipra. The sequence goes on from NC_087550.1 coordinate 51,447,129, forward strand.
TGACTAGTTTAGGCCTAATGAAATCCTTATTCTCTTTTGCATCTGGAGCACCTCCTTTAGCAGTGGCAAGAGATGGCACTGAACGAGAAGTAGAAGTTGTCTTAACATTCACTGACCAGTTTGGGTTTACATTCTTCGTGTACTCCAGTTTCTTGAAGGGTTCTATGGAACCACATACATAACTTTCTCCTGTGGAAACAAAAGTGAAAGACCAGCAAGTCAGACTAGAGAGGAAGGGGAAAAAAAAAGAAGAATGCAGAAAAATACAAAATCAAATCCTTCTCAAATTCTTAAACGTTATTCTTATTGCTCTTGATCTACAGCACATAAAGTATTGATCTCTTCCATTCTCAGATGCTATGGATTATAAAATATATTTTTAAGATCACTCTTCAGCTAACCATTCAACAAATGCTGATATAAAAATCCTTGAAAGCAGCAGTTTTCTTTTCAGGAAACATCATTTGCACTGAGGATCACTGCTGTCAGTAAACCGTGTTCATGTTTCCTCAGTTGCCCAGTATCACAGTACTCCTGCAGCCTTCACGCTTAAACAGCCCACCCCTAACAAAAGAGCAGGCCCCAAACACTGCAGAGGAAATAACATGAAACATTATCAAAAACAACAGACTCATAAAAAGGTTGATGAAAGTGTTATGGGAGATTTGTTAACATTTGATTATTTAAAGCTTTAAGCAGCATAAACTCGGGATATGTACAGGCAAGAAATCTCACTATTATTATATAATCTCACTATATTATCACTATCACTGACTCAATATGTAATATTGGGGGAAAGGAAGGCAAAGAATAGCAATTACAGACTCCTCATCACAACAAATTTACCACACTTAAAAGAAAAATAGTGGTTATTAGTTCCAAAATGCACATAAGAACCAAAGATATTCACAGAATCACAAGTTAGAAGGGACCCATGAGGATCATTGAGTCCAACTCCTGGCCTTGCACAGGACCATCCCCAAGAGTCATATCATGTGCCCGAGAGTATCGTCCAAACACTTCTTGAACACAGACAAGCTTGGTGCTGTGACCACTGCCCTGGGGAGCCTGTTCCAGTGTCCAACCACACTCTGGCTGAAGAACCTTTGCCTAATATCCAACCTAAACCTCCCCTGAAACAACTTCAGGCCATTTCTTCAGATCCTGTCAGTGGTCAACACAGAGAAGAGATCGGTGCCTGCCCCTCTTCTTCCCCTCATGAGGAAGTTGTAACTGCAATGAGGTCTCCCCTCAGTCTCCTCTTCTTCAGGCTGAACAGACCAAGTGAGCTCAGCCTCTCTTCATACGGCTTCCCCTCAAGGCCCTTCACCATCTTCACTGCCCTCCTTTGGACGCTGTCCAACAGCTCAATATCTTTCTTCTATTGTGGTGTCCAAAACTGCACACAATATTCAAGGTGAGGCCACACCAGTGCAGAGCAGAGAGGGACAATCCCCTCCTTTGACTGGCTGGTGATGTCCTGGGAGTCAACAGTTCCTCCCAATTTTGTGTCATCTGTAAACTTGCTTAGTATCCCTTCCAGTTCTGCATACAAGTAATTTATGAGGATGTCACCACAGTTAGAAATGGAGGCAGGGAACACTGGGACTTAAGGCTTGGATGCAACAGAGATTCAAGTTTGTTGGCACTGTGCTCAAAAGGTGAAACAATAACACACTGTATAGTGATTATCAAAAAGGCAGTAGAAGAAGTGCAAAAGAACAAAGAAGTCAGAACAACATGTGAAGATGGATCACTGAGCAGAAAAAATACAGACAATGACAGCAAGATCAAAAAAGAATCATAAAATTATTTTTTGTTTTCCTTTTCTTTTTTTTAAAAAAACATTATTTTAAAGCAGAACAAAATACAGAGTGGAAGATTAAGTAAGGCACTCCAGTGCTTACTGCTCATGGTGTAAATCAGGTTAGTCTTCACTTTGCAGTAAAATTCAAAGCATTAAAAAAAGAATCTAAGATGGAATGCTTATAGAACCTTACAAGAGATAAAGGTAAGCCTTTCCTTTCAGCCACTGTAGTCATACACAAGATACATAGATGGATAGATAGATAGATATGTATATAGTAACATCAGAACAGAAAGGCTTAGCTACAGTAATGAGTGATCAAACAGTGCATATTCTGTTCTATCATGTCCCTGTCCAATAGTTCTAGTACTAGCTACTCAATTACTGCCAAGTCAGAATGCACCCATAACACCACATCCATAAAATTAACAAGCTTTAAAAAACATTAATAGTATTTTGTAGAGGGAAAAAAAAGAAATCCTACTACGATTAAGACTGCACTCAATACAATAAATACCTTCCTATAAAATACTTTGCAGAAGTGTCTTTTATGAATTTTTAAACAAAACTTGTCTCCACTTGTGCTTGCTGTAAAACATGAAATCCGCCAGAAACATCTTATTTTATTTTTGAGGGGGTTTTCATGTTCAGTCCTATCAGAGAAATTGTTCAGTTTAGTTGCATGAAGTTATTTATTTAAAAACAAGTCTTTATATTAAAACTGACTCTCAAAGGGTAGGTGCATAAATAAATGGCCATGCACAGTGAACTCAGAAGATTTACTGCAGTTTATTAAGAATGCTTTTGGTTCCCCTTCTTGGAAGGGCAGCATTCCACATTATTTTTAATATCAGCTATATTTAAAGGTCAGCTGGATTCCTTGTAGAATTTAACTGCACATCAGCAGCTCTTCATTACATACCTAATTTTGTGTAAATGATCATAAAAAAAAATCAATACAATTGAACATCAGCATTTTTGCCCTTTCTTCATTTCCAACAGTACTGTATTACATCAATAAAAAATTTACATGAAGATATTATTTTCCCTTCACAAGCTTCATATTTAGTTACAGAACATCTTGGAGGTAGAGTATCCAAGGCCGTTTAAGATGAAATATCTTTAGTAAGAGCTATTTTATATAGGTCAACAGAAATACAGACACTTCTCCCATAATGCTGTTATTTAAGACTGTTTTAGATGTTAGCCAGGGACTACAGTTCTCACGCATGCCATGCTGGTCTTAAGGGTCAGGCCTGTAAGAATAAAAACCTATGGTGTTTGTATGCAGGGGAAATCTCAGAGAAAAAGACAAAAGGTCTTCACCTAGATTTTTGTCATCTCTTCTGTTTCACTAGCATCTTCAGGAGAGAAGACTGCAAAGAAGTTTCACAAGGGGCATGACTTACAAGTCCAATAAATCCGCCTTCTGCTTTAGTTATTGCTTCCTCATCATCAGCTTTGACTAACTGCAAGGAAGAAAGTAACAATCTCTAGACACTAGATTCATAATAGAACACGTTGAAGAAGGATTCTTTGCAGATACTGGATTAAGCAAAAGGCACAGAAAATACAGCCCACTTAAGTGTCTATTTGTTTGCAGCTCCCCAAGGGAGGGGAGCAAGTCTTTCACAGTGGCGTAACTAATGAAATTTTGACTCTTGATTACAACATCAATAGCCATTAGAAAAAGAAAAGGGGAACATGCAGCTGTTTTAGGAGATCTGACATCTAGGAAAAAAAGTGACTACCAAGTCTTGGAAGGTTTCCCTTTGCTGATAGCCTCTTAAAAGCGATAGTGCAAATGAAACACACACCCTCCAAAAAGATGCACAGCACTAAAGACACGCAACATTGAAGGATAGTTCTTATAGGTCATTACAGAATTTCAAGATGTGCTCCATTTATTAAATATGTAATTTTTTTAAATATTATCTGTGTACAAAGTGGTTGCTAAGGAGACATTGAATCACTGTGTGTAAGTACTGGAGTGTTTCTGATGCGTTTCCCTCTTTGGCATATTGGTATTAGCAGTTAGTCTGTTTTCTTCAGCTTGCGGATATTCTCCCTGCAAGAGTGATCAAGGCATTGTCTCTTAAAATTATTGTATTGCTTTTCTGTGCTTAATACGATTTGGCCTAAAATGGCTTCATGAGGAAACCAGTTGATCTTAGGCGAAAACCCAACAAGGAAGAGAGAAACTGTTTGAATCATACAAGCAGAGAGGGAACAACCAACCCACTCTTTGTGGAGGCTTCAGGACCTGACAATTTACTGAAAATAATGTTGATTCCTTGGAGTAGAGTACACAGTAGGAAAAGGAAGTTAATAAAGGCCCATCTAAGGTGGAGAAAATACAATACTTGCACACTTGGGTAGTGAGAATGTTCAGCAGTGATTTATTGGGGTCTGTTTCCCCAATGGACAGAGCAAGAAATATCTTAAGAGAACAGGGAAGGGACTAGCATCCCCAGCACTCCATGCCTAGGCACACCTGCTTTTCTTCACTTCTACCCTTTGGTTTTGTACATACAAAAGGCAGAATCTCAACCTCTCAGGAGAAAGGACAAAGAATTCCGACTATCCCTCACCACACAGAGCAGACTGCAAAAGGAAGATGACCTGAATCAAAGAAGTTACTGATAGTTGGTAGTTCCCAAATGTGTTAGTTAATAGAACAATAACCTACTTTAACTACATTGCTGCTGCCTTGTCTTTCTGCAGAGTCTGAAAAAATGCAATCGTGTAAAAGAGATGGAGCATCTACAGGAAATAAATCCAATCTACAGATGTTCACCTAGCAATCAGATGCACCAGAAACTTTAAATCAGATCTCCTGTGACATCTTAAAGGACTTCTTTTGCACAACATTCTTTTTTCTCAGCTCAGACTGAAAACTCTTTTTCCCCTCATCAAAAGCCAAGTAAAAAAATAAAGACATACTTTGCCCTCAAATTTCTGCTCCAAGCAAGATAGGCACTGTACAAAAAAAACCTGGAAAGCACCTAGAATAAGAAACCCCATGGCCTTCCAAGAACTTGTTAGGGAAGACACAATGTGAATCAACTAGCTAATGGATGAAGAAAATAATCAAATAAACATTGCCGGAATAACCCTCTACTATTTTATGCAACAGGATTATTCAGCTGTTTGTTTATTAAACAATATAAGAATTGCAGGCATTTCTGCCTCAGGATCCAGTCCAAGTTTCACTAACTTTGATAGCCCTGGATCAAGTCCATGGTAAATATCCAGTGTAAATTTAATCCTTCAAAAAAATGTCCACATTTCACAGAGATTCGGCTCTACAAACATTTAAACAGATACTTTACTATTATTATTTTGATAGCACATTGCATATGCATATGAATCTTTCCAGCCCATCAATTCCCAGCTGCTGACATAGGCATGACTAAGAAGAAAGAGCATTAGCTGCAGAGGGCACAGAGACCACGTCAATCAATTCCTACAGTCTGGCCTGGCTGGGCTTCTCAACAACAACACTGGAGTGGTTGGTACAGTCAAGAAGGCAGCAGGAGCAGCGGCTAGGAGAGGGAAAAGCTGAGATAAAAGGAATGAGGTGACAGTAGGAGCAGCAAGACCCCTATACAAAAAAAGTCAGGAACTCTGTTGCAGCCCACCCCTTTAGCAAGGAGACACTGCCTTTTGAACTCTCCACTGGCAGGCAGCTTCTCTGCTGCTCTGAACACAAATGCTGTGTTCTGATGCCTGCCTCTATCACAAGAGCCTTCCTGCAGTCCTCATGTGACCCATCACCTCCTCTGCCCTGCAGCAAGGTTCACATCTCCCAAGAGTTATTAGCTAGTTACAGCTCCCACTGGATTTTAAAGCTGGTATATTCAGACTGCTACTTCAATGAGGATTGCAGCTCCAAGATAATCCCTGAGAAATATTTGGTTTTCTTTTTCAGATTATTCCTTAAAACCATTTTTGCCATTACGCCTATACAAAACATGCACATACAGATACAAGTTTTTAGAATCATTTGGGAATGCACCCAGTATTGACATGTGACAACATTGTTTCCCAGTACATACTCAGTCTTGTGGTTTGGGTTTATTGGTTTGTCTTTGACTGCCAGTTCTCTGCTGCAGGGTTGAACTTTGTGGTAGGTATTGCGGAAACCTAAACCAATTGATTCAATTGGTCATAATCAAGACTCTGAGGTAATATTATAATAAAAAATAATGAGAAAGGGATGCAGGTCTGGCTAGGGATTGATTCTGTGGTCTTTGTTCCACAAAGCAGCACCCCAGGAGTAAAAACTGTAAATACTCTGTTTCAGAGCTTTCGTGCTCACTCCTTTGTACATTGTTCATTGGTAATTCTGGGAGTAAGACTTATGAGTCCACTTCTGTTTTCAGCTTTAATGATACACTTTTGAAGAAGCAAAAGGCCTTTAGTCCTTTCCTGAGACTTTCTTTACAGCTAGAAAATTTAGCTTTTAAGAGCAACTTTATTATTTCTACATGTTTTGGTTGCATGTCATACCTAGGGAATAAAGTCACGTCACACGTGGAAACCATTCTTTAAAGGTAAGAGGGTCCTAACATCAGGTCTGACAAAAGAAGGTAACCTGAATCCATTGCATTATTTCCTTCATCTACAGTGACAGGAGAAGGGAAGTTACAGAGCATGTGAAACTTTTTCCAACAGCACATAACCCTTGTTATCAAATTCCCACGAATCTCACATGCCCTAAAACTAAAAACCCCCACAACCAGGGAAGTCATTAGTTTCAAATAAAGAGAAAATGTGTCCATACAGCTCAAAATAACCAACAGTACCAGCATACAGCCATGCCAGCTCTGAATTGTATGCAGAATGAAACTAAATATAACTGAAGCAAAACTGCTCCTTTACAATCTTTTTCCTTTGGGACTATCTTTCATATAGTTCTATGTATTTAGCTCTGGGATGAAAAACATTGACTGCTGTCTCATTTCCCCCAGGAGCTAGTTGCTTCTCTGTCTTCATGTACCGCATGGGAAGGTAAGAATATAGTAACTTCGTCACAGGCATAAAGACAAAAAACCAACACCAAATAGAGGCTTTAGACATTTGCCTTTAAATGCAATCACTAAAATCAATGGTCCCACAATCACCTAAATTCACAAGTCTCATTAAATTACTTAATGAATTCATACAGTAAGGGAATAGTCTCACCATGAAAAAAGCAATGCTTCATATTTCAATAGTTGGAGCACAAATGTCATTTGGCAAGAGGCAAAAATCAAGTGATTTTCCAGCTATTTAAACACAAAGCACAGCTTCAAGCTAATTAATGCTGTACAGACTAGCCAAACTAATAAATTTGTGTAATAAAGAGTGGAAGGGGCTTACACAAAAACCATCACTGAGCTAATAATATATGAACCTGTAGTGCACTGTGAAGGTCTACAAGTGAAACTACAAAATAAGCTACCTGCAGTTTTATACAAATAAACATAAATACCTTTTCAGATGGAATGATAATGTAGCTCTCTACTTGCACACAAAGACTGACTTCTGTAAATCCCACAGTGTTAATGGCACAAGAAAGTAAGACTGTCCAACTTGAACTATACCAGGAAGGGAAGATGTGTTCATTGAAGAGGTAAGGAATAAAGTTCCATAGGACTAAAAGAAATATCAAAGTCCTTCTTTAAAATAAACTCTTGCACTGTCACTCCTTTTGACTGACTGATTTATAACTGGTATTATTCTTCTCTAGGATGCCAAAATAAACCAATCTTACAGGTTGTTGAATTTATTTCTGCATTCAATTCTTTCTTTTCAAAAGCTGTCTCTCACTGGCTGCAAAAAGACTGCACAAATCACCGCTAACATCAATGAAACCTGTTTCTAGATGAGCACACCAATCAAATAAGAAAATGCACAAACACTGCTTTTAAACAGATGTTGATTAATATTGGTCTTTCCTCCCAGAAATTGATTTTCTCCACCAATTAAACACTGTCCTGACAAATACAGTTTTAAACTCTGCCCTCAAATTCATAACGTTGCTCTTAAGACTGGTTTCCTTTCCATTTCACTAAACATCTGGTCCTAACCCCTAAACTCCTTACTTCCACGGACAATCCCACCCCTTAAATTTTCTTTTTGGAGCATCTTCATATTGTCTCCTACTTTCCTTTTCACACAAGGAAGATTGCCAAGAATATCTGCTTCTCAAAACTTCTCCTTAAAAAGCTTTCCTCTGCTATGACATAAAAAGGAGACAACTCAGTGGTGGCTGAACACCTGCTATGCAAAGATGTGCTCCTCTTTCAGTAACCTTATTTGGCATTCCCTTTTCTTCTCTCTCCACATTAGCCACCTTCTGATTACAAAAGGCTCTCATTACATTTTGATTCTGCAAGTTCTCTCTCCTGGTGCTAAAAACTGAAATCACAAAGAAATTACAATCTCTGCTACAACTCTAAATCGGTTGTCCAGCGGCTATATATTCATCCTTTACAAGTTTGCCCATGGCACACTAGAGCCACGGGTAGAACGGAAGCAACAGTGAAAGAATTGTTCCACCTCTATTTTCTTTGAACGCAGTCAAGCACCTGCACTTAAACTTTACAGATAAGAAACCAGCTCATTTATGGCCATGTGACATTATGAAAGTTAATGCTTTCATACCTTGTACATTCTGACGTTTTATACTAGAAACCCACTACAAGCCAGAAGCACTTTACGTTGGAAAAGCTAATCTAGCTACTTTTAAAACTCGTGAAAAGTATTATTAATTTTCTAAGCCTAATATTTAAATTGATTAATGCTGACAGCTTCTTTTGCCAATAAAACTATCACTGAAGGAGTGATGAATTCAGTGTTAATGGGCAAATTAACAACTGGCATGTCTGACGTTTGACTGTCACCAAGAACCACAGAATCACAGAATACGCCAAATTGTAAGGGACCCCAATAATACTTTATACTGCAGGTACATGAGACTTATTAACAAATAATGCAATGATCTCCACAACTACCTGAAAGGAGGTTGTAGCAAGGTGGGTGTTGATCCTCTTCTCCCAAGTTAATAAGCAGTAAGACAAGAGGAAACGGCCTCAAGTTGTGCCAGGGAAGGATGAGATTGGGTATTAGGAAAAATTTCTTCACAGAAAGGGCTGTGAAGCATTGGAAGAGTCTGCCCAGGAACGTGGTTGAGCCACTGTCCCTGTAGGTATTTAAGATGCGCAGATACGGCACTTAGTGGATATGGTTTAAGTGACGGACTTGGCGGTGCTGGGTTAGCGGTTGGACTCATTTATCTTAAAAGTCTTTTTCAACCTTAACAATTCTATGACTGGGTAAGAGGAGAAGGGAAACGCTACAGGGGAGAAAAGTTTGAGATCTACCCCAGCTGAACAATGGCTACAATATTACTCTTTTAACAGGCTGCCAACATTTATGCCACTCCATGAGAGGCTAATATTTTACTTAAGGCATATTTACTGGTAGGGAAGAGTTGGAGCTCTTCACAAGGTACAGAGAGACTTAAAAAAAAAATAAAAATCCATCAGAGCTGAAATTCACATAGGTTTCATTAGCACCACAGACCTTGTGAAGTTTAACAGACTAAACTCTCATTGGCATTTGAACTTGTATGTTTAAAAAAAAGAAGGAACAGATACAATCTGTTGCATCTAGGACTACCAACACTAGGTTAAGACACAGGAAAAGGTCAGACACATTCAACAAGAGGGAAATAAATGGCAAGGCAATAATATTTCAAGGCATAATTTAAGATATTCACAATTCTACTCAGACCATTGAAGATCCTTCCTTTATCAATAAGAACAATACCATTACCTATTTTTGAAAGACTTAACAGATTAAACAAACACTGACTCAAACTTAACTTTACACCTCCAAATCTTACTGCTGACCTTCTACTAGCTGGTCCAAGGAGGTAATCTTCTTGGAGCCATCAATTGTGTAGATTGTTCTCACTCCCTGGGGCAGATTCACATTGTCGGACAGAGTTCGGGTCAGATCAGCCAGGAGAGCTTCAAAGGATCTAAACCGGTCAGGGGAGATGGCATATACAATCCCTTTGAAATACCGGTCTCCATTACGATAGAAACGAACTTTCTTGGCTTTTTTCTCGGAACTCAGGGTCTGTAGAGTACGGGTTCGGTAAAAGCTGCAGTGGGCACTGTGAGTAGGGCTGGGTAAACCATTTACCCGGGACCCTCTGCCATATCTCTGCGCTTTATCACGCTCATCAAAATGCTCCAGCTCCATATCTCTCCCAAGGGACATCTTGAAGTTCAACCTAAGGGATGCACAAAAGAAGAGAAAAAGAAACTTAAGACATTTTAAGGGAGCTCACTTTGAGACTATATTACATTACAGAGGACTGTACATTACAGAGGACTACTTTCTAGGTTGAGAAGAATGTTTGAATAAAACCATGCTGTATTCACATGGTCCTTTCACACATGCCATAAAACTATTATAAGGTAGACTTTTGTACACCATAGAAACATGACTCATCAAACCAAACTGCTAGTGATATGAAAACATTAGAAGTGTTTGTTCAAATTCAGTAACTCTGAAAATGAGGTGACAAACTTGAGCTACTGGAAAAAAGGAACAAACGCATCAACTTTCTACTTTTTCTCATGTTATATTCAGGTGCTATTTGAGTCTAGTCTACCTTCTAGACAGCTTGCCCCCACTGAACTGTTTTTTCCAACTTCTGTATCAAGAGGTGTTGTTTCAGAAGGGCAGCCAGTCGCCAATAAATAAGCAATTAAGAACTTTTCAGAGGAATAGATCTCGCAGGTTGGCAATGAGAATCAGGACTATCACTTAGTGGGTCAATCCCACTGTTAAGTCCCTGCATATTCCAACCATTGGTTTCCTTACAGCCTAAGCTTTGTAATAAATTACTTCAGTTGTCCTTGTGCAAATGCTTTACACACTCTAAACCAACAGAAGGGCTCAACTAGCATGAAATTAAAGAAAAATATATTGGGGTAGAGAGGAAACTAGTATTTTTCAATGGGCAAGCTACTTTAGTGCTCTGTAAGACTTGCAAGATATATTATTGACATCCTAAGTCTAATATTCAAATTGATTAAGGCTGATATCTTTTTTTTGCCATTACCAAAGGAGGGATAAAATCAGTGTCATTGGGCAGATTAGCAATTGGTGCCTCCCACGCTTGACAATGAGAAAAACCCATTAGCCCTGACCAAAACAATCCCAGTTGTTCAATACAGTTCACATAAATAGACGTTCACATGTTCTGAGAAGAAACCAAAGAGGAAAATACTTCTGTTCCTTTTTACAGCCAACACAAGACTAAATTCTACAAAGAGCAGGTTAATGTTCACAAATAGAAGTAAAAAAATAAAATAAAAAAAAGAATTATCAAAAAATCATTAGGTTCAAAACACATTTATTTTAAGAGCTACATAGATCTGCAGTTGTCTGCAGAACAGCAAAGCACAGTAAGTTTATTTATAGCACAGATACACAGACCTAATTTAGAAGTGGCCTCTCTGATTGATTTCCAATAAAAAGACAAAAAATGGCAAGCACTAGCTTTGTTTCAACCACTCATAATGATGTGACCATTAAGAAAAAAATTGTATTCAGACCAGTTGTAAAACAGTGGGAGGAAATACAGAAAAACTTACAGTTGCTCTTTGGCTTACAGAAGTTTGTATGAAACTAATGATTATACAACTGGACTCTGATGCTGCAAAGCTGTAGTGGATTTGCTCAGCAACTTCTCAGAGCAGCTCATGTGCTTGACTAGCACAAGCACCCAAAGGTAACCACTGCAAATGCAGGGCCTTGGTGGAAATTATTTACCCTGCTTTGGTTACAGCTCTCAACTTATTTTATTACACTGGCACAGGATCATATGCTTATGTGTATATGCAAGATTTATACCTGGAAATACTGTAAAGGCATGTAATAAATACATGGTGCAGTATATGTTTGTGTTTTCTTATATATATAAGAAAAAAGACTAATCTATGTTTTTCCCATACACCCCACTTAATTGAAATGAACAAGAATGTTTGCTGTAGCATTTTGTTGATGTTTCTTTATAGGCTAAATACAAAATATACCTTAGTGGCCACAGCTTAGGATCAAGATTGTACCGCCTCTGTTTCCATGTTCAAAAAATGATGTCACTTGTTTTAATTCATTTTCAATTACAATGAGAACCTGTTATTCAGATTTAAACAATCCTATAATGCACAATTCAGAAATTGTATCTCAAAAGCAATGATGCCTGTGCCAAGAAAAATGGATTTTTCCTTGGTCTGCTGCTTCCTTTGCTCAAACCATCTCAAACACACACACATACAAAACAAAACCAAAAAAAAGAAGTTTAGGTGAAGATATATACTTTCTTAAGAGGCTTTCAGCTTTACCTATTTTGAATGAGAGAAGGAAGAAATGTGAGTCACTGCCCTTTCTTCTGCACGCTTATGCTTTAATCAATAGCGCCTGTAATTCCCCATTTCGCCCTTTAAAACAGAAATAGAGCTCCCCTTTAACACCACACTCCTGCTATTTACAGAAAAGCGTGTTCAAACCACCAGGTCAGAGCAGACAAAGAAATCCTAAACAATTTGATCTGATCAGATGTTTCCATTTGTCTGTGTATAGATATATAGTCGTATACAGGCAAACACGGAAAAACGAACGGACACACCCCTGGAAAACCACCATGCCCAACACTTCACACCCTAACATCTGTTAAAGAATTATTTATAATACAGGTGTGGGTGAGCATTTCCATGAAACAACCACACATGCCGATAAAAAAAAAAAATACATCACGCAGCGATGTGACGGGGACCCAGTGCAGATCATACAGATACTAAGCAGCAGGACGACTACTAGTCACTGGGGGGAGGGGGGAACCGGGAAACGTGGATAAATGCGGCAGCATTTCACGAATGAAAAAGGGGCTTATAATGCCGGAGTATGGGAAACGTGTTTGAAATACCCCCAGCCCGCTCGAGGTGGCACCAAGCACTCCAGCCCCGCCGCGGGGTGTGCGCGGCGCGACCCGCACGGTGACCGAGCCGGGGGCGCACGGGGGAGCACCGCGCCCGCTACCCGGGCTGCCGGGGCCATCCAGGGGCCATCCGGCCGGGATGCCGCAGGGAGGGGAGGCGGCGGCGGGTACCCGCGCCCCCGCACACGCACCGGCACACGCGGGGCCGCCCGGGGCCAGCGCCGCGGCGTCGGCCGAGGCCGCCGCCCCACACAATGGGCACAGGTGCACACACCGCACTGCCCCGCACCGCCGGCCACCGCGCCCCGGCGGCCCCGCACGCCGCAGCCCCCGCGCAGGAGAGAGAGGGCAGGGACGGCCCCGGCCCTTACCTGTTCTCCGCAGCCTGGCGGGCACCTCCTCGCTCAGACCTGCCGGCGGGGCGCGGAGGGAAGGCGGTGGCTCGGAATGGGAAGCGGCGAAGGAGCGGAGGCTCCCCCCTCCCCCCGGCGACCACCCGGCTGCAGGCGCAGTAGTTGCCGCAGAAAGCGGCTCCACTGCCTTTGTTACGCCTCCCCTGGCTGTAGCGCGCTGCTGGGGAGCCCGGGCTGCAGCTGCTTCGCCTTTCTTCTGCTGCTGCCGGTTGCAGTGATTTGCATTAGCCCGGCCCTCATTGAAATGCGGCTCTTCACACCAGCCTCTCCCAGGCGCTCTCCAGAGGGCGGCGCCGCCGCCGCTCTCCCCCTCTCTGTCTCCCTCCGGTTGCGGCCCCGATCTTCCATCGGCGCTGGAGCCGCTCTGGGCAGCGCGCCCTGCCCGCGGAGCGCGGGTGCCAGGGTAGCCCTCCCGGGACCAGCAGGCTCTCCTGGGGCGGAATTTCTGGTCGCACCGCGGGTAGCCGCCCGCCCGGCGCCTCCCTCCGCCCCGGGGAGACCCGGCCAGCGAGACGTGCCCGATCGGAAGATGCCGATGCCCGAGGTAGGGCCGTGTCTGGCGGGGCCAGCTGGTCCGGCGTCCAAAAAACGCCTTGAGAAGTGATTTTACCAAATGTGTGAGTTGGCATTTCCATGAAACTTGCCTTCAGTCCCCAAAGCCCGATGACAGGGTTTGGGTGCTGAAGGTGGGACTGATGTGGAATTTAGGGATGAAAACCAGTGAAGCCATGCTTATTCACACCACTTGCGTGGTTACAGCTGACCTCGGAGGTGACTAACATCCACAGTTGCTACAGTTTTTATGCTTAAATTTCCTAGAAGCTGTATTTGCCCGAGGGTGTCTCAGGCTTCATCTGACTGAGTCACTCCTCTTATGGCCTTAGCCCCTCCGGTCTTGGAGCATGTTTGCTAAGGCAACCTCCACACAAAAATTCAGTCATAGGTGATGCTTTCTACTCACAGGCTTGGTTGTTCTTCACTTTAATGTAAAAATCTCAGTGGTTAAAACATTCTCGAGGTGAAGGATCTGGTTTGTTGTTTGTGCAACAAAGACTTCAACTCTGGTTTTGTCAGGTAAACAGCCCATGCATAGTCCAGGGGGACATGGAAGGGAAGAAAACACAGTCTGTCCCTTCTGTTGAAGCTGCTACACTTTGAAAGAATTAAAAATGCATTAGATCAGAGAGAGGGAATTAGTCTATAACCTCGTGGTTTATGGCATACATTTGGGAAGGACAAAAGATGGATTTGTGTGTCTGTATTATGGACAATTTATATGTTTTATATCCATAAATCCAGAGACAATCAGTGGAGCAGGGACTTAAGCCCAGGGTGCCTTTCTCCCATCTATTCCTCTAATCAGAATAGAGGCTCCTGCTTAATCTGTCTGAAGGCAAATGAAACCTTCAGTCTACAAAAAGTGTAAGACGCTCAAAAGAAGAAAGGGAAGGAGCACACCCTGTCTTTCCTTTTTCCCCTTGAGTAGTCCACATATAGGCTCTTAGGAGACAGGAGATTCCCTAAAGGAGAAAAACTAATTGTTCTCTGTCTTCATCATCCTGGAGAAGTTCTTTAATCACTAAAGTATAGAGCAGAGACAGGAGTCTTCTGGCTACACTTTTTTTATTAGGTTAGTTTTTTTTTTGAAAGGGAAATGAGCACCTAAAACCTTCAGAAAAACCTCTGCTCAAAGAAGTAACAGCATTAAAATACCTGAACATCAAAAAGATTCAGAATTCAATGTATCACTCTGTCCTCAGCATGCTCTTACCACCTAGCTTAGTATTTGTAGATCTTGTTCTAAGGAACTTAATTTTTGGTTTATGGTCAATGGGTGCAGAGTCACTTTACTATAAAGGCTGTTGTTTTTCAGATGCAAGATCCTAGAAGAGGAGCACCCCCACACTGAGTATTTCAACAGCTACATTGCTTTTTAGTCTATTGTTTTTGAAAACCTCTTGGTCTCTGTTTAACCGTAACAGATACAATGATATTAGTAATGTCGGTACACCCAATGGGAGAATGGAAACTATTTTAAAAATAATTCTGATAGTCTTGTAACAAAATTCTAGTCTTTAAACCACTTCTTTTGTAGGTCAACAGTCGAGTAAAATATTCATGACCATCTTAAATTATAAGAAAAACCAGGAGATCACAAAGATTAGAGATGGAAAATACTATCACGGTTCTGACAAAGGATTGCTCTTTAACATTTTTCACTGCTATTTTGTCCAGTTCATTTTAAATGTCTCGAGTAATGGGGCTTCTTCTTCCCAAAGGAGACATCTCTTCAAAGTTGAATTCTTCCAGTTATAAGGAATTTTTTTCTGATGATCAGGTTAATGGAAATTTCTTATGTTTCAACTCATTACTTTAGCTATAGTGCCCCGTGTTCACGTACATAATTTATTTCTCCCATTGGTGTTTACATCTCTCTAACATGTATTATTTACGTCTAGCCTAAGCGTGCAAAATATTTCACAGATGTTCAAGGAAGATCTTCACTCCAATTATATTTAAAAGCAAAGAAAAGAATGCAATATAAATCAATACAAAAGTATAAACCCAATAGGAAAGTATCTTTTAAAATGTGTTGTTTTGTTCATTTACAGTTTTGTGTCTAACATGAAGACACAACACTATAGTGTACAGTCTGATTGCTTCCGTCAAGCATGCTTACAGTGCTTTTCTTTTTGAAGTACTTTAAAATATGTTTTTTCTTTAGCTTTTTCCATTTGTTTGTTCTCAAATTAAAACAATGCCATTCTAAATAGAAATAAAACTTAAATAAAATTTAATAGAGTTTAATATAGTCACCCTGTTAACAAAACATACTGTTTTGCTAGTACAAAATTATCTTTCCTTGTTGGACAGACTTTGAAGTATTGCATTTCCTGAGCCCTTGTAATGCATCTTTATTAACCACAGAACAGTCACTTCTTAATCCCACTTTGGATAAAATAAGTAACTTGGGCTTCTCATCTCTGTTATTCTTAATCAAGACTTTCAGATCTAACAGTATTCCACCAGTGCTCTTCTGAACATTTGTAATTTTTAAGCACTTTTGTCAAACTAGAATTGGATACAGTTATGTCACCACTCAACACTCCTGTATCTGAAGGCTATACCAAATGCCTTGGAACATTGTTCTGGGAGCTTCTCTTTAGATGGCTAACCACTGTGACCCTTAAATCCTTTTCAGAGTCACTGCTTTCCAGGACACTGTCTCCAGTCTTCTAAACGTGACCTACATTCTTTGTTCCTACTGAATGACCTTGCATTCAGCTGTCTCAAAAAGCATGTTCAAATGATCCTGGCTTACTAAAGGATGTCAATTTCCCTACAGAAAAGCTGTTTTTTATTTGCATTATTTAGTGCTTTATGCATTTGATGTCATCTGTAAATTTTACAGTTAATGCTGTTAAATATTTCTTCGGATCACTCATAAATTTATGTAGTAGCAGAGGACAGCATTTTCTAAAATGTGGGGCTCAATGCCCCAAGGCAGCGGTATCAAGGGTGTGTTTATAGCTCATTCCACTTCATGTCAGGGAGGCACTCAGCTCTCAGGATGCCAAACCGGGCCAAGGGAACTGGTGCTAGTGCCATCGCATATGCCCAGTTCAGCAAACAGTCTGTGCCAGCTCCCAGCAGGGATCTGAGCAACTGGAGCAGCACCAGCCAGCTGAGCACTGCAGAGGTGTGGGGTGGGGTGGTGGAGTCCTGGCACCAGCCACACCTTGGGAAGAACTCACTTATGAAAAAGAACAGAACTATATGAATTCCTCCAGATTACCCAGGGGATGATGATTAGCTGTTTATGGTTACTTTTGCAGATCTTCTATTTAGCTGGTTTTTAATTAATTATTATGTGTTACGCTGATTTTGTATAATGCTAATCACTCTAATTAGATTGATATACTGCTGTGTGTCTGTTGCTTTACTGAAGGATATGTCAATGTAGTCATCTTTATCAATCATATTCAACAATTTCACCCAGCCCAATTTGACATGCTCACTGTCACTAATTACACAATCATTTTCTGTATTGATGGCATCACATATCAGGCCTTCAGTTGTTTTATCTGTTAGTGATTCCAGCACAGATAGAATTATATAACCAAGATCATATTTTTATGTTGTTCAAATGTAACCCTAGCTTTAGCCGTATTTTTAATACTTCCTTGGCATCCTTTTGTTTTCTGAATAGCAACATTAAATGTTCAGGCAGACCAGTAATAATTTCTTTTTAAAGTACTCATGTATGAAAAATTATTTGCATATTATTTTAGGCAAAAGCATATTACATTCCTGACTAGGATGGAACCACATTATGCATACATGATGACCACATTATGTTCTGAATCATTATTGACAATTTGAACTCTTCTCTTCTAATAACAATCCTATAATTTTTCTAGGATTATTTTTTATTCACAGTATATTTTTTTAATTCCTCTTTCTCCTTAGTATATCTGGCTGTAAAATTTCTCACTGATAATTTGTCATATGTCTGTTGTTGATATTTCACTTGTCCAAACTTACTTGTCCAAAAAATGGGCAAAAGAAAAGCTTTTGCTATATTGTCTGATCTTCTATATTTCTCTTCAGTGGTAAAACCATTCAATGTTAAAGGCTTTTTTTGCTCATTTATTGGCTTGTAACTGACTTCTTCAAGAAATTCATCTTTTTAGACTACAAATCGAAAGTTAATTCTCTTTGCATACAGCAGATCTAATTACTTGCTGGTCATTGGATAAAACATTCTTAAAGTTATTTCTACATGTTTGCCCACTAGAAAGAGGTCCCATTATAAAGTGAACACATTTAGTATCGGAAAATTATCTCATTTCACTTTCTGATATTCCACTAATATTTTCACTACGTCAACAAAAGACCTTCAACATGGTTTATCAAACTTATGTCTCTTATTTTTCTTTCAGATATTGTTGAGATGTTTCAAATATTACTATTACTATTTCAGGTATTATTAAGGACGTGTTTAAAGAGCTGTTTTTCTGATTTGATTTTCTTGCCCATATTGGTTAACAAATTGAACCTGTAATTTGGGATTATCAATTATAAATGAACCATGCATGTGGCAGGTCAAATTCTACCTGTGAAACCATCTCCAAAATATTCTCCATTGCCATGTAGTATAGAAAGATGTATATCTGAATAAACTGCTCCTATAATCTTTCTCTTTTCCAGGTTGCCAAGAAGCTGAATTAGAATAATTTTTAAGAGCAGAATCTTAATTTTTGCTCATCTTTGGTTCAAACTAATTAAAGTGAATTGATATTCTTTGCTGACTGGTAACCTTTAGCAGCAGCATTTTAAATAATTTAGAATATGTTTGTCAACAATAACCTTAACTCAATCTTAGTTGTATTCACATGCTCTAAGCTGAAGATTTCAGAAATGTCTTTTTCATTTGGAGAGAAAGCTGGAATGTTTTATGAATATAAATACACAAACTGTTTTTTGAATGACCTAAGAAGAGCATACATAGTAGTTTTGTTTACCAGTGTTCAAAAAGTAAGTTAGGGGGGCTAGGGTGGGAACAAAATTTTTACAAATATTACTTTTAAAAAGGACCTGCTTCCCAAAAGGATTTAGAGGGTGACATATTTCACCAACTGTTGGCACTTTTTAAGTAAATCCCCAAATAATTTTTTTTGCAATGTGGGTTTGGTCAGTCAGAAGAGGGTTGGAACATCACAGTAGCTGAGGCAGGATTTTATGAGGAGAAGAAGGGATACACCATAGCAAGGAGCCCCGAAGAGAAGATACAAGGACTCCCTGAAACAACATCTCAGCCTTGGCCATATTAATCATCATCACTGGTCTACTCTGGCCTCCAATCGGGAGGCCTGGAGACACACCATCTGTAACACTGTTGCTTCTTTTGAGAACGCCCACGGGATCACTCTCGATGTGGAAAGACAATGCAGAAAGAATTGTGTCCTGCAGAATATACCACCTAAGGAGTCTTTCTGCTGTGCCTTTTGCAACTGGATGTGTCTATCTCGCATTGGCCTCTTTAGCCACCAGTGCACTTGAAGCAAATGTGGGTAGAGTCCTTCCCAAATCTTTGTTCACGAAGCCTAGCCATGAATTGTGACTCTTGTGGTAACATGGCTCAAGGTAAAATCACATCAAAGTATAATATTCCATAGTCATCATAGATTGTGTCAGGGATGCACAGATAACCAAATTAGTATACACAAAGGAAAAAGAATGAAAGTTAGAGACTCTTTGAGATAAACTAAACAGAAAGACAACTAAACATAACTGAAAGTCTTCTCACCTTCCCCTGAAGAAAGAATTTAAATGCCTAAAAGTGTACTCAGACTTTAGAAACCTAAATACAAAACTGAAATCAGCCAAACACAATACCCTTTTGGACAGTTCCAGGTGCCTCCAGTTCTACTGCACCAAACTAGAATTACCCAAAAGTTCATTAAAAACTTCAGCCAGTTTAAATGACAATAATCTGGAATGATTCAAAATGAAATATCTTCAGGAGTGGCTGTTTTAGAATTACTTGTTAGAAAACGTAAGGCAAAAGCTCTGGACTGGGGTAGGTTGATGTTTGCTCTAATTTTAAAATTCTCTTGATTGTCAGCTTAGTCAGAAATAAGGTCATTGTTATCTATATGGTAACTATGTTTAGGTGGGGAAATTAATGAGGTTTAGAAGAAAATAGGGTAGCTGGCTGATAATTCTTCTTCTGCTTGTCCCTGTGATTATATTTGGAAGGTTTAGGTGCAGTCAATGTGAAATATATTCACATATAGCCTTACACAAGAATTTTGATAAAAAGAGGCTATTGCAATTAATAGCCATAAAGAACTCAAAGACAATTTTTAAGATTACATTCAAATTCATTGTTGATAGGAAGGAAAGTAGTATTAAGAAAGCTAATCCACATGATCTTAGATAGTAACAAAGCAAAACCTAATTTGCTGTGAAAGTGGAATTCAGAGTCCACTGTTTTGAATAACTAATTCATTTTGCTTTAGTATATGAAAGTTTAGTGTAAAATATCCCTTGAAAATTTATGAAGGGCTGTTTTACACAAACAGAATTACAGCTCTTTAAAGAACCTTAAATCATGCATGGTTTAAGTTTGTGAAGCTTCAATAATGGAATTTATTGTGGAAAAAGCAGTATTTCTTTAGGCTTAATGATTAATTTATGATAGTGACAATAGCAGTAGATCATGACAATAAAATTTATCTTTTTTTTCTTCTTTTTTGGGTGATGTAGGCCTAGGGGAACTGCCTCCAAACAATTATTCTTGTTTTGTTTCCTCAGTTTAATTTTATCAGTTATTACATTTAGAATTATCTAAACAACAGAAAACCTACTTCTCAGTTTAAAAAATTGGCTGGTTTTTGATGCTCTGGAATGCCACTGTGGAAGGAATCAGACATTAAATAGATATGTGGAACTTCTATGGAGCCAGAAGCTCTCACAGAAGCTAGTTTCAACCATTTTTCAGTCTTGATAATTACACAGTTATCACAGAAGAGGAAGATCTTTTCTGTTCTTTCATTGGTCAGGTTCCTTTTCAAGTATCTCTAATTCCTTAATTATATGTCCATTTTAAGAGATCTCTCACAGTGATGTCAATATTGCCATGGTAAATTGAGGTTTCCCTGTAAAACCAGGTGACAAGCTTGAGCACTAATTTCTCAGTAACACTGCTGTCTAGTGTGATGGTAATATCTCACTTTTCTAAGCAGTAGGTTACTTTGGGAGTTGAAGAGTAACCCATGTCAAGGTTGCAGGGAAAGCTTCAGCTAAGCATATTTTTGGTCACTGACTTAATTTATCCTCTGTGGAATCTCACAGTTCTCCTATCCCTCAGTCAGTCTCAGAGCTGAAGTACTCTGTCATCCATAACTTACTGAAAAGGTTGGATGAGTTTGAGTACCTTTGGGTATCCAGTAGACCTGTGAAGTGTCACACAATTAAACAGATCCTGCCTCTCCTCTTTATCTCTTTCTGTACCTCATGCATTCATGCAGCATAATACTTTCCTTTCCTAGTCTATCATGTTCCTCAGATGACATCCTAGCTCTGCAGTTACTTCCTTCCCTCCCTTCCTCCCCCTGCTCAATCACATGTTATAAGGTGCCAGACACATCCCACACCATAAACCAATCTGTAGTGCTCTCCCATCCACAGAAGAAGATAATTAAGGAATGTATGAAGTATTGTGTGCTTTGCAGAAGAAATAAAGCTCTTAGAAAGATCTTTTTTAACAAAAAAAAAACAATCTAAAGATATATTTATATTCCTTTAAGACATACAATTTTGTGATGATCATCTACGAAGTCTTGTTTTTATCAAAATATACCAGAAGTGTTGACTATGTCTCAGTTTTGTCCTTGAAAACTCAATTTGTCTCTGTCTTACAGGGTCCTGTTTTTACCCTGCTATCATTCTTCCAGCCTGTGTTCTCAAGCTATGGCTCTTCTGGCCTTGTCTTCTCAACAAGAGTTTTCAGGACCTATGGCTGTGGCCATTGACCCTTAACAGCTTATATGTTTGTTAGAATACCTACACTGAGAAAATTTCTTTTCTGCCTGTTTCCTCAGGCACGGTGCTGCCAGATCACTCCGAATATAGCGAATATCCCTTTAACCAAGCAATATACCTAATCTCTCTCAGAATAGCTCTAAATTTAACATGGTCATAAAAAAAAAAATGCTGCTAGGGATTCATCTCACAGACCTGCTACTATTCTCTTGCCTACAAAATAAAATACTAGTACACCATCTTAATTGTGCCAAATAATTATGAGTTACAATCAGAGACTCTTAAGATACATTTACTCCAGAAGCTGAAGGGAGCATATGAAAAGGGGAGGGAATTAAAATGAACTTGATAATAAAGCTGAGATTTTCCTTACTATGCATGTTACCATGTCAACCTGAGTTATGCAGCATCACATTCAAGATCTATTCAAGACCCCTTCAAAAGCTTAGCAACTAACTGGGATATTATAGATGGATTTTCAGCTGATTTTGACATCTTTTGCATGATAAATGCTTCTTAAACACATTCTTTTTCTGGTTTAATATCAAAAACAACTGAGCAAATGTTTAATTATATCCATGCAGATGGTTTGTTATGTAAGAGATAATTACTTGTCCCACTTTGAAAGTACTAAACCATGCAGAAAACATGAGGCTCAATCATTTTAAGATGTCAAGTAACTTAATGTAAAGTATTATTTCTTACACATAGCAGAGGAAAAACATGAAACCTCAATATCCTCTATGTGTCTGAGTTTTGATTGTTTAATGAGGATTCTTTTAAGTTATTATGTGAATATTTCCTCTGTTCCCTCTTAGCATCAGCATAGCTTTCCACTGCTGTTTGGCCTTTTATTGAAAACTGAAGCAATGTAAAATTTGACAGCTAATCTTTCACTTTTCTTTTTTCTAAAGTACTTAAGTATATATATAATGTCTTTATGATTCAAAATATTTTACAAATGTTTTGAGGAGTATTAGTTCTGGTTTTAGCATCTTAGATTTGAGCATTGTCTAAGCTAGTACACAGCAGAAGTTGGTAGATAGAAGCTGTTAAAAAATTATAACTTTTTTACCCATTTCCCATGTTAGTTGAGCTATTTAACTGTTTTGAGGAACAAAAGGTGCAAAAAAATATGCCTCAAAACTAAAATAAAAATATCAGCCTGAAATATTTTAAATTTGCATTCTTAGTAAAGAACCTGGACTTCTTTTTTTGTAGTAAAACACTATATTAAACCTGCAAAAGGGAATAAACCCAGAAGTGATAAATGCATTGCACAACACCATGATAATCATTTAGCTAGATGAAAGTCACCAATAATGTAAAAGTGGTTAAGCAAAGTTTATCATCAGTTGTAGAAATTTCCCTCACTTTTAAGACAGATGCTAAAAAAATTGTTCCCAGAGCAGCAGAACAAATGGAGTTCAGTCAGTAAAACATCTTGCCTGCATTGATTCTTTGATGTCCAATGGTGAGTGAGCTTCTTGATCTTTTCCTCAGCACAGACACAAATACCCTTTCCCTCTAGCCAGCTGCCTCACTTCATAACATTTTAAGGAATTCAAGGTACTTGAGCTCTCTCCTCTTGTCCAATTTGATTACATTTTCCAGTGGCTGCATGTGAGGAGGAGGCAGCTGAATAGATTTGCTCACCAATGGTAGAAGGCTGGCAGTGATCCTCCAGAGAGTGTGTGTAGTCTCTGTTGGGAGAATGGATGGCCCACACCTTTGCATTGCCAAAAACATGTTGAAAGTTCAGGTAGGTACTCAGTTTGACAGTATTTGCTCCATACTTTAGAGGAGCTCATTTTTAATTGAGCATTACTGAATTTTCTGAGTTTCGTATCTTTAGCTGAACCAGTGCAGAAAACTTCTGTCTCAGCAAATGTCTGACAGACAGATCCATTTATGTAATCCCTGCATATTCCTTGGCCAGCTCAGCATGTTCCCCAAACGCCCATAATCACAGCAAGAAAATTGTCTTCTTATGCTACTTCATATTCTGTAATGAAAGTAGGACTACAGAATAATCGACACTCCCCTTTGGTTTACTTCTGTAACATCTGCAGGCTGATAGCATGCAGGACCATAACCATACTGCCTAGTTACTAGTTGCTCAAAGATGTAACTCCTAGACCATGCTTTCCAGGAATCCTGTATTTTATCTAATCCCTGGTGATGCTGGATAGAGAAATAGTCCAGCAGACAGTGGGTATCTGAACCCAGGAAAAACCCATGACTTGTGTTGTTTTCTGCTTTCTCCTGTTTCTTTGGCAAATGGAAATAGAGAGCAAGAGGGAGAAGGAAGCAAAGGGAAAAGGTGGATTAGAAAGAAAGAAAAAAAATTATAATCATAATTACTTTTCACTTGTGTGACTAGTTTTGAAAAACGTACCTATAGCAAAATTTGTGCTTTTGACAGGCTTATGAGTTAAAAATAATATTGTTAGAAGTTGATAGTTGTATTTTGCAAAGGAACTGAAGTGATCCTAGACAAACAAAGGCTGAACTCCATAGTAAGGTGAATCCTTGAATATCTGGAATGAAAAATGCTTCTTCCTCCTTTCTCATTCAACAGGGATTGCTTTATTGTTGTTGGACATACAAGTGAGTCCTTCAGCTTCCCCATAGCCACATACTGTATAGTGCAAAGCTGGAAGAATTGCCCTAGTTTCTGCACCATTTCTGTGGTTCTGTGTGTGTAGGAAGCCATGAAAACCGCAGGAAACAACATTGTAATAGCAATTTTCCTGAACTCCCTGCAGAGTTTTTGGTGTTCGTACTTTTTCATTCTCAAGCTAGAGAGGAGACACAAAGCTTCTGAATGAGAAAGGATAAAACAAGCACAAAGCTGAAGGAAGAAAAAAGAGGAAACAAAGTCAAGATAGGCCTTTAGAATGTATGCTGCAGGTTATAGTATTATGACTCTGTCTGATGATATTATATGTGTAAAAAGACACCGATTTAATCAGTAGGAATGTGTGCTCTTATGTATATCTGCTATCATATGCTCTCACATCTATCTTCAAATTAAAATGAAAATTGTGATTATAGGTTTTAAAGAGCACTAATTACGACCCATGTTGGGTCAGTCCCATTTATATTTCACATGTGCCATCTTGAAACAACAAAGTGCAGTGTATCTTCCAAACTCAAGAAAAGCAAGTTTATGAGATGATACCCTAAACAAATTATGTATATGACTTTTTGTTATAAGATAGTATTACTTAAAATCTCTCCCTTGGGCACATAAGGAGTCCCAGAACACTTTCTCACAAGTAGAATCCAGCAGAACAAAAGCTGAACAGGTATATTCCTGAATTTATGATAAGTTAGATATGGCTATGTGCTAGGAATTGAGGGACTGCATGGCCATATAGCAAAGAGGGGGTGATTGCCATGTGGGAGCTGAGAGGAAGAAACAGGCTGCTGTGTTGAAAACTGAGGGGGAGAATGGTTATATAAAGATGAAAGACAAGGTACTGCCTACAAGCCTGATATAAGAAGATATACTTTGGGGACAATCAGTGATAATGAGAGAGAAACAGGAAAAGAAAAGGATAGATACATATGCTTATGCACACACATCAGACACAATGTAAAATAAGACAAGGGAGGTTAACTGCTTAGTGTTTGTACAGATACTCTTATGTTGTATATCCTAGCCTCTCCATCCTTTTTCTTATGAGTTTCTTATATATCCTTTTTTTCTTTTCCTCTTGCATACAAGAACAAGCTAAAATTCAAAGGAAAGCAAATTGCCTTGTTTGGGGTGTTTTGGTTTGGTTTGGTTTTAAATTGAAACATGATACAACATCCTTAAAGGAAATGTAGTCTATCCCAAGCAATCACAAATCTACCTTTCAGAGAGCCAGGGTTAAATCTACACCACATATAATATAGGTGCTGTTTGAGAGGTACAGCCCGTTGGTTTCTCAGGGCTTTCATTTGAAAATGTTTTCCATGGTGTGATTTGTGCAATACTTGCAAGCATATGCTTACCATCTAAACAGTGCTAAAGAAAATACTGCCATTTTTTTCATGGTTCAGTATATTGCAGTGGTGGCCCTTTGCATGTGACTGTGATACAAATGGCATATAAATAATCCCTAAAAGCTGAGGGGGGATGTAATGGGCCATTGGATACATGGGCCCTTTTTCTTCTTAGTCCCAGTTTATGTTGTATTCAGGGAGTTGTTGCTCTTGCAATTATTAGGTTATGTATAGAGTATTAAGGCATTTACAAAATTAACAGTTCTCTTACACTAACAATTGGAAACTAGTGTTAGTTAATCAGACCAGTAGCCTGTGGAAATAAGTACTGTGTGATAATGGGAGAAAGGGGTATATCTGCACATTCATCTCTGCCTCTCCCTACGAAGCACTCTGGAAACCCTGTAGTGACATAATGCCCAGGCATCAGCAAAGAGAACATAGCTGTGTCTTGTCATGACCAGCAGAAGGCAAACCCTTTAACCTTTCGGTGACACAGCTCTGAGTTAAAGGACTCAGTACAGAATCATGATACCAGCTCTGCCTCAAGTAATGTCAGACAGCATCTTCTCAGCTTAGTTTCTACCCTGGATCCTCCTAAAGCCTTAATCCTAAAGCTTGTCTTTCACCCTGCTGTGCCTCTGTGGTCCTCAGAGACTGTTTAATTGCCTTTTACCTCTATTATCCAGATAGAATATATCAGTGAAGTATTCATATGGATCTTTGATGGCAGGCTCAAAGAGTCTCTGCTGCCTTCTTTGCAGACATAGGTCTGCAATAAAACACAATAAAATGAAGAACAGTGATGATAGGCTCTGAATATTGTCTTACTTTTCCCAAAAGGGCCAAATGAAAACCAAGTAGGAAATGGAAATTCCTCCTCCATCCCTAAGGGCTTTTGTTACAGTCCTTGGTTATGAAATTGCAAGGACTGGAGGGTTTGTCTGTAATTGCATTACAGATTTCTATGAAGTATCTTTATAAGATCATTGCTGAATGTTTTCTTTCAAAGACTGGTTTTGAAAGAGAGGTGAGGAGATCTGGTTTATGGTCAATGCTTTATGTTCATGTCTAATGTTTTATGTTTTATCTTGACCACAGCAGCGAAAAGGTATCATGAGACTGAAGATGTCTAGGAAGTAGTATTTCTGTTGATCACATTAATTGTAAAATAAAATCAAGTCAATTCTCTTTAGATTTGAAGCATCTTCCTCAGTAACTACAGCTATTGTTTCATCTTTAGCAAGTGATAGAAGGACTGCGTACGTGGGGAATTGGTATCATGAAAACGTTTGTTTTCTAAAAGTAAACAAAGAAGTAGTTTCTAAATTCCTAAAAAGACAAACAGAGAACAAATCTTAGAGGGGTGAGATGAAGAAGGTATCCAAAACAACAGCTGAGCATGGGTGACCTACACTGACTAATACAGGACAGATAATGCAGTTATTATCAAAAAACCTAGAATTATGATTTAGCAGTACATTTAGCTATATGCTGACTGAAGTGTGTACTTAAGGCCCATAGAAATCAGTAAACTCAAGTACTTACTTAAATCTCTGCCTTTAATTAATCCATAGGAATAATAGAATTTTACTTTGTTTAGAAATAACATAAAATAGTGTGCAATAGTAGTTTTAAGAAAGTGCTAGGGATTGAACAAAAAAGTGTAATTATGTAAGGAAAGATTATGCTGCTCAAAACTGTAAGAACAGCTCTCGTGAATGAACTCAGCTTCTCTAAAGCACAGCCAAGTTCACAGAGTGGAAAAGCTGTGTTGAGCTGTTCATCTTAGATTTGCACATTTATGTTAAAGAAAATCTCACCCTGATTCAGCGTATTGCTAACAGTGGCAAAATTCTTAATAATTTCAATGTTTGCAGGGGCAGTAGACATTTGGCGTATGAGTGAAACCTGGAGATGGATATAACAAAATATAATTTAACTGAACACTATTTCCCAAGATCAAAAAAGCATCCGTTTTATTATAGGTAAGTATTATGAACCCAAGGGACTGACTAATAGTCTTTGAAGTCACTGGACTGCAGATATTTTTATTTAGAGGTCATGGTGGAGCAGGCCTATATACCAAGTTGTCTTGCTCACTCATACTCTGAACACGGTTTGGGACCCAGTCCAAAGAAGACCTAAGTACATGATTAATCACTGAGACCCAATGAAGCTATTTGCATTAGTAAAGTAATGTATATGCAGAAGTGTATGCCAAAGACAGGTATTTAGACTTTTCAAAAGATTTTTGTTGCATGATACATAATAAAGTGTTTGGATACCTCAGCAAAGTACAAAACCCATGAAATACACATGGGAACAAAGCACACATTTTTTGTGCAGGAAGGTGCAGTGGTGGACAAGTTCTGCAGGTTTTGTTTGGTGCCACTTATACAGTTGTGAGATTGCCATCAGTTGCCTGAATAATTGGTAAAGCTTAGCTTCTCTTGCTGTACCCACATTGTTAAATGCATTCACTACAGCGACATCCCTGACCCTGCCCTACATGGTGCAGGATGGCTTATGTCCACATTGGGACTTCCCCCACTCAAACAATCTGGCTGCACCCACACTGGCTGCACCCTGGGCTTCCTTCTCAAGGATCTATATGGTGCCCTGGCTGCTGAGAAAAATAATTGATTTTTAATAGCTTGTCTATTCTAGTTGAAATTGTCTGAAAAAATATGAGGATCTTGTTTCAAACTATCAAGAGCAATATTTGTATAGCATGAAACAGAAACCATGTATTACCTGTTTTGGTGAGACATGTAAGGATGCTTGAGGCAGCAAAACCTACTGAGAGTGGATTGGAAGAATGTAATGCAGAAATTTTAGCTTGTGCAAGGTAATATCATCTTTGGAGAATGGTTTTTAGCCTGAATTATCCCTAGAACTGCGCCTAGACTTTGTTTTGTGGGGAACTAAATGTTTTAGTCTAAAGTAGTGCTTACCACTGGACTAATGCGTACAGTATTGATGATCAGGGAGATCTGAGACCCAGAAGACAATGGGGGGACTAAAATATTTGGTAGCTATGAAGTACCCCTTGAGAATAGGTTATGAATAGGCAATTCTCCATTAACCATTCAGAGAGTCTAATAGCTCTCTAAAAAAATATAACCAAGTCACCTGCAAAAAATGACAATATGAATCTTATTGCTTTTCCTCATTCCACTACTGCCAAATAAAATGCTTTTTATTTGGCAATATCTCTCTGACAGTCTCCCTCTAGTATTAAAAATAAATGCATTTAAAAATTATTTTGCCATCCCCTCTTATCACAGGCTAAGGCTGACTTCTAACAAGAAACACAGTTTTAAAGTAATAAAACTCAGTGGCTTGCTCTAAATTGATTCCAGTTGTTTCCATCTTTCCTTTGACATCAGCCACGTCATTTGGAATTAACCTCTTAAGTGGCCATTGGTTCCATGTTTCAGCTTCAGTGATTCTGTAATTATAAGAGGTTATGTTTTGTCTCCTGTTTTGAGAAGTAAAAAAAATTAATTATTCATACAAGTAGGTGTGAGGAGCACAAAAGGGTATATATGAGCTGGGTATTGGGAGATCCACCCTTGACTCAATTCAAAGCTGTATGAGACCCAAGAACGGGTCATAAAAATGGTGGAAGGTGAAAAAAGTTGTTTGTTCTTTAGGCATCTGAACCCTTCCATATGAGTTTGTGCTTCCCGGGAAGTACATATGGGGAACAAAAATTCTGGAAACAGGCTGCAAAGTTGGGTGAAATGAATGTCATCCTAAGTTTCCAGACCTCTGTATGTTTGAGGTATGAGCCATGCTGGAGTATCTCACCTATGCTGCTGGACATGCAATGACACAGGGTATT
This sequence comes from Pseudopipra pipra, assembly GCF_036250125.1. Taxonomy (NCBI): domain Eukaryota; kingdom Metazoa; phylum Chordata; class Aves; order Passeriformes; family Pipridae; genus Pseudopipra; species Pseudopipra pipra. The sequence goes on from NC_087550.1 coordinate 51,476,750, forward strand.
ACGGATATGCACAGAGAGCACTGCATGCCAAAGAGAAAAGATCGTCAACTTCAGGGGCCTTGGTGTTTGATAGGCAGCTGTGTAGGGAGTTAGTGGCATAAGAATTTCTTGCTTTACTCCACATACTCAATGAGAGGAGAAAACTGACTAAAAAACCACCGTGATCTGTGAGAAAATGAGCTGCAGATTACAGCAGATTACAACATATTTCAATCTACTGGGTAGATTACAGAAAAAAAGTACTAAGATGCCTTTTTAACTGCATACCACAGGTGCAGAAGGACTGTATTCTTTGATCCTCTATTTCACCATTATGTAAAAAAATTAAATTTAAAAAAAAATCTTCAGGCTCAGAAGCATTGAAATATAAATATTTCCTGGCATATTAGAACTGTGATCTTATTAAAAATTCATATTTTACAAAATAGGTTTTGTGAATGAAGAGCAAATTTAAATCACATATTTCAAAGTTACTGAAAATTTATTTCCTAATGGAAAGTTTTATTATCAAGTTGACTTTTTTAGCAGAACAACGCCCCATCAGAGAGTAAAAATAATTTGTTTTATAAAGGGAAGTTCTACTATAGTTACTCTGGAAATCTTCAGAAAAATGTGTGAGTGAGCACATATAAAATTAGAGCACTATATAAAATTATCTGTATATTAATACAGATAATATATAGAGCACTATATAAAATTATCTGCACTAGATAATTTTAGAGTGCAGATAGAGCACTATATAAAATTATCTGTTTCAGAAACTAAAATTTTTGGGTTTAGTATGCTAGATGATACTGGGAAAAGTTTCAAGAGGTAATTGATTTGTTTCAGTGGAGTTCTAAAATAAGTTCCATTAGATCAAACAGTATTTATAGAAAACACACAAAACAATTTCATGGCAAAACATTATTATGTATTACACAGCACCCTGTGAACTTCTACGCTATTAAGACCTGTTTGAAAATTGTGCTTTCCATAGATTAAATCTCAGATAAATGAAGCTGCTCTTGAATAACTTAAAAAATAATTCAAAGACTTGGTTGTTCATGTCAGATCTTCACTATAGGGAAAAAAAGTATCTAAAGATTTATTTACTGGGTTATTCAACAGATTCAGGAGTTATTGCAGTCACAAAATCAAGAATGGATCGGGAACAAAATAGGGTAATAAGGAGTTAAGTTGTATATGAGAGTATTCAACCTCTAACCTTGTGACCAGCAAAATATCTGTATTTTGGATTAATTCAGAATTGAAAAAAAAGAGGAATAAATTAGGTGGCTCAAGATACTAATTCTCATGTAACTAATACCAGGTTTGGATTACAGATAAGGCTGTAATTGAGATTAGCAGAACCCCTACATTTCTTACATTCCTCCATTGTAGTGTTCCTTAACAAGAGCTTAGCTTTGTTTCTCAGTAAGTCAGATCTATGTAAATGTGGTTTCACAGAGAAAAGAACAATTTCACCTTTGCAAAGGAAGATATATAAACAATGAGTAGCATAACATTGTTACGTGATTTAAGTATTAGACAGTAAAAGCTTAATGAATCATACACAACAATCTGGCTGAGCTTCATCAGCCTGAATTTGGCCCATTACTTTTGTCTAATACCCTATACATGTTTGGCTCTGTAATATGCACTTTCAAGTTTGCAGTGTAATAGAGATAGAAAAATAGTTGGATAATTAATTAATATTTGGTAAGCATTTGTTTATTCCAAATGTTTTGGTTGTATAAAACAATTTAAATTTAATGTTCAGTGCAACAGGTTAATTGTCTGAATTGCAATAAATCATGAAGATCTTATTTTTTTAATAAATTTTTCAGCACAACAGTGATTGTATGTATCATTTTCTTCACACAAATCTTTAAAAAAGTGTGAGAAGTATGTAAAAGCTTTGAAAAACATGAAGACAGAAAAACAGAAGAATAATATAGAATTAACTGGGCAACAAAATTTTCATTTGAATAAAATATCTCACAATAATATATAAGACCATACAGGGTAAGTCCTTTCTGCTGTCTCAGATTGCCAGCCAGAAGCAACTCTTTGAGAATATCCTACTAATTCTGTTTTCAGGGATTCCATGCAGGAGACATGAAAATAAATCTCAATATTGCTGACTATGGTCTGCAATATTGCAGCAATAAAAGATCTAAAAAGCCGCATCAAAATGCGACAAGGAATAGATTTGCTCAATGGTATTGTATCCACATGCACTGGCATGCTGTGTATGACAGATGCACAAGCATGCTGTACATACGTGACTCCCACATCTCTGACTGGTGTTACCATATTGCCTCACTTATACACTAAAAGAAAGGAAAAGTGTGTCTGCTCAACTGTGTTCAAGAATTTGATTAAACTGATTTTAAAATACAGATTATGTTCAGATTAACCTTCCATCCTGTGTTTGAGCCAGAATCTAGATTGTCTTCTGTGCTCTTCTGACCTATGTGATGATTTTCACAGGATTCAGTAGTGACAACACTCTGTGTATTTGTAGATTATCTTCAGATTCCATTTTGGTGACTTCTAGAAGAATCTGTCTCCAACTGTGCATGAATCTGCCAATTCCTTGCATCAGCACTGATAGTCCACAGGCAATCAAGTGAGTCAAACTAATTAGGAAATGTTTTGGGTTTTTTTAAATTCTTCATTTGGATTCTAAGTTATTTTAGATACCTGATTGCTCTTAGGCATGTCACAATATTCTCAGACAAAACAGACAAGGCTTTCACCACTGTAAGATGAAATTTGATCAAATATTTATGAGTCATTTAAAACTTCTATGTGATTATTTGCTTCACTCACACATTTTTATAAGTTAATTGTTCTAGTGTCTTTATTACATTCAATTCCCATTTTGACGATGCACAAGAACTATGTGAAATTGTTTCAAATCAATAGTGAATTCAGTGTGTCAAACTGGTTAGTGGTTGTTACTATGATTTTATATTCCACTTGAACTCAACTGTTTTCCAATACATTCTATGTATTATTTTACAGCAAAACTTCAGAGACTTTTTAGCTGCTGAAAGCCTCTTGCAAATTCATTCTGTTTTGACTGGACGACAGGATATCAGCAGAGGATGACTAAAAATCAGCAATAACAAAAAAACAGTTTCCCTCTAGGAGACTCGGACTCAGCTGGAATGCAGACTTCTCTTTGGATGGGAAAATTTTTAATTATGTAGAAAGAATAACTGCATAAGGAAGAAAACAAATAACTAACAACTGACTTCACGCAACAATTGCAGAAAGTCATCTTGATTACTTTCAAATAGAAAGTAATTATTATAATATTTCAGAATATAAGCAATAAACTACTTTTTCAGGTACTCTTTTCTGTTTCCTAGAATAAAACACCCCAATGTGATTGTGTCACTTAAACTTTTATGAAGGGAAGAAAGTCCTCCGAATGTTCTTATGCATATTGTGATTAGATTATGGAAATGTCAATCTTCGCACAGGTAATTGGTGTGTGGAATTCTTCAGGATTGAAAGGAAGAGGGAAAAAAAAGCCTAGATAGTCTGCCTTCACTATAATCACGTGTTTGTAAACAAATGGTACTATTCTGATTTAAAGAAGCTGACTGGATGACAGAGCTACATCCAGCACAGAACTTAATTGAAGAAACAGGACAACAGCTGTTAGAACTTCAGGAGGACTCCAATAGCAAACAGATTGCCATTGTCCACAGTGAAGGACACAAAACAGTGAGAGAGACAAGAAATTCTGAACTTCCATATGAGCTGGCACATTGATGATGAATGCAATTTCTAGCAAGACTTAGTTCTTCAAGATGAACCAAGCCTGTCAGAGTTCAAGAACCATTTGGACAATGCTCTCAGGCACATGAGAATCACATCAGGAGTGGTTCTTGGGGCTGCCTTGTGCAGGATTATGAGTTGGACTTTGATGATCCCTGTGGGCCGCATAGAAGGAAACTTAGAAGGAACGATTCTATGAAATGGGTAAACCGCTAGGTTTCCTTTAGAAAGGTCAAACCGTAACAGCTCTCCTTACAGAGAGCTAGGTACGCTTCATATAAAAACACGGTGGGCCCCTGAATTCCACATGGACATTAAGGATAGTGAAAGTGAGATTAATTTCATCCTGCAGGATTCCTCTTTTTCTCTCAGTCTAGTATGTACATGTTCTTCTTGTACTGGGGAGACCAAAACTGGACAAATACTCTAGATATGGTCTCAAAAGCGCCAAATTCATGTGAAGAATGAAGGATATGGATTTGAAGGCTGATGGCCTTCTTTGACTCAGGGGTGCACTGTTGACTTTTGGTCATCTTGTCATCCACTAGAGCCACCAGGTCCTTCTCTCCAAAGCTGCTTTTCAGCTGATGGCTCCCAGCCTGTGTTCGTGCCTGGAGTTTTTCTATTCCAGAGGTTCAAGTTTGAATTTGGGTTTTTTTCTTAGTTTTTGTGGATTCTGAAGTCCATAAATCAAATTATACTCAAACCTGAATTAATTGAATTTTTTATAGATTAAAAAAAAAAAAGTTAAAAATAAAAGCAATGAGGAGAGATTTTCCTTCAGATGAAAAAATTTCTCCAATGAAAGGCTTGGAACAGGCTGTCCAGGGAAGTGGTTGAGCCATCATCCCTACAGGTATTTAAAAGACGTGTAGATGTGGCACTGAGGGACATGGTTCAGTGGTGGACTTGGCAGTGCTGGGTTAACAGTTATCATATCCAGCCTAAAAGGTTGCTTCATTCTAAGATTCTATGTTTCTTGGAAGCATTGTAAACCTGCAGGGCTTTATTCCACATACTGCTGGGTAACATCTGAATGAATCTGGTGATTCTAATAAATAACCCTTGGTGCCCTATGTGAGATAATTATTTTCAGCTAATAGAAAGTCAGTAATTCAGATACAATTCTTTAGTTTATCTTTAGACCCAACATTTTGCTTTGACAGAGCAACTGTGTAAAGATTTCATTTTAGGAGGAAAGGTAGGGCTGAATGAATAATCTCAATTATTTTTTCAAGCTTCTTAGATTGGACATTTTCATACTGAAAGCAGACATTTCTACTTATGAGCCTGGTATCTGTTTTCCTTTGTGATACTTAGCTTTATTTAAAGCTTGTAGGCATAGGCAGCTACAATCATTTCAGGAAAACAAGTTACTAGTATTTCACAGTTATGCAGGTATTACTGGCCAAATATATTGCTTTCAAGTTCTCCATGGACCACAAATGATGGTAGTCTAAACAGCCTTTAATAATCTTATTGACATGAATTTTACTCCTCTGCAAACTGACAGTGCTCTGCCTGAAATAAAAAAAAAAAAAAAGCAGATGATCTTATTTTTGCTGTGATTACTTGCATCACAGTTTCTCCTGCTGATGGAAAGGCTGATCAAGGTGATGGAAACCCACACACTTGATTCTTACTCAGTATATTAAAAGATGTCAAGATGCAAGTCCTGAGCTACTTAACTTAGATAAACTTCAACTGCAAGAAAAAGGTGCATGAATAGTAATTAACAGTGAAGATTAACTTAGGCACACAGTAACTATTACTTTAATGAGAATTCAATAAATTTTTAAATCTGACACTCAGCTTATATTTATGTTGGTAATGCCATATATAAATTGAGTTTTAAAAAAATCATGTTTTACCCTGCCCAAATAACCAGATATTTAACATAACACACTTATATGATAACGTGTTGGGAACTTAATTTCGCAAATTGCAGAATTTGTTTTACCTGGATACACACTCTATACAGATGCATATTTCAAACTGTTCTACAAGGCTTCAAAACACTAGCTGGGCAAAGATATAAAGCTCTTTAAAGGTTAGTAAGACATAAATTCCTTGAGGAAAACAAAGGGATGAGGAAGGTCCTTAAGAGACACTGCTGAGGCATTTTCAATTGACAAGAACTGTCAGCAGCACCAGAAGAGGCAGAATTAAGTGATCTTGTAACCTCTTACTAATGCTTACATTTTTGTGCCTAGGTCAAGTCTCAGGACAGAGGCTACTTGTTTTTGTTAGCTTTTGTTTGTTATTTCACTTTTACTGATTTCCTGTTGTCAAAGAATCCAGAGCAAACTATACACTACACTAGAAAGTATGGCTTGAGTCCATTCCGTGCAAACCATAGCAAAGCACAACCTCTGATGATTGGAAATGGTCTAACCGATGCAGAAAATCATCCCACCTTCTCCTAAGAACTCTTGAGATGTATGAGTCCATTCCTGTGGCTTGCCATATTCTGAACTAAGCATTGATTGCCCCCTAGCCCCAATGAGTATGGTGCATCCCTGCTTACAATCTAAAAGAAAAAAAAAATTAAAAATTAATCCTGACCAGTCATATTTTATCATATTCCTGACAACTCTATCCTCCTGCACTCACAGAGTACTTTCACTCATGAAAACCTGTGTTAGCAAAGCTCAGCTTGCAAATATGGGGAAATGAGAAAGTTCTGCTTTGTACTTCTGCGTGCTTTAAAAGCTGCCTGTGAAAGGCAGAGGTGAGGGCTGAAGACAATCGTTAAGAAAAGTGGGATTCTAGGATGAAGAACTGGATCAATGCAAGCTGTACTCACCCACCACCATAGAAAGGAGTAACTTATGGTCTTTTTAACTGCAGCTGCTTTACTCTTCTTTTGGTATTCTCATGGAGCTTGGCTGCAGCCTGGCTGGCTGAGCTGATGGGAAAGGGAAGACAGGCACCTGTGTAAAAAAAAAAAATTACAGTAACACACTATCTATAAATCAGCCCAGTAAGGGTCTTCAGCAGGATCCTCAGGAAAACTGAGAGCCCAGACCAGTGCTCAAAGCATCTCGAATTTGATTATTTCTGCTTGTTTGTGAAAGGAAATCTAAAGGTCACTTAAGTCGAATCTGGTTTGAGACTCTTGAAGTAGCAGTGCAAGCTATTTCTTTGACTAGGGTATTGCTAATGACTTGCTGCAGTCTCATGTTGCCTTTCCTGTTGGCACAAAGCTCCTTTGGCAGCTGTGGTGAGTGAAAAAACTCCCTCAGTAGGTGTTGTGTGGTCATTTCTACTAAATTTCCAAGCAATATATTCTAGCGTGTTTTCCAGCTCATTATAGAAGGTGATACATAATCCTGAGACAGAAGTCTGGCCCTGGTTTTTGGAGAGCAAAGCACTGCACAACATGAATATAAAACTGTCAGAACTGCTTGTGGGAATACTTCCAGTTAACTCACATCAGGGTGCCAAGGGATTTAGTCTCAGACAGCATCTATGACAGACCTACGTATACTTGGTGCCTTTATAATGACATATAGCCACAGAAACAGCACTCAGAAGACCAATGACCCAAGCTATTACAAAATCAAGAAAAATTATTCCTGACAAAGTACAGGTTATACACTTTCCAAGATCATAGAATCCTAGAATCCTAGAATGGTTTGGGTTGGAAGGAACCTAAATGATCACCTAGTTCCAACCCCTCTTCCACAGGCAGGGACACCTTCCACTAGACCAGGTTAATCAAAGCCCCATCCAATCTGGCCTTGAAGACCTCTGGGGATGGGGCACCCACAGCTTCTCTGGGCAACCTGTTCCAGGGCCTCACCACTCTCACAGTAAAAAATTTCTTCCTAATATCTAAACTAAATCTACCCTCTGTCAGTTTAAAAGCATTATCTCTTGTCCTATCACTTTATGCCCTGGTGAAAAATCCCTTTCCAATTCTCTTGGAGGCCCCCCTTAACGTACTGGAAGGTGCTATAAGGTCTCCCCAGAGCCTTTTCTTCTCCAGTCTGAACACCCCAACTCTCTCAGCCTGTCTTCTTGTGCATGTTTCATGGACCTACTATATTGACAGTCAGCAGTGAAGAAGAATGATTGAGATACAGATCCTGAAGGACCCACATCTGTCAGGAATATCTCTGTGACATGACACAAAATGCTGGAGATGGAAGTCCAGGCATCAGATGCCTCTTATGAGTCCTTTCATTGTTTTGAAGTGTTTTTGCAGTGTGAAGATGGGGGTAAATTTCAGTTAAGCTTAGGAAAATATCTTTAGGCAGGGTGTAAAATACTGTAACACATCCTAATCAGTTCTAAGTGCCTGAGAAACCCTATTTTGGATATACCTTATACAACCAGATAGTACCTGAGGAATTACTATAGCATCATTTCCTGTCCTTTATTTACTGTAGGAGATCAAACAGCTGATCATAGTAATACTTCACTTGTTTTCTAGTTAAAATAATCAAAAGAGTTTATATTCCCCTTGAAAGCAAGCTGTGTTGCAGTAGTTGCTTAATGCATTAACAACAATGCTCACCATCTTGTCTTCTTCTTGGTAGGGGGAAAGCAGCTCAAGCTCTTCCCAAGGAACACAATCCCATTTCACTTCATGTGCCCTGACTTTGTACCACAGTGGAGGAGCCCAGAGACAAAACTGTTCCATCCCTTGAAAACTAGTGTTCATAGAAGTTGTACATTACAACATCTGGATTAACAAGTTATTATTAACATTTTCTTCAATTCATACAGGCAGAAGTCTTCAAATTAGGGAGGTGCATCAGAAAGTAAAGTGAGTCCACTGTTTAAAAAAAATAAACATTTATTGTCTAGAAGAATTGCTTGTTGCTCCTCTTTTAATTTACTTCCATATATTTTACTGCTTATTTCCCTATTTAGCACGATCCAGGTAAATTTTTCTGGTTATGTCAACTTAAATATATTGACTAATCTTCTATGTCTTTTACAAATATTCATCTGTAGTGTTTGTTCTTTACTCTTTTCATTATTAAATAATGAGATTGTAAAACCATAATTTAGAAACTTTGTAAAAAGAACAGTCAAATCAATTATGAGTTTGAAAACACCTTAATTTTCATTTTCCGTGTTCTGTATTGCAGTGACAAATAATAATCTACCAGTGGGAGACCTTTCACTGTCTTGGGTTTTTCTTTCTAGAAATCTTGCATATTGGAAGTGATTTAAGGTGCGCTGCCTCTTTTCCCTGACAACAGGCAGCCAGTTTCAAACTACCTGTGGTAGTTTCAAACTAGCCATGTTGATGATGTGCATGGCAGTCCTGTAGGGAACTCTGCAGTGGTAGTCATGGTGTTTTGTTTCTGACAATAATTTCCTGCTAACTCATTACTGGAAGTTTGAAAATGCCTTGAAAGAAGACAGGCCTCTGCTTTCATCCTTCCGAAAGTTGGAAGGATGGAGAAGAAAGAGTGTGTGCTATCATTACAGTCATGTGGGTTTTTCTTCCCATCTAGCTAAATGTCAGCCTTTTAACAATCCAGCTTAAAGACTCATTTTAACAACACACATCAAAGGCAGATTCTCAGGTGAGTTGGATGGTGTGGAAAAGTAGACAACAAATAGTGACTTACAGACATGGAGAGCACCCAGCTGAGAAACCACACTTCTGTGTTAATCGCAAAAGGACTTCAAGAAAAGCTGAGAATTTAATCTCCTCTTTGTGCTCTTGGTCTATTTTTGTTCTGGAATGGGGGAAAGGTTGGTTTCACCTTTCACTTCTTATGCAACAGAACAAATTTATAAAAATGTTTGCATTTTTTCCTGAAGGTTTTTACTCTGGCTACGGCTATTATAAAAGTGCTGTAACAACAAGAGCTCAAAAAAAATGTTTAATTTCCCTTAGGTTGTGCAAATTACAGTACTGTGCACATATCCAGGGGCTTCTGCCAGCACGACTAAGTGAGTTTTAAGCTGAATAAGAGGCCCTTTACCAACTCCATTGGTTCTTCTTTCTTAATAACTACATTCTCCTAGAACTACCAGTTTTTTGTCTGATAAAAAAAAAATTCAAAGAAAAAAAGAGAAGCAAAGGGACGAAGGAAAGCATGGACCATAGACAAGGTTAGTTCAGTTGTCAGCTCTTTGAAGAAGGAAGCAGAAGGCAGACAGCAGAGCCTGTGTCATGTAATTCTTTTGTTGTTTCCTCTGCTTTTCAAAGAGCCTTGCCTATTTGATCTCTAGCAGGTAGGTGCTGTAACCGTTTTTATGCCAGAAGCTTACCATTATAAATTCCTTTTTTAGAACTATATTTCACCATCAAAGGAAAAAAACTTTACCTACTGATCTTCAAAACAACTTGCAAGCAAAATGGCAAGCTATCATACCATCATTACCTTAATTTTTCTTTCTGAGACTCACTTTCACTTTTTTTTTTTTGGGTTGCACTCTCTCAATGAATGTGGTGCTACTTGACATTTAAATGTCAAAATCCCCTTGAATGGCATTACTGTGAACTCTGCAGCCATGTACCATATGTGACTGGCTAATACACATAAGAATCAAGAGATATATTTCATGATGGACAGCTAGACTTATAAATTCATTTTATTATTCCTCTCACCTCCTCAACCCCTTGAAAACAAATTTTCAGCTAGCTACTGTTATTTTAAGAAGAGAGTAGGGAGAGTATATACTGGCAGGCTGATCAACATAAGACACCCAACTCTACCAGCTAAAGGTTTGAGTCTGCAAGCTGTTTTTTGTGGGTGGATCTCTTGCTTAGATTGAGAAGCCTGCAGAATTTAAACTGAAATCAGCTACAGCTAAGTTATAAGACAAAAACTGTCACTTTAAAAGTTATTCAAATGAAGAAGTCACTTTACATATTATTGTTATTGTTATTATTATTATTACCCCTTTCCATTTGCTCCCAATTAGTTTTAACATACAAATGTTCTCTGTATTATTTTTTGTGTGTGTTTGTCTCAGTTTGGGCAATAAGAAGAGGTTTTAATCGCTACATCTACCTAGATGAAATCCAAAATGTGAACCAAATATCCTACTCTTTTCCTTGAAAAGCTGTGGACAAAGGCAGAGCAGGGGAGCCAGGGATGAGGAGGGAACTAAAAATATGCCCAGTACAGTCGACAGTTTCATTCAGGCTCATCTCTGTAACCCAAGGGTGTTTGGCAATGATTCAGTTATAATAGATGTTCTGTACTGTTCTCAGCTAGGACAAAATAGCAGATTTTGTCTGGTTCTTGTGCCAGTAAGGAAAGGAAGAATAAAGGACACTTTCCTGCATCAGTTTCTGCAGCAGAACATGACAGATTAATTCAAAATAATTCAAAATATTACTTCAAAATAATGCCCATAGCATTCTGCAGAAGAGAGTATTGATTTCTACTGGTGGCTGCACTTTTGGCTGTAAATGTGGACTGCTCTGCTTTACCCATTGGAGGGTCCTTCTGCCTACAGAGAAAACATTTAGCCTTCAGGAAGGGAGAATGAAAAACATGATAAACTTGCTATGATTTTTCACACTTACTCAGTCTAGACTGGTGTAAGTGGCTGTCACACAGAATCAGGATCAGGGCTCTGCTGTGCTGCAGAAGCAGTCCATGGCCTGAGCAGCCTGCAGGAAACTAGTCACTGTAGAAACCTGGGTATTACATCTTGCTGGGTGGCCAGCCAATAAACCCAACTAGTTGCATTTTTTGGTGTATAAAAATATAAGCATGCACAATTTCTACCATTCATTCAATTTTCTTGTTTCTTCTGAGTTAGAAGTCATGGACTCATTTGCAGGATTTAACTGGTAACGCCTGTCATGTTGAGCTGGAAACACCTCTAGAACATGTCAGAATTATAGTGCTTACAACGCCCACAGGAAACAGTTGTCATCCCACAGGCAAGTGAGAAATTGAGTCACTGTATCATCATCATCTCCTACAGCCCCGCCAAGTGTCCTAATTATAACATCATTCCATATTCAGAATCATCTAAGTAAAACGAAGCCTTAAGGATAAGTGCCTTGCCGGCACAACACGTCAGCTCACATTTGAATTCTGGACATCTACGCTGGGTCACGACCTGCAGGATGACCTCAGGAGGTACTGCAGGCCAAAGTAAGGGCTATTCGATATTCATCTGATGAAGTGCTTTATGCTGAAGAGAATGGATCATGGCCATCACTGGGAACTTTCCACCCAAAGCTCCCTCCCCTGTGTTCACTAGTACACATACTGACTCAACACTACATTGGTTTACTGAGCTTTCCTCCCAGTCAAAGGGGCTAATTTGATTACTTAATGGCCCTTAGAAAGCAAATTTAAAAGTAATCATCTATTCTTAGCTCAACCACTTTTCCTTTCAAAAATGTTTTCCCAAGAGCTCAGCTCAGATGAATGGGATGTTTTCCACAGAGCTGTGTAGCTTGCCTACAATTTCCACCCACCAGCCTGAAGATGGTACTGATAGTTAAAGGTACAATACAGCAAAAAGAAAGAAAACCCTCCTATTACAAACACAAGAAAATCCTCTTTCAGTTACACAACTGTCATCTGAGTAGAAAATTACAGGTATTGCAGATTTTTGTGGTTTGTCATACATTAGCTTCAAGTTTTCCCATGGAATGCAAATCTTCTCCAAGTGGGCAGATATGCTGTACATGCACTCCCATCTGAGCAAGATTGTGCAGGTAATGGTGACGGCAATTGTTAATCCCAGAAAACAATACCTGGATTCTTCCATGATGAAAACATTGTTTTCAGCAGCTGAAATGATGCCTTCTACCTGAAAATTCAAAGACAAACCCAAAACTCATAAATATGAGTCATAAAAGTTATTAAAAATCTTTGGTACGAAATACTTCCCACAGATTTGCTTCCATTTTTTTAATTGCAAATCAAATACATATTTTAGAACAATAAGCATCAACACTTGGTTTCTATTTTTTCCCCATAGGAAATAGTATCTTTTTCGCAGAGAAGCTGCAAACTTAGACATGGCACACATTGTCTAGACTGACTTTGATTTCCTACCTTTTCTACCAGGAAATTCAAGCAGTTTTTCTTGAAAACTTCCTGCATTTCTCAGGTTTGTGTTTCCACTACCCAGATGCCTCAAAGTAACTTTAGATGTTAGCACCTTTAATGCTTTCACCACAGACTTCTTCTAAAAACACAGGACAAGAAATGTACAAATAGAAAAGGCTTTTTTGATAACAATGTCATACTTGGAGAGAAAATCTTCTGGTATTTCTGCACATGCTGAAGAAACCTGAACTTATCCTTCCTGAGATTCACCAGCCTGACTAACCACTTCACAGACAGAAGATTTTTGATGCCACCACTGGGTTAAAATTGTCAAAATCACAATTTCAGGCTCTTAAATATCAGTTGTGTTTAAGGTTAGTGGAAAAGTAGAAGAGGGAGCCTGACCTGTTATATTTAAAACAGTGATTCTTGGGCAACAACTGAGATAGCGAAGCTGGTAAGAGCATCTCTCCCGGAGATGTACATATCAGAAATGTTGATTTGCCTGTTGATTTGATTGGGTGAAAAGGTTACACAAAGTCTCTTCAGCATTCCTTATTAAAGAGACCTTTTCCTTTCACTTGATTAGGACTACTCTCAGTCTTCTTGTACAAGTAAATTTCAAAATATAAAGTGGTATTTTAAAAAAAAACAAACTAACTAACAACCTGTTTTATGTAATCATTCCAGCAGGGCATTTTGTGTTTGTCAAACACCAAAGAATTCTGGATGACTGTGGAAAACATGTATATTGCAATGTACATGCAATGACATCAGTGATGCATTTATTTCTAACCTCTGTTAACATGAAAACATCTAAACGCTGAACTGTCCCAAAGACATTTGTGGGGTCTGAAATGGAGTACAGTGCAGAATTTTCTGGTTAAGCTACATTTTATCATGAAGTGGCCAATAACTGAAATGGAAGCTCTTCCCACTTGGGTTGGATAAGACAAAGCAGAGTTGACAGGAGCTCTCCACCATTCCTGGTCATCATACTGATGACTGGACTACTGGCTGGCTGGCTTAGGCTTCTCCCTCTTCAGCATCCGAGTGCTGCAAATCTAATCCTACAATTTTTAACCTTTCCAATGCAACCTACAGAGAGTGTCATCAGCAGATTCCCCTTCTGGAACCTAACTTTCAAGCCCTATATAATTTGGGCCCTCTTTGAATCTACTCTGTAAAGTCCTTTTAAAATCTGCCTTAACGTAAACTTTAACACCCCATTCTGTATTATCCAGATCCACTTTTTAAGGGTCCAGAAATCTAATGGATGCTGTTAGACAGTCTTTGCACAGATATGTGGGGCAAGTAACTTAGCTATGCTTACACTCCAGCTCAGAAGAATGCCAAAAGCATGCAGATTTACTTTAAAACATCTTCTCTCTCTTTTTTTCTTTATATGAGAATTCTACCAGTCCATTAAACTTGTTAAACTTTACAAGTAAATAAATTAAGTAAATGAATGTCCTCAGCAAATCTCTTTTGTTCTGTAGCAGAAGAATCTTCCTTGCTTCTGAGCACAGTTTTAGATTTAAAATAGTCCCTCAAAGGTATTTCTTAAGCAAACCATTCAAAGGCCTTTATAGGGTAACCTTCCTCCTCTACCCCTGCTTTGTATCAATGCTTATTTAAATTTGAAGTGTATAAGAAGTTTGATACTACAATGTTTTTATATTCATGCTGAACTTTTCCACAAAACAACTCAAAACTTGTATGTACCAGTTCTGCCTTTCATTGTATAAACCTATTATTTAGATTTTAGGGAGGTTGTTTTGGGTTGGGGTATTTTTGGTGTTTGTGTGGGTTTTTTTGTTGTACATCATCACAGCATTGTTGGGAAGGCAGCAGGGTGCTGTTTGTCCTCTGTAGTGTTAGCATGGGGTTTTTTTCTATCTTTCATAACTTTGGGCACAGAAGAATCTTCCATTTTTCCTGCTTGGCAATGCCATGGGTACTTCTCCTAAATGATAGTTCTCTGAGACCAGAAAAGTAGTCCACAAAGCTGTACTAAGCCATGCAATTCAAGTAATTTCCAGTGAAAGTTTTGATAGTGAGAGAGGAGAGGACAGACAGTTCAAAAAGGGCATAGCAGGAACCACTGTAGTTGGCGCTGGCACTAGGAAGCAGATGGTGTCGGGAAATTACCAGACTAGAAAATAATGATTGAACTCTACTATGGCTCAGACTTGCACATGACCAACTTTAATAAAATGAGATGAAGGACTAAGTTTGTAGTGCTGTGAAATGCTATGGTGAGAAAGGAGGTGCTGCAAACTGCAGAGAATAGAAGAATCAGCAATTAAAGCAATTAAGTAGAGGAGTGAGACAGCTATTTTTGCCAAGGTTTTTGGAATATCCACCCTGAAAACCACTATAGCTCCTCGCACTGAGTGCCAGCCCAGGGGCACAGTGTGAAATGCCAGATCTCTGCAGAGGTTTTAACACAAGTTCATAACTCTTCCACCTCTATATCCTTCTTAGCCTTTTCAGGAAAGACTAACTCCAATGATATCCACATGGTGACAAAATAAGCCAACAATGGAGAACGGTCTGCTATTCTGAACTACAAGATACTGTCAAATGCTGATATATACCATTAAAACCATGCATGTTGGTATAACTGCTGATTTTTTTTTTCCAATCATCACACGTCTAAAATGTGTGGCTTCCAGTAACATGTGAGATCTTAAGATGAAGCAGGGTCGTGGGGAGGACAGAGTAAGTGCATGAACCCACCCCTGTAAGGTAATTTGTACACACATGCTAAAGCTGTAAACCCTGGGCTGCTAGTAACAATCTCGGGCATGATAATCCCGTAAAGAGCAACAGCAGGTGCTAAAGTGCTTAAAGTAAATCACTCCTGCAGTCAGCGAATTGTTATTTATGTCAGCACCATCAGTGAGTGCAAATTTGACAGGATGGGCAACAGCCAGTGACCCCTGATACTGAGGGCTGGGAACTGCAGGGCATCCCCAGGCAGGCAGGGCAGGGCTGGCAGGGACCATCTTACTGTCCCCGCCAGGAGCAGCACAAACTGGGGGAGTGGTTCAGGAGGGGGGGGCACCAGGGGCAGTCCCAGCCACAGGCATTGAGAACCTCCCTGGAGATGTGGACAGCCATGGCTGGGATATGACATCTGCCTGCAAGTGGAGTTGGAGATTGAGCCCCTGTGAGGGGAACCAGGGTCAGGCCCAGTCCAGGATGACTCAGGCATCAAAGCAGAGCCAAGAAAGTGAGAATGGTTTTCTAATATAAAGTGGTTTTTTTCTAGTTTTGATTAGGTTGGAAAGAGATATTTTTTCTACCTCTGTCAAGCCTTTTGTTGATTTAGATTGTTAAGAATTCCCATTACTTGTCCAGCTTAGTACATCTGTGGATACACCCAAAACCACCAGCCACTGGAGAGGTACTAAAACAAATTAAGAAACATTAGCAAAGGCAGTAACAAACACAACACAGTATGTTTTCAGACTTGGTGCTTTGCTGCAGATGTCTGGAGTGGAAAACACAAGCACAGACATCTGCTCTTCCACTTCCTCTCCTCACCAGCCAACCAAGGACACAGGGCTCTTGCACCCCTCTGAGCCAAGGCTGAGATGTGCTTTCTGACAGCAGCCTAAAGCAAGGCAGATTATTTCATCCAAACACTTTAAGTGTATTTGGACAAATTATTCTTGCCTCAAAAATATATTATACTAACAAAGTTATGCTGTCAGCTATTACAGGCCTGGCAGGAATTGCAAAGTATTTTAATCCTCCAAGAAGACATTTGCCCAGCCAACAATTTGACTTGTCATTAGTAAATTCCTAGCTCAGCTTTTTAAGAGACAGGAACACACAAAAAAGTATTGCTCTCCAGGTTATTGATTCCTATCACAACTGCATCAGATATCTTCTAAGGTCTGTAGTGAATTGATCTATGGGGTCTATTTTCCCACCTTCATATTGGAGATCCATAGGCTTTAGGGAGAGCTTTTTAGCATAATGCAGCAGCTTGTTGGTTTGATTTCAAAAGAGTATGGAGCTTGCCAAATATCTTCAAAAGGAAGGAAAAAAAAGAGGTAATTTGTCCTTGTAAATACTGATGCAACATGAGAATAGATCTGTGGGCCTTGTAAATATGATGCTTGAAGAAGAGGTCCTCTGTTGTGTGCTGGGCTGCTGCAAGAGGAAAAGATAAACTCAAATTTGACTCAAAGAGTCAAATTGCAGCTCAGTACTGCTTCTTAGCCCAGACCCTCTACTGATCCTGGGTGTCACTGTCCCTTACCAGAGCAAGAAAAATAAAGACATTTTCAAGAACAGGATTCAAACAGGTTACTCTGAATTTGTCATCTTATAATTCCTTTCTAGTCAGCAGAGACAAATCCGGTTGATGTGTCATCTGATCCATTTTAAGCATCTTTGTTAGAATGAGAGGAACTGCACTCTGAAGGTGTCTGGTTTTTTTCCAATTGACTGCTCATGGAGTCAATATCTCAGACTTCGATGTAGGAATTTTAGGCTGCAAGTTGGGACTAATTTTCCTTCTTTTCCTCTTTTTTAAAAGATGTCTCAGTATCCTATTCCTAATCTGCACAGGACAAGTCAAGAGTGCACACCCTTGTTGCTTCATACTTCCCCCAAAATAACTCTTCAGCTGTGCACGATTTCTCAGGTCCCTAGCCTGCATTGCTCTGTTACACCACATCATCCTTTGGCAGATTCCCTACAGGACACTTGCTAGTTGTGTAGAGGGACAAGACAGCTGCAGGGGTAAGTGCCTGTTGTACAACGGTGGGGGAGTAAGGCATGTCCTGGACCTCACATGGGATCCTTCTCTTTACAGGGCTGACATTTTTCCCTTTGACAAGACTTGCGCAGCAACTGGTGTCACTGCTGGGTTGTGTTCATTGGGAAATACCCCTACATGAATCTTTACTGGTAAAGCCACAGCTGTTAAGTTTCTGCACCAACATAGCACCAATATTATTCATTTGATTTAGGTCAGGCTTACTTAGGTTCATTGTGATTTTACCTGTTGGCTTCCTTCCAGCGCTGGTGTATTTATCTTCATATTACTTCTCAGCATCAGAAACATACTATTTTCCCCAATTTACAGATGGGTACCTGAAGCAGAATTTGTCTTCTCCCAGGCAACAAAGGGAGAGGTGAGGAAGTTACAAGGGAACCAGAGCATAGGAACATTACCAGCCTAGAAAGGAGGTCTGTGGGGTGTTGCATCAGGTTGCTCAAAGAAACACAGGGAAAGCCTGGTCCCACCCACATGCTGCTCCTGTAGATGTGGGATACTCATTTGGGCTCTACATCGTTCTTAGTTGGTAGTTTATGGCACAGATTAGTGAAGTATTCCAAGATTAGTGAAGCATTACAAGCTGTAACCTATAAGGAACTACATAAAATGTTTGTATTTTTGGAAGAGAGGGTTAAACTGATCTGCCAAGTTAAATTAAGTACTGCCACCTCATTATCCATTCCAGAGCTGTCTGCCACTAGTGTGACTCCTATATGTAAAGAGATAAAACTATTGCAATTAGCTATGATTTTAGTCCATGAACTTTACATCTGCTTCCAGATAGAGCTAGTTCAAAGAACAGTTTGTGTTTGACACCAGTCTGGCAGCAATAGCAGAAGCATAATAACACAGAGGTTCGCTTATTTATTTATTTATTTATTTATTTGCCACCTAGTCAGTTTTTATATGGAGAACCCATTAAACAAAGTATTTAAGCAGTGAAATATCTTGCTTATTATTAATAATATCCTGAATATGAAGAAGCTCATCACCCAAGTTCTCTGGAACCTGTGGTTATGCTGCATAATTACACAATAATCAGCCACACAGTCAAGGCCCATCCAATAAACATTTGAATTTTATTCTATCATAGAATAATACACTGCTGCAATACTGATTCATTAAAAACAAAAATCATTATTCAATACCCTCTTAAATCATGAGACTTTAAAAGGAAAAAACAGGGCTTTTTTTAAAATTTTGAGCTTTTAAATTTATATTTTCCAGAAACAAAATGGGTAATTACTTAAAATGCCTTAGTTACCTCAAAATCATGACTCATCTGAAATCAGTGGACTTACATGAGTAACCATGTAAAGGAAGCATCCTCTCAAGTGCCAAATTTCCCAGTACACTTATGAACAGCACTTACACACTACAACCAGTATATCTGGAATCCCATTACATTCTATGCTGCAGAAAGAAGTTTGGCCAGACTCAAACTTTCACCTCTGATCCTGTCTGCCTCTGATATTTAGCTCCATTCAATCACTGACCACAGCTGTCAGCAATTCAGTTTCCCATTTTTGCTTTCAGATTCCTTCAGTTTCATGTATGATGCACGGAGACTTTAGAGGAGACAGGATTTACCTTGCAGTGGTCAGCAACTTTACAAAAAATCACGCTGTTGTGAGATCAGGGGAAAACCCGACATCACTACACTCTTATATCTACTTTAAATAAACCTAACTGTGATTCTGTCTTCTATGCCTAAAATAATAATACATACTATGCTTTGAAGGATTAATTAATCCTAAATGTGCTGAAATATTCCTATAGAAGATATTGTATAAAGCTTTGTAACTGTTCATTGTGTAAATGGCAACAAACCGCATTTCACAGGACAATACAATAGCAGTAAGAAAATCCCACACAGATAAATCCAGGAATTTCAAAACAGTTATCCACCCAAAACCACCAAACCAAACAAAAAATTCCTACATGGTTGGGGATAGCTAGAAGCGTAAAAGTTTTTTTTAGGTCCAAAGAGATAACACAGCATTTCTGAAACCAGAATCTTCATTTGCTGTTGCAAAGAAAGGAGAGTTGTCAAACTTAATCATCGGGTTTGTCCTTATTTTCAGAAAGACAGAAAGAAAATGAAATGCCAAGTAATTCAAAGTAAGAGTACAGAACTATAACCACTTTGCACAGAAAACATTACAGCTGGACATTGGATTAGAATTAGAATGTTTTAGTGCTTAATTATCATACTACTGAGTTTCAAATCCCGAGATTGCTCCTGGCAAGCTGAAACAGGGACTAAATAGGATATATCTGCTCTTCTCCTTAGGTCATTACTGTACCAAAATGTACCAATAAATGTCTCTTTTTAGGCTTCAAAAAAAGTCTCTTTTTAAGTCCTCAGTGTGGACCACGCATGAGGGAAGCATCCAAGTCTCCTGCTGTGAATAAATGCTGTTCTGCCGTATTTGTGCAATGTTTCCACCTATTCTGAGGTTCTATAGGGTCCAGACTTGAGCGCATTAACTAACATTTGATTCAGCAGTAGTAAATGTCTGCTGCGTGAATCCAAGAACTCAATCTTCTTTACTACTGCAGATGTCCCTTGTCTTTTATGCCAATAGGACCATTATGGAGATTTTTCCCCTATTCTTATCCACAAAGACAAATGCCAGCACAATCAACCTTCAGAAATTTTCCAGGCGAAAAACAGGAACAGAAGAGTGCTAACCTAATCAGCTGTGCTATGTTGTGAGAAAAAAACTGGCCAGGCAGATCACCCTGCTTATGAAAGAATAATACCAGGTGCATTATGGTAATATTAGAAATATTCATAATAAATTTCATACTATGTAAGAGAAAAAAATGGGGTTTCCATACTGAATAGGCTGCAGGTCTTTTCCCTCTGCATTTCAGAATGACACCCTTGGTCTTTCTGGATGAGTTTAATTACAGCAACACTTTAATGCTGCCAGTAATAAAGAACTATTAGTACTGCTCTTAAAGAGGCAAAAAGCTTTCATACTGCAAAGAGCTAGGGATGCTCTTAACATAATAAAGGGCAGTCAAGCAATCACATTTGCTCTGCCAAGACCTTTTAACATGTAACCCAGAGGCTTGAAGCTTCATTACCAAAACTTTTTTCCTGTTGCCACTTGAAAAATTTCTGCTGAAGTTTAATGACTAAAATGTAGGTAATAAAACTGCAACAATAATTGCATGCTTAAGAATGAAAAGACAAAGTAGTTCTATTTTCACTGAAGAGATGAATTTTAGGGCTGGCACTATTTTGGACCCTAAAAGTATAGGGATCAGTGCCACTGAAGAATACAAGAGATTTTTATGGAACACAGACTTCGGATACAAGGGTTCATCTGAGAGTTCAAATTTCAAAGAGTAACATACCAATATCAGGAAAAATAATATGGATATAGTGTTTAAAAGAAACAACCTCTTGATAAGATAGGCTCTGAAGAATCCTTAATAAAAAGTGCTCAATTTTTCTGTTATTTCTACCCATTACTACTGCCTAAAGTAGCTGGAAATGGTGCTGTGCTTCTGAACCATGCAGACAGAAAGTGGGAGTCAACATAGGATCTGTGGTAAGCCAGCTTTTAAAAAGGTTATGTTTGAGACAATAGGTTACATCAGTTTGCCTTTTTCTTCTTCTTGGTTGAGAGGTCAAAATCGCTAGAGGCATGTTTGTTTTCCATGGTTAATGTGCAGAGCTCAAGGGTCTACATAGTGTATAAAGACATTAAATATTCTCCAAGTATTCTAACATCCTCACACCCAGAATCACTGATGTGAAGCAGAATGGAAAGGATCAGAGATCACCAGTGGAAAGATGGCAACTAGAAGAAAAATTCCATTAGACAGAGGCACACTTACATTAAGGCTGCCAAGAAGACATGCCAATCTGGTTCTGGCATTACAATAAGGCACTAATACTTTCATTTTCAATTTAGAAACTTTTAATCACTTTTAAAAGTGACTGGAAATTCTTGGCAGGAACATTATATCAGTGCTTTAGTTGTGGAAGCTTGTTCACTCCTACAGTCTTTTTAATTGATCGTTTTCGAGGACTAACCATCTTCGGGTTTCCTGGAACACTGTATCTCCCTCTGAAATAAAATGGGTGAAGTTAGTCATCAAGTGTCACATTCCCTGTAAGCTTTAACTGCTAGAAATGTGCATGCTTTTTATATTTGCATATCTGATTACTATCATGAATTAATAGACCTGAGATAAAAAAAAACAAGTATATTTCTGGGTTTGCAGGTTAGCAGAGCATCTAATTATTCTACATACAAACTCAATCTTCATCTCATGATTCCTGTTATGTAAGTGATGGCATTTGAAGAACATGAATAGAATACTAAACACAGGCACTAAGAGGATGATACCTGCCTAAGGAGGCATTTTTGTCAATTAAAGAATCCCCATCAGAAAATGGAAAAACACTTCATGTAGATGTAATTACAGTGCAGGTATTCCACTCTGGAGACCCAGGCTCTCAAGCCCATGACTGTAAGAAATGCCCATAGGAAATGCTTCCAGCAGACTTCTGAAGTGGTACTCATCATGAATACATACACCACCTACATGAAACCTACTAGAGCTTCATCTTGATCATCTAAGAAGTCAGTGGAAATGTAAGCAATTCTCCAGGGAAAGAATGGTTCTTCCACAAACTGGAAGGATTACGCTCATGACCAAGCAGCATGCATCTCTGCTCCTGTGCAACGTACCTCTGTTTCTCTTCCTGTTCATTACTCGAGAGGACAGACAGCACTTTACATACTCCAATGACAATAATAATACAGAGTTTCAATGTCTTTCTCAAGTAAAGGTATTTCCAGGGAAAATAAATCACAACATCAAATCATTATATTCATCATGATAGCCAGATAAGTGGTAGAAGTTGTGATGATGTGACCTGTGCAAGTTTCAAATTTACAGGCAAAGAGCCAACAAAGTCATCCCAAGGGATCACTAGACTTCCTGACAGATCCTTTGTTCCAGCTCTGACAAGTGGTCTTGGTCTTGAAGGGAGAACTGTGCCCATACAGATATGGAGATGGTTCTACTCACAGCTGGAACATCAGAACCCAAGCCCCCATGAATGCTCAATAATCGATTGTTTAAATTCAAATTAGTTGATTACTCAAAATCAGTTGATTAATCTGTAGATGACTGTACAGCTTGATGAAGCAGACAGAAAATATCCATGTGGAATTTGTTAGGCATAAAACCTCTTTCAGTCAAAACCAGCTGGACTTACAGACTAAAAAGCCAGGTAGCTGCAGCAATGCAGTGTTGAAACTGAGCTAATAAGCCCCATTATATGCCTCAGAATAAGAGAGGGCTCAGAATGACAATAAATTGACTGCTCACATTGCATCAGAGATATGAGTCATCAGGACATCCATGTTCTTCCCAACCGTCAGCTAGCCTATCTTGTCCTCTGAATAACCATAAAAAGGACCTCTACTGAACTGAATGCATCAACAATTAGTGTTCACAATTACTACTCAAAAATCTGTTCAGTGTTGCTTTAATATACAGGTTGGGCTTTCCATACCTGTACCTATAGCTAAAACAAACATTAACCATAGTTTCTTAGTACGGTTTGAGATCCAATGCAGGCATTTCGTGAAAGGGCAACAGAGGTGAAATAAGAACTCTGGACGGAAAATCTTCAAATTATTCTCAAGAATATGCTTAATTTCAATCATGCAGGTTTTCTCTTATTTTAATGAAATTAGTTCTCATTAATGTCAGCTTGAACAAACAACCCTCAGGCTGTAAATCAATAAGGGCATAATATGACAATGGCCGTGGTTTCCTTGTGATGATCAAGGAGTGCATACTTACATTCTAGTATTTCCTTAAAATACAAACTGTGTCAAATCCCCATTCTTAAATCCATTTTGCCAACAGAGATCAAAGTTTGTCCTGAAAGTTCTAAGTCACTGGTTATAAAAGCCAATCCTTTGCAAATTAGGTCCTTTTATACTAAGAACAACTTAAAAGATGAACAATTATCTTTATGGATTTAATGTACTTTGAATAGTTAAAAAAAGAAAACCTCTTAGGTAAAATGGATTGAAAAGGGATATTTGTAATAATACACATCTTCTGAGACCAGCAGTTACAGGACACTTTATTTTATTTTACACTTCATTTTCTTTTGTTTGATACAAAGAAAATTACAGAAACACATTGTCGTATAATTTCAGGGTAGTAATGCTCTACTAAAATAGATTGTAAAAAAATCCTGACATAATCTCAGGCCAGTGCTAACTCTCAGCAAATCTCAGTATCTGGCTGATGATATTTAATTTCAATGCACAGGCAGTGAATTCTCCTGGTTCTAGCTTTCTAATCTTCTCCATATGAACCACATTAAATATCACTGGGGCCAGAAGCGACACTCTGGCATATGGGGCACTTCAGTATCCCACAGTGCTTTTTCTATATGAAGAAACTTCAGTTACAGAATTGAATTCACACTGCATTACATTAATTCATATTCTACTAATATCCTCTTCTGATGCATGAAAGTTCACTGTTCCAATTTACAAAATCCTGCGATTCTATGCTTACACGGAATGAGAGGATAAAGCTGGTAGGCAAACATGTCCACAAAATTTCATGCTCATAATTTACTCATTATATTTTCAGATGATGCCAATATATACTGTGTATGCTCGTTTTAATAATATGGGTAAGTGGGTTTTTGGAAGGGTATTTAATGTGAGATACTAAATACATAGAAACCATACTAGCTTAAGAAGTCTCTCAATACAAAGTATTTGGGAGAGTTCCAAAAGCAAATATTATATCTGCTTGCTTACACACTTTTGTAGGTATCTGCTTTTGGGCACTGGAGGAAAGTTACTGGGTTCAACAAACTTTTGATATGATTCCCTCTATTCTTCATACTTTATATTCTTAACATTTCTAGTTCAGGTAAAAAATAAATCTCCTCCAATTTCAAGCTTATCCACAAGCATTACAATCAGAAATTAATTTTATTTCCATATATCTCAGAGCAGGTGGACTCTTCAAATTTATATTTCTAACCCATACAACTAAAGAGAAATCTGTTAAACAATGAAGCCTTTGTATGTTGACATCTAAAATCACACTATCATCCACAAAAAGCTTTACAATCCATCAGCTAAAAAGGACCTAGCAAGGCACTTATTTAATTGATTTACTCTTAGTGTACTAAAGGGTATACTTGTTGCTCTCAACTCTGCAGTAATATAAAAAAATTATCCATTTCAAACACAGGTTAAAAAGAAAAACCATCAGAATTATTTTAAGATTTAAAAAGGTCATTTAAATATATGTATTTTCAACATCGCAAGATATTTAATATTAAATAAAACTGATTGAAAAACAGTATCAAAAATTATGTTAAGAGTAATACTTTGTCAGTGGGGTTATGCTTAGTGATATTTACTATGAACAGAAATTTGCAATGTTTAAAGTATATAATAAATCAGAAAACAGGAAATATAAAGGAAATTTACCTCAGTATCTGTTTTTCTCCCTTGCCAGTCAGAGCATCTGTTTTTTGCCTTTCAACAATTTTAAGTGGAGCTGAGGTCTGTAATAGCCAAATTTTTACAAAACAAGTTAAATCCTAACCACAGTCACAGTTAAGGAAGCAAATATTTCCAAACTAGTTTTGACGTACTATGGCCTTACTGACCTAAAGTATTTTAAGCACATATTATACTGATGCCATGTTGATTTAGGTAATTGAACATATACCAAAATCCCTTGCTGTGCAAAAATACCATTATTTATTAAGATGGATGATGAGAGAATATGTAATTTCAATCAGCATATTTTTGGTGACTTTCCCTATAACTCCACGTTTCCAACGAAGAAGCATTATGTTTCTAACATACTTCCCTGAATGCAAAACAAAACAAATTGTAGTCACTTAATTGTCTTTTTGAATGGTTAAACCATTAAGAATGGAAACTACATCATCAAGTCCAACTCCCTGCTCCTTGCAGGACTACCTAAAACTAAACTCTATACTAAGAGCGTCATCCAGATGCTTCTTGCAGTCTGACAGTCTTGGTGCTGTGAATAATTCCCTGGGGATCCTGATCCAGTGACTGACCACCTTCTCAATGCAATGAAGAACCTTTTCCTAATGTTCAGTCTGCACTTCCCCTGATGCTGCTTCATTCCATTTCCTCACGTCATATCTCTAGTCACCACAGAGAGGAGATCAGCAGCTCGCTCTCTGCTGCCCTCCTTGAGGAAGTTGCATACTGTGATGGATGTGGTCACTGTGGTGGTTTGAAACTCCCAAGAATCTAATTTCTAAGTTCAAGCCCCCCTCCCACAGTTTGCCCCTGTGAGAGGGTTTAGTGATGGTATAGACTTGATATCTTTTTCATCTCATGTGGAGAGTTTTCAGATAAAACACAACCATTTGTTATTGGGGGAAGGGGAAAATATTTACAAAGGTTTATTTACACACACACATATATATATTTACATTGAATTAAATTCCTCCTTTCCTAAGAAGAAAAGAGAAAAGTATTTCTGTCACTCCTCAGGCCACAGTTCCTTCATTTCAGTTTTTTGTGGCACTGGTTAGTGTCCTTCATTTTCCTGAGGCAGCAGCTTTAAGTATGGCAGTCAGGATTTTGTTCTTACTTTGTGGAAATTCCAACCCCGAGCCCGAGCCCTCAGGGGATTTTCTTGTAGATCTTCACTCCTCTTGGGTTAGAACATTGAAGGCAGCTTTCAGTTCAGTCTTACCAAAGCTCTTTTGCTCTATCTCAGCTTGCAGGCATGATAGAAGCAGCAGCAGCAGCAGCAGAGGGCAAGGCCACCTCCTCCGCATTCCGTCCTGGCTCAGCTCTCAGGACGACTTTGGGTTTTCAGCTCCTTTTTCCCTCTCTCTAGCTGCTGCTGCATTTTGGGACTCCCTAAGGGTTTGGAAGTCCACCCCTCTTCAGGAAGTCTCTGGGTTTTGGGAAAGTGATACAGTCTTACCCCAAACCAGCTCTGTTGAGTTTTCCTCTGTTTTGTTGCCAGCTCTCCCTCCTGCAGGAACATCTCTGCATCTTTCAGCTGGCTTCACGTTATCTCGCTGCTACTGGCTATCTTTTTGGCTTTTAGCCACCGTTGTCTTTGTTCAGGACTGCTCCACTGCCACTTTGCAATGTCTTCTGTTGCTGCTGACAGTAAGGAAACTCTTCCAGATCTTGATTACGGGACCCAGTCCAGCTTTGACACTATACCGGGTCTCCTGTAGCCTCAGCTGGGGGCTGGGGGCCCTTGGCCCCCAGAGGGGCTCACTGGCCCCCTGCTTCCTCCTCATGGCTCAGATCATGGCTACTTGCCTACTAAAAACTATCTTCCCTATCTTCTCTTCCATTTCTGAGGGTATGTAATTTCCGTAGGGTGCACGTGGACTATTGATTGGTCCAGTATTATCAGTGGGGCAAACCATTACTACCTCAGAGAAAAGGTTTTTCAAACCACCACAGTCACCACTCAGCAATAAGGTCACCCCTCAGCTTTCTCTCATCCAAGTTGAACAAGCGAAGCGACCTCAGCGTCTCCTCATAACTCTTGCCCTTGAGGCCTTTTGCCATATTGTTCTCCCTCCCTGGGACACACTCTAATAGTGTAATGCCCTTCTTATACTGAAGTGCTCAAAACTGCACCGAGTAGTTGAAGTGTGGCAAGCTGCACCAGTGCAGTTAGGTTTACTGTCATGTTCAGATTAGCAACGAAAAGGTAGATGTCTAAACAGAAAAGTCCCCAGGAAATTAATTTCATCTCGACCTAAAAAAGCTGTGATGGTTTGCACCTTAGACATGATTCGCTCTCCATGGATTACAGAGGATTCCTCTGCAACTACTTCAGAATGGCTATTTTACATTCAGAGAACTAAAGATAGGAATATTAATCTGAAGATTACTATTTTGCTCTCATATGATTCTAAAATCATATGAGTAAATAATTAATTGCTGAAAATATAATGCATTAACTACCTTGAGTGTCACGGGCAAAATCCTGTCCCCACTGCTCCATTTAAGCAACATGCCAGTGCATATACTTCACTTCAAACTATGTTTTATGCATGTTTAAATGTTTTTCTAGGGAGCTGAACATAGGCACTCTGCTTGATAGCATGTTCAGCAACAAAATCAGCTTTTATTTCCTATGTTTTTCCTCCAGAATTTCTTAGTTTCACTGTTAAAGTAAAGATATTAACGGTTATCATGAGCATTTGCTGGGCTTTCTCTTGGTTTCATGCTGGACAGTCAGTTTAAGCAATTCTTTCAGATTTCCCTAAGCAGCAATGAACCATGTAAGAGAATAAGTTGCCCACTGTGCAAACACATGAAACACTGCTAATTACAGGCTTTCACCCCAGTTAGCTATGACAGGAATTCAGAGACAGCCTTCTTGAGTGTCACACTAAGCTATTACTTTTACATTATTCAGGAATTAAGGGCTTTTCCAGAATAAAAAGTACTATAAATCTTTACAGATTCCGTTGCAGGTTCCTCCAGTTTGTAGTATCAAATTTTATGTATTATGTAATTTGCAGCAATAAAATTTAACCTGTGATTTCACCAAAACAAGGTGTCTTATGCCTACCTAATAAAATTAATGAAAATATGTGCTGTAAAGTAGTTTTGAACTGGTTGCCTAGTTTGTCTTTAAAAGAAGAAAGGAGAAATATGAAAAAGAGAAATTGATACTTAAGGTAGGTGTCACTCCTGCTAATAATTTGCTTCTATTCTGTTCAACTGCACAGCAGTCTTGTGACTAATGGATGGGCAAGCAAGTATCAGAAAATTGCTTCAGCTTTGTCAGCTAAGAGCACTTTGACTATGCTAGGGAACAATGAAACTCCAATTGATACAAAAACAAAAAAGTATTTAAAATTAATAAACTGTAGCAATCTTTCAATTTATAGCTCTTAACATTTTTTAAAAGCAGCTTTTGTAACAGATTTGGTATATGAATGAAGCGATGAAACACTTTGACCTAACAGCATTAACAGATGCTGTTGCTATATTAAGAAAGTGCAATGATTTTTAAAAGTTACTGGGTCACACATCTTACCTGTAGGATCTCTGAGAGGTACGTGCACCGCTCATCATTAGCTTTATGGTAAGCCTACAGTTAAAGCAAGAGATACAGGCTACCATAAAACAAAATTTTTAAAAGTTGAATCACACAGGAAAACTCCAATATACAGCAGAATGTTTTTCCAGTGACATATTTTGTGGAACTATTCTTATGTGTGTTCCACACACACTGTCAGACAACATAATAGCTTTTATAGATTAGAGGCATACAGTGATTACAAACCTTTGCTTCCTGTTTCAGTCTAAGTTCATAGTCCTTTAGCTGACTCTGGAGACGACTCTTCTCTTCTTCCAGCTGTTTAAGAACCTCCTTTAAGGAACCCTGTGGTTATAGTAAATAAAACAATGCTTTACAAATATTTCCATTCTGTATAAAGATGTCATCACCATAGCCCTTATTTATTAAGCATTATGACCTTTGTCATTCTCTTTGGTTCTTGTGCACTTTTTGTTTTCATGGTTCTGGCTGGCACACTGCAGAGACAGAAGCAATTAGCCATATGCTACAATTATTAGTTATGCACTACATTTCCATTGTGTTAAAATGATACAGGTACAGCTTTCCACACTCCTGCTCCTTGACAGATTAGCAAAGTAACCTTGTGGTGACCAGTCAGAATTGCTTCCTTCTTCTAATCAAAATTTCCTCTGATTTCAGATTTTACCAGCACATCCATTTTCAAACCACTTGCTGAGAGAGCTGCTGAACTGGCTGAAGAGGCACATGGGATGTCAAAGGTAACTCACACCAACTTGGCTAGAAAGCAGTATTTTGTGGAACTCTATCTGTCTTAGGTGTTCAGCCATTTACCTTGCCTACAATTGGGATAAATTAGGGTAACAGCAGTAGTCCATTTTGACTACTGGCACTGGCTGAATCTTTGCTTGCTGTGTAATGGAAGTAAAACACACACTCAAGCAGGACCTCCTCCACTTCTACCATGGAAAACTCCTTCTCATAATCCCTTTTATAAACTGGTCCAGTAGAGACACTCTCATAGAAGCCTCTAGCATAGATGACTTTAAATTCCTTATCTTAGAGTTTCCTCTACCAAGCTCAGGAACAATGCACTCCAACAAAGAGGAATTTGAGCAGACATGCCAGAAGGCCTGCAAACAAGGAGCTCCTGGACAAGCTCCACCACAAAAAGAAAGCCTAGAGAGGGTAGAAACACAGACAGGTAACCTAAGAGGAATACAGGGATTGTTCAGTCAGGGATCAGGTTAGGAAAGTTAATGTCCTGATAGAATTAAACCAGGCCAGGGATGTCAAGGGCAACAAGAAAAGGTATTTTATAGGTATTCTAGTGATAATAGGAAGTCCAGGGAAAATGTAGGCCCTTTCCAGAAAGAAACAGGAGACCGGGTTACCAAGGACATGGAGAAGGCTGAGGTTCTCAATTACTTCGTTGCCTATGTCTTCACCAGCAAGTGAAGGGATGGCATGCAGAGTGACCTTGACAGGCTTTAGAGGTGTGCCTGTGCAAACCTCAGGAAGTTCAACAAGGCCAAGTGCAAGGACCTGCAGCTGGGTCAGGGCAATCCCAAGCACAAACACAGGCTGGGATGACAATGGATTGAGAGCAGCCCTGAGAAGGACTTGGGAGTGATGGTGGATAAAAAGCTTGACATGAGCTGGAAATGTGCACTTGCAGCCCAGAAAGACAACCATATCCTGGGCTGCATCATAAGAAACGCAGCCAGCAGGTTGAGGGAAGTGATTGTCCTCCTCTGCTCTGCTCTCTTGAGACCCCACCTGGAGTACTGTGTCCAGCTTTGGGGCCCTCAAGAAGAATGTGGACCTGCTGCATCAAGTCCAGAGAAGGGACACAAAGATCACAGAGCTGGAGCACCTCTTCTCTGAAGACAGGCTGAGACAGTTGGGGTTGTTCAGCCTGGACAAGAGAAAGCTCTATGGAGACCTTACAGCACCTTCCTGAACCTGAAGGGGGCCTACAAGAAGGTTGGAGAGGGACTTTGTCTTACAAAGGCATGTAGTGACAGGGGTAATGGCTTTAACCTGAAAGAAAGTAGATTTAGATTAGATATTAGGAAGAAACTCTTTACTGTGAAGCACTGGAAGAGGTTACACAGAGAGGTTGTGGATATCCCGTCCCTGGAAGTGTTTTAGGTTGGATGGGACTCAGAGCAACCTAAACAAGTGGAAAGTATCCCTACCCACAGCAGGAGTGTTGGAACTAGATGATCTTTAAGGTCCCTTCCAACCAAAACCAATCTATGATTATTCAAGGTCAGTTTGTACCTGATTGTTCTTGTACTGAAATGTGTTTTAAGATAAACGTTCTTCCTCCCTGGTGTTTGTCCCCAGCATGTATAGACTGAAGACATGAGCATCTTTTTTCAACATTCATTTTACTAGGCTAAATAAACTAAACTTGGCTCACAGTCAACAACGAATCAGCTAGAATACCTAGATGTTCCTCTGCAGTTGTATCAGCTCTCAATTCATAACAGAATTTCTTTATTATTTCCTAAATCCTTTGGTCTACACTATTAAATTTTACTCCCATTTTTAATAATCTAGCCTTTAGTGTCTTTCTTTTCCTAAACAACATCCAGATCCCAATTATATTATATAATTGGTTTCAGGAGAGAGATATCATAATCTAATTCTACTTTGTGTATCAAGGTCATGCATTAAATATTAAGATTCTTCCTAAACCTGGTCCTGGAAGAACTCTGCTTGTACTCTCCCAGCAGACTCCCTCACTAATCACTGCTATCATGTTCCATTTGCCAGCTCTCTATTCTTTCAACAGATCTACTCATTTTCATTTTCTCAATTAATCAGTCACTTCCCATGTGACATGGTGTCTTTATCAGAGGTCACAATTAATAAGATTACTATATTTATTGTGTCAACAAATCTACTGTCTCATCACAGAATGTCAACAGGTTTGCCCATCATGAGACATTTTTAACAAATCCATGCTTCAGTTTCATTTTGCAACAATTATTTCTCTCTTTATCTTAAAACTGAAAAAAGTGCTTTACTCCAGCACACACAATGCACATATCTTTATTAAAACCACTTGCAGATCAGTGGTGTAGCAAGCCAGTTCTTTCAGACTCCTAAGGTACAGATTACCCATTTCCCTCATTTTAAGCACATCCAGCTAAGTTTTCCTTAGGATTTGGTTACTGTCGTTTCCTCTTCCAAGCACTTGCTGATGTTAGCTATTTTTTGCTTTGTGCTGCATTTTATTGCTTCTACCTTTACTGAAAGCTTAGGCAATATATACATTTAATTTAAAGTGAATGAATTCATGATCCCTGGCAGGCTTTTTGACTGGCTTTTCTGAAATGTTTTTGTAGATTTAAAAAATCTAAAATAGCATTACTTCCTTTTTATTCAGTATTTCTGATAAAATACGTTAATTATCACATCCACTGATATCTGTGCCTCATCATTATTATTATTAGCCCTTGATTTTTAGTCTTTATTTATAAGTATCACATACGATACAATTTCTGGCAGTAATTTAATAATATTATAGCCAAATTCATCTATGCAAATGTTATATTTATATCTATATCTGACTATGGATGGGATTTAGTCTGATGTGAGTATATCTACATTTGAGTGCCAGTATGTGAACTGAGCTCCTCCTAAGAGCCACAGTGAAGAGAATCACTGATGTGCAGTGATTCATTCAGCCAAGCAGCTAAAGAGCTCAACTTAGTTGCCATCTGAGGTGTTCTAGAGAGGCCAAGACATTCATGTGTGGCAGATACAACATATGCGTTGCACAAGACACATCCTTCTGGAGCAGTAGTGGGCTACTCTGCACTGAAACATCTGCAAGACTGTTTATACAACTATTCCATGGAAGATGCCAACCTAGATAAATCTAGATACAAATCCCTGTACTCAGCTGACTGTATTAATAAGACCTGCACTGCATGTAGTAGGAATTAAAATATCTAGCCAAGAGGTAGACATCTATATAGAGAAAAGAAAATATTTGTGTCCTAATATTTAAGTAAATCATATTGTTTCGATGTATATTTCAATATTATTTCCCAATATTATTGTGACTAAACTTTGTTTTCCCTACCCATCCTCAAGACAAATTCATCCAAACAGCTGTTGAAGAAAAAAAACAACAACATTTATGGTAAAAGTCTCTCATATCTGCTACATACCACATCTATCACTGTTATGTTCTTTCATGACAAGTGTGTACCTTTAATACTTGTTGTCCCTTCATGTTTTCATTATCAATGCTATTGCATTCCTGGCTTGTCAGCTTCTCCCATTTGTCTGCTTAGGTCCCCTGTGTAAAATACTTATCTGTCACAGAATTTTTGGGTTTTTTTATTTCTAACACAAGAACCTCCTTAGTCAGAATAGATGAATCCTTTCACGTTTTGTACTGATTACCTGACCATTGCCTTAATAATCAATTATTTCTTCTCATGACCTTAATGCTTTGCTAGGCCTTTATATACCAGATTTTCTCAGTAAGCATGGAAAGGAAGAAAACATGATTCTCCAAATATTTCCATCTTCTTTTTCCATGGAAATTTCAACTTTTTTTCCCTTTTTAGCACGCAAATCTCAGATCCAGAAGGCCAGTATCCCTATATGGTATATTTCTCAGAGAGTTTATGAATGTTTGCTAATAGTAAAAAAATACATCTGCCTGTTTGAAGTCTCGAGTCTTTTCTAGCATCTACAGATCATGGCATCTTTAATTTTTTTTTTGCATAATTTTCTGTATAACGTTAGTTATTTGGCTTCAAATTTTATTTTTCATTTTAAAAATCCTGGCTTTTACTGAGATTTCCCTCAGAATGATTTCTGTTGAAATTAAGATTTTGAAGGAGTGTGGCAAAAGGCACAGTACTTTTAAAACATGTTGCAAGAGAGAATAACCCCTCCCATTGTTCAATATGAAAAAAAAGGAGATATAGAAGAGCTGCATCTTTGGAGAATATTTTGCACATGACTGAATTGTTATTAACAGAGACATGAAAAAGAACTTGAGACATGAAAAGAATTGAGGGGTTGTTAGGTATTTTTTTCCTAATTAAAGCAGAAGTACCTTGGATGCAGATGCAAACTTTGTCCTAATACAGAGGACTCCTACAGTCAATACAGGCAATGTTTGCCAATTCAAGGAGAAAAAGTAAGCTGCAGATTAAAGAGATTTGGCTAAATTCCACTAGAGTCATGTGCTATTTCATTTCAACATCAGTGTCTCTACGGAACTAAACAAGACAGATAAAGAAGGCCTCAGCACTGTCCAACTATGAAACTAAGGTTTTTTGCTTTCTTGACCTCACTGCACATTAAAGACTATGACCATCTGACAGCATATTTTGTACAGCATATTTTGTACCACTTACTACATATTTTGTATCACCACAGTAAGCTTAAATACAATAAATACAGAAGCTTATGCTGCTCTCCAGATTTGTTCTATGTAAATCCACAGCCCACTATTTATTTCCTTACTAGATTGTCCATCAGTATTATATAAGACAGCAGGACTTGGTGTTGCAGCTGTTACTTACAACAGAGCAATTTGGTATCTCCTCCGTAATGGTACTCATCTAATTTCTTTGAGTTCCTTCATTTACAAAGTAGACTACTTTTAGATCTTTTCTTCATTAGTCTTTTCAGAAGCACTGTCTATTTTTTGCTGCCAATGCAGCTGGTCCACTGCAGATGCCTGGGCATTCATTCAGCTCTGGAGCAAGGATGCTATCCAAATGCAAGCAAACAAACAGGGCACTACACTGCTTCTGATTAGCAAACAGATGCAAATAGGTTGATAATGTGACTAAAAGTATACACTCACCATCCCTACAGTATCTGGGTACGTCATAAATTGTAATAAATCTATGCTTACAATTCTCCTGTGAAATAAGAAAGCTGTAAAATACTCCAAATTTTCAGATTGGGAAGTGAAACCCAAAATCAAAATAGGACTGGAGCTGTCACAGCTCTTCATGAAGAATTTAACATCCTAATGTTAGTAAAGCAGTCTATGCAATGTCTTACATTCCTTACATTTGGTTTTGCTGAATAACAGGTAGGCATCTGAGCTGTTGCTGTTGTGGTTGCCCATAAGTGTAAGCTTAATTGAGCTGCTTAGTTTGCTGTTAAAAGTTTTCATGGAGTCTCAAAGCAAGCCTTCCTGGAGGTCATCTCTCTAACAGAGCACAGTCTGGCAAGGATGGTCTACCCACGTTACATGAGGAAGAAAGCACATGACCCTATCTGACAGCCTAGCATTTAACCCAGAAAGAAATTAGTTGAGTTACATTTTAGTCCTCTGCTACCCTAAGAGCTTGCATTCTCATATCTCATATCCTGAAAATGCCCTTGCCACCATCATACTTAACTAGTGCTGAGATAATTTTTGAAGCCAGGCTGTTAATCAGTCAGAAATGCAAAAATTTATATGGAGGGAAAAGGAACAAGTGAGAAAGGCTGTAAGGTCATGTCTACTTCTGGAAAGGAGGCAGGATTTCAGCCACAGTTCTTGTGTATGTCTTATCAACTTCCCATTGGTTTTCCATCTTTATATGCAATCTGTTGTGAATCCCAGTCTAACTGCCTTTCTCCCAGCTAATACCTAGGAACTTTAGTCAGCTGGTTCAGCCTTTTGACTTCTGTTCCTGCATTCACGTACCTAATTGGCAATACTGAAGACTCTATGGGAATCTGGCAACACAGATGTTCCTACTCAACTAAAAGACCTCTCCAAGTCGCCAAATACTATTAAATGCAATTTCAAAAACAGACACTAGAAAATTTTAAATGGTAAAACTTCAGAGAGGTTCTAGAGGACTACTTTAGCCAGGCCTGGTTATAAGTTACCTACTATCCCTACTTTTAATGCAGTAACTGGAGAACTAGCTGAGTCCTTATATATCTGAAGTCATTAGCTGCTGTACTTCAATACAAATCAAGAGAGGAGGAACACCAGCATATAAACT
Organism: Pseudopipra pipra; assembly: GCF_036250125.1. Lineage (NCBI taxonomy): Eukaryota > Metazoa > Chordata > Aves > Passeriformes > Pipridae > Pseudopipra > Pseudopipra pipra. Next base: position 51,512,413 of record NC_087550.1, read on the forward strand.
CAGCCAAAACATTAAGGGCTGGATTTGCCTGTCCTGAATTCTGTGGGAAACAAGCAAAAAGAAACCTCACCAAAACAAATTGAATTCTCAATGCTCATGATTGTATGAGCAGCTTAGTGTTTAGTACTGTAAAACAACACAAAAGCAAAATCTCACAGAAAACAGAGCTTAAAGCATACAGTAACACAGACTCGTAGCAGAGTTCTTGCATAACAGAAAAGCCCCAAAACAAAGCAAGGACTAGTGAGAACTCAAAAGAACCAGGAGGTTCCCAGCTATGCAGCACTCCCCCAGGAGAAATTGCCAACAAAACTCCAGAAGGAATCAGTGAGATAAATTCCGAAAAAGCTTATTAGAAGTAGTTTAACTGAATACTGAAATGTTTGGGTTTTTTTAAGATGGATTCAATACAGGTTTTTCTACTAAGCCTTGAACAGCTGGACAATGTGTTCCTGAAAAGGAGACATAAGCTGACTAAGGCATTTAACCTGAATTTAAGATCCTTAGTTTTCAGTAAATTGTCCACTCAGAGCAAGCTGGTAAGTTAAAAGACACATTGAGATTTTAAGTGAATACTTTCTTTATGTAGCAGAATTCTGCAAGGCTTAGCATGATTCACTTTAGGAACAATTGTACATTAATCTTGTGTCCAGCAGTGACCAAGCCCAGACTTTCACAAAGGGAACGCCAATTCTCCAGTTCTTTTCTTCACACAATTTCCTTTTTACTTGACTGAAGTTACATATCTGGCTTAACACTTGCCAGAAAATGAAATTATACAGAAAGATACAGAAAGAAAGTTGAATTTTAAGGCCACCCACATAAGTTGCTCTCATTCTGGATTTTTCCTTGCCCTGATATCAGTGGCAACAGAGGTGACAATTTCTAACAATAATTACACAGCAGACAATGTGACAAATCCTCAGCTCAAACTTGCTTTCATCAGAGCCCAGCTCATGCAGACTATTGGTGCTTATGGCAATTTGCTTCAGCTCTAATCCTCTGTAAATTTTCTCCATGAGTTAGAACAGAAGCAATATACCTGTCAGTTGTATAGAACAAAAAACAACAGAAGAAGCCTTTGCAATCCATTCTACTTGACATTTTAAATGAAATTAAGTTTTGTTTAGAAAACAAACTGCCCCCAACACTATGAGGTGACATTCATTGGCCGATTTAGCTGAAATCTTTTAACATATCATTTTAAACTCATTAAGAGCAAAAAGAAATACTACATCTTTAGTTTTACTGAAATGGAAGTTGATTTTAGATTGTTATCAATAAACTCACTAGTCATATATTACTGAAAAAATTATGCCTAAGAATTATTCATATTTTGACATCCAACATGCACTTGACATATATACACTAGATCCTGTAAGAGCTTTAGGACAGGTGAGGAAAGGTTCCATATACTTATGTAGTGGGTTGACCCTGGCAGGATGCCAGGCACCTACTAAAGCCACTCTCTCACTCTCCCTCTGCAACTGGACAGAGGAAAAAAAAAAACCAGCTAAGGATTCATCAGTTGAGATAACAGCTGGGAGAGGTCAGTTACTGATTACCTTCATGGGCAAAACAGACTCACGGTGGGGATAGTACTTAAATTTATTACTTACAGGATCAGAGCAAAACAGTGAGAAGTAAAATAATCTTAAAAACACCTTCCCTCCATCCCTCCTTCCTTCCATGTTCCTCCTGCTCCCCCTTCAGCAGTGCAGGGGAACGGGGAATGGGGGTTTCGATCAGTTGCTGTTTCTGCCGCTACTCAGGGAGAGGAGTCTTTCCCCTGTTCCCATGGGGTCCCTCCCACGGGAGACAGTCCTTCACAGACCTCTCTGGCGTGAGTCCATCCTTCGGGCAGCAGTTCTTCCCAACCCGTGGTTCATTTCTCCATGGGGTGCAGTCCTTCACAAATGAGCTGCTTCACCATGGGTCCCCCACAGGGGCCACAAGTCCTACCCAGGAAAAACCTGCTCCAGCGTGGGCCTCTGTGTTCATGGGTTGCAGGTCAGAGGTAGGACCCTGCTCCATCTCGGGCCTTCCACGGGGTCACAACCTCCTTCAGATATCCACCCACTTCAGCATGGGCTTCTCCATGGGCTGCAGGTGGGTCTCTGCACCCTGATGGTCCTCCGCGGGCTGCAGGGGCACAGCTCCAGTGTCTGGAGCACCTCCTGCCCCTCCTTCTGCACTGACTTTGGTGTCTGCATTGTTGTTCACATGTTCTCACTCCACTCTTTCCCGGCTGGAATTCTTTCTGCACAATACCTTTCTGTTCTTAAATATGTTATCACAGAGGCATTACTATTACTCTAGATTGGCTTGACCTTGGCCAGCAGCAGGAATCCTGTCCTGAAGTTGGTTGGCATTGGGTCCATCAGAGAGGAGAAGCTTCTAGCAGCTTCTAACAGAAGCCACCCCTGTAGCCCTCATCCCCCACTATCAAAACTTGGCCACAGAAACCCCACTACAACTTGCCTAAATGCCAAGTGCCCCCTTGTGGTCAGCATCATCTTTAGATTCCAAACCAGACGCAGAGTGGAACTACTTTAACACAGTGTAGTAAGTGTGGGATGTTGATACCCTAAATCCTTATGTCAGTGGTCTCCACAGCTTTGATCACACAGGTTACCTGCTGACTTGGGCAGAAGGAAGTTAAAACTGAGAACTCCACCGCTGTAGTTCAGAATTGACAGAACAAGGAGTTGCTGACTCTGAAATGTTTCACTTGCTATCTCTCCTGGTAGGCCTGAAAAGGGCTGGAGATTGCTTCCTTATACATTTTTTCTGAAAGATATCCCAGAGTCCCCACCAACTGCTAAGTAATTCTTGAGAACAGCAGATAAGAATGTCACTTGACTCCAAGATTTTTCCCTGATTTTTTTCTTTGAAACAGGAAGTGTATTCTGATCTGGGCATACCACAGAGTGATTTGAGTAACACAGTCTCCTGGTTTGTGCAAGGCCACCAGGAGGAACAACTAATGCCAATATGACAATTAAAAGAAAAAATGCAAATCAAAAAGGTCTCTTGGAGGAATTCGAAGTATTTATTTGAGGCCAAATGAAAGGAGTAGGAAGGGGAAATCTAGGGGGAGGCAGAATACTGTTTAGGGCAATCAGACCAGATTACAGAACTTTCTCCAAAACACTTCCAAGTTCCAAGAAAAGCTAGGATACCAGATTTCTTCTTCTCATACAGCTACTGACAACTTAATCCAGGATGAGCAACAAGGTTCATTTAACAGTTACTTGCTAGAACTGTCAACATTTCCTATGCGATTATAAAGTGCTGATGTTCCCTATAGGCAGTTATCAACACCTACTGAAATACAAAGTCTTCATTGCATGTTTTCACAAACTCAAGATTCCCTTCCTGTCGTATTGCAATCACATATGTCTCCAGTGTGACACTGCCCCACCTTCTGCTTGCAGTTTAAAACTGAGAGCAAAACCTCTGAGGTGGTTCTGTGAGGGTCTCAGTTCTGTGGTCACTGTGCTCCCACAAAGACAGCTTTGCAAGGCAAGTATCAGAGCCTTAATGTCAGAATTTTCTCAGCTGTGGTGCTGGACATTCTGGAAAATGGTGATTTATCCCAGAAACCCTGGTTCCTTGACTAATCTTAACTAGAGCGTTGCTAAGGCAATGCTATCAGGAGTGTGCTCTTCTGAACTGATTTTGCAGTATGCTTTTCAGTATTTGCATACTAAAGCCATTATCTTTGTTCTTGCAGAAAGGGTGAGAGAGAAAGGAATAGTTTTCTTTCTGGTTGTATAGGAAATCATGCTAAGCAGAAAGATGTATTTTACCAAAACTCATTTAACCAAAAAATGCAAACAAATGAAAGCAGCATGTTTAAAAGAAGTAAGTAAAATTCATATCATGTTATACCTTAGAGAGAAGGCATTCCTTCTGTAATTATTTCTGAAGTACTGTATGACACTTGTATTATTCATTGGGACATAAAGGAAATTACTGACCAAACAGTTTTCACTGTTGAAACTCCCTTGCGCTTTTCACCATTTAGGTTATTTTTAATCTGCCCTCAGTACACAAAAATGATTTTCTAAACCCTGGCTGTAACAAACTGTGTGTTCAAGGTATTGATTCTGCATTTACTGCTACGCGACACCTACATGATTTTTTTGTATTAAAAAAAAAAGGATTATCTCACATCAGTATAAGGACTTCAGAAAGATAACTGTATATTTAAATGGTTTAGTGGTGTTTTCAATGGCAAGAAATCATTCATCAATACAATTCTAATTCTAAGTCAAAAATAGTGCAAGCCATCTGCAACAATTGCTGCAATTTATCAACACAGAAAATCCCCTGTGCCTCCTTGTTCATCACTCCAGAATTTGTATTTGTATTCTACTCTTTCATTCAGGTTTTTATAGCCTGCTAACTACCAAAGTCCCTGATGACTAATCTTTTTTTTTTTATTTTCCCTGTAGTGCTTGATATCAAGAAAATATTTTATGCTACCTATCTCTAAATGGGTTGAATTACTGTACAGATGTGTTTTTCTCCTTCTATTCACTATAGCAGGACCTTAAATGACTAGCTGAGTGAGATAAATCTCTTTAGTATCTTTGAGATAACTCCTCTTTTAAACACAGATTAAATTGTTTAGTAAGTTAAGAATTATTAGAGGTTCCTCTAGTAAGTCTAACTGTATAATTATAAGTTCATTGGGAACACAGGTTAAAAATACTTGAAAATTATATTTAATTTTCTAAATATGTTGCTCAAAACAAAATTATGAAATTGTATGATCTTGCTGAAAGAATCACTTAGTGATTTTCCCACAGAGCTTCATAAAATCACAGAATCAACTTTTAAAATCATCAAGTCCAACCATTAATCCAGCACTGCCAAGTCCACCACTAAACCATGTCCCCAAGTGCCACATCTACAGGGATGGTGACTCAACCACTTCTCTGGACAGTCTGTTCCAGTGCTTGACAGCCTCTCTGGTGAAGGGTTTTTTTTTCCTATGCAATACATATAGGAAATATATTTTCATATAGGAATATATTCCTATTCATATGCAACTGCAAGTCGAAAGCTAAATATCAGAGTGTACTTTTGATTTTTACAGACATATACACTATGTTTTATATACCCACCCTCCACATTTTTAGTTTGAGCAAATGTATAATGATGACTAGCTGAAAACTCTTTGTTTTTCTACTCACTCACCACATCTCTCTTTTATTCTCTTCTGTGAAAAAGCTAAATATTTCCCCCTAGTCCCCTGAAAAACCCTCGAAAATACAAGAAGGATTTTAACAAACCTACATGCTTAAACACCACAAAATTTTCTGTGTATTTTTACCAGTTTTACCTCTAAAAATATATTAAAAAAGAAAAACTAGCTCTACCTTCCCCAAGAGTATCTGTAAATGTACACTGATTATTCTGATAGCTTCAGTAAAAAAACAAAAACAAACAAACAAAAAACAAACAAAAAAACACCCAAAAAACCCAAAACCAAACAAAAAACCCAACAAAAAAAAACAAAAACAAAAACAAAAAGCAAGAACCTAGAAAACAAACAAACCAGCAAAACCCACAAAATACATCTATTTTCTTCTGCTCTTTCCCTCTCCCAAAAATCAAAACAAGATAAAAATTAAACATTTCACTAAACCCTTAAGCACTCTTCTTTCCTTTCCAGCTAGCAGACAGGAGAATGTATTAACATTCAGCTGGAAGACTGAAGGAAGGACTTGAAACTGCAGAAGAAAAAGCCATGGCATGGCATGTGGGCTCCAGGCTTGCCCAGACTTCACAAAGTAAGCCTAGGACTCTTCATCCTGTCTTCTAGACTCCTGGCAAGTATGAGCCTTTCAGCTGTGCTGGCATTCTTTCCTTTATGGGAACAGTAATCAAACCTCTCTGAACCATAACTCATTATAACTGGTGAGGAGGCAATGCCGTATTTAGTACGGATTAGAAATGTTCTGGACTGGTGCAGCCCAGCTTCCAGTAAAGGAGATTATCTCACTGGTAATGTCTCCTGGAGTGCTTGGCAAGGTGTAATTGGATTGGTTAAGAGAGTACTAGCCATTGGATGGAAATAAACACTTCTGATACTGTAAGCATGCACATCAGGCTGACAGGAATAACATTGTCTGAAACTAAATTTTCTAGATCAATATTCTGTCTTCAAGACTTTTCTTCAAACTCAGTTTTATTTTTAAACCAATTCAGTGAAACAGAAGAGTGAGATGTGAAAGATTTTGTTCTCTTTTTAATTGGCTGTTTAGAATAAAATATGCCCTGCCTACCTAGAAAAAAACACCATGGTCTTAGCACAACACTAAAACTGGCAAAAATGTTTACTGTCTGAAAGCCATGGATCTGATCAGAAAAAGCAGTTAATTATTCACACCCTGCTTACAACAGATAATCATTCCCACTAATAGAGCATGCAGCCTCCTCTAGGCTCAGTAAACTCCCATTAATCTTCAGAATCCAAAGCACAAAACAAGTCAGATGGTAACACTTCTATAAGCATAAGAAACAGGAATAAAAATCCTAAGAGCCCTGCATCATAACGTTCATTATCCCTGCCTATGTTAAAAGGCATTATCACATCTTTATCTACCTTCCCTATTTCTAAAAGTGGGTAAGAAGCAGAAAAGGCGTCAAAGATTTCAGCAGATGGCAGATTAAGGAAAAAGTCATTCTGAATCTAAAATGATTTGTACTTCATTTTCCACTTTAGAAAACAAAATGGCCAAAACATTTGCTGTTTTTTTCTTGCTGTTTTTATCTCAAGATTGCTTTCTTGAAATACAGGGCATGAAGTATGAGTGATAAGGAATAAAATTAAAAAATTAAAACAGATATTCCCTTTATTGATGCAAAAATTCACTGTACAATGAGGAATTTTCCAGTGACTATACTATGCAAAATGTTACTGCAACTATTCATCTATGTTATCACAGTTGATACAAAATTGGGAGTACTGACTGATACAACAGAGGATAGTGTTGCCGTTTAGAGGGGCCTCAACAGGCTGCAAAAATAGGCAGAGAGGAATCATCTGAAGTGAGAAATGCAAAGTCCTGGCCTGGGGGAGAAGTATCCTAGGCAGCAGTATATGCTGGGGTGACTGCCTAGGAAGTAGCTTGGGAGAGGAACACCTTGGGGTCCTGATGAAGAAGGTAACCACAAGAAAGCAATGCTTCTTTCTGCAAAGGTGGCCAATGGCCATCTGGGGTGCATTAGGAAGAACTCTGCCAGCAGGTCAAGGGAGGTAATCCATCCCTTCTCCTTAGCAGTGGTCAGACATATCTGAAGTGCTGTATCCGGTTCTGGACTCCTCAGTACGAGAAAGATTGGACTTCCTGGAACAAGTCCAGTATGGAGCTATGAAGATGATTAAGGAACTGGAGCATCTGACAGACATGGAGAGAGCTGCCACGGTTCGGCTCAGGGAAGAGAAGGCCTAGGGATCCTTATCAAGGTGCATAAATATGTGATGGGAAGGAATGAAGAAGAGGGAGTCAGGCTCTCCTCAGCGGTGCCCAGTGAGAGGACAAGAGGCAGTAGGCACGAACTGAAACGTGCAAAATTCCATATGGTCACAACTAAGACTAATTTTTTATTGTGAGAGTGGTCAAACACTAAATGATTCCACGATTTTGTGACCAAGGTTTAACATTTTCCCATCTATTTTTAGAACTACTATTTTTAGTCCAGCGACTCCATCTCACATGCCTTACTGCAGATTCAATCATAAACCCTTTACTCAGTTAAAACTTTCATTACATGATTCTACCCAACATTCAGATCTTATGTACCTTCTACTTAAGGATTTTATTCTATATTTTATAAATTTATAAGCAACTGCACATCTGAAAAAATACAAACATAAGCAGGACTGATTGTTTTGGCTTCTGGACCAGGTTGCTGCTATTTTTTGTCATAAAAAAAAAGACTATACAAGTTTTTCAATTACACTGTGATTTGTTGTTGACCCAACTAAATGTCACAGTACTCACCACAGGCATATGATCAAATGTGCGAACAATGGACAATTTATCTACAAATAAGCAGAAAATGTGACCTGTTGATATAATGTCAACATATAAGCAATAATTCTATTGAAAAAGTTATGGATATCCATTTCTACCTGCTGGATTTCCACGAATAAGCTCCACCTTATCTTGAAGGATATTAATTTGCCTTTCCAGCTGTTTGTTCAATTCTACTTGTGTCTCATATCTGGTTTTCCATTCATTACCTTAAAAAAAATAGAGAATTATATTTCCCAGATTATTTCATGTCATTTTAAGTAAAAGAATTTTTTAAAACTGTTCCTTTTAACTAACTGGAGACTGAGAAAGTTAGTAATCCTCATAACAAGGATCTTTGCATACAAAAGTGCCTGAAAATATAAATCAAGGAAAATTTTCACTGGGTTTACTGTGGCCAGAATATTAACCAAGTCATGTTATTCATGTTATTCATAGTTTCATTAATAATTAACAGAAAAAAAGCTAACATGGCTGCATGTAGCATTCCTTAATTTCTGATTTGAAACATCCCAGTCATGTTTGAAAAGGGAAAACTTAAATTTCTAAATAAAAATTTGAACCTCTATACTGTAAGGGCTTCCCAAAAGAATAAATTTTCTGTGTTTCCTAATCAATTAGCAAGATCCTGTAATTCTCTTACCTTCATCTTCAATACTGTTAAGTCTTTTTTCCAGTTCTGTTACAGTGTTTCTCAGTTCAAATATTGAGATTTCAAGCATCTGCCTGTGGTATTTAAAGGAGGCAATAAATTGGCTATTGCATTAGTCCTGTTACTGAAATTAGAAAAAACAGATCAAATATATTTTCAGAAGAAGTATCTATTGGTCATTCCTATGTAATTACATTATCTTGTCCATTTTTAAATGTTCTTTTTCTATATGGATACTACAGTGCCTTAGAAGCATTTCTACTTTGTGAATAAGACTGCTTCCATAAAAACCCAAGATTGACATTTCCTAAAATAGAATAATTTTCTAACAGATCATCAGAATTAAACAAATGTAGAGAAGACATTGGTCTTAATTTTTCATCTAAAAGAAAATGAACATGTTTTTTAAAACAAGAATATGCCTGAGAGATGCTATTTGAAGTTGTGAATTAATACTTCATTTTGACTCACTGTTCAATGATTAACAGTCATTTTCTAAATTGCACCCATAACAAAACCAATCAAAACAAACCATGTTTTATGACTATCAGAAAAGAAAGCCAGTAATTAAAGTGAGTGTTAAAAAAATATACAGTAGCTAAAGCCACAATTCTTTTTCAGTACCTTAATATTGAAGGAAAAAATACTTTTGCCCATTGATTAACTCTGTATATGGGTCAGCCAGGCAGTGAAGGTACCATGAAAACCAGACTCTTTCTATCTTGGAAGGTATTACCAGAAGCAGAAGGTAGCAGAGGACTTTGATGCATCAGATGTGCTGGGTGACTCTTATCCTTCAAAGTGGCAAGATGGGAGTTTAGTGTGTTACAATGCATCATATGATCTTGATCACGTCAAGAGGAAATTACTGCTAAGTTGTTGACCATATTTTTGCCAACGGCCTGGTTCTTTGAGGAGACACTTATGGAGAAATGCTCCTGCCTGTGAGATCTCAGACCACATCAGGAGGGGTGCAAGCAAAACACAACACATCAAAATGCAAGAGCAATTTGTGGTTTTGTTCTTTAAAGTTAAATCAGGAAGACTAAGATTTCAAAAAGCAACCAGTGGTTCCTGGGTACCTCAATGTTTCAGAGCCCAAACTGAGATAGTCCAAAAGAACTGAGAACACAACTCTGCAAATAAAGCCCTTTTGAAAATGCTCTACAATATCAATATGATGATTGACATCTTCGAAACCCTAGCCTAGTTCATTAAAACATGCAACAGAGAAAATTATTGTGCTTTATATTTGTTTCATGGGGGGAGAGGTTTTTTTTAAAGCAGAGCTTCCATTGCCAACATAGATCTTCATTTTCCTAATAGTTCATGAGCAATGCTCTTCAAGAAACAGTTATCTAGCCTATGAGAAATCAGAGCTCTGACAACAGAGATGATGACTGAGAAATAGTATCACCTCTTGCACTCCTTGCACCAACCCTCAGTAGATGACACTTTTTCATAGCTTGAAACAACAGATTTCAACTGGAAACAAATCAATTGATCATAAGGAAGTGAAGAGCTATGCTTGGAATAAGGATGGCTGAAGAGCTGAAATAGTAAAGAAATGTAAAGAAGAGTAATTTAAGGTAATTCAAGTATGATTTCAGTGAAAGAAACACCCTGTAGAACAGTAAGACAGCCATCTTGAATGTGGCAAGGAAGAGCTGGGTCTTCCAAGCCCTCCTTGTTCCACTGCTCTTTTTGCCCCTAGCAACATTAAATTAGAGAGGAAAAGAAATAATGACGGCATTGGTAACTTGCTGGAGACAAAAAAGGATGTCCTTTTGGATGAAACCCAGCCAAAGACAGCCTTGAAATATCAGTCAAAAAGCTTAGATGCAGGGAAACCAAAGGAAATCTGATTGCTGCTGCCTGTTTGCTCTCACTCCAAATAAAAGAGGCAGATGGCTAGGAAGAAGAAAGATAAAATCTTACTACATTGCTGCTATCATTCCGACACAAATAGATAAGGTTTCTGCAAAGCATATTCTATCAACCTCTCAGAGTTTGGAAAAGAGGAAATCGTGATGACAGTGAGTCCTAAAATTAAATTTTTTGAAGGAAATAACACTGAAAATTAGAAACATTTAAAGCTGTAACCAGAGCTGAGCTGTACCAAAATGAAATTGTTTTCCTTTTCAAAGAAATCTTAACTAAGTGCTCAGATGGATGCAGAGGGATAACACATGAAGAAAGAGTTCTTTAAACCCAATGTTTTCAGTTTTTAATTTCTGTTAATTCCAAGACTATATACAATATTTCTCACATTAGATTTTATTATTCTTTCTGCCCCATTAGCAAAACTGCAAGCCAAACTACAATTATATTTTGTCCTGATGAATATATCTACAGAAATGATAAATTGTTAGGTGTCACACTGTAATTGCTACAGTGACAGAAAGTCTTATTTCCATTTGGCAACAGAAACCCATTTTAAAAAACTAATTGTTATTAAACATTTAATACTCCAATAGCACTCAGAATGCATCCAGGGTGCAATCTTTCCATTTTAGTCAATGTATATGCAGTAAAATACAATCCCTTCTCTGGCAGACAAAGAAAGTAGAAATACACCACTTTGACCAACTCAGTAAATATCTCAGCTTTTTAATGTATCAGAGTATTTTGCATTTCTGGAGTTAGTTCTAATTGTGATAGGAAGTGGTGGTCATGCCATGTATCTGTTAGCGTGAATTTAATCCAGCTGTGTACAGCTGCCTGCCTGCCCAGAGACTTGATCTGTACTTAGAGGGACTGCGCTGTGATTTTACCTGCAACCTTATGTGTTAAACATAATGAGACATATTCAAGGCCTATAAATCTTTTCCATGTCAATGGACAATTTATAGTCATCACAGCAGAAAGCCATAAATCCTGAAAGCTCACATTTAAGTCATCAGGGGAACTTAACAACATCCTTGCATACTAAGCGTAACAAGAAAGCTCTTGTGAGAAAAGGAGAAGGAAAGTGCAGTTCAGATAAGCAGGCTCTGATTGAAACTACAAAAGAGAAAAAAATGCTAAGTTTCTTTTTAAGGCAGTGTACAGGTGCTATTTTACTTGACAATGACAGCCACTTAGGATGAAAGCCATTTCCCTGCACGTTTTGCTACCCAGACTTGGATATCTGGTACATATATCAGGCAAGAGGCTGCCTGAAGCAATTTTCTATAGTTGAGAGAGAAACCAGTGAAACATTACAGGAGAAGCTCAAGGCAAGTCATCAGTTCTAGGGCATCAGCTCAATAATCTGGCAGACCTTTATTGAGTCCTGTAGAAGACAAAATGCATAGATGCCTTCAGAATCTATGAACAAAGCAGAAACAATACTGCACAGTGCAGAGGCACCACATGGAAGAGCACATACAGTATTGAAAGCTATGGACTTGTGACACTTGCAGTCAGCAGTGTGCTGGGAAAATGCTGCAGCTTTCCTGGCAAGAAAAGCCACAGAAAATGAAATCTCATAAGCTGAATTAACACACAATTCCATCAATATTAGTAAGTAGCTGCCATGCATAAATAAATGTCTTTAAGACCTCTTTGTTAAGGATACTGCAGTATTTTGTGCCTTTTCTCTCTCTCTCTCTCTCTCTGAAACATTTGTCATGACATTTCCCAATCAAAACGTGTACTGAATCTTAATTACAACAATTCAGAGTCATATTTGAGCTGACTTCCACTAGAGTCAGAAAAGATTTTGAAAGATTTCACACTAGATCCACAATCATTGAGAATCAGTAGGTACTTTGGAGACAGACTCCTTACACACATGGATGATTCAATTTATTCTGTGAAGAAAAAAATCTCCTCGTGACTGTTAAATGAGAGTGGTAGATGGGCTGTTAGCAAACTGCTTAAATGGCACAATAATCAAATAAGCCAGTAAAAAGACAACAGGTGTGAGATGGCTGTGAAGGAATGCAGACGTCCATTTGCAAGCCACTCATCCTCAGCTCGCTTTATACCCAAGCGAAAAAAACTGGCACCTGCTAGGGTGTGAGTCATGTCATGCTAGAACAGCCAGGCAAAGTAGGTCAGATGAATCACACCTTCCAAAAGCCTTTCTGTATTCACGGACTATACATGTCACCAGTTTAACAAGCCTGGTCATTGGCAATTATGTTGAATAAATAATTCCTGTGAAATTGGCAATAATGGTATTGTCTCTTTGTACACACGAGAAATACACAGGAAAGAGCTGTAGAATCCACCTGGAGTACCTTTTACTGTCATGCCATCACTGTTAAGGATTTTATTAAATATATATTTTGCTTCCATCAGTAAATAAGTCACCACAACTTGACCTGAACTTTGGGCACAGTCTTGCAGAAGATCCTCAGGGATATTAGCAAGAACTTAAGGTACATAAATAATCCAGGTTTTCATTAATTAAAAAAAAAAATACAAATTCAAGCAGTGAAACAAAGCCAATACAATTCTACTTTTTACCTGAACACCAATAATATCAGGATCATGTGTCAGGTAAAAAGAACTGGTACATGCAGAGGATAACTGATATATTACACTGACACACTACTAAGTCAGGGAACTTACTGAAATGAAATTTGCTTACACAGTGGTGCAAGTATGTCCAAAGTCCTTTTTGTGCCATTTTGAACACAAAAGGTGCCTATAACCATTCTGACTTTGTTAATATTGGTGTCCCCCTTTCCATTTGTGAATAAACCTTTTATAAAGTCCACAACTGCAGGGCTAGTTTGAAGAGATCTGCAGTTCAGACACTGAAAGAAACACTGTTCAGGGGAAAAATCAGTATGAACAGAATGCTTGAAAATAGTAAGGAAATGTAAATATCACGGGTCTGAATTAAGGCTGCATGGGAGCTTCTGACATTTCCTAAGTTTTAATTTACTAACATTCAAAAGGCAATCGTGCTGTTTAACATAGGGGAAAAATTTATAACTTCCTAAGCAAACTGGGGAAAAAGCAACCTAGAATGCCATGGCATGAGCATCGACAATCCTCACAGCACTGAAACATTTGCTGCTTAAGCAAGGGGACTGACTGCTAACAGTAACAAGTCCTCACCTCTGCAAACTGCACTACAGAGATGCTGTACCTTCCCGGTAAATTGCAGAGCTATTTACTGACAGCAGAGAGGGGTGAAAATCCAGCTTTCCAGTTTTACTCAAAACCATGGAAAAAAGAGTGCATAAAGAGCACCTCATTGTCCATTTTATTCATCTTCCGCCAACGAGGCGTGCACCCATGGGAGGGCTCCTCTATTCTTCCTCCAGCATGGCTTCCAATCACAGTGTACTGGTTTTGCCTTGGATCCATTTAATTCTCTGGTATGGGACTATGTTTTTGACTTGTGATGAAAAGAGTGTTGATAACACAGGGATGTTTTAGTTACTGGTGAACAGTGTTTACACTGTGTTAAAGCCTTTTCTGCTTCTCACACCAGCCCACAAGCGAATGGGCTGGGGGAACACAAGAAGTTGGGAAGCGACACATACGGGGCAGCTGATCCCAACTGACCCAAGGGATATTCTATACCATGTAATGTCATCTTTGGAAATAAAAACTGGGGTGGTGGGGCTTTGTGGGGCTGCCTTGCTCTGGAAAAGGTATTAGCCCGCTGGTGGTGAGCACCTCGGAGGTTTTTAATCATTTACTATTCTTTGGTTTCTTTTTTATCTTTTCTTTTGCCTTTCTCTCAACCCACAGATTTTCTCACCTTAAGCCTTCCGATTCAATCCCGCGTCCCACTGGGAGGGGAGCGAGCGAGGGGCTGTGTAGCGTTCAGCTGCCTGCTGCGGTTAACTGCAGCTGGTCCTATTTTCCTTTTCGGCTGATATTACTTATCCTGCTTCTTCAGGCTCCTTGTCCCACCCCCAGCCCTCGGGCCAGCCCTTCCTATTGCGCACCAGCCGTAGGCGCGGTCCCACCACAGCCGTGCCGGGCAGACCCCCGGTCCCCCAGCCAGCTCCCCGCACACCGCAGCGCCCAGAGCACCCGCCCGCGGCAGAGGCCGCCATTTTGCCGCAAGGAGGCGGCGGGCGGCCCCGCACGGGCGGTGCTGCAGAGCGGCTCCCGGGGCCGCTGCAATGCGGCCTGGCCCCGTCCCCCGCCCGCACTCACTTCTTCTGCCTCTCCCGCCCCAGCTCCAGCGCCAGGCGGTCGGGCTTTGCCGCCTGCCGCTCGCCGCCTTCCGACATTGCGGCCACCGGTGCCCGCCCCGCCCGCAGCCTCCGTGTCTGCCGGCGTTGCGCGGGGCGACGGCTGCGAGCGCCCGGCGGAGCCTCGGGGAGCGGCGTGGTGGGGCCAGAGGCGGGCGGGAGGGCGGCAGTGCTGACCCTCGGCTCGGGCACTCCTTTCTCCGCAGCCCATGTGGCTCTCCCTCTGCTCGGGGCGAGACAGGGCCGGGAGCGACCGGCAGCCGGTGTCATCTTCACCTGCTCCGGCCCCGGTGTGCGCTGCCGCGTCCCGTTTGCCCGCGTGTGCAGCGGCACTCGCCCGCCGCTGCCGGGACAGCCCCGCGTGTGACGGCGCTTCTCTGCCCTCTGACCAGCGAACCCCCCGGCACGTGGCTCGGGCAGCACCAGAAATTGATGGGAGAAACATGAAACAGCTTTGGCCCAGTTACAGAGGCCATGTAGGGCGAACTGTTGCGCCGAACTTTCCATAATTTGGGGAAACATGGTTGTGTGCCGGTTGTTTTAAAAACACTTACTCTGGATGGAAAGTAGCACGGTTTTAAATAAACGCTGTGGCCCACGTGTGAAGTCAGGCACAGTGTGGCAGAGCCTGGTCTTACGACGTGCCTAGTCTGTATTTAGCACCCTCAGTAATTGTGATCTGTGTTGTGCACAAACTGGTTTTGCAGACCCTAACTTGAGACAGAAAAGCTTGGAATAATCAGGTCTTAACACTGATCAAGTCAATGGAGTTAGTTAGTCAATATATAATGTCAAATATTTTATCTCTTACCTTGGTCTGGATTCATACTTTAAAAATGTTTGATGTTTTAGATCAATTCAGGGCATTCTCAAGGTAAAGATTTCTGAGGTAATCTATCAGTTTTAATGCTGCAAGAGTGGCATCACCTCTGTCAGGTTCTTCATGCTACCTTCTCCCATCTGCTTCAGTGCCAGCTCTTGACATTTATGCAACTCTCCAATGAGCCAGTACAGCTCCTGAAACCCTGAAAACTTACATCAGGGAAAATGTTTAATGTTTGTAGCTTCTGTTGGTTGATGAGCTGAAAAGGCTCGCCAGCTGCACAGAAAAGCACTGGACTTTATGCAAGGGACAGGGTTAAAGTGGGAGTGATTAGTGCACTCTTAGATCAACAGATATCTGTTCACTTTCTCAGGAAGGAGATGGACTTTAATTTCCCTTTACTGATATACTATGAAAAAATGAAGGGTGTAGTTTCTCAGTTCACTAAGTTTGTTGCATGAGTAGTGAGCCAAATGCAATAGCCCTACCACTTGTTGGGTAACAGAGGAACTGCTTTTAAAATTTAAAACATGGGTTATGTATCACTGTTACTTTAACATAGCATAAATCAGTACTGCCATCCAAAAGACAGCCCTGAAATGTTGTGAATTGTAATCCTAAAGTGGTAGTGTGTGACACTGGAGTGGGCCAATCAACACCTCACTGATACTGCGAGGCACTAATCCAGCAGGATCTAATGTCTGGGAGTAGAACAGTAGGAATGGAGAGTGGGAAGCTTGATTCTAAGAAGAAGAAGAAGTCATTGTAATTTCACTTGTCTGATATATATTAGAGCAGAATTTGAGTCTCAAGTTATAACTGATGCTATCAGCTAATCAGTGAATTATCATGAGGTGTGGATTGAATTCAAAATTTTCTGAAATAATTTAATCAAGAAACAAATTGAGGAAGAGTTCTGCACTGTAACTGCATTTAAATTTAGCTGCTCATTTTGCATTCATGTTTTACTGAGTGCTACCTTTTTAAGATTCATATTGACAACACATTTCATACCAAACCAGTAATTTAAGTAATGACTTGGACCTACGTTAGCATTCATAACTAACACAGGATACTGAATCTTAGCAGCAAAGGTGCTAATCAGTAACCATTTTTCTTGTTACCAGTTTTTGTGAACAACTGCTTCAAGATTAATTTAACCAGCCTGAAGGATTGTTCTCCACAAGGAGGGCACATTCGTAGATCTCAGAAAGAGCCCTGGAATCAGAAGGAAGTCTGAGAACAGAGGGCACAGGGGAACTGAGAGCTCTTTCCTAATCACAGTGTATCTCTCCGCTCCAGGAGACTTTCATTTGACCTCCTGTTCAGGATACTTTCAGGTCTCAGCCTCAACTCAGGGATTACCAGGTGTCTTAACTAGGTAAGCTCTCAGGAACTATGTCACCATGCACATAAAGATGTGCCCAGACCACACCAGTTGGGTTGGTACAGGACAGCAGGTCTAGTGGTGTCCTTCCCCTGCTGGTTTGGAAACCGCAGTGGGAGAAAAGCAACAGTTTCTTGTGAACTGAGGTGTGTGTAAAACTTCAAACCTTCAACATTTTCAACAATCACAGCAGTAACATAGTGACACTTGCAACACATGAGAATTTTCCTCCATTTTTTTCTTCCAAATAAACCTGTTAAAATAGATATGTGGCTACCTATAAAGGTATTTTTATTGTTTTAAAGCTTATAATGTTATTTTTGAGATTAAAATGTTTAGTAAGAAAAGTTAGGAAATTTGGTCACAACACAATGTGTTTTGAAAGCAGAATTTTATACTTAAATATGTAACTTCATATTATATGAAGGCAATAAACTGCAAGAGTTACTTAAAAGCAAGGCAGACCAGTTGCTGAAGACAAGCATTTGGATTATGACATAAATTACAAAGAAGTAGTTATTTCTGTAGCACCAGTAACTAAAGTATGATGACTGGCTGTGTGGGCAAGGAAAAACTTGTGGATATTGTGTACTTTGACTTTACCAAGGACTTTGATATAGTCTCCCACAGTACCTTTATAGCCAAATTGGTCAGCTATAGATTGGAAAACTGGGTAATAAGACTGATGGAAAATTGACTGAGCCATCAGGCTTGAAGTGTGGTGATCAGCACTAGGACTGCTTGACTCAGGGATCAGTATCTGAGCCAATACCCTTAATTCCTCATTAACAGCCTGGAAGACTGATGTGGTTTGGAAAAAACCTTTCCCCCTGGGGCTGGTGATAGTCTCCTCCAGAGGTGGTGTTTTTGATACTGGGCTCATTCAAAACTTAGTGTGCTCTGCGGAAATTACTGGGATGGGAAAAACCCATGGATCAGTACAGCCTGGAGGCAGTAACCAGAATGCAGCTTCATAGGAAAAGACACAGGGGTCTCTGGTGAACAAGCTGCCATGAGCCAGCAAGACCTTGCAGCAAACAAGGCCAAGCCTGGGCTGCCTTAACAAGGGCTTGGCCAAGAGCCTGGGGAGATGGTTCTTCCACTCTGTTCAGCACTTACGGGACCACATGCTGGAGTGCTTAGCTTTGAACTCCCAAGGGCTGCCTTAGGTCAGGGACATAGGCACACGTGGCCTATGTTCAGTCTGGAGAAGAGATGGCATAAGGAGATCTTAGTGCTGTAAACAGCTATGTAAGAGGAAAGTGTAAAGAAGACTGAGAAGTCAGACTTTCCTCCAGTGTGCATTATGGAAGGATATGCGGCAATGCACCAAAACGCATATGAAAATCTTTGGCTTAGTATAAGGGAGAAATATTTACCTTTACCAGAGTCAAGCTGGGCAAAGGTTGCCCAGAGGGGCCATAAAGTCTTCACTGTTGGAGATAATAAAAATGTGAGCAGAATTAGCAGAATACTGTGCTCCAGCTGGACCTGTTTTGCAAAGAAGGGTGGATTACAGACCTCTGGAGTCCCTTCCAACACCATTCTGTGGCAAGCTGGTCAGCATGTTTCAGTGGAAGGTACTTTTACCAATTCTTTTTAAAGGATTACAGATTCAGTCAAGGAACATTAAGAAATAAGTTGTTGTAAGTTGGTTTTAAACCAGCATTAAACAGACCAACCCACTCTTGGAATCCAGGGTAATCTATTCAAATACAAGGGTTTAGACTTGAGGTAAAAACAGTGGTTTATACCTACAGAATGCTGAAAATGCCACAGACAGCAGTAGCTTAGAATGACTTGGAGGTCATTAAAAGTAATCTTCCCAAGACAAGATTCGACATCAATATTATAGCAGAAAAGACTTTGAATAAATTTGGAAATAGGAATACATTAGGAATAGGGTAGTAGTTCATGCAGTACACAGTAAGGAGTCTTATAAGACTTCTTCTAGGATTGCCATACATCAAAAGATGTTCAGTGTCCAAAGAAACAAAATCGAGCTGTGAATAGAAAGCAAACCTAAGATATGAGCTTTAGGGAGCTTAGTGTATAAAAGGGAGAGCTGAGGTAAGGCCCTAAGTGTGAGAAGACTGTTGCATATGGTAGAGGAAGTGGGGAGAAGCCTATGGATTTGCTACCCTGGGCCAAACTAGTGACAGCTGAAGCAAAGTAAGTTTGGTAGCATCATATTCAGCTGTGAGAATTAACTAAATTTTGGAACAATGTAAAAGGGAAGATCATGGATGTATCACTTTACAAACTGTAAAATGGGGTAGGCATCATTAAAAAAAGTCTCAAAGTAGATAAATACTATTTTGAAAGACTGGGTACACATGAACAGAACAACAGCAGGTTGAGCAGGACAACAATGCTTGCCTGATACCGATGGCATTTAAATCTTTTTTTACTCTTGGTCTCTTGAAGACCTTGATCTTAACTATTGTTTTAAAAGAGCATGAGCTACACGCAAAACCAAAGTGGGAGAAGGAAGACCCAAATAATACATCCCTATTGTAAATGCAGTTCATAGCAACAAAAATGCTTTTGCTAGTGTGAAGTTTTAGTAGCCTATAACTGGTTACACATGCTGGCAAGTGGCAGACTACAGTAACAGAAATTGTTGCAGTGTACTTTAGATGGACTTTTTTAGTTTGAAATATTTTGATTGATGAGCTTGTTTGTATTGCAGACATACCCCAGTACTGTTATTTTATTACTTCAAAAGTCCTAGTTTTTCCACTCACTGATCCGTACAGAAGCTTCCTGTCATAAAAAGGTCAAGAACAGATTAACCAATTTTAATTTCATCTTTATTTCCATAAATCAGAGTTAGACTTCAAGTGGTTAGATCCTTGTGTTTCACATTTCTCAGCCTACAGCAGCTACCACAAAATGTGCACCTATTACCATTTTAATAGACAGTTCTTACTGTGTTTTTTTTAATCTGATACAAATATCACTTGCTAACAACCATTCAGTTATTTTCTCCATTTACATGAAATGGAGATAAGTTGTAAATTGATGGCGTTCTGTTTGTTGCAGGTACAGCCAATATTAGAATATGTAGCAGCTTTAAAACTCAATAGTGAACTGTTAAATAAGTAGCGGTGCCAAAGCATCTCAAGGATTTGCCATACTGAGTTATTTTACACTGGGCTACAAAGAGGACTGCAAATCTACACAGTTGCATCTATTCTACACACCTCTCTCCATTAAAAGGGCTTACTTTTGTACCCTTTTTAAAGACTTCATACCCTTGTGCAACTATGAATTTAATGGAATAAAGATGATGACTGTTAGAACTATTTGTTCAAATATATACTGTCTTCCATTAGGAGGCCATGATATATAATCTGAATCCTTCTGGATTGCCTGCAAAGTACAGAATGCAGAGAAGTTCCTAGTGCATTCTACAGAATATTTTCACAAAAAAATAATTTATGCAAAAACATACTTCTCCTCTCTACATAAAAATCTGAATTTCAAAGAATCTTTGTATATTCCTTATGGAGTCAAGTGGAAAATGCATTTTTCTAGATCTGTAAATACTGTCTTTTAAAAGAAATGCTTGGTATCTTTGGTTTACTTATATGCTGGATGAAAAAAAAAAGTTTAAAAGGGAATAACTGCCTAGTTACCTGAGGTTCATCTTTCATTTCTCCTAACATGAACTTTGGATAAGATTAGCTGTTTGGTAGCTGAAAAGATAAATTCTCTATAAAACAATGAAACCCAATGCTTATTTTAGTAATGCATATTAAATAATACAAGGCTAGGTTAGTAAAACTAACTCAAGGATCGTTATAAACCCAAAACTAATAATTCTACTTGTTCCAGAATTAGTAATCCTACTTTTTCAGTATCACCACCTTCTTTATAAAGTGTTACAAAAATATTCACAATAGTATTACTATATTAATCTATTATTCCATATATTATTTTGAAAAAGTGCTTACAGAGGCAAGTATATGAACTGCAAACTCATAATCTTCCAGCTGCCTAAAGCCCTGATCCAGTTGTTTAAAATTCTTGTTCAATACAGAACAAGGAGTTGACAACTTTCATGTTTCCTTACATTTTCATGTCAAATTAAGTAACAGTTGCTTGGAAAGTACAGTGTGATTTATGTTCAATTGCAGATGAGCAATGCAGTTACTTGTAAATAGGAAGTTTCATCTCTAATGTAAGGCTTTGAGAAATATTTAATTGCTTTCATTTTTTACCCTTCTTCTCATTATCCAATACTTTATATTCATCTAGCACAGCATGGCCAGTTTCCTTTGCAGTTCTCTTTACAACAGCTTTGATACCAATATTGTCAATGTTAAATGCTGTCACACCAACATTGATTGCAGAATTCATAGCATCATCTGTAGCATGGCCAGCATCCTCTCCATACCTAAAGAAAGAGAGCAGTTTTGTAGATTTGTATACTTAGTTTTTTAATCTTCACTGGAATTCTTTTGAAAGTTTAGGCATTACCAAGAACAAATAATAAGCACAGAGCCTGAATGTCTTAAGAATAAAATTAGAAATTACAAAGCCATTTGAGTAAGGGCTGTTCCTCTATCAGATAGATTACCCTTTAAAAATACCAGTATGCTTCTGCCCTTTCTCCTCAAAAAACCTTCCAGTTTTTCTCCCTCTTTTCTCTCGAGTGTCAAAGAGTAGAAGACTTATCTATAGAACCATAAGAAGGGGAGAGAAGTGCAATAACCTCCAAGTCCTTACATAATATTCCCATACCCTCTATATAGAAAGCCAACCGTATCCTGGGCTGCGTCAAAAGCAATGTGGCCAGCAAGTTGAGGGCAGTGATTCTGCTCCTCTACTCTGCTCTGGTGAGACCCCACCCGGAGTACTGCATCATACAAAACCCCAAAAGGCTCGACAAAGCTATCTTGAGACTATGATGAAAATTATGAAGAGATAAAAACCTTTGGTGTCTCCCAGGGGGTGTGGGTCCAGCTTCCTTATGCTTTAGGGCGAAGTCATTAGTCTCATAATAACTACTTAATATACTCAACTGTACAGAGAGTTGAGTACTGAAAGAGGACAAGAATACAGTGAGAGCAGTAACTCCAACTGTTCCAGGCAGCCAGACATTTCCCCAGAGAGCACTGCAGTCAGACAAACCAGGCCAAAGGGAAGTATTCCTGGCAGCATCAGAATTCCAGCAGTCGGCAGAGTTACTTTTTCCCTATGTTTTTCATGACCAGAGATTCTTTGAGGACCTCAAAATAAAGCCAGAGAGAAGCAGAGAATATCAAAGAATCCAAAAATCTATAACATTATCAGTTCAGCAGCCAGAGCATATGGCTGGAACCAAGAATGAAACCAAATAAAAAGAGTTAGTAGGTTTTTTTGCTTTGCTTTTAATTCTCTGATAGAGCAACAGCCTTGAATCACCAACGATGGATCTGCAGATCACAGAATTAATCTCACAGCAAATTTGTATTTGTCAATTTAATTAATTATTTTCACCTCAGGAGCATCATAATCCAGTATATAATATCAGTAAAACAGGTAACCTCATTTAAAGCAAGACTCTAGTTTATCCAGTACAGTAAAACTAACAACTTCTTAATGTCTGATAACTAATTTTTTAGTTTGCCAGTCTCAATTGCATAATTAACTTTTTTTTTTAAGAAAAAAGTTGTGCACAGCTATATACTGCATTTATTTAAATTGTTTGTAAAAAAAGACAGTAGCATAGGACTTGAAATATTACTTCTGAAGCTATGTTTTCCCCCAATTCCGATTAACATGCAAATGAGGAGCATCTCTATATAATTCCAAAGGTATTGTAGCTAAGTTTTAGCCAAGTTTTTTTTGATTTAGAGACACTGTGATGGTGCTCCTTTAATGTTGTTCCATTAAGGGGAATTTGGCTCATTCACTGGTATTTTGAATGGCAGAAATCTTTGTCAGTGACAAAAAACAGCTTCCAAAAGAGAGATTATGTAGAATTTTAATACAATTATAAAGATAGGTTTTAAAGATTAAATATCATTTTCCATTGTATTGCAATTAGCTGCAACATTTAATTACTTATTGTTTTTCACTGAGTGTCTGTTGTCTGCTCATCTCCATATTTTCCGTTTTTATATCTAAAACAAAAACATTAATTTGAATTTATGTGAAATGAGTACCAGTACAATACCTCCTGACATTCCTACCTACTGAAAACAAACATTAGCATTAAAGCACCACTGACTAGAACTTTACTATCTGGCCTTCTATTTGAAATGCATCACAACACAACCCTGAACACCAATCTGTTTAATACTGTATGCTGATGTTTATCTTGTTACCTTCTGCTAGGAGCCTGTATGCACCTTCAGCCAACCCTTTTCAATATCTCTTTTGCTATGATTATCACCTGTTCAATTTAACCTACATGCTTTGGCTTACTCCTCACTTTCTATTAAACCTGCTGCACTTTTTTGAGGGGTGCATTTCCTATCTTTCACAATTATTTCAATTCCCTTTTTCTCCATAGCATCTTCCAGTACACACACTCAGCTTTCATCTTTCCATCATCTTAGAAACATCATCTTAATCCCAAATGTCACTTTCCTCTTCCCCCACTATCTTTTTCTAAGAACATCTGTATTTTGCAAGTTGAGGCTGTTCTATTATTGCTATTTATGCCTTAGATTTCCTTACACAGTTTTCTTTTTTTTGTACCTCCTCACTATAGCCAGAGCTGCTGATAGATGAAGTTCTTCCATTTTTCTTAACTTTAGCTAAGTTTGCAAAAATTCAGGATTAGAGCCAAGAGGTTTAAACTAGTAACTTTTTTCATAATGACATTATACTGTAGAGCGAAGATAAAAATCTGAACATTATTTGTGACAGCCTGAAGCTGTAATACTTCTACAAAAGAGAGCTAAAAAAATACTTCACACAGTCATTCACTCATTTCATATTTTTGCTTACAGGAGATGCTCATTAGTGTGCACTTAGCACCTTATCATGTGCTACCTAATTGTAGCAAAGCAGGTATTTCAGATGGTTTCCCTGCACTTTCATAAGCTCCTTTTTGCCATTATTCAAACAGAATGACAATGTACCATAGAAGATAAAATCAATAAAAATATAACTTACTTGTATTTGACAGTTTTTACAGTCTCAGTTGAAACACTTTTAGCAATGCACTTCGCTGCACTTTCTAAACCTTGCCACACTGTTGAAAATCCTGTAAAAACGATCAGCTTGAGTTCACAACTTGAAAATAATGCAATTTTAAAAAGTATAAAGAATTTTTATTACCTTGAACTCCACTTGCTGCTACAACCATAGCACCATCAAAAGTGGATTTGCCATCTTTATCTTTCTTAAGGGATTCTGGAACTAATTTGCTGCCATGCTTCTTCACATGTGGAGCCAGCTCCCTTCCGACACAGCTCGCTATAGAACACACTCCTTCAACTACCATAAAACAATGGCATGCAGATTATTTAGTAAGAACACAGAACATCTTTCCTTAAAAATCTTTACTCCTAATTAGAAGAAAGCTTCACTGAAGTTTTAAGTGTTGCTTCTATTTAAATATGCTTATTTGAAAGACAGACTTTAATCCTCACTTAAGTACCCAACTGATACAGAGCAACCTTATTTTTCAGATTCTGCACAGCTTCAGATATTAAGAAACAAGTAAGGTTGGTCTTATGGCTAAAAAGTGCTTTAAAAGAAATACATACACATCTCACACTTCAAATTTCAAGAAACTGATTCCATTGCCTTGTTATCCCCAACTTGCAGATAGGGAACAAGCTGCTGCTTTCCTGACTTGTCTTCTGTAGAAGACTTTCTTACAATCATTCCAGCTCTTCAAAGTAGTTTTATAACAACCAGCACAATTTCCTTTAAAACATGGTTGAGTCACTAGACAGTAAATATGAACATTATATGCAATTAAATAATGAAATGAAGTTACTGAGAGCTGTTAGGGTTGCCAAGCACCTCTGAACACCAGACCATTCCTATTTGGAAATTTATATGTAGTCAAACAGGTTTGTTTCAGGTGTATGAGTTTAAAAATACATAGTGACGAGAGAGCTTTTAAAATACATGGTTATCAACTTAAGAAAAGAAAGAGACAATATGCAAATTAACTGTCTAAAACTTTCAAAAGCATGTCAAACTTAAGACTATACACACTATTGTTTTAGGAACGAAAAAGATATCTCGAGGCCAAGTAATAAATACTAATCCTGAAGCATGTCTGTTGCAGGAGGTAACTAGGCACAAACTACTGTTCTCTGGATTTCATCAGGTCAGTTCCTCCACCTGTTAATTGGCTAGAGAAACCAGCTCTCATTTTACGAGGTATTTATTATTTAAGGCAAACAATATATATATTATGAGATGGAAATTTTTACCTAAGAATTGGCTGACTTTCACAGCTCCTCCAGTAGCCTGTTTTGCTACATGAAGTCCCTTTGCTACAGTTGGATTGACTTCCACAGGTTTTTCTTCTGGTTGAAGGTGTTCTCGCAGTTTAGAAGCTCCTTTGTGAATAGCTTTACCAGTATATTCTGCTCCTTTCATTAGGCCCCAGCTTACCCAAGATGCACCTAAAAGGCAAAAATTGCTTTTCTTAGAATGTACAATTTTACAGATTACGATTCCTACAGCTATCCCTCCTCTACCTCTGCAACACTGACTTTAGAAACAGTCCCGATTACATAGTCTGCATTTATACTCTTCCCTGAATGGTCCAGCATGAATTCCTACATTAATTTCTGCTCCTAAACCACTGCTTTTGAAATTAATTTTATTTAATACAGCCAGCCTTCATCCAAATGCCAGCTTAATACAGATAATAATTTTTTAATATATATCCAAGCCCCAGCTAGGTGAGAAGGGATAGAATGGCACATCTCAATGCTATTAACACTCATGAAAACATGCAACCAAACCCTCTAGCCCTCCTTGCAGATTCATATTTATTAGTCAGCTGGTGGTCATTAGTATATTCCAAAGGCACTCAGAGGAAAAAAACCCACATGTTTATCTGCAGAAATCACAACAGGTGCCTGCTGTAATATAACTGCTCATACAGGGGTAAAATTATTCTGTCACAATGGTCTGAGTCACAGGGGGTGATATCCTAACAGTGTCACATGAGGAGCCAGATTGATTTGCAATGAACAAGACTGTTGGCAATGGATATATATTCTGCACTGTTTTTATAAAGCTCATCAAGGCATCCTTTAGATGACCACAACTGGAACCAGTGAACAACTACTTCTGACCACTCAGCTTCTACCAACACACATGCACTTAGTTGAAAATACTGTTTAAATGTCACTCACAGAGGTTTATATTCAACACAGTGCTCTTATTACAACAGTACCTGACAAGATACCATGGGCAACCTTCTCACTCCATTCTGGTAACTCCTTCTGATTTTCTGCTCCTTCAGGTTGTGGTTGGATATGTACAGTCTGAGGCAAGTTAACTGCATCACTAGAGGCTTCTGAAGGCTGACAAGTGAAAGCAAAACATCTGAGAATCTACTTCGCAGCTTATCATCAGGATCATACAACATCCATTATCAAATAATATTAATGTTGTGCATGCCTTGGGGAAGTGTGGAGAAACTCAAGGGAAATTTAAGACGCAATTACTTTTGCACCAAAATGCTACACATCCAGAAAAGCTTATCAGATAGGTCAGCATTTTTCCTACACTTTCTTCATCCAGCTACAATGAAAAGATTTGCTTGCCGATATAGACATATGGTCAAGGAGCTGAGTAGGAAAAATTTATAGTACAAGTTCCCTAGCAAAACAGATACGAGACTTGCCCATCTATCATTTTTATCTTAGAGAGAAGTCCACTTTGTTGTTATTCAGCATAAGAACTGCAGTCTTTGGTCAGAGAATCCAGCTGCACTAAGGGAATGCAGCTGTCCTGATTGTTTTTTTTCCTCATCCTTTCCTCCCAAATTAAAAAATAAAGGACATTATTCATGCTGTGTGCTGTTTATGCTTTTGCAGACTGGCACAGTCAAGGCACACACAGTGCTGTGCATGATACTGCTCCCTATTTAAAGCCGGGTGGACAGGTTCTGTGTGATTTTGTGTCAAACACTACAGTTTCTGGAGTAGATGTTAATCATTCAAACACAGCAACCACCAACATAGGCCATTTAGTGTTTCTAATAAGTGTAACATCACTTTACACATATCACAGACAACGTACAATGAAACTTTAATTACAGAAAGCAAAAAAATTGTAATAGATGTAGGTTTTTGTTAAGATTCGATTTTTAGAACTTTTCCAATGTAGAAGTAAATGAAAACCGAAACCATTTCAAAGATTGAAAACACTGCTAGTTAATGACAGATAGAAAGAAAAGAAGTTTTTGTTTAGATTAAACCCATTGGCAGAACAGAATACACAATACAGAATATTTGCTATTACATGGAATTCCCCTGAAACATTTACTGGACATAAAGGCAGGCTATTGCCCATAGCTGACTGCTGCAGTAAAACAAAACCAAACCAACATTAACAGAAAAGAGTACACTAAAACTTAGAAGGTTGCTACCCAGAAGGTTAACACTGTATCACTGACATATCACAATTACTGCTTGACAGCAGTGTGAAATGTTGTGTTCAAGAAACGTTTTCAGCATGTGACCAAATTACCTCAATAAACAGCTATAGGTAAAAACCAATCAAACAAATAAACAATTAAAAGACCCAGACTATGTTCCAGATGTTATTTAGTTACACCACAGTTTGGGTCACTATGTAGAAAAACTGTCAACAAGACTTCTGAAGACTATACTAAGGAACAGAAATGGATTCTCTAATAAGACAGGTGACTCACTACTATAATTATATTAAATATAGTTGTCAACTAGATCCTCATGAATACCATGTAAAACAGACACATTAAATGGCTATCAGACTAGGCTTTGAAATATTTGTGCTATATCACAGTTTTCAAAACTCCTGAAATATGCTGACTTGGAAAATGTGGTAGCCTGCAGTAACTGCAACTGCTCTTAACAAAAAACAACCAACCAAAGCAAAAAAACCAAAAAGCCAAAATGACCCAACAAAAAAACAGCCACAGAACACAGCATACATTGCTGCTGTCAGTCAAATCAGCTGTTCTAACATGCATTCCAGTGACTATTTTATTTTGTTTACTATAAATTCTGGAATCACTGTCCTGGCATTTACCTGGACTTTGTGGCCAGACATCTGTTTAAATTTATCTTCAAAATGCGCTCTCTCAGTTGCTGGGAGCTCTGAAGATAACCCTAATCTCTCATGGGATCCTGGCACCTGTGACATCGTATCAGGGAACATTAACAAAAACACGAAGTTTTAGGACAATAAGGAGCTAATGAGATATCAAATTTGAACCCCTACTACGCAGGAAAAATGACAGCATTTTATCCATTGAGTCCTGCACTGAAATAGCCCATAATTCTGCAGTACTTTCCCCTTTTAAGTAAAAATTAGTGGCCACCTGTGCTAGTGAAATTCCCTGCTGAACTCGACAGGATTTATACCATAACAGAACTCCACCCTCATGGCATGCTCCAAACTGGTCCATCATCACTGCATTCAACTCTTGGTTGATTCAACAAAATTCTCTCTTTCATGAAAACACATAATCTTGCTATGAGCTCTTAAATAGTTATGGATTACCACTCTTCCTGAAATGGTGCTCCAGTACTCTTACAATAACATTTTGCACCTTGTTTCCAGTCACTGTATGTTATCGCACCTTTGTTAGATTATGGGGTTTTTTCCCTGTTTTCTCTACCTGTCAATATCTTACTGCAATAAGGCACCAGATTTATCTGAGATCCTATTTGAGGCAGATTTTTGAAGTACACACTATTTTCACAGATCTTCTCTGAGGCAGCTTACCATTTTTGAACTGTAAACACATTTAGGCACCATATTCCAAGAATGGTATCATCCATCATAATTTGTGTGCATGTGTGTCTGCGCACACAGGGAAAAACATGCTTTCTCCTGAACCCCAAATTTTATTTTGGGTTCTATGTTCTCTTTTGGAAAAATAGAGAAAATATACAAAATGGTCTCAAACTATGGTCTGTGCTTACAAATCAGTATTTTAGAAATTCTGTACTCCCATGTCACAGGATCTACGGTTTCATTACACAGCTGCTTAATCTTGGCCTACTTTATCTATTTCTCACTGGTCAGTTTACTAAGCAAGACACAAAAATTTGCAGTTTTACACAACTAAATGTAAATGTGAGAATATATTGATGACTTATACCTTTCCTTATTGGTATAAAGAGGCACCTCAGAAATTTACCTGGATTCGAAGGTCAGACATCTGTTTTAAGAGATCCTCGAACAGCTCTCTGTCAGCTGCTGGAAGTTCTGAAGACAGCACCACTCCTACATAGGACCCTGGTATCTGGGACATTGTGTCAGGGAACATGTAGACTCCAGTACTGCAGCACAGAACAGGAGACTGGTGACACATTAGAGGATACAACCAGTCACAAACCTAGAAAAGACAAGTACATGAAGAAATTAAAAGATGCTTTTAAAAAGAAAGACAGACAGAGCATAGTGATAAGCACCACACACTTGATTTTCCATAAAGTTTCTAGTGAAAGGTTCCCTGCTGATGGCAGAGGTATTGGAATTAGATGATCTTTAAGGTTCCTTCCAACCCAAACTATTTTATGATTCTATGATGAAAAATAAAAAGTCTTATGCCATCTTTTAAAAAAAACAAAAAAAGAAAAACAATCCCAAAAAACTACAACCCACATGACTCTGGAAATACAACTCTTCATTAGTTCTGACAGTCTAATATAGAGAAAATATTAATTTTCACAGGACTGTAATTCAGGCTGGTACCCTTTTAACTGAGGTCTAGTCTTGAGGTATAGAGGTCAATGAAAAGAACTGCCAAACAAGTCAGGATTCACAGTGCCTGTACCATCCTGTAGAACTCAGGGCAGGTTTATATGACAGGATAAATAAAATGTATGGCTGTCGCTGGCCTACTGCTGAAGACTGCTAACATAGGTGGAGCTGAACCAGCAGACTCAAAACCAGGAAGTATTTTTTCTGTATGAGACTTCCAAGAGCCAATCTTAGCAAACACAAGGAGATCCAAAGTCAGAATCCACAACGTTCATTACAGAACATGCCCACATGAAGCAAGCAAGGACTGAAAAAATACAGATAATGCATCTTTTTTATTTGTAGTTCAGAATCTGTACTAACATGGGCCCTCAAATTCCAAATTATCAGTCGCCCTAACTTCAATACCTTATCACTAAATGAGAATGAAGTGGGTAGTTTGCAAGCCCAACTGACACTGACATGTTACAGTACGTGAATCAACATGTCTTCTCTATGTGAAGGAAGAGAAGTTAATTTTATGAAATGAAAAGACGCATTCAGTCAACTCCTTTAGAAACTGGGATTCACCAGAACAGTCAGCACTTGACAACCTTGGGAAGACACAGAGGTACTTTTCACAGAAAAAGTCATAAAAGTGTATACTTGCACAAAACCATTTCTGCAACATCTATAACATTCTTCATATTATCACAAAGATATTTAGACTTCGAAGAGCAAGAACTTAGGAAGATTTCCTGTTAAGAGTTTTATGACAGTTCTTGAAATTTTAATTAAAGGCAAAAGTTATTTTCCTGTTACCTGAAGAAATGCAGGTGGACGATTCTGAGCTGCTTCACTATCTGTATCCAAGAACTTCACAATGCGTAGATATCCAGGATATGAAGGAGCACTAACCTGCCCATCAGGAGTCACAAAAAATATCTGTACTCCTTGGGGAATCAAGATCAGCTCATCTGCATCCACTCCCAGGTTTTCCAGGGGAGGTGGCTGAGTACACTTGTTGTAATAGTCCTCACCTACAGAAGAAAACTCTCCAGAGTCTGTGCCATAAGACACAGTAAAATGGCCATTGGTAGCTTGAGGAGTATAGGCAGGAGGTGCTTCATTTGGTAGACAGAGAGGTTTTCCAGAGGATGGACTCATAGCTGGAATTTGACCCTGGCTCACAGCTGCAACACCTCCATCTGCTGCGGATGGTTGACTTGGTGCAAACAGAGAATTAGGGGCAGGTGGTCTTTCTGGCTTTTCTTTGGAAGGAATGGATGGATATAACTTGGGCACCCCAGGAGGGGCATCCATCGTAGCAGGACTTGCTTCTCCAGGTGGGGTGTTTTGCTCTAGACTGCCGAGTCGAGCACGAACATTTTCCAGGGTCTCCCTCATCTTCTGCTGCATTTGCCTGGCAGACTCCCACTGGGACCCTACACACGCAGGACCCTCTGATGGAATGCTAACTCCTCGGAGCAAGTGGTCAAGCCCTTTCTTATAGTAACTTCTTGCCTCTTCCTTCTGACCCAGTTCATCTGTATTCAGTCCTTTATTGATAAAAATAAAGGCTTTCCTGTACTCTTCATTAATAGCTTTAATATTTGCATCTTCTTGCATAACTGGGTCCTGCAGTTGTTCCATTACTGCAAAATGAAATAAAAATCAATAAAAATATTCATCAATAAAGCCAAACGATGTTTACCTTAGAATAAAATGTCTTCTTAATGATAACCATACTGCATATATTAGCAGAAATCTATCTGTTTGCTTGGGACAGCATCTGATATATTATGGTTATCTCCTAATAACATTTACATTGACATGATTCCAAGACAGCAAGGAATCTACAACCATCAAATCTAGTTATATCAAAGACATTTATTTCTTAAAAGTTAAACATGAGAAGAACATGGACATGCCTGATATTAAAACTTTCATCTTAAAGATCACTAGCAAACAGAGGAGTAAACAAATAACTTAAAAAATTTAACTTTTCCAAAAGCACTAAGGTATTAAAAAATTCAGTTAACATTTTGTCTATTTAAATAAAGGCTGAACTAACAAACAGAACATTTCTATTTGAATAATTTAAGAAAAAGCACTCAACATATTTAAACAAATCTTGATCAACTTCAGCTAACATCAATACACAGAACTGGGAAATACTTTGAACAGTTAAAGCTGTGCTTTACAGAATGAAAACAGGGAATTACTTATTTCCTTTATGGTGTTTATAGAGTAAGAAAAGACAATTTGTTTTACACTCCTTGCTCCCCAGGTGAAAAATAATTGAAAGTACCAAAATGTACAAAAGGTTGCAGGTTCTAGGTCTGTTTTGGAATGTATTCCTCAAACTGCCTCATATATTTCAACAACTGAAGGGCAGAAAAGAATATGGTAGGTTTATTTGAATTCTAAACTGTGTAAAATCATTGTTTTAATGGTATGCAGATTCTCAGTCTTGGCCAAATGCAGAAAATATAAATCACTCTTGGACTAAGATAGTGCTTACAACATACAATGTAAAAAATGCCAGTGATCTAGTTTTTTGCTGGCAGCTATGAGAGGCATTGTTAATTCAGAAAAATCAGGTAATTATACTAGAAAAGACTGTACCATGAACAACAAAAACGTGATACTATATAAAAATTAAAGAGCATATATTTTCAAGCAAAACCATGATTCTCTATGTAAGATGGATGAAAGAAAGGAGACATCTGTCAATCACAATATCAAGCTACACAAAACATTGGGGGTAAGTAAAATCCAAATGCAAAAATAAAAACGCTGCCATTGCACATACAGAAGCACTAATGCCCCTGTGTGCAGCTCTGGTGAGAACTCCCACAATGCTGAGCCACACTCAAGGAAGCTGCGCCAGAACAGGAAGAGGTGTGCAGAAAGTTACTGATTTTTTCTGGATGAATCGATCACTTTTCCCTAGAGAGATGTAGGTTTGGCTTACCAAGCCAATACAACAAAGGCTGAGAGATTGGATTAGTCTCCACAAATATAATGGATGAAAAGAAGGAAGTAAATCAGTAAAGAAAAAAAGAATTATTGAAATCCAAACTTTTAATAAAATCCCAAAATAGTACCTGCTTTTAAGTTTATCTAATGTCTCTTCTTGCTTTAGTCTAATTACCAACTAAGTAAAAATACATATATATATATATATATATATATATATATATATATATATAAAACCTGGAAAATATCTTTCCTCTAGTCCAACAAATCCAGAGAAACTTAGGAAGTGCAGGTCATTAAAAGATTTTTAAAGAGGCAAAGATGAAATGCTGTGCTCTGCTCCCACACCCTTTATAATCAAAATGCAGACAGCACTTATATGACTGATGCATCTGCATCACACAACAGAAATGCCATGTCATCTGGAATGCATCTGTTCTCATGATGTGACAGGATCCGATTTCATGCAAAAGACAAGATGTGTGGTTTCAGTCCAATGACAGACAGACATAGCTAAGAATATGACAGGGACAGCCTGAGAAGGCAACCCACATGGAGCAGATCAGCAGTGACTCAAGCCACTATGCTCACTGTTCGTTCCCCATCACATAGCAGAAAAATGAATCTTGGGCTGTAGGAGATTTTTCCAATTGATTACAGTCAGTTACTGCCAACAGGCTCAGCATCTTTGATTTATACACTGGCATAAGTGTATATTTAATAACCTCCAAGGACATCAAGTTTTGAATTTATAAGCATGCTTCCGACAAGCACGACAGCAAACAATTATAATAAAAATAATTGGAAAGAACTCTCACGAGTTTGTGAATATAGCTGGGTCCTTACACAAAAGATTATACTTAATCATGCAATATATTTTATGATCTATACATGAACTATTTAGACATATGTAACTGAATTATTTGGAGCAAAGGAACCCTGGCAACTACATCATCTTATGTCAATGCTTGTATTTACTACTGAAAAGTCCACTTTTCAAGAAGAGCATAAAGGTGAAAAAAATTTAACATCAAAGACCTCTGATTTGAGAATTGTAGGTAGGCAAACACGGAAAATGTCTAGAAAATGGAGAAAGGCACGTTTTATCTATCATCACAGTTACTTCTATATAAGCAAAATTTAGGGATTTGAGACTTTTAGTGCCTGTATACCCAATCGTGCATAAAGTCCTTTCTTAAGACTTCAAGTAAACAATTCATTTGTGTGAACACAACTGCAATTCCATAGTCTATTTGCCCCATGTATATTGATTTGTTTATTCTGGGTGAGGCTAAAGCGAAGATAATTTACAGATTCCAAATAATTCTTTTATAACAAGAAGAGACATCAAGTAAAATCCTGAAGTCAGAGCTACATTTCAACTGAATAGTTAATTAATTTACTATTCATTGTACACTTGTCATACTGTCAGCAGCACTGTTCTTGCTAAAGCTCAGTCTTTATTAACACCAGAAAAGGTCTGTAAGAAAACAGAGATGTCAGCACGATCAGTGTCCACACAGCACTAGTGCACAGCGGAGGTACAAAAGCTGGCTCAGCAACTTGGAAAAGTGGGATTGTTGCAACTCATCTCTGATTGTCAGAAACATCCCAAATTCGCAGTATATGTGCAGTGTAGTTACTACCAAATTATGCATTTGGGTGGCAAAGCACTTGGAAATGGAGGAAGGAATTCACAGTAGATTTTAAGTTAAACACAACATGACTAAAAGCCCAAAGAATTGAATTTCATTCTCGGTAACTTATTAAAACTAATACAAAGTAATGGATGGTATAAAATAAGCATACTTACTTGCTCCCTCACAACACAACAATAAATATTCTCTGAAACAGAACACTGAAGTAGCAATCTGATCATATGCAAGGAATATCCTCAGTCATTACTATTTTCAATGTATGAACTTAATAGAGTATTTAAGTGTCCTGCATGTTTTAGTATTTTTCTGTAATCCATTTCTGTACAATAAAGTCTCATTTCCTCTCTTTTAAAGCAAAGTGCATATGAGAGCACTGCAAGCCAACCTTTGGTCCTGTGGCCAGTTCAGATCGGCCCAGATCTGTACTACTTAGTGCAAAATAAGATTTAGAGGAACTTGTCTTGGAGAAAGCAGGTCCAAAACTGAGCTAAGAAAAGAGCTAATGGGCATGGTAGATAATCACAGATCAATCCAGCGCTTGAGCTCATTCCATAGCCCTTTTTCTTTTATCAGTCCAGATATACTCTGTGGTTTTAAATGTCTTGACCAAAGGAGGCTATAGTGCAACAGGGAAACTTGAGTTTAATATTGTAAGCATCTCAACTATCTGGATAACCATCCTTCCTCTGAAGCAGCAAAACCCACTTCATTAAAAAGTGGCACAAGGTAAACATGAAGCCTAAGACTTGAGAGGATTAAACATCCTGACTGACAGAGGTAAGACATTCTTTACAACTCACTACTTTTGAAACATGGGAGGTATAGGGGAGGAAAATCCAAAACAAACAAACAAAAAAAATACCACCCTTAATCCAAGAGCTTTTCCTATTTGTCAACTGTTTTCTATCAGCCACTCATTAGGAGAACTACCATGCAGATAGAACTGTTTAAGCCTTATTTCTGTAGAGAAGGAGCAATTAAGAAAGTATTAGTAATTTTCAAGAATTTAAAGAACAAACTAAATTAGAATAAATGTTATGTGGAATTTAAAACAATACAAGCCAGGTACTAGCTGATAAATTTACCTTTCCATGTTTTTAGTTTATTTAAATTAAGAAGCCCTTAAATTTTTCACTAAGTGCTGGCCTACAGCTAGTTTTTAAGCACCTAGGGCTAGATGATATCACAGACTAGACAACAGAGAAAGTCAGTCATCTGATATACGACAGTAATTCTTACTCTCAAAATTACCAGATACTTCAGGAAACTCTCGTCCTCTGACATTTCAACCTACACCTCAGGTTGGTATCCCAGTACCTACATTCACCCAGCCAGCAGGTCTAACTTTCCTCTTCTCAGTACTATTGCTGTCTCAAGATGTTTATATCCAAGTAACTGAACTTCCTTCCCGACTCCTTGGTCTGTATCTCCATCACATGCTTTTAACGCAGAGCTTTTAGGCTACTTGGCACTTCTCTAAAAGGGGAATTGAAAAACCAGTCGGGCAGATAATGCCCAACACAGACATCGTTCGGAGCACCGACGTACAAAAACATTGCCTACCATTCCGTGGCCAAAGATTTCAAGGTCATCATGGAAAATTCAGTATTACATAAGATTGCTATTTAATACTTTTTCATTAGCTGTGTGCCTGCCAGTTTCTGATCATTGACAACATTTCTACACATTCAGACAACTCAAAACTATCTAACACGAATCCTTTAAAAGACAAAACACAAGGAGCAGTTATACAAAGTATTCTGACAAATAACCTCTCGCGTCCATAAGGAGACACTCAATACATTATTTATCATCATGGCTACTTCAACCTGCCCTGATCACGCCTCTCCCAGACCCTCCCTCCCTCCCACTTACCACCTGCCTGCCCGCCGCTCTCCCGGCCGCCCCGCTGGGCTCCCCGCGGCTGCCCTGCCCTGGCCTGCTCCGTGCCCGTCCCGCCGCCCTCCGTCCGCCCCAGCTGAACCAGCCCCGCTGTCCACGAGCCCCCGGAGGCAACCGGCCCCGCGGCCGCGCTCACCGAGCCGGGCCCCGCCGCCGAGCCGAGCCGAGCGAGCCCCGCCTGCGCCGCCGCCTCCCGGGTCAGGCGGCAGCGGGCGGGGCCGCGGCGGTGGCGTCACCCAGGGCCCGGCGGAGGGCGCGGGGCCTGGCAGCGAGGGGCGAACCCCTTCGTGACCGACCGGGAGCGCCTTGCTGAGTCTGGCAGTGACATTCTATACAATTCATAAATAATACTGAATTAGGCAATTTATCCTGTTTCTTCTTGTTGTTGTGTTGTTGTTTTGTTGGTTTGTTTTTTTTTTTTTTGGGGGGGGTGGGCGGGGCAGGCTACACAGAAGATTAAAAATGAAAAATTGAAAGTGCAGAATTAGAAAGCAGTGCGTCTCATACTGTACCCGTAATTAAACAGGTTTTTTAATGCTCTTGATGTTTGGAAGAAACAGATGTCTGCATGTTGGATTCACTTCCCCATAAATTAATTTCTCTGGGAACATGGAAGATAATGTCTCTTTTGTCTTCTGGTTTTTGGGGCTCACACCACCATCAAGCACTAATGTGTCAAACTGAAAACTAATGTATAGCCCCAGTGATAGCCAGTATTGTTTTTTCTATTGTTTTTCAGTGGCCAAGGGGCTTTGCCTTTGTGGTAAATTGCATTAGTAATTTGATTGCATGTAGTCTTTTCATCTTTGCTGTAACTCTCATTAGCTGTGTGTGTGAATGTGTGTACAAAAGCTCATATACCCAAATTCTAGCTAAATAATTGATACCAGTATCTAAAAGAGGAAAAATAAGCCCTAAAGGCTGTCATTCTGAAGATTAAAAGTCTCCCTTTTCATGTCACGTTTTCAAATTTCATTTTGACTTTTACTTTAATTGTGCCAAAATGACTAGCTGCATTGTTTGGAAAGATGCCGTGTTTCCAGAGGTGGCTGTCTCATGATGAAACTCATTTCCCAGCCTGGACAAGGTGGAGATGGCTATCACCCTGAGTGCTGGGCTGTGGGACAGGGGAGCTGCATTTGTGCACTGATAGTGTCAAAAAATCCCAAAGAAAAATTATCTCAGTAAATTTCCAGCACTTGCCTTAGAACATGAACTTCCAACTTCTCGGTGAAACAGTTGTTAGAATTTCTGAATATAATCTCGCAGTATATTATTGCTTTGCAACTTTGATAGTCAGTGCTAAAAATCTGCAATTTGACTTCCACATAGAAAATTTCTAACCAGGTTAAATCTAGCAAAGGTGCATTCTGTGGTGCATGGCTCTTTACCTGAGCTAGCTTTTAATGAACTTGCTGCGTCCCAGGCATGTTGAGGCCCATTAACTTGCTTTCTCAG
The DNA here is from genome assembly GCF_036250125.1 of Pseudopipra pipra. NCBI lineage: Eukaryota > Metazoa > Chordata > Aves > Passeriformes > Pipridae > Pseudopipra > Pseudopipra pipra. The sequence goes on from NC_087550.1 coordinate 51,550,351, forward strand.
ATACTGTCATGCTGACTGTGAATCAACCTTTGACACACTCAGGACCACAGAACATAGGAAATTCAAAGTAAACATTGTGTTTAGGTAGTGGCAGCCCTGTCCATCACTGCCCTGGCAGATGGGTTTACCTCTTAGCTTCATTTAGCTCCGAAATATCTCTGGAAGTTTGTTACACATTGTAGTTTCTAGCATAATGTTTATCTAGGAATTCTCTGTTCCAAACTTTTCACATGCCCACTCTTCACTTCTTTTCCTGCCAACAAGAAACAGAGAGCAACCTGGAGGAGAGACGAGCTGTCCACAAAATCAGGAAGAGTTCCTCTCTACAAACACCAGTGAGGGTAATATAGTGAGGATGATGTTTGTATATGAAGCAGTATGCATACAGATGAGGGTTTGGACAGGTGGAGAGGGCCATAAACATTTGTTTAAACAGATGGTAGGATGGGCTTGGGTAGCTAGATGTCCTTGAATTACATTATGTGCATATATGCAAGATTTGCAAGGAAATAAAAACCAGTTTTGTGATGAAGAGTGGCACTCTCTTCTGAAACAGTGCTGCAAGTGAATAGAGGGACATTTTAATTTTTTTTTTTAAGCATGCAGGAGGTATCTTCACCAACACTGTTTCGTAGTAGTAGACCTTGCAAGGTCCAGAAGTCAGTAAAGGGCACAGTAGTGTCACGAGCGAGGGAGGGATGAGCTGGTCAAGTGTGCATCAAAGGCACCTAGCTGTGTGCTCTGAGCTGTCAGGAGCATGCAGGCACATGGCCCTGACAACCTTTCCTTTCACCAGATGCTGCTCTGCCATATCAGCCCCCCTCACAGGGCAGCTTGTATCTCCTGTGAATTTATATAAGCCCTAGTACTTTTGCTTTAAGTCAGAATTAGACTGAGGGATGAAATGCTATCACTACATGTTCCCTTCTATAGCTATAGAAATAAACTGCTCTGCCTCACCTGAATCTGCAAAATTTAAACGGTATGTTTATTCTGCAAGTCTTCAACCTCATTTGTAAACGCTAACTCTGCTTGTGGTGATTTCAATCTTAACAACCACCGTGGGCTTGCTTAATTTTTGTCTGCACTTTTGCAAAAAGAATTTTTACCGAATATCTCCTTTATTTAAGTTCTACATAAGCTAGGCAATATCTGTACTTATGTATGTATTTAGGTATATAAGCATGTGATAAACAAAGTCTCGAGTTTCTATAAGTTTCGAATAATAGTTTATTATATGGTAAAAGCAAGCAGCCGGCTGGGTGACAGAAATGAGACCAGTTTCCCAAATCTGCACACACCTACTACAGGGTACATTTAGTATTTATCTTAGCTACTTCATGCATATTAATTATATCATATACATATACATTCTACAGGTTTTTGCTAAGTATTTAATATATGGGTTTTCTTACAGCTAAAGCTAAAAGGGTTATCTCTACAACCAGTCATAATTCATGCATTCTTGGACGAACAGGCACCTAAAGATTTAAAGTTCTACTATATTTTATCCTTAGGATAGTAAGGAGGTTTTAGGCCTCTTGACCTTGTGAGGGTCTGTTTTATTTCTTTATGGGGGTGTAATTAAGTTTTACAATCCGTTTGTTTTATTTTGATGTAATCACCCATTTGTTCCACGAATCACAATTATTTATATATCACAAGCATGTATATATCCAAGTTGTTTAAACGTCACAAACAGAAAATCACTGAGGGACCTCAGACTGATCTGTCAATGTTAGCAAAAAATGGGGGGTTAGGCTGAGAATAAAAAATATGTGATAATTCTCCAAAACCACTTACTAGTATGCAAATAAATTTAATTGACTCACACCAAATGTCAGTATGACTGTAACCTGGTTACACAGCTGACAGGAATCATGCTTTGTAGACAGAGTGCTTTTAGTCAGCAGACCCCCAAATACTGATGGAAGCAAAATAAATCACTGTTGTGTGGGTAGAACTGAATATATAATTATTCCACAGCTTGTAACGATAGTAAAACCTTTTATGGTAGATGAATAGATAATCTCACTGTAATAATCAACTTTTTTCTGACTTCAAACTCCATAACCATTTGCAGATAAATTGTCCTGAACCCAAGTGAGGAAATGGCAATAACAGCTGTCTGACAAAGGTAATATTGCACCTTTTTAAAATTATGCCAGCCACTGACCTCAGAGTGAACTGGCACTTCGTTAAGGTGCAAGAACTTGTCTTCAGAGTGTATGTGCAGTGTTGATAGCGTTGAGCTACAAGCAGGGGTAATGCACTTGACAACCTGGATGGCAGAAGAGTGTGAAACATCTGAAAAGGCACCTACCTCCTGAGACAATCTCCTCTAGTATTCCCACTCCCAAAGGGTGATGGAATAACCTGCCTGTTAACAGTACTGCCTTGGGAAGGAGGAGGCTCTACCAATTCAAAGACACAGATACAGGTCCAGATACCATCTCTGCATTGCATTTGATCACTTGCCAAGCTGCAGACATTTTGTGCAAGGTTTTTTCCTGCCCTTCACTGTGAGCAGTCATTTGCATGTGTGTAATCCTTAAATCTGTTTCCCTAATCTACTGTATTCTTGTGTTGAATAGGAGTACCCTCAGAGTAAGCACAGAAAATGTAGACCATTTTATGGGACCCCAGATTTAGCATTTCTTACCTTCAGAGGTTCTACAAGCATGGTCCTCAAGTCCAGCCCAAGGAAAACTTTTCTGGAAAGGGATCAAAATGCTCTTGTGGGGTCTGCTAACAGCAGGGCCTGCAGCAATGAGGATAGAAATATGAGAACTAAGGAGACAGATGAGGGACCAGCTTAAATTGACTGGGAGTTCACTTTGTTAATTCAGCAGTACATAAAGTTGACAAAAATGGTCAGAAATTGACAAAATGGTTAGAAGAGGAAATACCAGGGAAAAACCTGGCTCTATGAAGACTAGTGGTAACAAAGCTCTTCTGTTGGATTGTTTATAAACACATTTCTGCCAGGACAGACGGATGTAAAGCTGGGCACTACAAAACTCAAGTTATTCATACATGTTGATTACAATATTGAGATGCTGCTTGTTCAGCTCAGAGAAAAGATAAATTCAAATGCTGATGGAGTCAGTATTTCATCATGCCCCTTTATGGCACTTTGGAATACTGGCTACTTTATTAGATAGCAGCTATTTGTTTTCCAGAATGATTTTACATACTGTCATACTGCAGAAGGCAGCAGAGGTGGTGAAATATATTTATTTCAGCACCAAAGTTGGAGGGGCACTTTGCACTTCATAAGTCCGGGAGTGAAATTTTTTACAATTAATAAGTACTGTATTTTGCAATTTATCCTCGGGTTTTTTTGTTGTTGTTTTAGGGATTTTTTTTGGAGGGGAGGGGGCATAAGGCTACACAGAAGATTAAAAATGCAAAACTGAAAGTGCAGAATTAGAAAGCAGTGCATCTCATACTGTATCCATAATTAAACACTTTTTTAACACTCTTGATGTTTGGGAGAAACAGATGTCTGCATCATAAATTAATTTCTCTGGAAACAAGGAAGATAACTTCTTTTTTGTCTTCTGTTTTTTGTGGCTCACACCACCATCAAGCACTAATGTGTCAAACTGAAAACTAATGAATAGCCCCAGTGATATCAAGTGTTGTTTTTTTCTATTGTTTTTCAGTGGCCAAGGGGCTTTGCCTTTGTGATAAATTGAGTTAGTAATTTGATTGCATATAGTCTTTTAATCTTTTAATAAGAAGCTGTAACTCTCATTAGCTGTGTGTGAGTGTCCATGTGTGTACAAAAGCACATATACCCAAACTGTACCAGTCCAAAATCTTATTGGCAGAATTAAGGCCCTGTGATATAATGTATGTAAGAATAATTTTCATCAAGATTATGCCACAGATGATGTGGGAAAACACCTCTTTTCCTAATGATTTAGATAAGGCAATCTGTGACCCTGCCCGTGGCAGTTCTGGCTTGTTTTCTTCTAATCTCAGCTCTTCACAATTTGAAACTCAGACTAATCTCCTGTTGCTTGAATTAAAATGGGTCTGATGGCTGTTATTTTGTAAATAACAACATGTATTCTTGCATCTTCCTTTGATAAATCTGGTATTGACCAGTTTTTGGACTAGAGAATTGTATTAACTTGTCCTGTGCAAGGATATATGTCATATTTTGTGTCCTGTTCGGTATGGATATATGAAATACTAGTTAAAAGACATCTGCTTATGTAGATTTCCTCTCCTTTTATGTTTGTCTGTCTCTGGATAAGTTTCACAATCTAGTTAGAGTACCACTCTGTGTGTGCTAGATGAAGCAGAATTTTTTTTTCTCAGGTGGGAAGCAGATAGCTTTCCCAATAGCTTTCCACTTAGAGACTGTGTATTTAACTTGGTGGCATGTCTGTCCTGTAATTACATTATTTTTCTCCACCTAGGAAAGAAAGTTGAAGGACTTGTATGTCTCCAATTGTTTTGAAATACAAGCTCCTCAAACTGATGGGCAGGAACTTAACCAGAGTGATTCTAACTATCCACTGAGTAAACTCAAACAAGAGTCTGACTCTGCACAGCTCTGTACATAATGCTCTGGATGAAATGTGAAAATCAGTTCTTCTAGTTCCCAGGTCTATATGCTGAGCCCACCCATGTCCCTGTCAGTATCAGGGCAAGTCCTGTGCATGTGTCTTCAGTCTCTTGGTCCTTTGGTTACCCAAAGAGGTGTTCAGTAGGATGCTTGGTGAATCAACATCTTGAGCATGCAATGATATTCATCCTGAAGTGGCTCCATACAGCTACAGTACAACTCAAATAGTACAATGAGAATACTGAGGGTTCAGCTGACACTATAAAATGCTTCCAAATGGTTTATGAATCAAATGTGATAATAAGGATATTTGTTAAACAAAGTTTTTTGTAGAAATACTGACCTCTGGTAGATGAATATCAAATGGGAAAGCAGATCTAGACTTCAATTTCCAAGTGTGTGTTTTAACTTAATCATTAACTCCATTCAGCTGAAGGCATGTATAAACTTTTGAAAAATAAGATCCTGCATTTGTAAATTTGTTCACCATCCCATGCAACAATTTTAACCTTTTTGTTCTTATCCTTTCAGCATGCAAAACAGTATTTTATAATATTATAATTTCTTTTTAATAATGAATGCTGCCATCACCTCTTTAAATTGACAGAAGTGCAATTGGAATTTTTGTATCTCTATTCTGCTCTATTCCAAACTGAAACTGGAAAGGTTTGTGTCTAGCAGAACTTGACTAAAGATATGCTGATACTATGTAGCTAGATGGCAGCATTCACATTGCTTTGAGAAAAACTATGGTTATTTAAAAGATTTTTTGAAAAATTTGGCTGCTCTGTAACAGTTAAATGGCATGGTCCTGTTTTGAAATGTGCTGCCTAAGAATGTATGAATACCTAACATATCTGAATATTTGACCATTTCACTTAGGTATCTAAATTGGAGATGCATAGTTTGGCCCTACAGATGAGTATGAAGTGTATATTCCTCCATTTATCTAAAAAGATAAAAATCTGATTATGTGTCTACATATTTTAAAACAGGCTAATGCATTATTATATGATTCCTTTTATTTAAGAATTTTGTAAATAATATAGTGCAATAAAATACATTCTTTTTATGTACATACTCCATTTCTCTAAAATTTGAGGCAATAATAATGGGAAAATTTAATTGACTCAACAGGCATTGAATCATTCCTAAAATTATCTTTTTTTTTTCCTTCAGTAGAAAACCTTCCAAAATCATTTATTTAATTACGAAAGCAATTGAACTTAGTCAGTAAAGTGCACAAGCTATTGAACATGTCTGTAATAAGCTAATCTGTAAACACAGTGAATAGGGAAACAGATGCCAGCTTCAAATCCTAAGAAGCTACTTTAAACACCATTAGAGGGAAATATATGTTTATGATAGTATCATGAAATAATCTACAACAAGCTTGTTTTGATGATACACAACATTTCTTCCTTTCAGACACAGAACAAAACACTTATTCGACAAAGTCTTTCTCAATGTCTAACAAGCTCCTTCCATCTATCCCACCAAGCCTTACCGATCTCCCTCAAGCATAATCCTACCACCTCCCGCCTCGCCCTGTAAGGGGACAAGGACACCTTTCAGAACATTACAACATTTTTCTCCCTGCTTACTGAACATGGGCCAGCAGTGTGCCCAGGTAGCCAAGAAGGCCAGTGACATCCTGGCCTGTATCAGCAATGTATCCTGGCCTGTATCAGTGCGTCCAGCAGGACCAGGGCAGTGATTGTCCCCCTGTACTCAGCACTGGTGAAGCCGCACCTCAAATCCTGTGTTCAGTTATGGGCCCCTCACTGCAAGAAGGACACTGAAGTACTGGAGCATGTCCAGAGAAGGGCAATGAAGCTCACGAAGGGTCTGGAGCACAAATCTGATGAGGAGCAGCTGAGGGAGCTGGGGTGGTTTAGCCTGGAGAAAGAGGCTCAGGGAGACCTTATCATTCTCTACAACTACCTGAAAGGAGGTTGTAGCCAGGTGGGGGCCAGCTTCTTCTCCCAGGTAAGAAGTGACAGGACAAGACGAAATGGTCTCAAGTTGCACCTGGGAGGTTTAGACTGGATATTAGGAAAAAATTCTTCACTGAAACGGTTATCAAGCACTGGAACAGGCTGCCCAGGGAAGTTATGGAATCACCATCCCTGGAAATGTTCAAAAACAGGAAGGCATGGCACATGGGGACATGGTCTAGTAGTGGCTTGGCAGTGCTGGATTGGACTTGATGATCTTAAGGGTCTTTTCCATTGGTTCTGTTTTTTCCAATTCCACTCCTGGCTTCTTAAAAATTGTCTCTAAATGTATGAAAATTATATATTGATTTACTCATGAGATAATATTTCCTAGAACATTTCTTTGCTTGACATTCCTGTGCTGAGGATTGCAGTGAGGAAGAGAACATCAGGGAAGCTTCTGAGCTGGAATGACTTGTCTTCTCCGTAAGGACAGCAGAGAATACAGATGAGAAGTCCAAGAAAGCCATGGACTGTTCAGACCCTTAAACTAAAGTAAGTTAAATATTAAATTAGTGTTTTCTGATGTCTTCTGAAAATCAGCTCTGCTACATTTAAAGAGTTCATGGGAATGGTTGTGGGCTACATCAGACAGGTTGGCTCCCTAGCAGGGAGAAAGAAGAGGAAAAGCTTACAGGAGTGGCTTTCCACGGGTGCTAGCCACCACTTCAATGGTGACACTAATCATAAGAGCCTTTAGGATTGTGCTGACCTGATCTGGAGGCCAAAAGAGATCCCGGCATTGTCTTTTTTGGTGAGCTGTTGCTGTGGCCTCAGCCATAAAACAGGGCTGAGTTTAGTGCTGCTATCACAGTTCAATTATTTATGTATGTCAGCTAACTCTCCTTGGAGGTACCATTGGAAGAACCTTTTCTGACACTCTCTGTACTTTCTTATCTCTAGTTTATGGACTAAACTGCAGAAAGGAAAGCAGGAAAACTATGTAGTATGCAGAGGTGTCAGCCTGAAATCAAATAATACTGCAGTGAAAATCAGGCTTTGCTCAGCGCCTATCTGTACTGCAGACTATAGGACAGTACAGAGATGTTTAAAACTATTTTCAGTATTTCTGCATAACACTGATGGTTATACTGTGGACGTATCTACTTGAAGTCATTATGTAAAGCCTAAGCATGATTTTATTAGCAAAAATGTATCATTAGATTTCTATTGAGTAATTCTGCTTTTACAGCCTTGTTTTGACTGCATTGCTTGCTAACCCATAGAATAAAATCTTGTTTTACTCCTGCAAATCCAATGCCTGTGCTTTTTAGTTTATAGGAAAGTTTTTATATTTATCAGTTCAATGGAGAACTGCCGTCAGAAACTGACATAAAGCTCCAAAGTTTCTGCAGATGGATAATATCAAGCAAAGGTCAGTAAATTTCATAGTAAAAAGCTGTATAATATGGAACAATGGTCAATAGTTCATTAAAGCTCATCATCAGAAGCTGTAAAAGTTGAATGAAAAAATCACCTGAAAATTCACAGATCTGTTACCAATATTTAGAGAGCTCAGTGTGAAGCCTTAGCCTTGAATACACAGGTAAACATACTAGGTAATATATTACTTTGCAGTATGCTTGAATTTGTTTGTACATTTGCTAAGCATAGAGAAATATGAGACCATGATGATACAGAGACCTAGGTACTTACTAAATGTAATGACTGACCTGCTGTAACTGGACCTACTGTAGGATTTTGTGCAAGTGTCTAGAGAATTTGTGACCTGTTAACCACTTTGCTTATGCTAATTCTTCTTTCTAGGTTAGGAGGCTGCATCCTTTACTCAGACATACCTCATGGTTATTCCAGCTGTTGTTCTAAAACTGTATTAATAAATTACAGTAAAACTACTATTTTCTACATTCAATCTTCTTGAATGAAGGAGAAATATGTATTAAATTTCATGAACATGAAACTTTCCTGAAATTAAATTGGTATTTTTTAGTTTTCTTGAATTTACATTAGACTTCAGAATTATTGTAATCGAAATATTTAATATCCTTCCTTTTTATAAAAGGATTACAAGGAAAACCCTTCTGGGGCTAATTTAAAACAAACAAGTCCCAATAACTATTACTGAGAACTCTTTAACCTACATGATAAAGTATGTGTATGATATTGAAATGCAAGTAACAAGGTAATATCTCAATGATTACATTTTAATGAGTTTCATACCTTTTATTCCCTCAGTGCTTGGGACATTATTATATTCCATCCTGATTATTTTATTACCCTCAAATATTATTAATTTATTAAAATATTTAAGAAAACATGCTATGCAGCTTAATATAACCTAGATTTTTTTTTTATGTGCAATGTCTCAATACGTGCTATTAGGGAATTCACCTGGTTTGAAGTCTGTACTTGTAGGATCAATTTCCTTCTCACAGATCAAATGAACTAATATTCACTTCACCCTTCAAAAATGCAAGAATTCATGCTATTTGGTTCATCGTGGAATGCAGAAAGGCCGAGGCCATAATTACCTCAACAGTCAAATCATCCTGGTTTAAAAACCAGCCAAACAAAAATAAGCCATTAAAAACTGGGGTTTTTTTCTTTGATTTGCCAGGCATTTTAATGGCACTGATGCCATTCATGGTAGGTTCCCATCATCTGCAGATCTAACGGGGTGATGAACTGCAGTTGGAGGTGAGGAACTTGTTAAAATAGCCCTGCTGCCAGAGAAAATAAGGCACCAGCAGCACCCTAAGTATCTAAAATACACCCTCTAGGCTATTTATGGGGTGTGCAGTAGTTAGTTCATTTCTTTTGCTAGCATAAGCTAACAATAAGCTAACAATAAGGACATGGATCACCGTTCTTTGTTGAGAACAGCAGCTCTGCAAAACTAAGGCATTGTGAGAAAGGCACACTTCTGTGCACAAGGAAGTATGTGCATTTGGAGGATGGTGGCTTACATCATCAAGGAAAATGATCCTTCTACACTGTAGGGGTAATTTGTTTTCTGGAAGAATTTGTAACGGGAGCTAGGAACTCTGTTTTCACTAGGAAGGCTTTCTGCCTAGAAGGTAACTTTCTCAAAGGCAGTTTCAATGCTTTCTTCCCCCCCTCACATAGCAAAAGAAGTTCTCAGCCTCTCTCTCTGATACATGAGAAGAGAGAGATAACGTACAGAAATGCTATAGGGCTGTTGCAGCCTGGTGAGAGTCAAGGGGGCCAATGATAATAAAGCTAGGGAGTGAACAGGAAGTTTGCCTTTTTCTCCCTGGGGCCCGGTGCATAAACTGTACTTTGTAAGTTTCTTGTGTTGTGGCCTTCTAAATAAACTTTTTGAACTCTTTCCACTGCCTTGGCATTTCTGAGGATACTTGGGTATATTACTTTATATAGACATTATCAGCTGTCAGTGAAAGGTAAATTAATAGATATTAATAGTGGCTGCAGTTGGGCCAGGAGTTCTTAAGCTGAAAGTGGAAAAGGACATATGTCCAATGCCTTGTTCATGTTTTGTGATTCGCTTTCTGTATAGCCCAGGAAGTGTCTTGTCGCTGATAAAGTCAGAACGGCCAAAGCGACAGAGATATCAGACGTAGTCCAGGTGTGAGGTGAACAGGAAGCTGTTTATTGCTCTCAAGTGTTTCCTTTATACTCTTTGTACACTATCGTGCCACAACACAATTGGTCAAAAGTCTCTAGCATAAGGCACTGTACATATTCTCATTGGAGAAACAGAAGACACTGTGCTGATTGTCATTGGTGACCTGAGGACACTGCGCACATTTGTCATTGGTGATATTGAAGACACTGTGCACACTGTCATTGGTGATATTATGCACATTTTGATTGGTGACCTTTGGTCTGGGCTGCATTAAGTTTGTTCCGTCCGGCATCACAGTAAATATTTCCTTAAAGTTGTTTACATTCCTCGTCACTAATTGCCAGGCTGCTGACAGGTTCTCTGTCAACCCCGACAGTGTCTCACTGTGAGACAGGTAAAATATACAAGTTTACTGTGAAGCAGTTGAAAACCAAGGTGTTTTCAATCTCCACATAGAAAGGAGGTGTGCAGGGCCACCAAGCTGTATTCTCACAGTGACTCCTGAAAACTTGTCCTCTGCACATAAAGGGATTTGTGTAGGGACTGAAAAGAGAAGAGAAAAAGGCTTCCCAATCCTGAAGGTGTAAGGATATCCCTACCTGCTTAATCCATGTCTCATATGCAGTTGCCCTTTTTTTTCCCAGATGTTTTGATTCTTCTTTCTCATTCTTTTAGGGCTGTAACTGACACAGGCTAATGCCTCCAACGCACCATAACAGCAAGTACTTGCAAAGAAGTGAGTGCACAAGCATTCACAGTATTAAATAAAACCACTAATTTCTTCAGTTTCCCCATAGAATAACTGTTCCCTAAGGAATCAATATTTTGGCCCTGTCATTTGTTGCGTATATATGTTAGCAACTAGGTTGATCTGGGGCTGTAGCCTTTTAAAGCACATCTTTTGCTGCTCTTTTATAATGTCAGCATTCTTAAAACTATCAGATGAGAATGTCATTATGATCAAGAACTTGTGAGGAATGAAATACCTCAAGGTTTGCTGGCTGTCCACAGCTTCAAAAGAGATGGCCTGTGCACAAGACACTGATGTCTGGCTGTGAGCCTCACTTTTGCCTGGCTCCCCTGGGCACAGCTGCTGTGGGAACTGAGAGCTGGTCTTTGAGAAAGTCCAGGAGTGGTGAGGATATGCAGACAGGCACTCCAGGCACCACTCTCTTTTTATTGAAGTCTCTGCACTTCTTGCACAAGTGACAATAAGGATCAGTTAATTAGGAAAACTGCAGGAAGGTCTGTTTGCTGTAACTGTTGTATATCTGCAGAGGCCCAGGTGATGTGGGGTGCCAGCTCTGCTGAGAGCACCTGGGGTGTCAGGAAGTGGCACTGGCAGGTGTGAGAGTGCTGGGTGGCATGAGGGGTGTGGGGGGGAATCCCAGCCAGGCAGCCAAGGACAGGGGGAGGGACAGGAACAGGTATGGTGCAGCCCAGCTTGGTATGCAAGGGCCCAAGAGGCTGTGCATCTGAGATGTGGGGGTGGGCATATCTTGTGGGAGCTCCTAAAGCAGCAGTTGCTTGAAAACTGACAAACTCCATCTTGCTTCATCCCTGCCAAGACCCACATAATAAGTCCTTGCATTTCCCAGCCTCTCCCCACTGCCCTGGGGACAGCTGCTTACTGTGGTTTTGAGTCAGTGTAAGCAGCAAGTCCTGTGTATCAGCTAGAGAAGTTGACTTACACAGCTCATCCTTCATGTTTGTTGTAGAATTGCTTGTGCTTTTCCTCAGAAATGAATGAGTTTCTGTGATTCCTTTGTCTGGTGTATGCAGTTAATTAAAATTTCTGGGTGCAAAGCTTTTTTGAATGAAATGTCCTATATAGATGTTATTATCATTACCAAAATGATGTTGAAACCCTGCTTATCTCCATCTTATTTTCCTACTGTGGTTCCTTTGGAAAAAGGCATAATAATAATGAATAATGTGACGATACCATCTTTTCTATTGCTTTAGTTTTCTAGATATGTCAGTATTATCTGTTTCAGCAGTCATCATTGCACGGAATCAATATAAAGTCTTATTAGGAGACTGCATTACAGCTTAAATTACACTTAGCGATCACCTTGAGTTTGCTTGTCTGTCCTCCAAGCAAATTCTAAGCCAGAAAGCCATTGGACCTTAGTTCTCCTGATGTACATCACCTTTACAAACAACTCAAGTCTTAAAAAATTAAATTCATTCAAAAAAATAGTGTCCTGTGTTCTTAGAAATGAAACAAATCCTATCACTTCACTCTTTCCTAATTAAAGCTGGAAAAACACTTGGTTTATGACTTGGAGACAGACAGTAAAGAGACAATATGCATCACTCATTTACTCTTTCTTTCTGAGACTAGTATCACTGGATCTGCACATCAATATTCTACAGTGATGAATAAACAAATATCAATAGGCACATAGAGAAAGTGGCTCTTGATAAACAGTCATTTATAAAAGACTGCTTAGAGAAGCTGTTACCAGTGGAAGAGAGTGACCTCCCATGTATTTGGTTTCATTATGAGTTTCTACAAGTTGTAAGCTAGTTGATGTGTAAACTAGTCCTAATTAGCATGACTGCACATCAGCTTGAAGCTTTCTCAGTAGCTAATATCAGCAGTGCTACAACTAGCTGCATAACTGAAGAAATGTGTGGCCATGCTACACTGTTGGAATTACAAAGGTATTGCAGTCTATTAGTAAAAGACACTGCAGGTTAGAAGATCAGGTATTTTGGATCTTAGAGCAGTAGGGATAAAATCTATACAGAGCTTAAGGTGTAGTAACAATTTCTTTGAAATAGACTAAGCAAAACCATTCTTTTTTTTTAAAAAAATCTAGATACAGGTCTGGGCACCACAGAAGGTGCCTAGTGAATGCTAAAACAAAGACCAAAGGGCACTGGAGAGAGACATCCTTGTCATCTTTTTGCTACTCTTCTCTCACCTTACTTGCATCCATTAGGCCCAGAGGGGTGTGCTGTGCATGGGGCACCCCACAGGCCCAGAGGGGTGTGCTGTGCATGGGGCACCCCACCAGCTTTGCCTGTCTGCAGTCCCAGCAGCAGACGGCCCTTTGTTTTTCTTTTCATTTTTTTCAGCTTTTCTTTTTCAGCTTTTTCTAAGTCCTGTGGTTTATGTTTTGTTGCTCACCAGAGGGAGATAACAAGAATAAACTCCTTTGTTCCAACCAAGATAAAAGCACAAGAGGGAAAGATGGCATCCTTCATCTTCCTTCAAATCAACAAAAGGTGGTCTGAGAGAATTCTGTGTGTGAGGTTGTGGATTAAGGAGGTATATTGAGCCAACATGAGGCCAGGGCAGTCTGCTTCATCCTCTTGGCATGCAGCAGCAAAAGACTCGCAGGAGAAAATGTCTTTCTGCAGCAATTCCTATACATTTCTATCCAAAACATCTATTTCTCAGTAGGAAGGAAAGCAGTAACAAATTGTTCAAGATCATGGGTAGCCAAAAGATCCTGACCCTGCAAGCTGCATATCAGAATCTCCTATAAGCTTTGGCACCAGTTTGCAGGCAGCAGCTTTCTCAGGGTTCTAGCACTTCATTTTTGCAGGATAAGGCTACGCTGGGCAAGTTGGTGATGGCAGTCTTAGCAGGACATGATGTTTGCTTTTTCCCACCACGGAGAGCTCAAATAATCTCCTTAGCACACTCTGCCCTATGGGGGCTTGAGGACTATTCTAGGCCTATGAGACAATGCAGATCAAGAATTAAAGGGTAACTGCTCCAGGTTTAGATAGCACTCTGAGCATTAAAATCTCCACTTTTGCTAAATATAGCTTTTTCAGAAAGAGTTGTTTAACATACAAAAATCAAAATGAATATAAAGCCCTTGGTGGCCTAGATCATTAGATTGAAGTTTCTTGCCAAGAAGGTATTTTTCTCTTTACTCCAAAAATGAAATTACTACATTATCCAATGTCATATTCCATTTACACTTTAATTTGTCTACTTGAAGACATTTTTATAGAAGTCTACCCTGGCCACTGCTCTGGAGCTGAGGTGACTGGGAGCAATCTATAAAGTGATTAGGACAAAAAGGGGACAGGGTTCACATTCCCTTAGTTAAGGAGACATCTGGCATGAAGCCTCCCCCATCTTAGCTTGGGTCACTTATTACCTCAGCATTGTTACCACCAGCACTAACAATTTTATGAACCTAGGCTGTCATTTCCCAGGCTTTTCAATGGTCTTAAAACAAGTTCTCAGAAAAAAAAATTCCTTTGGTATGAAATAAAATAAATGCAACTCCCTGAAAATACTTGTTTTATCTCAGTATACCTTCTTGGTTTTTTGGTCAGGCCAGAAAAGAAAAAAGAATAATGCCACAATCTTGATCTATGCTACCAGGCAGCAGATTCAAACCCTGTGTGTTGACTAGAGGAATGGATCTCTCTGGTAGCCCCGCTTCGGGTAGCAGGGTTTCCCCTCAGTGAAACACTTTGGCAATGCATTCAGTGAAATGCCAGGCATATCAGTTAATATGGATCTTGCTACAAAGCATGATTTTTGTGCACTGAAAAAGTCATGCATGTTCCTTACTCAGAGGCTATGCACACTCTTTTCAAATTCATTGTCAAAAGCATAAAGAAACAAAATTATATTTCTTTAAATATAGCATATCTTATTTTTCTAATGTCCTTACTTTGCAGTGAGTTTCTATACATAATGCTGTGCATTGTACAATATATGTTGGTAGTATTATTGAAAAGCCAAGCACAAGGGAAGAAAAAATATTAAGTTTATCTCATTTTCTTTAGGTGCCTCCAGATAAAATTGTAAATGTGTGTTTTCATAAAGCTTTCCAGTTCTCACCATCCAGTACTAATCAAAGCTTTGTATAAATTCACTCGTCTTGTCACAAGCACAGAAAAAGTATGGGGTAATTAAAAATGTTATACATGCATATGACCAGATAATTTTGCATATTTTGCTATCTTTGTTTTGAACTTTTGCAGGGGAAGTCAATGCTGTCCTATTAAGAGAGCTCTTTTATATGTGTGTGTATTAACCGTAGCAGTACTTGCACCAGCAACACAAAATTCACACATAAAGTTGAGCTAATACAGACAGGACATTCACTCTCTTCCCAAGTGCTTTCCAATATAATTTAAAATAAGTTGCAAAGGAAAGGAGTCATCACTGGGAAGAATAAAGGGAGAGGACAGGATGTCTCAGATAGCACCGAGATATATAAGGCATTGTAGATTTAGCTCTTCTTTTAATTTCCTATGTAGCAAGCATCTGGCTGGGTGGGTATTTCTGGCTGCTTCTGATAGCAGGGAAAAGCAGGAGCCTGCTCTGCTGGGAGCTGCACAGACAGATTTCTTCAGTGGGACATTTCTCCCCTCTCAGTCGAGGCCACATGGTATTTCCAGAGGTATTTCCATGGTATTGCAGCTTTGTTGCACCCAACAAAGCTTGTCTTTCTGAGAGCCATGTTGCCTTTGTAAATCAGGGCAGTGGGGTGTAATTGTTTCCTTGTTATTTGAGGTCTCTCTCTTCCATTGGCCAGAGCTGTCCCTGAGTCAGAGGCCCAGTGCACTGTGCACTGCAAAACTTGTGAGAGGCGAGGTGATGCTCTCGTTAAAGTAACTCTGAATCCCTTGGGAACATCCTGACTTTCAAGGAACTCAGTTTGTTGTTTGACCTGTTTTCTTCAGAGAGGCCACTGGAGAACACAGAGGAAAGATTTGACATATGGTGCTCACACTGATACATTGGGCAGAATCACAGGAATACGTCATTCATGAATCATTCTGCATTAACTCACCTACAGCTCTACAGAGAATACAACTTGTAAAAAAAAATCTTAAAATGTTACCTGAGGTACTGCATAGCAAATTGATTAATAATTAGTAATCCACTAACAACAACCAATTTCTAAAGTTTAATAGAGTTCTGTGATGAAAGGTTGTTTCAGATGGTTATAGGGACTATAGATTTTAGGAACTATAGATTTTATATGCATACGTATATGTTTGATTTCTTACCGCCTTGGATTTTGTATAATCATATGGATATGGAAAAAATGCTAGAAAGCTCCATCAAGTCAGACAGATAGTGACACAGTTTGGATATTTACAGATGACCAGATGGGTGGAGAATTCAATCCACTTCTGTGAAGACAAGGGTGAAAGACCAGGCTCTAAAGCCTAATTTGGACTGCAAGAGATAGGAATGTTTTTATCAATTAATTAATAGTGCATTTATTCCGCAAACCACTTGTTTTAGTGGCTTCTGAATATATCGTTTTAGCAGTCTTTTTTATTTGCAAGTCTCAACAGATCATGCAAAAAAATGAATTGTGTCTTGGCAGTCACAAGGTTAGTCTGCTACATATTTAAACAGACTATTGAAAGAGAATTTTTTAACAGCTAAAATCCAAGCACCTGGCAAACAGAGTGTTTTGCAAGGAGATTGGTTATTTCACTTGACAGTTTTATTAAACTTTAATCACCTTCTCAATGAGTGCATTGTTTAGTACCTGCTGTTCCTATGGCCTAAATCGGGGACTTTTTAAATATGAATACTTATTTTTCTGATTCTCAAGCACAGTGCAGTTCTGCTGTCTTTCATTATTAACTGTAAACCAGAGACAGAAATTGTGGAGATAAAAGGAAGCAATAAAACAACATTAAAGTGCTGTCAACACTAGATTTGTCAAAAATTTAATGAGCTTTGCCATAATGGGTGTTGATCATAGGTAATATATCAAATGCCATTCATCACTCAACAAAATAATATACTTTTAGGAGACAGTTGTAACTGTGTTCTGCAATGATGTGGGTAGTTATAGACAAGATTGATGTGTGCTGTGAGCAGGTGCCATTGCTACCATGCTGCAATTAAAAGCTATGTGCATTACACAATGTTAAAGTTGTCTCTTACCCAGTATTTGCTTCACAGAAAGCCTAAATAATGGTAACAGAACACCCAGCTCAACTGGACCTATCTCCTGATAGCCATTCCTATGTTTTTACACAGATAAGATGTTTCCCTCCATTTCCCTCTAATCTCTGATTCTCCATGCTGCAAGAATGCCTGTGGCATGTGCAGCTGAGGCATGTTAGAGTCAGTAGGCAAAGCTGTATGGTAAGTCTGGCGACTGTGGATCCCCCAGCCCAGTGAGCAAACACCCATTATAATGCAGCCAGGCCTCATGGGAGACAGCCTTTATGACAAGCATTATGCAATGTTAAAATTTGTGGCACAGGGAGCACAGAGAGACACTGTAATTGCTCTATCATTGCCCCTGGTACCTAGGAACCTTGCCTCCAGTTATATTCTAGGAAAGTGAAAAACCAGAAGAGTTTACTGAAGGACTTAAGGGCAGATTTTCCAGCTGAGTCAGATCTTTCATTTCCCTTCCAAGTTTTTTCTGCAACTATAAATCTAGTTGTTTCCATTGTTTGCTTTCACTTAACACTTGTGGAGATGAGAAAATTAGGTCTCTCACATCTGATGGGTGCCATCCTCCACTCATTTGCATTGGTGTAACCAGGTAGTTGCTAAACCCGTGAAAACAAGAGGAACGAGTAGTTATCAGACCAATGACTCACACCTTGTGGGTGTGCACAAGTAATCTCGCAAGTGTCTTGCATGATGGGGAATCTGCTTGGAACATGATCCTTTGTGTCCACCAGGAGTTGTGTAGAAATGAATAAATGAGTTGTGTAGCCTGAATAAAAAAGCAGTTGACTTCAGAGTGGACACATGTACTTAGACATCCAAAAACTGGAAATCATTTCAATTGCACAATTACCTTTATGTTGTTTTTTACAAAAAATACTGGCTGGCTTTCTTGCTAGCACAAGTTGAGAAGATTACATCAAAGATAATAAAAAAAAGCAGTTTTAGAGGAAAGCTATGGTATGTCAGACCAAGTCCTTAAAATCTTTGTTGATCCCAGTAGTCTGACTTACTCAACCGCTTCCTCCTTATCAGAGCCCTCTTCATCTGTAGAAGGAGTACCAAAGAGTCTGACAAAATCTGACCACGTATTACCTGGACCTGGCTGTAAGGTTCAATACATTAATATTTCTGAATCTAAGAAAAAAACGTTTATACGCACTAAGATTTTACTGGTACCCCGATCGGCAGTATTCAGTATTCTTCAAATATTTAGCTACTGCTTTATTTTAACCACCTTTTGTCACTGATCCATGTGATATCAAGACATCAGGACATCAGCAATGTAGGCCAGAGCCTATGGACTATTACGTGAGGCTATGGCAGATGTTCTGTGTAATCTAACATGGAGAGGGAGGGGGAAAAAAGCAAACCCATAGTAGCTATTATCAATGGCTCATGCCATACAGTGCATATAGGACTGGACCTGACACTGGCATTGAGTTACTTAGCATTGAGGGGCCCAGGATAGACCAGGAAGCTCTAAATCTGGAGCATTTAGAGGTATCCTAAATGTCAGCCAAAGCATAAACAGTATTGTTTTGCTTTTTTGAGGCATGCCAAATCACTTTTGGATTGAGATTTGTGAAATTCCTTTCTAGGGTGCTCTGAAAGATGATATCAAGGTTGTGAAAATGGCTAACCAGCTGTTTAATGAAGTCCTAATCCAATAAATGCTGCAATGAATGGAAAACCTCATTTTGACTCCAGTCACTGTTAGATGAAGACACCAATCTCCTGAGATTCCTTACAAAATCCAAAACAGTGCAGCCCAGTTCAACACCCAGTAGCCAGGAAGTTGACTTGGATCAACAGCTGAGGAGTTTTTGGTCCATCATTTCACTTTGGATATTCACAGTGTGTGGACATGACAAAAGTTTGTCTTTCTCTTATTTCACAAGGATGAAATCCAAGCTCAGTGCCTATCACTGCACATACAACACAGCAAACCCTCAGTCCAATACCTGCATCACCCCGTGCTCCTCCAGACTGAGGGAGAACCACCTGCCAGCAGCCACCTTCCTTGGTAACTTCCTGTTCTTAAACCACAGTTCTTCATGGTCATGTCATTTGTTTCAGTCTGTTTTTATTGACTGGGTAAATAACTCCCTTGATTACAGCAGTTACAGTTTTCCCTGGGGTTATGTTTGGCAACAAGCTGCTCACCCTTCCTTAACTGCACTGTTAATTAGGAGGTCTGTGTTTCCCTTCTTGTCAAAAGAGACTAAACTTCCTGCCACTGGAACTCTTTCTTCTGCCTTCTCCTACAGTGAGAGAACAATGATTGTTCACTTGGTTATGCTTCAAGTCTTCTGGATGCTTTTAATAAAATCTGTAATTAATATTTTGAGAGGATTTCTACCTCCTCCCCCTCCCCCCGTGTCTGAGCACATCTTGAGCACAACTTTTTAATGGCAATAAACAAAACCAAAAAATAGTTAATTGCACCCTCAGCATGACTCTGACATTTCTCTGAACGATGCAATAAGTCTTGGATGGCTACATGTGAATGTCTAAAAGATGTCAGTGTTGTACTTGTAACAAGCAACCTGACTCCATTAACTAATTATGGGTTAGAGGGAAAACACTGCCAAATCTTTTGTGGTGTTCAAATACAGGGATGCTGGACTTTCTGGGAACAAAGAGCAAGCTATTAGTGCCCTTTTCCAGGTTTTAGAAGAAAGCAGCAATAATCTTTCACCTGTTAAAATGTATAAAGAGCATGAAAGGCTTCAATGTACTCCAGCTGAAGCCGAAGACAAAACCAGACGTCAATATAAGCAGAAATAAGCCCAAAACATTCCCACATGGGAAACTGATAATAGTATTGTTTCTAAATACTGAGTATGTATTACTTACTGCCATCAGATATCACAGACTGAGAGTTGTTAGACTTTGAAAAAATTAGACATTTATGCTTCTAGATACAAAATAATCACAAGAGATTGTGTTCGTCTCTCATAACCTGTTTATAGCCAAAGGAGGGAGAAAGGCACCTCCTGAGACTGACTCAGTTTTTCAGTTTTTAGGCTCCAAGTTTAAAATCAGATGCACCCTTAACTTACAAGAGAACATACATTTCACATGTGTAATCAAGAGAAGACAATTTTTCAAGCAAGACGTACTACACTTTCCATAACTAGCCTACAATAAAAATTTATTATTAATATGCCACTGATCACTACCAGGACCAGAAATCTGGAATATACTGAGGATGCAGCTTTCTGTATTCATATAATGTGCACTTGAAAGGATTTTGTATTTTTCTGAATAATAAAGTGTTGGGCCTTGCCTGAGGTAGGCTGTTCAACTAGATGAATCACAGATCTGCTAGGAAGACTGTCATGTACTTAGTAATGTATTCTTATTCTTACCTATTTTCATATTCTTTTAAGAGCTTTATATTACATTTTAAAACCTCAACCTGACTTTTTGAAAGAAGTATTATTTATATAGTCATTGAACAAAAAATATATTTATTGGCTCTGAAGAAACATACTATTCCCTACTATGAAGTGCCATGTTCAATACTTACAAATCCTTTAGCACTTTGTACAATAACATTTCCAACTGCTTTTGAGTTTTGGGAACCCCTTTTGTACCAAAAGACTACATAGATAGGTTATTACAATGCCTTAGGACAGAAATCACAGGTGTATTTAAAAACTTGAGCCTAGGAGACGGTGATGCGATATATGCCATACCTATGCAGCCTTCAGCATCTATTGTGATGATATAAGAAATGGCAACTCTGTCACATGCAAAGTGTGGATTAGATAAAAGTGACAGGGAGGCAGATTGAAAACTGGCTGAAATGCCAGGCTGAAAGGACAGTAGTCCAGTAAGGACTACTACTTCAATGAAAATTCCTATACAACTTTCTCCATATATTTCATTTTGGAATATTTTAATTTCAGAAAACTTTGAAACTCCTTCATATTTGAATTTATGCATTTTTATTTATTAATTTTTAAGTGTTTCATAACAATCAGGAATAGTAGTGCTACAGAACAGAAGGAATGTTAAATTTTTAAAATCAGGAAAAGAGTTAATACATTTTACTGATTGAATTTTTTTTTTTTAATATCATATCTCAGGTTGATTCATTTCAGTGCACAGGGAATCTAGAGAAGGTATGCTGTCCAACCACAAAGTAGTAGTTTATCTTCATGATTCTAGAGCAAAATTAAAATAACAAGAATATTTCCTCTATGTATATTCAGTGTGCTTGCTTGTGATAGTGCCCATTATATACTACAATAGGTATTTTATGACAAAAATCAGCATTAAAAAGATATGAAATTACATTATCAAAATTTTAAAATAAGTTTTGCATATTGATTTCTATGGGAAAACCTCATTTCATTAGAAAATAAAATTGTGTCTTGAGGCAAGAAATACATTTCAAAAAGTCCTAATTTCCAGCAAATTTGGAAATCTGTTTAGCTCTCTCAATTTCTCCAGATTATGACTGTTTTACTAATACATTTCATAAGCAGCATCTGAGAAAGAGCATCACATAAGAAGAGGAGGACCTGATCCCCTGCATGTTATGTATACATAAACTGGAGCTGAAAGTCTCCCACGCAGCAGAGGAGAAGTCTTTCTGGACACTTCCAGCCAGATGTTGAGAAGCCTCAGTTTCCCTGAAAGGAAAATGCACACATTAAAGATACTCAGTGGCATCCAGAACCATGTTCTGATGGTCTCTGGTGAAAGAGCCTACTCAGGGACTGCCAAATAACCACACTGGCACCATGTGCTGGGGAGGGACCCTGGGGAAGAGGAATGTCCCTATGGTGCTTGAGCAGGACTGCTACAGAGAGGAACTGGCCTTACCTGCTGGGGCTGATCTGCCATGACAGACATTTGCAGGCAGAAACGTAATTACCATGTTCCAAAAGGAATACTGAGATTAAATGAACTACAAAGAGACAGTAATTATAGGAGAAGCAGAAAACAGTGACCTTCATGTCCTGTTTTGATATATCTGGCTCCAAAGGCTCCTTATTCACCACAAAACAGTGGGATCCCATGTCTCCATCATCCTAGTGCTGAGATCATTGCAAGAATCAGGTACAAAGCTCTCTGCAGTGCACAAATATATGCTGGAAAAGGGCCACCATGCATTTCTGTCCAAAAATAAGATCTGAAACCCTAAAACGCTGGTAAAAAAATAAAAGTGCTCTACTCTCTTGTCACTAAGCAAGTATAAAAAAATAAAACAAGAGAGACTGAATACATATGTCAGACATTAAAAGGAGATCTAAATTCAGTAAATGAGAGTTCTATAAGCACTGTCTCTGATAATATATTCTATTTCAAGAAAGGCATTTATTTCTCACTATCTTATCAGTACCCCAGTGGTAGTCTGTGAACTAGAGATAAAGAGAAATAATTTTTTTCTGGCTAACAAATGAATTCTTACAGTCCTGAGCTGTTTAACAGATAAAGACTTTTCTAAAATGGCTATAGTTTGCTCATTTCTCAGATGTCTATCTCTTTTCAGGAGGGTATCAGAGGTAAAGTTTCCACGGACTTTAGAGTCAACCTATGGATGCTCATTAACTACCCAAGAACAGGACGTGTGGCTTCTGGGGAGGCAAGTAGGGAAGGATGAAAACAGAGAGAAGGCAGCATCTGAAGGACAGAAGAACAGACACCAATCTCTTGACTGTATAGAGTAAAAAGGGAGGAAGGAGTTTGCAGTTCTCTTACTATGTTTTCTGAGGAAAGACCTGCTTCCAGTGTAGGAAATTAGGTAAAGAAAAACATGCAGGTGAAGGCTTATGGAGTCACTTAGTCCGTGATGCTACAGTCCAAACATAGCTCTACAGGAACTAATTTTCAGAGAAGACTTGTTTTGATCTTAGAGGCCAAAAGGTCTGTTAGATCATCACATTGATCTTCTTAACTATTAGCATACCAAAATCTGGTTTTCCCCAGTTACTCCAGTATACAGTCTGGTAGCATGTATATTTTTTATATAATGTATATCTTCAGTAAAGGCATACTGAAAACCTTGAAAGACACCCTGCTTTCCCCTGGGAGCTTGCTGTAATGGGTCACGTTACAAACATTTGCTTTATGTCTAATTGGAATCTGACTGTTTTCAGGTACCTATCACTGAATCTTATTATCTCCATGTCTGCTAAAATAAATGGGCTTTTCAGGCTTGGTATCTTCTTCCCAGGGGAATCCTAATGCAATCCTGTCATCTTTCAGTCTTCTGCTTAGTAAGATGTTAAGATATTTAAATCTCTTCCTGTAATACACTTTTTTTTTAATAAAAACCTCCCCCTTTTTTTTTTTAGCATTTATTCTGTTCTGCATCCTTTGCTACACTTTCAACCTCTTTTTTATATGCAGAATTTGGTTTTCCCTACTAAAATCATTGTGTTTTCTACATTATGGAGAAAACATAAACTGAATTTGGAAATCCAAACTCTGTGATCTCAAAGCTTCTCAGATGTCCAAGATGTAGTCAAGATTAATGTAAGCAAGCCAAAGAGCAGATATGACTACGTCAATAGGCTTTTAAAATTTTAAACAATGTAAAATAGAGGTGCTGAATTTTCCAGTCCTCTGTTTTCCCCTCCTAATTACCCATCTCCACTCTTTATATACAAATCTGCTCTATATTTAATAATTGGATTATCCTATTGTTTGGATTTCTTTATTCACACTGTTTGGATTTTTTTTTATTCATACTAGTCTTTTAATACCTCTCCCTCCCACAGGGTCATTTTTTGCAGCTCTGCATTGCATTTTCTTGAGAGGTATACACTTGCAATTACAGGTGCTCTATAAATCATCATCACTGTGAATCACAGACATAAATAAACAAGGTTGATGAAAGACCTTTTACTGCTATCAGTTACAACATAAAACGGGTTACACAGACAAGCTGTGACCTGTGAGATCAGATTGGTATCTACAGTTTTAATCTCTGTTCTTGGCTGTGGTAGAGAAAAATGGCTATCATTTATCACTAGCAAAGCATGCAGTAAGCAATAAGAATGTGTGAGCTCAACTACATTAAACAGCAGCTGCTGTGCACATACATAAGCAGTGATGTACCATACATCTACTACAAACATTATGAATACATTGTGATTATGAACACAGAGATATTATAGGTGACTTGAAACAGTAGAGTTCAGATAAAGTGTAATTGCAATGAGCAAACATCATTAACTAATTTACTTAAATAATCCAGGGCCAACTAAAATTTCTCCACTACACGGTGGAGAAACCACACACTATTCCAACTAAACCAAAATAAAAATGCAGGGGAACTATCCAAGTAATGGAAGAATTTGGCTACTTTCGTTTCCTCTTTCAATACACTGTCCTGGCCATAAGGCTAATAATCCTGGTATACAGTTCAGGACAAACAGTGCATTGCTGCAAGCAGCCATATATTTACATTTTCTTATTTTGAAAATAGAGACACTGCAGTGCTTCAGGTATGATCAGTACAGTTCAGCCTATTTGCTTCACAGGTTATGGAATCCACACTGATGGCTTGATGTCTTAAGGAGCTCATCTGACAGTTTTGATGCATCTAATCACTGCCTTCTAGAGGAAGAAGGGGAATGAGTGCCAGCAACATGAATCTACCAGGCAATGGCTCTGTTAAGCCATCCTCTGTCTACTCTCTCATCCATGCACAGTGGCATGAAATCATGTACTTCACATGTAATGCACAGAGTTCAGAGGACAACTTCTCTTCCAGTTTAGATAAAACATTGCCAGACTCCACAATGCTGAATATTTCATGCAAAGCAACAGTCACTTGTCAAGATTCACTCTGATAAATAGTTGTAGTTTTGATAATTTCCTCCAAAACCAAAATATGCATTGATTTTGTTCAGAGATTGTACATGCCTTCAACAGAGACTTTCAATTTGAAATAAATTCTTGAAATATCAAAAAAGCTAAATTACTGAAAGATAAGATCTGAAAGTTTTAGTGTTTGAATTCTTTCTATTGTGAGTCGAAAAGGAAATCCCATATCAAACTGCTATTCTATTAAGGAAAATATTAAAATGGTTTCAGACAATTATAATGACCAGTTCTGCTCACATCCTTTAGTTTAGCTGTAGCAAAGTTTTTCAGCATAAATTTGATCTTGTGCAAAGTCACAAAGAAGTCACCACTGCCAACATCTAACATACAGCATTTACACTGGTACTTCAGAGCTCTGCTGAGCTGAGGCCTTCATGAATAGCCTTTGCCTTCACAACACTACAGATGTTAATCATTGCACCTACTTTTCCGAACAACAAAGATAAAAAATTATTTCCCAAGATTACTGTTGCTATTGCTATAAATTTTGCCTCAACTTTATTACAGATAGCTGATCTTCAATTAGTCACACGAGAAAAACTCATCTGCTTTATATGCATGTAGGCCACTACATTTTAATTACTAACACAAACAAGTAGAACTGATATCAACAAATTAACTGTTCTTGTAATCATAGAATCACAGAATGGTTTGGTTTGGAAGGAGACCTTGAAGATTATCCAGTTCCAACTCCCCTGCCATGGGCAGGGACACCTTTCACTAGACCAGGTTGCTCAGTGCTCCATCCAGCCTGGCCTTGAACACCTCCACAGTTAAGGCATCCACAACTTGCCTGGGCAACCTGTTCCAGTGCCTCATCACCCTCATAGTAAAGAATTTTTTTCCTAATATCTAATCTAAACCTACTCTCTTTCAATTTGCATCCATTCTTCCTTGTCCTGTCACTACATGCTCTTGTAAATAGTCTTGCTCCATCTGTCCTGTAAGTTCCTTTCAGGTGCTGGAAGGTCACAATTAGGTCACCCCAGGGCCTTCTCTTTTCCAGGATGAACAATTTTAATTCTCTCAGCCTGTCCTCATAGGAGAGGTGCTCCAACCCTTTGATCAACTTGGTGGCCCTCCTCTGGATTAGCTCTAACAGATCAATGTCCTTTCTGTGCAGGGGACCCCAGAGTTGGATGCAGCACTCCAGGTGGGTTCTCACCAGAGCAGAGGTGCAGAATCACCTCCCTCGACCTGCTGGCCACACTGCTCTTCATGCAGCCCAGGATCCAATTGGCTTTCTGTCCAGATGCTGCACTCTGAGAACTAGTCTGTGATTTGTAACCTGAGAAACAGTGCCCAAGAGCCAACTTCCACAGAATCATGGAGTTAGAACATGAGTTCCTTTTGAAACTTTTCAATTGTGAGTAGAAATGAACAGTAGCTGTCCATAACAGCTGAGTAACAGATACCATGAGAATAGGGACCATAAATTAGGAGCCTGACTGAGACAGACCTAGAACACAACAAGGGCATTTCAGCATGCACTTCAGCAATATCGGGCTAAAGGACCTGGCAGTGGAGCTAGATGGTTATTAAAGAGAGTGATTTGAAGAATTCAGAAATGTCTATTTCTGAATTATGCAGTACTGTTTCAAGGTTCTGTCAAAGTTATGGGTGTTTTCCTATGTTGTTCTGAAATGAAAAGCAGAGTTGAGATAATAATGTTCAGTGAAGGATATTAATTTAAAACATGGACAGGGCTAAAGCATGCTATCAGCTGCTTTATGATACAGAGAAGCTTTTAAGGGAATAAAATAAGGACAGCAGAAATGTTTGATTTTAAGCTTGGTGTTTTCCCTTCAAATACAGCACTAAAGGGTACAGTTTATATTCTATCACTGTTCCGATATTGAAAAATCTCATTTTCTCGTATTTCTGGGTGAAATGGGAGTAACTGCAGTGGTGCTGGGCATCCTACATAGTCACAAAGCTAGCAGGAGCAGCCCAAGACTGCTGTGGAGAAGCAACCCCAAAGCTGGAAATGTTTGGAGCAGTATTTGTCACCTGTTACACCACTTGATTCAGAAACATTTTTGGGGGCAACTTCAAGCTATTCTGCTGATACCCTCTAGTACAAGGCTAGTGTATCTTATGATCCCAGTAAGAAAGGCACTCAGTCTCCTGACTCATTCCCTTATGTTTTATATTTAAACGTTTTACTATTGAATACATGATTTCCATTCTTTTCAGAGCAGATTTTGAAACTATCAATTAGTATTGATTTAAGGTCAGAATAGTGTCAGCTACTTAAAATATAATTAGAGACAGAAATCAGAGTCCCGATACTCCTGAAGTAGAGAAATGTTTCTAAATTGTAATTTGAAGCAAAAGGAATTTTTTGCTTTGATGGAAAAATCTAATTTTTTTTCTTCCTTTATTGCTAAAAAGTGTGCAACTGGAATTTTTGCTTCCTCGTAAAATATATAAACTTCAAAAGCTTTTTATTTAAAAATATTATCAAATCTGAAAATTTTAATTAAAATGTAGAATAGTCACACATTTAGAAATTGTTTCGAATAACATTAACCTTCTTACACTGCTCTAGGTTCTACATATATTGCAGCACAGGATTTCTTCAACGTTTTTTAATAATCCCACCAAAACAATAGGATAAGGAGTATTTAAAGTTCCGCTTAAGCTAATGTTTAATTTCAGTGGTTGGAAACTATTTTGATTTATTTCAGATATTCAAACTTCATATGAAAATATTTAAATAAATGTCCTCAAGTGAAGCATTCCTTGTACAAAGCTGGAGTTCAGAAATTAAAGAAGAAGAACACAGAAGTACAGCATAATCTTCTGTTCCCCTGACCTGCATTTGCCCACGCCTGCAGCTGTGACAGCTCCACTATGATAACTACCTGCTTACAACCCTGCTGCTGTAAGGACATGAAGCTCCTCCTACCGAAAAGGAAAAAAGTAGTGTGACATGGACAATGGATTAAACACAGGTAAAGTTTTTCAACTTCACATATACCACTTACTTCCTATAGTAAATTCCTTTTGGGGGGTCAGGGGAAGTCACTTAAAAAATAAATATAAGAAAAATGAGAAGAAAAAAATACAGCCCTTAAGACAGGCTGGATCACAAGAACTGCAAAAATCAATTCTGACATAAGACCCTGCTTGATATATCCAAATTTCAGATTTCAAGCACACTGGAGAGCACCTCAAGAAGTACCACCACTGCCAAGGCACAGACAGTTTTGACAGAAGTCTCTTTAACTTGCTCTTACAGATCTGCAACGAGGGAAATCCCCAAATTTCCCATGCTCTCTCTTCTGGGGCATCACAATTCTGATATCTAACCTAAATCTCATGCTGAGGTTTCATCTGCTGTACTGCTTGCTCTTTTGTCTTCACTGTGGACTTTCAGAGGGCTCATGTGCCACATAGGCTATATTCCTGTTTGTTCATGCTAGGATAGCCATAAGCCTGGTGAATCATGCCCAGACTGAGGTTCACTATAACCTCCTGATTCTTCATGGAGCTGCTCCCTACTTGGCCGTTCCCCACCCTACATTTCTGCAGTCACTGGCTTTGACCTTGCCTTTGTGCTTCAGGAGCATCCTGATTCTCCAGAACATTTTTCTAGTTTGTCAAGATCATTTCTGAAATCTAATCTTGATCCCCAGCATATTCCCAGTCTTCTCAGCACCACAGTCGGTGTTACCCACAAATCCAGCAAGCGTGCTGCCTGTGTCATTATCCATATCACGGGTGGAAAACTTCGACGGCACTGGATGAACCTCTGCGTTTATAAAGCTCTGCATTTCGACGGCTGGCAGCTGAGAACTGCTCAGACATGTAACCGTACAGCCCCGCATGCAGTTCTGCAACTAGCTGTCCCTTGCCTTGGACTCTATCGAAGTGCCACAGGAGTCAAATCCACGCTTAAATGAACTATAATCTCATTTTTCTCCCTCTTCATTTATCAAAGAGGGACGTCGAACTTACACAGCCGCCGCTGTCGCTTCTGCACCCTTCCCTCACCCTCCGCGCGTTCCGCAGCGCACCTGGCGCGGCCCCGACCCCGCCGGGGTCACCATGACGACCCGCCGCCGCTGGGGCCGGCGGGGCGGCGCGCCGGGGGTTGAGCCGCCGGGCTCCCAACCGGCCGCGGCCAACAGCCACCGCCTACACCCACCGCCTATTTAGGGGCGCCGGGCGGGGGGCGGTCTCCGTGGGCCAGCGGCGAGCGGAGCTGAGCCGAGTCGGACAGCGCGGTGCGGGCTCCCTGGCAGCGGGGCGGACAGGAGGGAGGCAGGCAGGCATTGCCCGAGGCGTCACTGTTGTGGTGGTTTAGAGGATTTTACTCCCCCTCCCGCAATTTAATGTTATTTTTGTGGGGTTTTTTTTCTCTCCTCCGAAAGGTACCGACGTCGGGGCGGCGATGCGTCGAACCGGTGAGAAGAGCCGGGCGGGGCGGCGGCAGTCGTGCCCCGCCGCCCTCCGCAGCACCGGCGGGCGGGCCGTGCTGGGGGTGCTGACGGAGAACCGGCAGCAGCGGCCCGGCCGCCAGGTGAGCCCCGCTGCCGGCGGCACAGTCTCCCTCCCTGCCCGCCGAGAGGCCGCATTCCTCCCCGCGGGCCGGCGTGGGTGAGCTCCCCGTCCCGGTCAGGCCCCGGGGCTGGGGCCCTGCCGCCGGCAGGAGCGGTGCACGCACCGGCTCTCGAGGCTGCAGGTGAAGGCCTGGGGATGACGGGGTGAGTGGGTGACTCAGGCTCCAGTTATATAAGTGTGAGTTTCCCGAGAAGCCCTGGTCAGTCCTAACTTGCAGGCACTTCCTCGTGGAAATACTCTTGAGTAAATAATTCATCCTGGAAAAAAGGGAGACTTGAGCATTTACCACCTGTAGTGTAGCAGGTAGTTTAAGGAAGGGCTGTTCACTGGTGCTTACCCAAAGGTCCCAGTGCTGTGTGCTGGCCGTATTCCCTTCAAGGTGCCAGAGCCTTCAAGAAGCTCAAGTTCATGGCAGGTTGTCTGTCTGGCTTTTCTGTTCCTTGGATCCTCCTGGGGTCTGCTGGTGTGGCAGGGAAAATGTTACCGTGCTGACTTACAGGATCTAACATAGCAGCTAGTACATGTACACAAACTCTTCTTGGTTGTGACTCTGTAAAGCCCCTAACTCAGTTTGTGGCTTACTGGTAGTAGACAATGTGAAGGACTGTAGCCTGGTCACACTGTAGCCTGTAGTCCTAGGGGTTGCGATGCTTAAGCGCAAAAGTTCAGACTTCAGTTTTTCAACTCTGCTTGAAGTGCCTTCTTGCAAGTGAAGTCCTTCATAAGTCTGTGGCAATGCCTAAGCACTTCTATTATGTTAACTTGCTGCACTTGCAGCTGCTCCTTGCCAGAATTGAATGTGGAGCAGACTCTGCACTTTCCAGCCCCATTAGAACCAAGCAGCACCCTTATTCTCTTTGGTGTTAGGCACTGAATGTGGGGCTGCTTCCCCCCCCCCATTCCTAATTTTCACTACACCTCACCCTTTCTATGAGGAATCTGTCACAGCAAGACAGCAACAGGTGGTAGTTCTGAAGCACCAGTTGTAGCTGGTGGCTTTTTCCATGAACTTTTATGTTATTGGTGTCTGTTAAGCAAGGAAAGTGTTTTCTTTTTGAAAACAAGTGGTACTTGCTGTTTTCTTCCTGAGTAGCCCTTCCACAGCATATATTGTGTGCTCTGCTTCAGGGTGCTGCTGTTACCAAGCACTTCCCTGGCTCTGAAAACACCATCCCTTCATCTGGAAAAGATGAAGTGTCCAGCTGCTTGTTCAATGCTGCATCGAAGCAAGGGTTTGCTATCTACATAGATGACCCAGAAGATAAAGAAAACTACAGCTACCAAGTGTCTGAAGAGCTGGAATCAAGCCAGTGTGACCTGAATACTAGTGCAATGACATCCAGTATTCACCTGCTATTGGATCTGAGTTCAGGTAACTCCTATTACTACTCAGATGGTATCCATAGTGCAACTACACGTAGGGTGGCTATGAACTGTGAGGGTGGTAAAGTAGTGAGTAGCTTATGTTACATAAATAACACTTCAAGATAACTTTGTTTGTGTCTACATGAGGCACAACACTTCTGAGTTAAAATAGGAAGGTGCAGGAGGAGGTGAAGGAAGAGGTTACTTACACAAATGTCTTGCTGCTTCCTATTACCTGTTAGGATCTCCTATGGTAGTGGACACATCCTTCCAGTCCCAGCCTGAGGATCACATGGAAGATGTCATAACTCTGACTGTGGAAGAGTATGCAGAAGACATTCATCAGTACCTTCGAGAGGCTGAAGTGAGTGGCTTGTAAGAAGCTTACAGGTATTTGTGGTCCCTGTGATGGGCTACAATATTGCAGAGATGTATGGCTGTATGGCTGCCCTGGGATAACCCAAGGCTGCCTCTGAACTACAGAGGAGGGAAAGCAAATAGTAAAAGTAATCTCTGAAGGCAGCATATAGTCAGTGATAAGATCTTTCAGGATTATTATGTTCCTGAAATTTCCTGTGATTGGAGCATCTCAACTCTTTGGGATGAAGAATTCTTGCAGATGGGAATAGAATGCTGAAAAAATACTAAAGCAGTTTGATATGATCCCACTGACAGCTGTCCTGCTATAGAAGCAGTTTTTCCTACCTTTGTGTCAGAGTAGTGAAGTGCAGGCTCCGAATAAGAAGAGGGGGGGAAAAATGTGAGTTGTTCATTTTCAGGTCCTTCTGAATGACTTAATTGTTTGATGGCAAAGGCTCTCTGTAGTCCAGGAAGTCTTTTACTGTTCTGCTGCTAATCCAGTAGCTTCTATCTCTTCAGTGTAGAAATACCACTTTCTAGAGATGCCACTAGCTGGTAATTATTACAACTAGCACTATAATTGTACTTAGTAGTAATAGTTATTAACAGTGGAACAACTGCTGCTCATTTTAGTGTAAGTGTAAAGAATGTTAAGCAGCTCAGAAATCCATAGTTCTCTTTGAGGTGAGCATCCTGATTCAACTCTTTCCAAACAGCTAAGATTCAGACCCAAGCCCTATTACATGAAGAAGCAGCCAGATATCACAACAGGAATGCGTGCCATCTTGGTAGACTGGCTGGTGGAAGTAGGGGAAGAGTATAAACTTCGGACAGAGACTTTGTACTTGGCTGTGAACTTCCTGGACAGGTTTCTTTCCTGCATGTCTGTTCTCAGAGGGAAGCTGCAGCTTGTCGGAACAGCAGCGATTCTTCTGGCTGCGTAAGTATTTCATCTCCTGAAGTCTTGGTGAGGTAAAACTGATTTTTGGACTCAGTCTCATAGAAAAGGAAGGAAAGAAGCTTGCAGTAGTAGGTAGTTTCTCATGATGTCTCAAGATTAGCAACTTCAACTACGTTGGCGCTAGCAAAATCAAAGATTTAATGTTTGATGTGAGGAACTGTAGTGGGGAAACCTAGTAACCATAACAGCAGGAGTGAAAACACTAGTGTGTTAGGCTCCTAGCCTGTAGGGCTGCAGTAGATTCACAGTTGCAATCTGCAATTAGCCTTCAACTGCTTTAAGTAGACAGGGTAAGCAACATAGCTTAGTGCATGGGGTTTTGTCTGGAGTGTGTTGTGTTACTGAGACATTCCTACTGAAAGTTTGCTATTAATCAAGAGCTAATGTGTGTGAGAGAGTGTGTTTCTATCTAGACTGATGACTTAGAGTTCCTCTAAGTATATTTGCCCAAATTTGAACCTAAATTGTTAGCCTGGAGGAACAAATAAAATTAGAGCTCTACACAAGTCTTAGTAATGTTATATGGTCATCCTGACATAGGTTCAGCAGAAAGCTTTCTTTTGCTATAAATTTCAAGCTGGCAAATGTGGCTTCTATATCCCTTTTTCAGGAAGTACGAAGAGATCTACCCACCAGAAGTGGATGAATTTGTCTATATAACAGATGATACCTACACAAAGAAGCAGCTGCTAAGAATGGAGCACCTGCTTCTCAAAGTGCTTGGGTTTGATTTAACAGCCCCAACCATCAACCAGTTCCTCCTTCAGTATATTCAGAGGTGTGGAGTCTGTATGAGAACAGAGAACTTTGCAAGGGTAAGAACTGTCTGCCTTTTGGGATTGAGGAGGGAGAAGTGATCCTTGAAGGAGCTGCAACAGGCCTAAAAACTGGATGTTTTGTAGTCCGTGGCTTGTGCTGAGATTTTTGGATAAATGTCTCATGGAAGTCCTAGGTTTGGCCTACCTGTCTGAACAGGCAGTTATGTGGTAGAACTCTGGTTGTTTTTTTCAGCAGTGCCTGTGTAGCAAGTCTGTCCTGGATTTGGTACTACTGCATATTGCTACACAATGACACAGAATGTCTGCATAGCTGCATTGGACTTGCATGGAGTAGGCAACCCTACTTAGAAACGGCAGGCTTACAGTAAAATGCCTGACTCATTGCTTCTCTGTAAAGGGTATAGGGATGTACTGTGACTCTACTTCAGCAGAGCCCAAATTTTGCTTCTTAGAGCTGTCCATTTATTTGTGATCTCCAGGTAGGGTCCACCTATGTAAATGAGCCTTAGAGGATGGGAAGAGTGTGTCTTTGTTATTTTTACAAAACTTGAATTTTCTAAGTCTCTATCTGTAAAATTATGTCAGAGCTGATGATGGGACCAGAACTTCAGAAGGCTGTAGATTTTTTCAGGCTTTGGCAAAACTTGGTCTTTCTGCCTGCCCTGAAACATGCTAGAGGATCTTCTGTAAGATCAACAGGACTAGAATGCTAGTTTTTCTCACTAGACATGTAACTCGTGTTTTTTACACGATACTGAGACCACTGCCAAACTTTAGTGCTTGCTGTATTGGACTGATTGTACCAGCTATGCTCATTCTTGAAAAACTTAGGGTTTTCTTGTTCAGTATCTTGCAGAGCTGAGTCTTCTTCAAGCTGATCCTTTTCTGAAGTACCTCCCTTCACAAATTGCTGCAGCAGCCTACTGTCTAGCAAACTATACAGTGAACAGATCTTTCTGGGTAAGGACAACTGTATGTTAATAACTAGATCAAGCACTTTGTTATTTTATGTTTCATTAGAACTGAGCTGAGAAGTAGGAGGAGTAGCTGCAGAGTACGTTGTTATAAAGGCTGAAAACCTAGGATGAGTAGCTGCACCCGGGTTGATGCAACTACCCGATAAGTTAAGTAAACCTGAAATATCATGCCTCTTCACTGAAATGAGAGGGACTTCCCTGTTTTGCTCATTTACATCAAGCCTGTACCTATGGCCTTGCTAATCCCCAAAACTCCTTCCCCAGAGACAACACAGGGGCTTTCTGTGAAGCAGGGGAGAACTGAATGTGTCTGTTTGAGTAATTACCCTGAGTGGCTTCTTTAATGCAAGTCTTGATAGGCCTTCCAGCTGTGTGTTGGAGGAATAGCTTTAGAAAAGAGCATGATCCAGAAGAGATGTAATGGATGCCACATGCTTAGAGCAGAAGGAGCTTGTCAGATCTCATGGCAACAAGGAAGACCTAGAGTGAAGCTGATGGCAGAGTACACTTGAATCTTCTTCATGCCTAAAGAATCTAGAGCGAGCACTGATGTAGTGAAAATGGTTTCTGCTTCCATAGGAAATGCATCTTCTAGATGACTGACTGCAATAGAGTAACACTATTTTTTTCTTTTTTCTCATCTGACCAGCCAGAAACACTTGCTGTGTTCACTGGGTATTCATTAAGTGAGATAGTGCCTTGCCTGAGTGATCTGCATAAAGCATGCCTTGATGCTCCCCATTGCCAGCTGCAAGCTATTAAGCAGAAGTATAAGCACACAAAGTAAGTAACCACTAAGCCAGTGTTCTGTAACTTGTAGACTATAAGCACCGGATGACTCTGGTTTAGCAGCTTGGGCTGTAGCTGCTGTAGCTCACAAGCTTTGCATAGTGGTCAGCTTCTAGTTCTGAAGCAGAAACCTCTGTCAGCCTCGTAGGAGATCTTTTCTGAACAGAAAAGTAACTAATCCATGAGTACACAGATGCATGGGATAACAATTCTTTCTGTGCTATTGCAGGATGATTCTTCTCCAGTGCATTGCACAAGCAGGTGATAGCTTTAGATTTGCCAGCTAAGCTAATATCTGTAGTAACTGTATTTCTATTCCAGGTACCTGCAGGTGTCTCTTCTGGAGCTCCCAGCAGTTCTTCCTCTACAGTAGAGACTGTGGATTCTGGACTTGAAGATTACTTTGTCCCAATCAACAAAGCTGGTCTAACATTTCATAGAGCACTGCAGGTCATGTGTCTGTAACCATAGTGATCAGAATGGTTTTAAGCTTATATTTTTTAATGAGATGCCTTTTTTAAAGAGAATATTAGACTATAGCTCTTAACATAACTGACAGCACTTTTAATAAATGTCTTATTGCACTCTACTTCTGTGAATCTTCTGACTCCAGATAATATCTGCAGTAACAGTAAGTGGAATGAATTGTGGAGTGGTTTTTTGTGTGTTGTTTGTTTGTGGTGTTTTTTCTTGGGATATTTTGGTGGTTTTTTGGTTTTCTTTTTTTACTAAATCACTGTAAGCAGGATTTATAAGATGGCTGGAGTGGATAAAGAATGGCTTGAACCAACACAACGTGACATCTCCATAGACACAGGTTATTTCCTGCAGTCTTATTTGTTTCTTCCTCTTCTATAAAACAAGATCACATAGCCATGAACAGAAGCTATTTTCTGCAGCTTTTTTACCATATTGGACTGAAAACATCTACTGAACTCTGAACATCTTTATAGAAGATCATCAATGTTGAGGTAAAAGTCAGACTTCCCTTTATGGAGGCAAAATAGGGGGATTGCTCTGCAGGAAGCTGGAGGAAGGGAGACTGGCTGGCAGAGCTTTAGGAAAACTTCAAACACTGGTGGGTAGACTGCAGTAGAGAGCAATGCTAAAAGCTGTGAGGTACTTGAACAGTAGTACTGGGATGATGGAATTGAGCTACATGGCTCCTGAGTCATACTTGTGGTATGGAGTAGTCTTATAGCATAGCTGTCTGAGATGACCACTTATGCCACTAGAGCACTGCTGAATATGTCAAGGGAGGGTGATGGGACAGAACTATCTTAGCCTGAGCTGCTACACTGTCTTATGTCCCACTGTCAGTTATTTGTTAGGTAATGTTTTAAAAAAAACAAAACAGAAAAACCCCCAAAACAAGAACCCCACACACTACCTTGTGTACTATTAAACATAATAGTCCCTGTCCAAAGTAGTTAAAAAATCAGTTGGACATATTGGTCAGCATTTTAGAGAACTATAATCCACTTGTCTAAATGGCAAGGTAAGTCTGAGGCATTCACTTACTGCAAGAGTTTAAAAATTTCCGTGCTTACTGCTTCCTAAGAGCCATCTGTACAGTCTAGTATGTGTTTCCAAGCAAGAATAGGCTTAATGCTTGACATCAGTACTTTATTCAGCAGACATACTAAGTATGAACTAAAAAGCCTCTTATTTTGGTTTTAAAACCTGATTATACTAATGTGTGTGTCATGACTCTTAGCTTCAGGGGGTTCACTTCCCTCAAAGTGTGTAAGTCTTTCTTCCCCTTGATTCCTCCCTGTGCAGGCTGGTGAATCCCCCTAGTAATGCAAACGCTTGTATTCCTCCAAAGTGGTGGTATTGGTTATGAGAGATTTACTTATCTCAAAGTAAATATCCTTTAAGGGAGGGGAGCATTCCATTTCAGTCTAGCGTAGACAGTTCATGGTCTCTTGCTTCAAACACTTTCTAGTCAAGTAAATGAGGCTGAAACCTCGTGTTAATAACTCACTCTACTTGTAAGTAATAGTGCTTGCTGAACTGCAATTACTGTAGTGTTGGGTATTCTTGAAGCAGTAATAAACATCTCAAGTACAGGACTGTTTTCCTAGTATTACAGCAGTTTGAAGGTATTTATATGGTCATGCTGCAATAGTAATGGGGAAGAGATGAGTTTTGTTCTTATGAACAGCCTATGTCCACAGCCATGTGTCATATTCCTGAGCCAACAGATTTGGTGTATCTAACAAAGTAGGAGGTGTCTGGGTCTGAATTCACTAAGTGTTTTAACATGTGGACTCTTCGTAGAATCCTAACTTTTGTTCTGTTTTACTTTCTTAGGTTTTACTTACAGCTGCAAGACAATTACAATAGTTGCATTTAATCTTTTTGGAGCTTCAATTCTTTGGTATGCAAATGTGCCTGGTTTGGGGGGTTTTTTGGGTTTTTTGTTTGGTTTTTTTTTTAAGCTATAATATAAGAAGAGTGTGCTTCATCTGTTTTCTTGTTTTATAACTATTTTTCAGCTCAGTTTTTGACTTAAGTATTCCTTCAGTCCAAGAGCTAAAAAGGGAAAATGAAAAAAACCTAAGTGGTTAAGATGAAGAATCACATAATACTGCAATGTGAATGCTAATAACGAGTTTAGGCAAGATGGATTAAATTTGAATTTGTCAGACACTAGAAACTGATCTTGAAGTGGTCTCATCTGAGATGTGTAATAATGACATTTTGAATGTTCATGCTCTATTCTCATTTCCTTTTGTTGGATTTGTCTTATTCAGAGCAAGGAAAATAGTCTTACTGCTCTTGTATGAGTGAACCTTGACTCTTTCAAGGTGAAAACTGGGTGCTATTTCCTCTCTCATTCAGTGTGAATTATCACACTTAATTCTGACCTCCTCCTCATGTGGGCTGTTCTCTGCCTGAGATCAAGGGATAAAAGATGCTCCAATTTGGCATAATGTGATAACAAAGGTGAAATAATGCTGTTTTAATAAGATGAAGTGCTTGAATGCAGATGCAAAAACACTTGCGTACTAAAAGATGTACTGAAAATCAGGTATACGGGAATATGGATTTATAAGGAGGGAGATGAAAGCAACACAAAAGGAAGCTTTCACTTTTCATTGGTGTAGTGCCAATGCTATACGGAAAAACTAAGAGATATAAAGCTCACAGCCTTGCGTGATGTTTGAAACAGAAGTAGGCTTCTTGAAGACAGCCATATCCCGGAAAAGAAATAAAGGCAATAAAGTCAGTGTTAAAGACTAAAGAGAGGTAGTCTCCATTTTTGACCATCCTGCTTAGTGGCTAGTAGATAATGGCCACAAATAAGACCTCAAGTTTTTTTGTTCAGTGTGCAGTTTTGGAAATGTCAAGGCTGATCATGTTCGGTTAGCTCTGCTGTGAAGATCAGTCTCTGAATGTCAGCATATGTATTTCAAAGGCAGAATATTGACTTCTTTGCAGGTCACAGTATCTTCCCCCGTTTAAAATGTACTGGGACAATATACCAGAAGTAAAAGCTACCAGTGAGACAGCAGGCTGAGCATATCCAAGGAGCTTTGAGGGATCACTCAGCACTTAGTGGAGTAGGTTGGAACTGAGAAGTGTTGAGGATTTTAACTTTAACCCATGATGTTCAATTCAAGAAATCTTTAATGGTATTAAAACCAAAACCGTCTCTAATCTTATTCTAGCAGTTTCTCTATTATCATGCTGTGACTTTCAAGAGACCCAAATGTGCTGTGGTTGTATGATCCTGTTTCTTCTGTGTTTAGTTGACTTTTTTAACCAGTGATTAAATATTATAGCTGTCTCTGGTGTCCTAAGAAAGCTGTTCTTTATAGCTGGGGATGTATTGTGAATCCCTTGTTCCCATATGATTAAAAGAGATAAGCAGAACTTTATGGTAAGGTGGTAATTTAAGAACTATGGTGTGCCTTTGTTTTCTTCTTCTCCGTAATGAGTTAAGGATGTCTGAGGGCTAATTGGGCAGTTAGAGAGAATGCTTTAACCGTGTTCAGAATAGTTAAGCTGTTGATTCATGACTGAAGGTTGTCTGCCTTGCTGGGAAATCTGCGTGTGTGATTAGTCTTCGTGCATACCTGCTTGTTGTCAGTTTTACAAATGACTGGAATTGGCTCTGATTGCTGAGGTTGGTACTTATTTTAGCCCATGACCTTCAAGCAGCTTGTGGGGCTGCTCTTAACGATGAGAAAAAGCCAGCAACATCAGCAATTGCTTCCTGGAATTAAGCTTTTTATCTTGCAATTTTCCTCATCACCTGCTTCCCCAGAGTAAGATCATCATCATATACTGAAGAGCTGTGCAGACCGTGCTAGGGAGATGTGAACTGGAGGAGGTACAGACCCATCCCCCTACTCAGACCCCTGTCAAGCTGAGTCTTATGGAGTTTAAGTCCTCTACTAGTTATAGAGGATGTATATGTTTTCCTACTGCATCAGACAAGAGTCGCATTGAATACTTAATTATTTTTTGCTGTTATCTGTTTCATAGTTTTACTCTTGTATGGTAAGATCACACTTTCTCCTGGATGCTCTTGTATGTCCAGATTGCATCTGTTTAATAGAAAAAAATACAAAGCTTTGCATGATGAGATGTCCATAATGAACATCCATGACAACAAGTTTATGGAGTATGTGCACTTTATCTGGTGTTCCTGCAGAGATGTAGAGAAACGGTGGTTTAGGAAGCGCCTTTGATAAGTACCTAACACAGCCAGTCACAACTCTTCTGTGTGCTCTTTGTGGTCTGTCACTGTAGATGGCAGCCGTGCAAACATTGAAGAGAATTAGCACAGACAAACCTACAGGACAGTCTACAGAAAGGTGCTGGGCATATGACACAATTAATCCTAAAATACATGTCTACCTACATCAGATTAACTTGTGTCTAGGCCAAGACAAGGAAGACTAGGCAGTCCTGGCCCTAATCCTCCTGGAGGTAGTAAAATAATGGCTCTGTCCTGGAGTTTTATGCAGTGCTTGTGTAGTTGGGCTGTGCTGGTAGTGAAAAATAATGGTGGACTGAGCAAGGGCTGGTTCCTGGCCAAATGTCTGTCTCCGTTTGGCTTGTTTCCAGGATTTGTAGGGCTAGCTTGTTTTTTAAGTAGATTTGTTTTGGAGAGAGCTTGTTGGAGCAGGACAAAATAGTGTGAACTAACAGGCTGTGTGGCTAGCTGGGCCCAGAGCTCAGGCTTGCTGTCTTCCCTTTTTTGTCCTTAGCAATGTGTCCAGAATGACCAAGTGTCCCTGCCATTAGTACCAGTAAATACCTAGTTAAACCATAAGGGAGTCCTCAGTCCTTGTTTTTCAGATATTCAGACCCTCTTTATTTGAACACAGAAGAGCATCACTGGAGCCAAGTGCTGAAAGAACAGGCTCATAATGAAGCATTGAGTTCTGGCCAGAAATAGTCTCACCGCACCATCTGCAGCCAAGCTTTTTCTGCTTGTTTATTATTGTTTGTGGTTTGATGTGTAAATAACATGAAAAAGTAAGAAAGAGAGTCCTAGACCCCACAGTGTTTAACAGATTAGGCATTTGGTACTACTTAGTGAGCTGCTTACAGTAGAATATTGTAAACTCCATCCCTGTTTAGGCAGAAACTGAAGTGACATGTGTCTCAAAACATCTCAAATCGTCCTCCATTTGGTAATTTTTTTTTCTCTCATAAAGAGGATAGAAATAACTGGGAATTAACAAAATGGATGGCAAAACAGATTGTAGATGAGCAGCAATATCGGTGCAGATACTGAGGTGGCAGAACCAGGTTCCCTCTGAATCACATTTGCATAGCACGTGCTTTCGAACAGCATACTGTCCTAAGTGCCGTAATGTACTGTCACCTCTGGTTACTGAAGAGGAACAGTGTCGGGTTCAGCCCTGCGGGAAAAGACCTTGAGGTTTTTGTTGTATTAAACCAGAAGCAAAGAGCGGACTGACTCACAGTACGACTGCTGGCGACGCTGTATTCTGATGGTCTCCGAAGGACAGGACCAGAAGAGGGCACCAGCGTCCTTGGTCCAGGGTTTGAGGGGAAATCCAACTTTAGCTTTTACCAAAAGTGTACTGGGTCAGAGCCCAGAAGGCTGTTTGATCTTTGACTCTTTTTACATGTTTTTGGGTAGCAATATGCATGATCATTACAATAATACAGTTTTGTTCAATTAATTTTTTATTAAATGTAACCAGATTTAGCAAAGCTGTAATGTAAGGTTGTCAGCCATGCTGCCTAGCTCTCACACATGGTGCTTTAGGGATACTTGTGGAAAATAAATTATCTTTTCAGACCACCTGTAGTCTTGTACTATGAGGTTAAACTCATGCAAATAATCAATCAAACACTTTCAGTGAGATCTTTTTCCTGGCTATAAAAATCAGGCTAACTGATGTTGACTTGAAACTTGCTTCAGACAGGATAAAAATATGGTGGAAGCTGCTAATGTTCATGACATAACTATTCTGTTCATGTCTGATGGAGGAGCATCTCTTTATATTCCAGATTGGATAGGTGAAGCCCTTGTAATATGGTCTGTGCAGGAAAGAGGTGCATGCTTGCCAATGTCTCCCCCCGTTTGAAGGAAGGAGGGGGGGGAAAAAATCAACTATAATTTTTAAGTTAGAGTGTTTCTCTTGCTCACTGAAAACTCCAGTGTTAATTCTTGTTTCAAGGTAATCTACTTATATATACAATGTTTATGTAGGACAGTTATTGTCCAGTTCATAGTACTTACATGTCATTTTTTTAAATCTTAGTCATGTTTTCCTTGTCCTGTCCTAACTTGAATTGAGTTTTGCTTTCATAAGCTTCTCCCCTATTCAAATTTATAGTTTTCGTTTTCTACAGCTATTTCTAAAATGTAGTTTCTCTCAACTTTAACCTGTAAATAGAAGGCAGGAGGTACACTGAAGAGTCAGTGGAAAACTTCTGTCCAGAACAGTCATCTGTGTGCTGCAGCAGTGTCTAACACTTCAATGAAAAATTTGTCAATAAAGCGTATTTTGAGTCAAAGGGAAATATTTCCTCCGTGGACAGTTATGTTGCTGAGCTGTGAGTAAATCTGGATTCCTTACGCTTTTTATGCTTTTGCAGATATTTATACAGATGTATTTTAAGACAGTTGCTGAACTAGTTGTCAAATGGATGGGCTGCCTGAGGCACTCTGTTGGACATTGACTAGAGGAAAACAAATGTTTTGTTCTGGCTAACTAGCAACTTTTGGGTGGTGTTGCTGTCTCTGAATTAAAGAGGTACCAGGGAGAGCAGTATGTGTTCACATCATGCAGGCATATCTTCAGTAGGCACTTGAGCCCCCATGAACAAATGCAATTTTCTGCATATGCCTGTGCATCCACTAGTTGGACATTGTACTCCTTCCTCTCTCTCTCTTTTCTTGTAATTTGGTGACTGCTCACAACTTTCAAATGATGCAGAAGAGTGATGTCACTCTGCAGAGGCTCCTTTGTCAGCAAGGTAATGCTGTGCAGGGCTCCTGGCCCAGAGCTAGCAAGTAATAAATCTCCCATCATGCAGGACTGGCACACTAGTGCTGAACAGAGCACAGCCAGGTTTAAAAGTATGTCCCTGCACCAAGTCTTAAACATGAAGTTGGCTCCCAATCATTTTTTACCTACTTATCCTGTATCACCTGGTACAAAAGATAAGCCCAGCAGAGAGTAAACAGGCTCTGATGGTTCTGTCTTTTTCAGCAAGGAGTCAGTGCATAAAGCTCTGCTGCAAGTTGCCAGAAAGTACAAAACTGTACTTTCTGTAAATGGCTTCTTGTCTTTGTGGATGGGCTTTAGGCTATCATGAAACTCATAGTATAACCACAGCTGGTGTTCCCAGATCACTGAGCTGGGCAGTATGTAAGCAATGTACGAGTAGGTTCTGCTGTTGAATATCGTTCTCTGGGCCAATTCAGGGGTTACTGTCTGGAAACTGCTGATCTCTGTAACTTGTGTTAAAACAAATGCTGACTGGACTTAACTGGGGAAAAGTCCTTTATTTTATTGTCAGATGAAACCTCTAGAACCTTTCATAGCTATCTTGTGAAGAGAAAGCATTTTTTTTAAAGCAAAACAAACAACTCAAAAAATCCCACATCCACCAAACTTAGATTCACTAATCAAAGTATCATAAACACTACATTGTCAATCTTATGTCAATACTGTATGCAATTCTCTCTATCAGAACACAATACTAATCAAAATTTGGTCTTTCCTCCATCTGGAGAAGAGAAACTTGTGGGTTCTTTGGGATAGGAAAAGCCTCCACAAGGCTGGTTGGTACATTAGAAAAAATAATGTTTTAGAATATTTGGTGTTTTTTCTTGTATGGTGGGACATGAGTGATCATTCTAAGGATGCTCAAGGAGATTCTGGGAATTTCTTTATGCTAACTTGTATTAAAGATACTGAAAAATTGAAGATTAACAGTAAGTGTAATAGTATAAAATTCAATGTAACATTACAGCTAAAAGAGAAACTCATGATATTAAATGTAATGAATCCATCTGCCTTTAATCTATAAGTGACTTTGCTAAAGGAGTAAAGTAAATCTAGTAAATCACTAGATTTTTGTTTACTAGCCTTCTTGACTGCAACTTTCTTGAACTGTTGAAATCTTTGTTGAATCTCACACAGTCATCAAATGGGACCTGCATTTTATGATCAGAGTGTAAGATAGGAAAATATTTTACAAATATTTTACTGTACTCTGCATCCAGGGATGATGTTGCAAGTTATTTGTGACCCAGAACCCTGCATTGTTTGATAAAAAGCTTGGCTTCTTGTATTTTTTTCTAAGTGAAGTTCTAATGTCACTGTAGAGAGCCAAGCAAACACATGAAGCCTCCAGTGCTCACCAGTAAGCACTTGAACCAAAATGAATGAGTAGTCTTAATGTGGCTGATCCCATTGTGCAGGGACTGAACAGGATCATGGCTTCTTGTTCAGAGAAAAAGAACATGATCAGTCTTTTGGGTAATTCATTAAGTCTCATTTGTATTCATTCTATCTTTAATAAATGTTTTGTGTGATCC
The DNA here is from genome assembly GCF_036250125.1 of Pseudopipra pipra. Classification (NCBI taxonomy): domain Eukaryota; kingdom Metazoa; phylum Chordata; class Aves; order Passeriformes; family Pipridae; genus Pseudopipra; species Pseudopipra pipra. The sequence goes on from NC_087550.1 coordinate 51,594,114, forward strand.
TGCTGAGCGGACTACTTTTCATTTGTTTTACCAGTGGTTCTGCTTTCTGGACCCTTTAAGATACTTTAAGTCTCATATTGTACTTCAGCCACAGAAGAAGCCTACCTATATAATTTGAAACAAGTGGTATGTTAAGATAGTTTTAGGTGATGGTTAGCTAGAAAGGCTGTTGCAGTTCAGGCTTTGGAAATAAAAACTGATTGGATTATTTTGCTCAATATGGAGTCAAATTGTATAGAGGCCTTAGCTGATGCTGTCTGTATAGATGCATAGGTTTTTGAGGTCAAAAGAGATTATCAGACTTTCTAATGCCTTTTATACCTGTTTAACCATGTTTGGTTGCTATTGGAACCTTTTTATTTTTATGTGTCTGACTCTAATTTCAAGTCCCTTAGTTGCTGTGGTTACATTCTCACATGGGAAGAAAATGCAGTTAGTGAAGGACTCTAACTTAGCTGATGTAAGAAAAACTAAGTTAAACCATGGCTTTTCTACTGTAAACAAAATGACCTGAGTTTTTAGTGCCTTTTTTTAATGTAATAAATTATTCCTAGCTCTCGTACATTTCCAGCACTCCTTTCCAGTTACTGAACATCCTCTTAAAACATGGGTGTCAGAAGATGGGATGCAGCTCTCATCATGGGCTCATGAAGGTAGCAGATGTAAGCTGCAGGTCTGCATGGCCCACAGTCCCTGAGGAAAGTAATTTCTTAATGAGCACTGAGTGTAAGCCCTGGCAGCTACACGATGTTGAAGATATGGCTCTTGCTGAAGCCTGCTTGTACTGAAAGCTGATTCAGCATTTTTTTTTTTCCCCCCAGTATATACAAATCAGAGGCAGTCTGTCTGCCTCCTGGCAAGTTACCCAAACCATCAGTTACTCAGGAGTGGGCCAGATGTCTTCTATGCTGAGAAGCACTGCTAATGTATACTAAATGTAGTTATTATGCTGGTATTAAATATCACCTTCTGTTTTTTATCTGAAGTCAATGTCACTAAAGGACTTCAAGCTCTTCAAGGCATTTCTTTAAACTTCAAAGGTAATGGCATGGATTTTGATCCCTACTTTGATTCTTGTAATGCTCACCTCAGAGGTGCATGGATGGTCAGACATGGCTTGGACTTCTTAACTTTTGTAAGTGTAGTGGAAGCAAATAATTAAGGTAAGGGAGTTTGTTTAAACAGTTTACGTAGGTAGAGCTCTGAATTTAGTGGTGAAGAACACAGCTAAGCCTGAGGTATGCAGTGGTGCCTTTCCCTTAATTTTTCCTGACAGCATCATGTTTTATCCTTCCATGTGCCTTTGAGGGCTGGGGGACAGAGAGCTTGCAGTGGAAGAGGATTGAGTTAGGGATCACCTAGTTACATGGCTCTGCTAGGTGTCTGTGGTGATGTGCTGGCATAGAGGGGCTGCAAGGTGGCCTCGGTGATGAGGGGCCAGGGCTGCCCTGTGTGGGGGACAGCATCTTCTTGCTGGCTCCAACCCACCCAACACAGGGCATGGCTGAACCCTACAGCCAACATGGTGTTGCCTCGGTGAAAGTGCATTTAAGAAAGGTGGAAAATACCTAACAGGAGGAAGCCTGGGCAAAGGCCAAGGCTGGAGGCAAAGGAGGTGCTCTGTGGCTCCAGAGCAGATATCCCCTGAAGTACCAGGAATGGGTCAATGCCAGTACAGGCGCAAGTGTGAGGGAGGTGGAGTGGCAAAGAGGAGCCATTACAGACTGACTGCAGCTTCTTGCACTGCTTGGAGCAGGGAGAGGAGTCTGGAGGGAGGTCAGGCCTTGGGAACAAGGGAAGGAAAGCTGTTTTCAAGTTTGCCTCTTCCTTTCCCATTAACCAAATCAGTAGTTAAATATTTATTTTAATTGGCAATAAATTAATTTTCCCAACTTAAGTCTGTCATGCCCGTGACTGAGGAAGCAGGATTTGTTTAGCCTGGAAAAAGATGGCTAAGGAAAATTGTTTCCAACTGTTTAAAAGAAGATTGTTAGAAAGCAAGCATGGGATTTCTCTGAGGGACATAACTGAGGCTGGGAGGCAGCAGCTGCAACCAGCAGCCAAGGAAACTCTCTGAACATAGGGAAAAATACTTTGCTATGAGAAGCACTGGTGCAGATTGCCCAGAGATGTGGTGGGACCTCTGCCCTTGGAGGTGTCCAGAGGTCAGTGGAACAAGCCTGGAACACCTGCTCTGCCTGTGAGGTTAGCTCTGCTTTGTGCTGGAGGCCTCCAGAGGTGTGGTGTAACTTGGATCCTCCTGTTGTCCCACAGGATGCACTGATGGAATGGGCAAACTTAACTGTAGAGATGCTGGTTTTCCCCTATGTACCTGTTCAACTTGAACAGCTAAATGTTAATTATAGTGACATAAAACGATGGTGAAGAATGACAAGGGCAACCTTTTGTGAAAAGTGTGGAGTAGTCTCTAGAGCTTCCAAGCAACAGAGCTTCTGCTATTTAGTATGTTACTATGTGAACTTGTTTTGATATATATACACATACACATTGAGGAAAAAATGATGAAGGGTTGTATCCAGACTGCCTGTGGTTGATGCCTGACCTGATCACTGTGACAGCTAAGGCTGAGAAAACGTTGGCAGTTTTGAGCACCTATTTCTGACATCTGGAAGAAGTTAGGAGCTATGGTCACTAACAAGCAGTCCAACTGCAAGTTAATTCTCAACTGTAAGCAGTCTTCACAGTGTTGAACCTTAGGATGCATAGTACAGCTTGGGATATATTCTGCAGAGCCCAGGCTGATATAGCAGTTGTCTTGCTGTAGCTTGGAATCACAGGTATGTTGCTTTGCTGCCATACATGCCAGAAATATATAGTTATCTTAATTGTGAATCATATATGACAGTAATATTTTTGTTTCATCAATGCTTATCAAAGCTATTAGAATTAAGAAAAATAAAAAAAGGATAACCAGATTCTTTGCAAAGCAGAAGGCAATATCTTCAATCAATTTATTTGATGTGCAATCTTGTGCCTTTGCAATCTTGTGGCTTGATTCTTAGAAATTTTAAAGTGAGAAGTAGGAAATTTATTTCAGTAGTAAAATTCTCTGCAGATGTGGTGTGTAGAAGGGCTTTTGTATTTTTCTTCCCTCTATGAGTACCTGTGTACACAGCCTCTGACTGGTTTGAACTTGTTCTTGGTCATCAGTGTGCTGATACCCTCGATTAATTTTGAGATGCTGCACAGAGGTTCAATGTGTGATCTGCCACCTGTGACCCTCCGTTCTGTCACAGTCATCTCTGTCATAATTGATGACAGAAATGTTGCAGTTTTCATAACTCTTTCCATACCCATTTGATCCATTGTGCCATCTGCTACTGTGATGAACAGAAAAGTTATTTGGTAACTTTGACCTTTGTAACCTAGAAACCAATTCACTCCGTGGCATCCAGTAACTTTATGACAAACAATTTTGGGCTAAAGCTAAACTTGATGCTGAGTGTGAAAGGTTCCACTTGACTGACGCAGGACCTGGAGAAAGTTTTCAGGAGTGCCTGAATGACCTAGAATCCTAGGTCTTTATCACTTTAAGATTTATACTCCTGAATTATTTAGGTACTTAAAAACTGTCAGAATCAGTGGTAATGCTTGACTGAGGTTCACTGTGCAGCTTATTCTCCTTTTGAAGCACACTAAGGAGATCATTAACTAATTCACTCAGCTTTGATTTATTTTAGCTGATTGCACTGTTAATGTGGCAATGGGTGGTTGTAAACCGTGACAATGTTTCTTTTATGTTATTTAGGAAAAAACTCATTAATATTGCAGAAGTTGACATGTTGTAAGGTACCAAGAGCAGCGATGTAGCTGTCTGCAACCTCTGTGAAGGTTTTGTATTGTCAAAGTAGTGCCAGGCTCTATTGCTAACTTACAAGGGGGACACATACTGCAAGTTTTTTGGTCATCTAACACTTCACTAAACATTGTGCCATTTACCTTGGTTGTGGCAGCAGCCTAAAATGATTTTTGGACTTTGAAAGTACTATGTAAACACATTTACTCAAACTTTCACAGGAACCAGTGCTGTAAAAATGTCTCAGCAGTAACCTAACAAGAAACATATATTCTGTTCACTCCAGGGTAGACAGTTCTGCATATTTACATATTGCCTCTGCGTTAATAATTCTAGGGATAATTGATTTCCATTTCTGGAAAAGACTGAATATTGCATTAATATGTTGAGTAGATGAGCAGCTGCAGTGTTTATAATCTTTTGCCCTTATTTTATGGGAAATGGCTTCAAGTCCACATTGGTATTACGTAAATGTGGTAACTTCATGCATTTTTGTATGTTTTTTTTGTTTTTCCAGAGATTTTGCACAGTTGTTTTGCGAAATGCTATGTTTATAACTTCTTAAAAACAGATGTGTTTACTGACTAAAAGGAGCCTGAGAGTTAGGTTTTGAACTGCTTTGAAGCAGAAAAGTGGGGTGGGGTTTTCAAAGGCACTCAGTGTTGAGCTCATCTGTATTCACACTGAAGTAGGTGGGAGTGTCAGAACTCCTAGGCTTACTTGAAGGAATGATGTGAAGCATCATTTTCTTAGTTTCTCTGCCTGCAAAAATGAAGTTAATAATAATCCCTCAAAGCCATGTCTAGTAAGAGGAACAAAAAACCTTGTTGGAGTGTCATATAGAAGGAAAACTTGTTGTATTGGAAACTCAGATTTTTCTGGTTTGGTGTTTGACTGATCTAAGTTAGCCTCCCTTCTTTTGCAAGAAACAGAAACAGGGAAGAGAGTAACTGAGCAGACGTTTGAGACTGGTAACATCTGGTCAGAGAAGGGATCTGGTCAAGAATGAAGACAACTAGTTAATGTGCAATGGATGAGGTGCAGAGATAGGTGGTTGGTTGGAGCTTGCCAAAAATGAAGGATTTGAGGAGCTAGAAGAACTGAATATGGGGAGGATGAGTCTGACTCTCATTAAATAGTTTGTATAATCTTCCCTTCTCCAGAGGCCTTTACTTATGTGAGTTAGAGCATTCAAAACTGCTTACACAACCAGGAGAAGAGTAAACAGGTGGGAGGAAAAAAAAAAACAAAACAAAAAAACCCAAAAAACACAAACCCCCCCAAACCAGAACAGAAATGAAGTAAAACTTTCTAAATCTTTTGGGCTTGATGTCAGCCCTACCAGGAGTAAGGTTCTTGCTGAGGAAAAGAGGAGGTTGAAAAGACTTTGTTTTCACCTGTCTTACAGGACTCTTTTGCCCTGGGACATCTCTGTATAGAAGCTCTGGGTCAGAGACACCTGCTGTTAATGGTTTATATGCTCTGGAGCTCCTGGATTCAATTTTGCTCCTGCTAGGGCAGATTAAGCCTCTTCAGTTTTTCATCATAGTTGTGACAAATGGGAACCCAGCAGCTCAGTTCTTTTCCTCTGAAAATCAAGCTTTCTGTATGGGTGGTTGATAAATGGAAGTCTTGAAGCTTAAAATGTCCACCTTCTGTTCTTCTTACCTTTTTTTTCACTTGTAAAGGTAAACCTATTTCAACATAGCTTTCTGAAGATATTCTGAGGCTTTTTCCTGAACAATTAGCAGGCATAGAAATGTATGTGAGAAAACAGTGTTAGTAGAACATGAAAATATGAAATATGAACATGGAAATATTTCCATGGGTGCCCAAAAGAAATAAAAATCTATGTATCCACTGCTGAGGCTGGACAGGCAGAAGTTTTAAACATCTTTTCTGCTTCAACCTTCACCCTTTGGTGTTGTAGTTGTACTGTTAACTATTGTTAGTGGCAACAAGATGAGAAGTAGAACTACGGTAGCTGTAATGTTGAAAGAGTGAGTCATTAGCAATCCCTCCTCAGAACTGGAGGGGAAGTGCGTTAAAGAAAATTGTAAAAGGCAAATTTAGGTTTGTGTGGGATTTTTAGTAAGTAATTTTTTCTTGATTTTTAGTGAAGCTTTTCTCTATGATGACACAAAATTAAGGGAAGTGTGGGTTTGAGGAAACAGTGAGGTTGTGCGATTGGTAGGAAGGTGTACTCAGATGGTAGTTGTCTCTAGTTATCTAAATGTATAGTCATTAGCAAAAAAATATTTGCACTAATGACTTAGAAGAGTAGCATGCTTATAAAAGTGCAGGTGGCCCTAAGGTGAGCAAGGATGAAGATCCATGGAGGGAGAGCCTTGGTGTTTAAACAGTCCTGCCAAGCTGAAGTGCTATGAGCAGATTATGTCCTTCTGTAAGGAGAAATGCACATTTTCATGGGAGGCAGAAGTAGGAAAGCTGGGGAATGCAGAGTGGGTACTGATTGCTGGGAGAGGACCATGTTTCAGACAGGAGTCAGCAATATCAGGCTGGGAGGTGCTAAGGGGAACCTACTTTGGCAGGTGTAAATGCAGTCCTTGTGTATTTCTCAGAGCTGTAAAGGCAACTCTGAAAGGGTCTGGAGAGAGCATTGCCGTCTGCTCACCATGCACAGCTGCTGCAGGAGGCCTGGCTTTGCTCACCTTAGAGAAAGGAAGGCGTGGTCTTCAAATACAGGTAAGGAAGGAAGTAGAGGGCCAAGAAGGAGTAATAGACTTATGTTTAAAGTGATGGAGGCTTTAGTTATCTCTAAAGCAAAGAGCTGTATAGCAGGACATCTGAGCATGGAACTTGGTTGTCTTGGTGATATTACTTCTGGAGGTTTTTTAAGAGCAAATCTGACAGGTAAGTATCTACTGAGCAATACAGGTATGGGTGCTGCTGTCTCAGGGATGGGAAGGGCAAATAACTGCATGAGAAGATACTCCTAACATAATAGTATGGTATTTATGAAACACTTATAAAAGTGGTAGGGCAGAACTCATATGACACTGTTCTCTTCACATTTTCACAGGATATGAGTAAAAATATGGCTTTTTACCTGCCACTTCTGCCGAATCAGGATATAGCTGGAGGCTTGCTGACTATCCAGTCGATGAGCAAAATGCTCATACTGGCACTCATTAAAACATGGTTTGGAAATGCTGCTGATGCTAGAGAAGAGAATAAAAGCAGGCTCACGCTCTCATAGCTCTGTGGACTCAGCACTGTTCTGTGTATTCATACTGTCTTTGCAGTTGCAAGTAGCCCTGATGAACATAATAGCCATATAGCTAAAATGAATATTAGCCACAGGGACTTGACCTGGTTGTACTTGTACACCAAATGCTCCAAATTAAATAAAATAATATTAATAATGAAATTGTGATGGGTAAACATGGGCAACTGACAGCGGTTCTGCCTTCATGCTTATGAAGACAGTGTAAAGTGGAGATTAAAATGCTGATATGAAATCACTATGTAAAAGGGCAGGTGGTTTGTCTCTGTACTTTTTGAGGGAAGAATGTGATCTGTCTTTCAATAAACCTAACTATGTACCATCTGGTGCCTTGCTTTTCTGTGCTGATAGTAGTGATAACTTCTATCTCCCAGGCTTTTGATACATGAGATGTCTGAAGGCATCTAAGAGGCACTTTCTTGGAAGCATCAATTGAGCATAATATTTGAAATTACACATCACCCCACTTTTTTCCCCTTACAGTTGGACTCAGTGATCTTAAAAGCTTTTTCTGACCTAAATGATTCTATGTTTCTAGTTTGGTTACTTTTTTCTTTGCTTTGTTTTTGTTTTTGTTTTTTTGGGGGGGGTGTCATTCTTTTGGTTTGGTTTTTTGTTGGGTTTTTTTTGTTGTTGTGGTGGTGGTGTTGTAAAAGAGGAAACTGCTGAAGAGGAGGAGGTAGCTCTAGGACTTCGGATTTTGAAGACTGCTCATCTGAAGGCTTTCTCCTGTGGAGAAAGAATGCACAGAATTAATTCTGAATTTCTATAGTAAAAAAGAGATGACAGACTTCTCTGCCAGGATAATTCAGTAGGAAGGAAACTCAGAAGGTCTCTAGTCCAACCTGATCACCATGGTTGAAGTGGTCAGCCATGAAGGCAGACCTGGCTGCTCAGGACTTTATTCCACGTGTTCTTGAAAACCATTAAGGGCAGAGATGGCACAATCTCTCTGGGCGATGTCTTCCACTGTTTACTGTCCTCATGGTGAGAATATTTCTCTATATAGCCAGTTTGAGCATCCTTTTTTTTCAACTGTTTATTGTGTCTCATCCTCCCAACATGCAGCACTGTAAATAGCCCAGCTCTGTTCTCTTTGGACTCATCATAGGTACTGCACAGCCTTTTTTCTCCCTCGCTTCCATTAGTGATTTTTTTTTTTTTTCAATTTTATCTCTAATGTATTTGTCGTTGGGTATTAGAAAATCAGTAATACCTCCATTTCTCACAGATAAACAACTAATCTCAGATAAATAAACTTATTTACATGTCCTGTTGATCTGACAGTAAGGTCTAACTCATCTCCAGCTTTAGACCCATAAACTTAGGTTTCTGTGTTTTGAATGCTTTGACTAGAAGTGTTGAAGCTCCCATTGTATTCAGTAGAGGTGAAGTCAAAATGGCAATCAGAGCAAAGAAGTCATTTGTCTCACACTTTGATCTGCTTAGCTGTCTTGTTCTCTGGAGTCTGCTGGCTATAGTGGGCCTTGACTCACACACAGCCACTTGCACTGCACAGACACAAACTTCTTCCTGAACCTTAATTCCACTATAGGAAACTGGCTCAAATTGATACAGGAAGTCAGCAGCAGAGTATCATTTGAACTCACATTTCGTGCTGGATGTCCTACACACTGGAAAAAACATTCTGTTTCAGAAGAACTGCATGACTTTGTTCTGTGAATATCAGAGGACAGGGAGGCACAGTTTGTTGAAAGCAGTCTGGAGAACGCTGCTCACATGCTCTTTATATACAAAGCTTGTTTGACAGTTCTGCAACAGCATTGTCTGTGGTTTCCAGTTCAGTGGCATTGGGACTAAACACTGTGATTTATTATTTGAAGTAATTTACTTAAAACTTTGACAGCCTCCTTTGGCACTGATGTGGAGATGACAGTGAATTCAATATTGAGTAAATTAATGCCTGTTACAGAGGTGAATTCAGTGCACATGAAAGTAGAGTGACAGTTGTAATAATTTAACACTTCTTCTAAGGGATGAATAGTTTCTTTGATTATGAAAACCTTTAGAAATTATAATTCCTTTTGTGGTTACTTAGATAAGAGTGCACTATTAAATATATGAAATGAAAGAATACTGAAAAAGGTGTAAAATATCTTTCCTGTTCAGAGGATTTTGCTCTGTGGTATTTAGCTGAACATTGATATCTCCCTGTTCCCTAGCTCCTCAGGCTCTGTCAGATTGCATTCCACACCACTTGTCTGACATTGATAGTTTCTTGGTATCCCAAGGAGCCTCTGTCTTTCAGGATAAGGATTTTTGTTTAACTGGGCTGGGGAAAATGACAGATGAGCAACTGGAGATGAACACAGGGTGACACTGGGCTTTGCTAGTGGTAAGTGTGACGATTGCGGTTTGGAAAACCTCAGGTTTTCAAGTCTAGATGGTTCTTAATTACTTTTAAAAGAAAGCTTAAAGGAGTCGGTGTGAGTCTTCTATAAATGTGGGGAGAGCAGACAAAGTTTCTTGTTACATTTTTAGTGTCCCACAAAGATAAAGTTGCCAGAATTATGAAAAATGAGAATACTTAAAAATGTAAAATTTTAATGCAGAAGCACCTAATAATTCCATCATTTCTTCACTACTTGTAAAAGACCCAAACTTCCCATTTTCTTGCCATTTCTACTTCCTGTCCTTTATGTCAAATATTCTCAAATGGAAAAGCCAAAAAATCTGAAAATCTTATTATGTATATGGCTAGATATCTGCAATGTGCCTAGTGCTGCAGTGGTTTCATCTATGTACAGTTCTGGTTGCTCGCATTGAACAAAGTTGAAATCTACGGAGCAAAAGAGGGTTAGTAGGAATGGCTGATCTTTTCTGATGAATCTCTATTGCAAAAGGAAAGTAAACCAATTTTTTCTAGTTTTCCCCAGATTGGAATTCAACTCTACAGATACAATATATATTATGTATATTAAATATATGAATATATGAATACTAAAAGGGAAACAATCTCTTCAACATAAGAAGCATGAAAAGATGGAACTTAAGTTTATACTGTTTCTAGACATTGTGGAAATGAAATTCTGGAGCTGTCCTCCAGTAGAAGCTATGGGCCAAGAAGTAGCTTACTTCTTCTGGATTATGGCAAGGGAGTGTAAAATGTGATAACATATGACAACACACTGATAAAGAAGCCCAGAGAACAAGCCCAAGTTTCACCCCCCTCTATTGTTAGCTTGCTCCTTAGTGTTACCTTGGTCTGTGCCAACTAGCACTCTCAAAGGTGCCATCCAGGCATGATTTCAGTGTCCTTCAAGGCTTCTACTCAAAAAATAATGTGACTGCACCAGAATGGGTTCTCATGGCTCTCCATAGGTTTCCAAGGGATTTGTACTTGTAAATGTGTTCTTGTACCGCTCCTGGGAAAATTTGACTACTGCTTCGTGTCTTGCTGGCTCTCATCTCCAAAGCCTGTCCATCCTGTAAGACAATTCAGGTCTTCCAAGTCAGTGCTGGCCAATCATCAACCTTGTATAATGGTCTCTTGACCACCTTGGGAGAGGTCACCCATTTCAGGTGATACAATATTAACATTGTGTATCTGTACATTTACTAGTTTTCTGATCTCAACCAATGGAAGAAGCGGTAAGAAGCCTTTGAAAGCTGTACAAGATCTTGAAGTCTAGTGGAAAAATTTAGGAGCCAGGCAACCTGAGTCCATTTTCCCTTCAGTGTGTGACATAGCAACTTCCTCAATTTTCCTTACTCAGAGAATTGATTTGCACATGTCAGGGTCAAGCCCGTGTGCATACCAGTGCTCCGGGACAAGGCAGTGTGATCACTGACACCCAAATACTAATTAGGATACAGCCAAACTTGATCACTTAGACACTGCCAGATCCCAGAAGGCTTCTTTAAATCACGTGATCTCTCTTTCTAAAGGTGGATGTTTTCAAGGGGTCTTTGGAAAGTCAGTAATACTCACATCAGGTTCTCGAAGGACTGGCTTAATTTAACCTTGTCACTATGCCCAGCACAGGCTGGGACAACCAAGTATGAGGAAGAAGATTCAGAGTATCCTCTGTGATATGAGATTATCACACACCATTGGTTTTCCACTTTCTGAAAATAATTGCTGGTGGTTGTGTAGGGCAGCACTGTGTGAAAAGCCTGAGGCACCTGATTGACTGAATAGCTGCTATAGGTAGTTACCAGATCTGCTATTCACTCTGACATCTCCTGAAGCTACCTATGAAGCAGTCTCAGTTAATGGATGCTTTTGCAAAACTTGTAGTCTTATACAGTTGTGAGCAGGAAAAGACCTACATTTTTGGGATGTTCTTGTTAGTAGTGCCAACAACAGGAGGAGTGTATTACTTGGAGGCCTCATATTTTATTCCATTTCAGAAAATTGTATCTCTGTTTTACCCTTTTTTCTACCCTTGCATGTGTGCTCCTGTAAAGTGTAAGAAGACACGCAGGATTTCTCTGTAGCTCAGGCAAAGACAGAGCTGGAATGGTAGTGGCCAGCTCATGGACAGTAAATGAGAATTGACGGAGAAGGAACTATGGGCAAGTATCTTGAAACCTTGAGTTTTCTCTTTTTTCCTCCCTCTCCATTAGTGCTAGCAGGTGGCACTAAGCCATAGCCCATGGTGATGACTTATGAGGGAGTCCAGAGGCACTCTGCTCAGAGATAAGGAAATCCTTGCAGAGTTTCCCATTAGCACTGACAGAAGAGCAATTTTGAGGCCTTCCTGTGGATCAAGAGCTCCATTAACCCCTGCATTTGAGAAGGGCATAGGCTCACACTTCATTTATTGTCTGCCTAAGATTTAAAACAACAATGTGACCTGAGTTTGGATTTTTTTCAGAGCTTCTGGCTCTGAAACTTAAAACAGTGAAATTCTGAAGTTCTTCCATTACTACACTGAAACCTTTCAGGATCACTTGTTGCCATGGGCATGTGCAGCTGAGGAAGATGTGCTACTGGATTTTATTTTTGAGCAGCTTATGTTCTGATAGCCATTGAGATATATATAAGGTTGTGATATTTATAGCTCACTTTTTCAAAGGCTGAAGCTTGTTCTAGAATATTTTTTCAATTTTTCCTTCCTTTTTTAACAGTACTAAAACCAGTATTTTCTATTCACTAATTTTGTAAAGCTCAATTTTTATATGACTTTCAGAAACAGAAATAAAGATAACTATCTCCTGCCCTCTTTTCTTTTTAAAAAAATTAGTAGCCTGTGTAGTTTAACTAGACCAGGCATCAGGTACCTGAAACAGAATGTTTTTATTTATGTCAGGTAAAATCAAGAAATAAACTTATTAATGAAAACTATGAGTAATGAACTGTTCTGCTTTATATGTATATTGCTTTATATCAGTCACACAGGAAGAGTGGCCATCTTGTGGATAACTCCTTGGGATGGAAACAATGTTATATATTATCTGTTTTCTTGAAAGGAAAATGTGGTTTGTGTTTAATACAAATCTAAACATAGATTTGGTTAGTTTTAACTGTAAGATATTATATGTTATCTTTATATCTGGTTCTGATTTCTTAGTATTTAAAATCTTAAGGCTTACAGCTGATCGTCCTTCTAAAGTCCTTTATTTTTCCCTTCTTCTCATCCTTGTTTTACATGAGGAAAGTTTCCTTATCTGATGATTACAGATTATGCTATTTAGGTAAAATTTGCTGCAGTAAATAAATGTATTTTAAATTAATATATTCGTGTTTGAAATTCTATTTTCATTTATTCTGAAGTTGTAAAGACTCTAAGTATGGATTATGGAGTTTTCAAACAAAAATAAAATAAAAGCCAAGTCTATTCCTTGTATACTAGGGCTCTTCCATCCGTCAGGATAGAGGCACTATGCAATGCACTTACATAACAAGAACCTGCAGAATTATTTTGCATTTACTGCAGAATCTGTTCACAGGTAAAAAAGCACCAACATGTTCTCTTTTTTGATAATCAAAAATTGTGAGTACTTTTATTCAGGTGTCTTTGGGATATTTTGATGATTTGTACCCAGGTAATTGACCTAATATACACAGGCCAATGGTTGATTTATTGACTTTGGGATTTTACAGAAAACATCTTCTTGGATTTTAATTCAATGTGAAAAGACAAGAAGCATGTTCTTATCTGTACTCCCAGGAGGAGTGCAGTAGCTATGTCCCCTCCCTTGCCTTTTGATTACATTTAAGCTCACTACTCATGCTTTAATTGATTTTTTTATCAAATGTCCTGGAGCTTCCACACAAATGAACGGAGTTTAAATTTTGTGTTTATTATCTGCTAATATGAAAAGCACAGAGTTATTAATTTATCTTATTTTTCTTAGGCCTGTAATGTTAAAATTTTTGTCAGCTTATGCAAGCATTCCTTATGAAGATCAGATCTCAGAGTCTAGGGGCTTATTTTCAGGATCTGTTAGCCCCACAAGCATACAGCCTCAGTCCTACCCATGGTAAGCAGCAGTGAATTTGTATCTTGGAAAACATTGGAGAAACAGATCCACTATGTCAAATTAGGGCTCTCTGAGAGGAAAAGAATTCAAGCAATATTGTATGATTAGCCAAACCATGCCTCTGGAGTAATATTCTGCACATCACAGATACCTTTGGCAAGAACTCATCAAGCCGGTTTCCCAAAGGTGATGGTTAGGTGTAAATGTTTTTCTCAGTCACGTTCAATGTTCTTTCTTCCTGAATCCTGCATAGTTTTTCCCTACCATGTCTGTCAAATGTGTCAGCTGGGCTTTGGCCCTCCTGAGATTTTTATGTGAACCAAAGGTCCTCCAAAATCTAAGGTTCCATATGAATGTGCCTCTAACACATAGTAAATCTGAACTATATATGAGCACAATGTTCAGGCCTTTTTATACATTTTTTTATCAGTCAGTGAACCTTTGCAGTGTCAAGGTGGAATTCATTCAGTTGACCTAAAACTCAAATGTCTTTTCTAAACCAGCTGCCTAAGCTTGGACTCCCTATAGTCAATGAATGGAGAAAGGCACCTTCAAAAGCTGTTACCCCCTGTGTCTCATACGGGCCTTAAGATGAGACAAACAACTCCCTCAAGGTACCAATTTCCTTCTGTTGATGCCACAGGAAACTTAACTTTCACATCTAATCTTGGACATCCACAGTGATTCCAGTAATATTTCCCTTAACTTTCATTGCAATAATAGGTTGTAATGGTGATGTAATTGCTGCAGAAAAAATGCAGATAAGAGAAAAGGGAAATGAGAGAAAGGCATGGGGAGAAAAAGGGAACAAAATGATTTTTCTACAGACAATAAACAAAATGGTAAAGTAAAACAGAGGATACAATGACAGTGATCCTAAAAGGCTCTAATTTTTCCATTGAATGAGGTGGCAAGGCACTGAATAAATAACAATACTTAGTCATTATTTTAAGGTTCCTTCTGTTCTTTGGCTATGCTCATGTCCCCTGTTGATATCCCAAGGATATACTTAGGTTTGGTCTCAAAATTGAAGAGCTCCACATTGCTAAGAATCTTTCCTCTTGGGTAACTTGGATGCCTCTATTCTTTCTTCCCTAGCATGATCTTTTATCTCCCTGCTGTCATCTCCAGAGACTGGATGTGATTCCCCAGTTTCTGTCTCTGATATTCTCCTTTTTTTTTGTAACTGTGCCTTCTGAAGATATTAGAAGCCATCTGCCACTGATTAAAAGTGACCCATTTCTCTTTACTCTCGTAGTTCATCCTTGCTCATACTTTCTGAGAAGTTAAATTTAATTATTCTGCCAGAAAGGAAGTCTCTGGAGTACTTTAAGACCTCTGTGGAGCATCAGGATTTTAATACAACTTTAGCTTCATACAACCATTTACAATTGATCATCCAGCCCAATGCACCTGAGGAACTGATGTAGTCTTAATAAAAATAGACCCTCACAGAGCCAGGCTAATGTGTTCATATCACAGAGGTGAGAGTATGTGGTTCATTGACTGTTGTGTCTCTAATGAAGGAGAGGATAACAGAAAAGGCTATGGATCTTCCTAATTCCTCAGTAGATTTCTAACCCTCAGTAGAGTTGAGAGTGACTTGATATTTTAGACCCCAGATTCTCATTAGTTTGGAAAATTATACTTGAACATGTTGTCCTAAATCAGTGATGTCTTAAGGAGGAAAGAGCTTTTGTTCACAGGCTGTGGCAGTACTTCAGCCACCTCCTGTGGTGTGTGGCTGAGCTGCGCCCACACCTCCCACCAAACTCATCAGTGGGGCTGCCTGCCTTAGTGGAAACAGTGTTGATCCTCCTACCTGCCCAAGACACTGATTTTTGCAGTTCTTCACACTTAAAAAAACCCAAATCCTGTGCTATCTCAGGGAAATGTTTAATTATAGGTTTGGGTTCTTTTGGTATTTTTATTATTTCTTTATATTTTTATGATGGTTAATACTCTTTGGCACCTGAAGGCTTTGTTCTCTAGTGTGGTGGGGGAAAAAAGTGTTTTTCCCCCGGAGTTAAAAAAATGGTAACCCCCGAGGCAGTGGTGTCTTGATGTTGACTCAATCAGCGCCCCTGCAAAATTTAAACGTATCACACCAGACCAGAAAAGAAGGATGATGTAGTTGTTGGAGAAGAAGTGGCCATGCTGTGAAACCACAAGGGGAGAAGGGGCAGGATCCCCACTGGGGGGCCATGGCCCCCCAGCCCCCCCAGATGGGGTTGCAGAAACTCGGAAACAGTGTTAAACTGGACCGAGGTCTGTGACTGAAAAGTTGGGAGTCTTTCTCCACTGTGAGTGGGCAGCAGGAGCAGCGGCAGAGACAGCACTGAGCAAAGAAACAAGCAGCAAAGACAGCATTGCAGCTAAGCAGAGAGACACAGAGATGTCTGATGGAGAGAGAGAGCTCAACAAAGACAGTTTTGGGGTAAGAACTGAATCAGATCCCCCCAAAACCCCTTTGAGACCCCTTCCTAGGAGGAGGGAGTGGACTCCTACTTGAGGGGAGTCTTGGAATGCAGCAGCACCGGAGAAAGAGGAGCTGAGAAGCTCAAGACATCCTCGAAGCTGGACCGGGATGGCCGGACCAAATGCAGGGGAAGTGACCTTGCCCCCCCCACTGCTGCCAGGCTGGCAGCTGAGACAGAGCAGAAGAACTCTGGCAGAACACTTAGGCAAAGACTCAACTGAAAGCTGCCCTAAACATTCTGATTCAGGGGGAACTTAAATCCCCTGAAGAAAGGGACTGTCACGAAGACTCCTGCACTTCGTGATATGACGTGGTGAAGCTAGCTTTTGTCCCGGCAATCGCAGTCCATGGAAGAGAGACCTTCACTGGGAGTTGAAGAGCTGAGAGGGGTGAGAGGAGACCCCTTTGTGTGTAATGGAAAGACACCCAGCTACAACAATCCAGCTACAACTGCTGCATTGAAGAAGAGAGACACTGTTGCCCTGAAAGTGGAAAGGGTCTTTCCTTCTTTCCCTTCTGGACTTTTATTGAAGGGAGAGGAGATTTGATCCAACGTAAATGTTGTTTTACCATAGGAGAGATAGTTAGGATTGTGTATATAATGTATTATAATATTTATTTGTGTAATTATTGTAATATAATTCCCTTCCCCCCATATTGAGTCTTGTGTTGTATGTGGAAAACCCCTCTCACACTGGGGTGAGTTGTGGGAGGGGGGCTTGGACTCAGAAATTGAATTTTTAGGGGTCTCAAACCACAATATTTAGAAATGCTGGGCAGGCAACAGAAGACTGCAGAAACACTTTCTCTGCCTTTCCCATCTATGTGGAAAAGAAAGAAATACCTTCTTTTCCAGTGAGCCAGAGTGGGTTCAAGTAGACAATCTCTTTTTTTATCTAACTTTGCAAGCTGACTTTCTGGGTCTACTTAGTCTCATAATATCCTGTTCATAGACCTCGAAATGGTGACCATTATTTTGCTGGTGATGAGAGTTGCTCTTCCAATTCTGAATCCAGGAGACCTCATGGAAACTACTCCTCACATTCAGAATATGAGCAAAAGATGTTGTTTATTGATAAAAAATGAACAATTGAAATGTGTTAACAAGTGAATTAGATGTCATCTTATGCTGCTTCCGATGCTGAGTTGAATAGTGACAGCATCAGATGGACCCTTTCTTTGGTGTACAGCATTCTGTGCACCCCCATCTGCAGTGGAGCGTGGGCTAACAGAGCTTCCCCACTTTTATTCCAGCACATGCTCTTTTTACATTCCTTCCTTTGTAGCATAAACAGCTTATATATCATGCAGTTGGACACTGTTTATACAGAGTTAACCGCTGCTAAACTTGTTGCCAGACCTTTGTCCACTGACACTAGCTCCTCATGATAACAAATAACATCCATGTTTCTGCTACAGTTGCCATTTTATAAATGTTATTTTTTCCCAAAAACATTAATAAGTTTAGATTTTCCCTCTGCATCTTTTTGGGTATTAGTCTTAATTCAGAAGCTTGGAACACTTACAGTTACTAAGCTAAAAGTAACCTAGTTTTCCATTATTACATTGACTCTAACTCTAGATAATTTTTGATGTGTGCATGAGGAAGACAGAACAAAACTTGGTCTTCCTGGTATTTTAATATTGTGACTTTCCTGCTGAAAATATTCTTGACATCTGGACACTTCAATTTCATCCTTGTATCTAGTTAACAGATCAACTGGCAGCCTCGTCATAATATTGGTGCATTTTGGTTGTAGTAAGAGGAGTGTGAAGAATCACTGGAGGAACTGCAAGTGCCATCTGTGTTTCGGGTTTATGTTAATCTTTGTAGATGCAATTCTGCTTCATTGTCACTGAAGTTCTTGTGTCAGATCCATAATACAAATAGATTCTACCCCTCTCCATAGAGAGCTTTCTATTTATCTCAAAAAAACAATTCTAAGAGAAGACAATGCAATATTTTATAAGATCTGTGTGGAAGAATGCCCTCAAATTCCAATTGCTAAACTAAATAATTAGGTCGCTAAAATAGTTGGGATAAGACTATTCTGCCTGGAAAAATAGGCATATAATATCTTAAAAATAGCACTGTAGGTAGAAATAACAAAGATAATAAAAACAATGTATTAAGACACATTTTCTGCAGCTTCCTATATCTACATGTAGCAGATCCATAAAGGACAGAGTACTTGAAAAGAAAGCAGTAGGTTAAGTTGTATTTTAAATATATACACTACTTTGCCTGGGCAGCACTATTGTAAAACTGTATAATTCAATAAAACCAGATAAAAGCAGATTTAATCTGTATAAATTACCAAATATCAAAATGAATGTTTACCGATATGCCTAAGTTTACTCTGTAGTTAACCAAGTCAGATGCTTTTAGGGAAGCCAGCTTGTAGTGTACACTTGGTTAAACGGGCTTTTTTCTAGCATTTGTGACACCTATGACTAAATGTTTTTATCACAAAGTCAACTGAATGTTGACTCACTCAAAGGCAGAGAGGCTCTGCAGGGAGATCTTGACAAATTAGGGCACTGGGCAATCACCAAACACATGAAATTTAACAAGAGCAAGTGCCAGATTCTGCACCTGGAACAGGACAACCCTGGATGTACATACAGACTGGGGAATGAGAGCCTGGAGAACAGCACTGCAGAAAGGGACTAAGGAGTCCAGGTTGATGGCAAGTTGAATATGAGTCAGCAGTGTCCTGGCAGCCAAGAAGGACAACGGTGTCCCGGAGGGGGGCATCAGGCAAAGCATTGCCAGCTGGTCGAGGGACATGATTGTCCTGCTCTGCTCTGCACTGGTGAGGCCTCTTCTTGAATATTGTGTGCGGGTTTGGGCACTGCAATATACAAAAGCTATTAAGCTCTTAGAGAGCATCCAAAGGAGGGTAACGAAGATAGTAAAGGGCCTTGAGAGGAAGCCATATGAGGAGTGGCTGAGGTCACTTGGTCGTTTCAGCCTGGAGGAGATTGAGGGGAGACCTCATTGCAGTTACAACTTCCTAGTGAGGAGAAGAGGAGGGGCAGGCACTGATCTGTGGTGACCAGTGACAAGACCTAAGGGAAAGATCTGAAGTTGTGCTAGGGGAGGTTTGGGATGAACATTAGAAAAAGATTCTTTACCCAAAGGGTGGTTGGACACTCAAAGAGGCTCCCCAGGGAAATAGTCATGACACCAGGCCTGATAGAGTTGAAGAACTGTTTGGATGATACTCTCGGGCACATGGTATACCTCTTGGGGATGTCCTATGCAGAGCCAAGAGTTGGACTCCGTGATCTTTGTGATTCCCTTCCAACTCAGGATATTCTATGGTTCTATGACTTTGGAATTGCCTAGATTGTATTTTTCTGTTTGCACAATATGTAAGACTTTCTACTTTAAACCTGAGTGCCCAAGAAAATGAACTCTAGGTAAAAAATGAATTAGAATTAAGCACTAAGATTCCTAGAAATTGCATGTTATGCTGAGATAACACAGACCTCAAAGGTGGTTCATGAACCAGTTGTCAGTGACCTGACAAAACTGTTATCTCACATGAACACAGTCCTTGGAGTGTTCTGTTGCAATAGTTAACTGGCAACCAGAAAAAAAAGTACTGTGAGCAGAACTACATGCAATTAATCTTTTAAGAAGCATAATTTAATTTTCTATTAAAAATGGTTTAACTGAAACTTTTAAATTTTGCTTAGGGGAAAAAATGCACACATCTTAGATCAGATTCTTAAAAGTATTCAGATGCTAGAATGTCAAGAAAAATTTGGCCCTTGGTCCACCTTTCTCTGTGAAAATTCAAAATATGTAAGTTATGTTCTGTTCATATCTGCATAATTACATATTCCCTCAAGGAATGAGCTTTAGTAAGTTTCATTTTTGCATATTAATTTCTTAGCTAGAACATTTAATCATAAAGTTGAGAAACAAGAAACCTTTAATCACCATTAAAGAAGTGGGAGTTTTAGAAAAGGAACGGTGAGGAACACTGATCACCTGCGGAGTCGTTCACCTTTGGATCACTCTTTCCTGTTGAGGTCTCCTTGGGAGTAACCAAGAGTGTCTCTTGGTGTTTCCTTGATTACTTGAAATAAACTTGTAATCTCAGGCCATCGCCTTTGCTTCATCTGTGACCTGGGAGCTTCAGAAGAGAGTTGAAAGCCTGGCTGGCTACAGAAATATCAAGGTTAGCTAGAAAAACCAGTATTCCCATCAAGGAGGGAAGCTTTACCTGTGTGAGAGTGACTCGCTCCATTAAACTGCCCTTTCTGCAAACAGAGGACTCCAGTTCCCACCTTAAACCAGCAGTCTTGCTGTGTCAGCTCTTTATTGGAATATACTTGTCTGAGCTGTTGTGCTTATAGTCATGGATGCAAAAAAACCTCCAACAACCACACCATTATTTTTGCCCATGGTTGGTGGTATTGACAGGTAAATGCTGTTCCCTCTTATCTATATCTGCAAAACAATAAATGGCCTGTCCCATGGCTGTACTTCTTAAAACGCTGCAGGCCTGTCAGTGTCATCCCTGGTTTCCCACAGAAATGAAATTTTATACTGTTTATGTCGGAGCGGCAGCCTGTGTCTTTGGCCAAGTCCAGGCCATGTGGTTGAAGGGAGCTACCTCACACACAGTACTCTACAGATCTTGCTAAAATGGTTGGCTGGATAGAGAAAGTGTATGTGCTCTGACTGTGAGAAAAGCTGCAATGTCTACCTAAACAACAGACTCCGAGAGAGCATGTGAGAGAGCACAAGGGAGTGCAAGAGCATGCACAGGGATACACATGTGCTTGGTGCTAAGGTTCATATCTAATGCACACTATTTCAGCTATCTGCATGAATCAACCTAAAGACAGAAATCCAGGAGAAAACAACTTGCATTAGTTCTGCAGCTCATCAGCCCTCTGGTATAATTGCTTCAGTGATGGGCCAGAGACACTGTTTGATATGTCTGTGCACATTATACGAGTCACATTCTGAGCTAGTTAAGATATAAGAACTTTGCTTGATGTTTTATGAATCATACTACTTAGATGTGTTAAATGGTATAAAACACTTTCAAAGAAGCGCAACATTATCTTTTGATCTTCAAAAATAACAGATCCAAGGGTAAGTAAAACAAATTTATTAATTACTGAAGCTGAGTAAAGCACACTTTAAAGGCTTTAGAGCTAGTAGCAATAGTCATATGAAGTAGAAAAGATTTGTCCTATCATCTTGGTTATACGAGTATGTCACATAAACTCAGATTAGGTCAGTGAAGTTGAGACATAGAGCTAATGAACACAAGACAGATATCATAGAAACATAGTATCATTTAGACTGGAAAAGTTCTTTAAGATTATCAATGTCATATAGCCGGTTCTCCAGTCCTCAGAGTTACACTTGATGCCTTTCCCTCAAAGGAGGAAAAGTAACAGTTTAAAAAATTAAAGTTATTTGAAATATAAAAGTACTTTTCAACTTGTGCCCTTTCTGCTGTACAACTGAAATGAGGTGGCATTTGTGTAATTTTAAATTCATTGCATTTTGAAGTATGGGTGAAATGAACTGAAACATGGAAGTACATTTTCTTATGTAGCACTCTGGAAAATAAGCTATTGCAGTCAGTCATTTTTTGGAGGAAAAAAGAATTCTATTATTGAGTTTCTTACTTGATGCCGAACTAGTCTGCTTGGCAGAGTTAATCAAACATTGATTCTTGGACTAATTTTCACTTTACTGTGTGAATATGTGATAGCAGAGAGAATAGTCTGTACTGATGAGGTATGCACACTGGCTTCCTGTCTCTGTCTTTGCCTTTGCAGAGCTTGGAAAAGCTTTGAACACAAGCCATAAGGGAGATAGAAGGAATTAAGAGGCAAGTTCCGTGATCAGAGGCAGCAAATAGAACTGATATGTGCAGTCCAGACATTTGTCATCTAAGTATTAAGTCTGGGATAAAGCCCTGTGGCTTGTGTTCCTTTCCAATGTGGAAGCCTTTTGGGAGCTCTGCATAGTTAGCAGCCACAGCTTTTCCTCTTTACAGGAGGGAGGATAATTCTTCCTCGAAACACTTATTCTAGAGATGGGATTGTTGCAAAGGCACAGTACTCTGAGGTCTGGACACTGCCCTTGGACTAAAATTGTCAGTATTGCCTCCAAGTCAGGTAGACCATGGAGTCATTCAGGCATCAAGTCATTGCTTGTTTCCTATGGGAATCTGATCTGGGATACTCAATGTCTGGAACTTCTCAGTGGGCATACAGCAGGAGTGAAACACTGCTCTTTGTCACGTATTCTCCTCAGAGGGTGATGCCACTTTTCTAACTACACAACTATCTAAACTCTTTCCATGCTGAATCATTATCCTTCCCTCCATCTCTTATTCCTAGGTTATTGCAAAGCTGTACTTGCAGAAGTCCATGTAGTCATTGTATTTTTCAGTATTCCCTTGTTATGTCATCTAATTTTATCTTCTCTCTCTTTCTCTCTCTATGTTCATTCTTCACTTTGCACTGACTTCTTTTCAGTTCCACCAAAAAAGCTCATAACTGTCAAGGCAAAAGCTTTCTTCTTTACAGTTTCTACCATTTGGAACAGATTTCTTGTAAATCTCTGCCCTGTTTTTCCTTTGGTTTTTGTTTAGTCTTTTGTTGTTGTTGTTTGGTTTTTTGTTGTTGTTTTGGTTTTTTTTTTTGTTTTGGGGGATTTTTCTTTTTTGTCATTTGAAAACAAATCCCTCCTTCTGTCTCTTTCCCTTGGCTCATCTCTCCCTCCAAGATACTGTAGTTTTTCGTGCTGTAACTATTTTTTCACTTTGTATCTGAGGCCTGAAGCCAAAGTCTGATATTCTAAAGCCTGGATTTCTGTCCTTCCCCTGTATATTTTGGAAATGGAAGATGTTTAACCTGAACAAGGTTCTGTTAGGTTGTTTCTGAGAGTAGGTTACAAGAGACAAATTCACAAGTACTTTAGTAACGTGTAAGACCAGTTGAAATGTTCCCAAGTGTTTGTTGTATGGTTCAGGAGAGATTTTGTTTTAGAGGAAATAGTTTTCTCCTTCAGTGAAGACAACATTTTCAGAACTCTTTAAAGAATTAACTAGAAATAAAAGTCATCATGACTGTAAATTTTCCAAAAGGAGGTGAATTGCAAAAATTAATAATAAGACAAAAAGCAAAGATGAAATTTCTTCTCATTAAATAAATGAAGAGCTCACACTCATGAGATTAAAGAGATGTCTCTTCTCCACCTGTCAAAGCTGATTGCCTTTGTAGGTACAAAGACTCAGATCAAGGTTCACTCATATTCCTTCATTGTAAGAAAGATATGAATAACGTGCCTAGTACTCTCTTTTAGTGGCTGTGTTTCTGTAATGCTAATAATGGTAGGAATGTTCTTCCATTAAGGCATGAGGGATTTAAATCCATAAATAATTTGAGTGAATAGAAATGATTTCCCATCCCTCAAGTGACCAAATTGATTTTTTTATAATGTACAAAAAGGGAAGAAAGGTGCCATTAGTATTGAACGGTAATACGTCTGAATGGATCTCCTGTGATTTCTGCAAGAAAAGGCATCCCGTCTCTGAAGCTAGTGAATGTCTGCTGTACACTTAAAACACTTTACAGCCTTTATGTGCTAAGGTTAGTGGTAAGGAACAAGGTCAGTATACTTGGTAGATTATATAAAATGCATTTATTTTTGTAAGAAAGTCAGAGCTTCATACTGACAATATTTTAAACGAAATATCACAGGTACTTCAACAAAAAAAAATTATTTGTTCTGTAACATGAAACTGGAAGCTGATGCAATGAAGAATGGGGTGAAATGTCTCTAGAAAAAAAGTGTGTTATCACACATTTAAAAGTAATACAGTGTGGCTTATTCATCCCTCTCTCTGCCTGTATATAAGCATGCCAGAAAAGCAGTACCACAGGGATCTGGGTTTCATGCCCCCTGTTCTGCTCCATATACACAGCCTAGCTGTAACCTTGAGTTGTACATTTTGGAGGACAGTTTCAAGATCAATTTTCCAATTCAGCTTCTCTAACTGGAGCCCTAGCTGTTATAAGTTGATTGTCAAGTTTTGTTATATGGGGTCTCGCCAGCCACTGCATTGGTATGAAAGGAGTTTTAAATGAAAGTCAAGTATAGTATTTTTATTCTGAATCTATGTGTGTGAAAGGACAGGTAATTAATTCAGCATGAGAATTAAAAGGGATAACTGGAATTTGTTAGAGAAGTAAACAGCGGACTGCTGCTCAGGGGTCTCGGCAGACTGACTCCTGGATCTGTGACTACCACCAGCACAGTGCATTCACAGTACAGTGCTTAGGCACCACAGATACCTCCTGCCTTCATCTGCAGGGAGACCAGATCTTCTGTAATCCCAAATCTTTCCATCACTGGGACTGTGCAAGGCCAGTTTCTTCTCAGCCCTTAGCAGACTTGGCACATTGCATAGCAGTCTCTGCTCTACAGTCAAGTCTTTTGTTTCCATGAAGACCAAGTCCCAGAATCTAATAAGTAGCTGTGAGTGAATGCAACACAGCAACACTGATTCACCTTCATTTGCAGGCTGACACTTGCTAGCTTGTTTTTGTTCCTTGTTTGAACTACTGTCAGTTCCTCTCCATAAGCAGGCAAAATCCACACCCCCCCTATTGCTGGTGATGAGGTACACAACCAGACTAGCTGACAAGGTACTTTTAGCCAAAAGGCATTTTTGCCCTGGAATGTCTTTAATATGGACATCAGGCAAAGCATCGCCAGCCAGTTGAGGGAGTTTATTGTCCCACTACACTCTGCACAGGGACGTCCTCACCTTGAATATTGTGTGCAGGTTTGGGCACTGCAATATGCAAAAGCTATTAAGCTCTTAGAGAGCATCCAAAGGAGGGCAACGAAGATGGTAAAGGGCTTTGAGGGGAAGCCGTATGAGGAGTGGTCGCATGAGCCTTGGTCTTTTCAGTCTGAAGAAAAGGAGACTGAGAGGAGACCTCATTGCAGTTACAACTTCCTAGTGAAGAGGAGGGCCAGACACTGATCTCTTCTCTGTGGTGATTTGTGACAGAACCCAAGGGAATGGCCTGAAACTGTGTCTGGGGAGGTTTGGGTTGAACATTAGAAAAAGGTTCTTTACTCGAAGGGTGGTTGGGCACTGAAAGAGGCTCCTCAGGGAAGTGGTCACAGCACCAAGCCTGACAGAGTTCCAGAAGGGTTTGGATGATACTTTCAGGCACATAGTGACTCTTGGGAATGGGTGCAGGGCCAGGAGTTGGACTCCATGATCCTTGTGGTTCCCTTCCAACTCAGCACATTCTGTGAGTCTGTGATTCTGTGACTTGAACAAAAGGTGGCACAGAGACCTACCTATGAGTTTACTACTGTTAAATGACTGAAATGCCGTATGAAATGTGTGTTGAAGTAATTATACCCACTAAAACCTTTCAATTAAGATGTAATTTTCCACCAGAGACAACAGGCAAGATTCTGTATCCAAGGTAACTCCACAAAGCGCATTAGAGATTGACTGAATTATACTACAGCAAAAGATAGTAGAATTGATATTTTTAATTTCCTCTTATGGTAGTTGCCCATCAGAGACCTGGAAAATACTTGCCTAAGTTATTTATATGATGAACTGAGGTAAGATGAATAAAGGTTTATTTTACAGGCCAAAACCTCTTAAGGAGCATTCACCAGCAAGTTAGGTGTCTTATACTGACCAGATGCATTGCTGCTGCAGCAGATTTGTTAGATTCTGTCTATCATGCTCCTTGCTGAAACTGAAATCATTACAGTTAGACATTTAAGAAATCTAGGCCGTGACCTTTTCTAACTTACTGTCACAAGGAAGGCGCAAAAGCATATAAGCTTCAGCCTTCATCTTTAGAGCATATTCAGGGTGACAGCAGATCCATTGCATTTCATTTCTGTGTAGCACAATCCTTTAATTCCTTAATTCTCTTTATAGCAAATACAGTAAATAAATATATATATAACCAGATGGGAAATATGGAGGAAGGATGAGAAGAATAGCAAATGTAAGCCCATGTAAGTTATACAAGCTTATTAAAACTTATATAGTCATTTAATAGAACTCTATGTAATGGAAGACCTTCCCAAGACACTAGGGAACAGGGCATTTTCACAGTCTTGAAAAGGTGGTTCCTATCCACAAATATTTTTTCAATGTGATGCTGAGTCACACAGGACTCAGTGTCCACGATGATAGGTAGGGAAGCTCAGATTTCACAAGAAGATAACAATGTTGGGTGATTACAATAAATCCACAGACACAGGCTTTTCTACCAAGAGTTTAAAACTCTTCTAAGCTACATGCAAAATTTATATCCTTGTATCCCATTGAGATTTATGGAGATCAATTTGTTTAATTTCCTCTCTAGTGGCCTTTCAATGTCCTTAAATTTATCTTTAGAGCTCTAATGCTATGGCCAGTTATATCAGAGAGATTCTATTGTGTTTTCTAATAGAGGATATTAAATATGTAATACTATTTAATATATAATAACATTTTAATGAAACATTAAATAAACTGGAAGTAAGAGGAAAAAGTCCCCATCTACTGCACCATATTTTTATTTAATATTTGGGTGAGTTTCCCAGAAAACAACAATTAAATTTTCTGAAAAAAATCACAAGTTCTGTCAATTCTGTCAAGTCTGTACTGTGCCCTAGGAAATTAGCCCTTATGAAAAACAAGATTCGCCATTTTGGGGCAGAAGAGAACTTGGGGCCCAGAAGTGAAGTGCTGGAGGGTGTAGAGGCAAAGCTGGCACCATTTTCATGGCACCACATTGCCATAGCCCACAGAGCTGAAAGTACACATCTGCAGGGCACACTTTTAACCTGACACTAGTTAAAAGCTTCTCACCTTGCACAGATGAACCTGCACCGTGACTGCCTTCGCAGGCCTGAGAAGTTATGTCCAGTTGCAGATTCTGTAAGCTGACAGCCTCTGTAAGCACAGATGCAAGTCTTGGACCTCAAAAGCAAAACTTCTGAGCTGCTGCAACTCCTGACAGCTATTAAAGTGTAAGATGTAGTTTGAAAGAGTAGTTTATCCTATTGGGCACAGAAGATAACTGTATTTCTTGGGCCTTTTGATGTTAAAATGGATTCTAACCACATGTCGGGGTAAGCATGGCTGATCTGTAACCCTTGTGATCAAAGGTCTGGGATTGAATAGCAGCATCTCTGTAAAGACTAATAGATACAAAACCCACACTGAATATGTCAATTTAGGTATTTCTAGCAGAAATACATAAAAAATGGGATGCACAATGCTTTTCTGATTTCAGAAAGTTTTCAGTTTCTTTTTTGGAATTCAGGTTCATTTAATTCCATTTAATTTCTATTCTTACTGTTCTCCTCTACTATCACCCTCCTTTACTAGACAATATCCTATTTACTTCTCTTCCTGTGAATTTGCACATTGGAATTATCTTGACGTCTAGACCTAACATTTTTATTAAGCATGTTTTTACGTTTTAAAAGTGGTGGAAGACTGCATACTCTTCAGTACTGTATGCCTGGTTAAAAAAACAAAAAAAAATTTTTTTGTCTCCATGCTGGCTACTTAGTTTGTAGCTACTGCTAATGTAAGGATCAGATCATAGTTTATCTCTAGGGTCCTGTCTCCAGGAATATATTTATCCGAGTGTGTTGCTGAGTCAGCCCTAGTGACACATCATGCCCCCTTGGCTCTGGAGCCTGCCATGCTCTCTCTCTCAATTATGTTCTGTAGAAGCATCAATAGCTTGTGTCCTTTCTTCAGCTGCCAGCTGATCATTCACATTGCTCCAGTGTACAGTGTCTCAGTGGAGTTTCTATCAGTTTGACCTTTATGTTTCAGATTAACAATAAAGTCGAGAAGCAGGTACTGAACTCTTCACTCTTGTGACCAGTGACAGGACTCGAGAAAATGACGTGAAGCTGAGTCAGAGGAGGTTTAGGCTGGATACTAGGAAAAGATTTTTCACCCAGAGGATGGTTGAGCACTGGAACAGGCTTCCCAGGGAAGTGGTCACAGCACCAAGCCTGACAGAGTTCAATAAGTGTTTGGACAATGCTCTCAGTCGCACGGGGTGACCCTTGGGCGTCATGCATAGGGCCAAGGGCTGGACTCAATGATCCTTGTGGGTCTCTTCCGACTCAGCATATTCTATGCTTTTAATATACAATTACAACTTTGGGTCAATATTCTGTGGTTCTCTTTTCATATGAGGAATCAATAACAGTAATTTAGAGAATTATCCCCTCCCCTCCCCCCTCTAAAAGATTATAGCTGGTTTGGAGTAATTTCAGGTGTTTGGACAACTGCCTTTTATTGACATTACCACTTAAAACTTTAGGTTCTTTCTTTCACAAACTCTTTCTATTGCAGGAAACCTGCAAGATAACATAACATGCAGAGGACTTTATTTAATTTCCAAATTGCTCTTTTTGTCCTATAGAAAGTCAGCTGAGAATTGAAATACATTTCTTGCTTTCTCTCCAGATTCACCTGCCATCAGAATCAGGGCACCTGACACAATCACAGCCATGACACAATTCAGCCACGGCAAAAACATCAGATGAACTTCATGTGGCTGGTGGGGCAGGGGCTGATCTCAAGTGATGTTTATATTGAAGAGCCTGTAAGGCCTGGCAAAGGGATTTAACCTACTGTGACACCTATATTCAAATGCTAGTCACAGGGACAGAATAAAAATATTTAATATGCAGGCTTACAAAATCAGTGTTTTCCTCTTCTCTCTTTTGACAATATTTTCAATCAGAGTGACATTTGATCCTATGAAACTGATTGTCTGCAATTTTTGAAATGAGTACTTAATGCCTTCTGTTCCGTCTTTCAGCATTCCTTGGCAAAATATGTACTTTACAGTTGAAGAATTATATGATCTAATTATTTCAGCCCATGCAGCAACTCGCTTCCAATCGCTTCCCTCACTTTTGAATTAGATAATTGCAAACCCTGATGCTTGATATCCACTAATCACCTACTTGAAGTATCGATCTGAAGCCTTCAAGTCTCCTAGAGATGAGAAATAGACACATAATGACTTGATTTCTGCAGAGAGAGACAACTGGAACACACTGACAGTTTTGTATAGGAAATGACATCACCAGCAGCTTCACCTGCCTTCCAGCTGTGCCTGAATTATATAAAACATCCTCCAGAACCCCACCAATATACCCTTTTCCAATGGCTGTTGGCTCTGACTTTTGGATCATCTCCCATTTAACAATTAGCAACACTACCTTTTCTTCTTCATAGCTTTCAGAAAATTATACATGAGTAATCAGATCAAAACCCTTGATGTTTTTACTTCCCTTTTATGTTTTCAGAAGAGTTTCATTAATAGGTTGGAATCACAAACTCCTTTTTTCTGTTCATATATACACCCATGTAAATAAATCAGAGAGAGACAGAAGTTCAACACATGAACAGCCTCCCACAGAGATTCAATTAAACCTTGCTGGGTTAGATTTCATTCTGGAAGAAAAAACTCAACCAGCCTCAGGTTTTCACAGCTGAATCACAAGTATGCACTTTTCATAAAACATATGCGTATACTCAGTGCTTTACAACCTAATTGTGGTCCTGGGCTTAAATGATTCACATGTTGCACTGAAGTCTGCATTTTTAAAGGCATTTTGAACAAAACAAAAAAGAATTCTAAACAAAAAAACCTATTCGGGACAGGTTGGAGAATTAGAAACATTATGAAAAACGAATTAGCCCCAAAATTCTTCTGCCTTGTGCCATGCATTATGAAACAGCAATAAATGCCTTGAAATGTCTCACTGCTAAATTATCTGTTTTGAAAATGAATTATTAGTGAAACAGACGATTTAACTTGAAGTAAGGGACCATGTGTTGTGAAGATCTCTGTATTAAGTCACCCAGGAGAGTGCTTTTACATGCAATTCAAATATAAGCACCTGCCTTCCAATTATCTAATAATTTGTTTCTGCTGTGTAGTCATCCCTGGGTGCAGGCATTATCCCAGGGTAGACACGGGAAACTTGGTGTAAAATTTTAAGTAAAATCCTGCCTTTGATTTCTTACCTTGCAGCTTTCTCTTTCCACACTCATCAGTTCAGAGGAATAAGAGAATTCTCCAGGTCTTATGACTGTGATAAAAAGACAAGGCATCAGAAAATAGACTACTGTACTACGCTGGAGCAGTGACCTCACTGGCACATTAGCTTTTCTTTCATAGAAATCAGGCTTTGATGGCCTGAACACAATGAAGGAGAAGTGGAGATTTATCTGCTTGTATAACTTCTCCTCACTCTTTTCCCTTTATCAGCTCACACAGTAGTTACTGTGGGCCACAACAAAAATTTGAGGTTAGGTTAAACCACTGTAATTAAACACACTCAATGCAGTTGTGAGGTGCCCAGTAACTACATTTTACCAATTGTCTACTATTTTTGTAAGATGCTCAATTTTTTCCTCTGTTAGATTTATGGCAATGCATTTGTGGTTAATTATATGTTTGAAAAATATTTCTGCTGCCTTTGAGTTTCACAGATGATCCCTTGAGAAAAAGTAAATAGGAGAATTTAATTTACTTCTTTATATTGCATATTCTTCTTTGTGCCAAACCTCTTTCTTAGATTCCTTCTTTGCATTAGTAGCCTGTATTTTCTTACTTACCCTTTACTCTAAAAACCTTCCATCACCATTGCTAGCTCTAATATCTGCCAGGACCTTTTTTCAGGTTAAGGCTATGAGAAGTGCAGATGATGGTTAGATTGTACAATGGGATTATGGAAGGATAATGGGAAACAATGAGAAAAGAGGGACAAGGCACTCTGTGGTAATAAAGGGAAGAGTAAGGGAGTGAAAAAGCATCAGTAAGAGGAGAAAATACAATACAGATACGAAAACCAACAGGGCAAGTAAATCATTAGTTACTGTATCATAACAGTATCCAAGTATTCCCAGTGAACGTATGTAGGAGGCAACAATGCCATGTCAACAACCTCACTGCACCCTCCCAGAGGGTCACAGGGCAAGGTTTAAATAATTTCCTGATGGGAATGATTCCCCATTTTGCCTTTGGGTAAAGTATTAGGCAAATGATCACAAGCGGTCCCAACCAAACCAGTGCCAGGTGGTAAATTAAACACTAAGAACTGGGATTAGAGGACACAGTGCTGGTGTGTAAGGGAGGAGGTTGATAAGGATAGGTTACATTGCAGTAGTTTCTTCATTATAGCTGAAATACTTTTTTGTCATTTTGTTATGCCAGTATTGTTAAACTAATTTGCTGGTTGGCATGGTGTCCTGGGCAGGAGGTGGTGCACCTTTCTCCTGGGCAAGAATTTTATATGAACAGGCCCCTTACAGCAGACTGCTGAATGCTGCCGCAGCCAAAGCGCCCCAGGCATAAATGGCAGTGAGAGAGAGAGCTCTATAGTTGTCAACTAATATATGTTGGTTGTCATCCAACATATGTGTGATAGTTTCAGTCTAGGCCTTCCTGGAGACCAGCTTGTAACCAGGAAGGAACTAGGGAAGTGACCAAGGAAGTATTCCATGCTATTCCTTTACGTAAACTGAGGTATAAATAAGCCGGCCAGAGAGACCTCTCTCTCTCTTCTCTTCCGGCGAGGTTTGGGAACAGTAGGTCCCTGCGTTGGTCTTGCTTATCTGGAGCTGAGGCCTGCAGCGACTGCTGTTGTCTGCCATGCATGAGGGGAGAGTGCTGGGCTGGATTTGGCTGTCCCGCTCTTCTCTCTTCTGGCAGCTGAAGGCGACGGGTCTCTCTGCAGACGGTCTTTGCTTGTATAGGCCAGGGCCTGCCTGCTTGGACCTGCCGTTGTCTTTGGTCCCTTTGGGAGGTGTGGGGAGTTGGCTGGTGCCTCACATAGTTCTGCTGTCTCCTTCAGGAAAGTATTTAATTCGTTTTTTGTATTTATTCGCTAGCTCTCTATTGAAGGGGTATATTTGGAGGATATTTTGGTTTTTTTTAGTTTTTTTATCCCTGTCTCCCCCTCCCTTTTCCCTTTCCCCCCCCTCGGGAGCTCCCTATCATGTGTACAATATATTCAAATTGTATATAGATAATTGTAAATACATGTAAATATATATTTTTTATATAATTCCATTGGTTTTGATTTCTCTCAGTTTCTATAGTTTTTTTTTCCCTTTGCCTAAAGGGGGAGGGAGGGAAAAGGCTTTTGCTGAGTTTTGCAGACTTGGCTGGAAGTCAGCTCTAACTTGCTCAGTATGTTATTCCCTTTGGGAAACTGACAAAAAAGAGGGGATTCCACAAAAAAACATGTATAAAGTTGTGGAGGTCCTTACTACAAGATTATGTAAAAACTAAAAGCTAAAAGCTTCAAGAGGAATCACAAAAAGTTGGAGGAAGTGAAATCCACAGAGTTTTTAAATATATAGAAACTTTTCCTTCTTGAAGGAGAACCTGTGCCACAAAAGTTTGGAAGCTGAAGGCTCTTGGAGGGAATATTACCTATGTTTGCCCTGTTCTTAAATTCACTTGATGGTGAGATGGTGTAACATGGTACAATAACTAGTATATTCTGAAATTAGCTGAAAATTTGAATTTATTATATACATATGAATAATGCTTCTTTTGATACCAAACTAAGCGTGGATCACGAAAACCACCAGAAACGCCAAAAAGCAATTATTTCTTGAGAAACAACCAATCCCTCTCTTATCTCTATGTTCAGGTTTTAGGAGAGACCCACACACTTCCAAGTCAAGAGGATGAAATCGAAAGGGACAGTTCTGGCAGAAGAAAGACATGTGCTGAGAAGATACAGTAGTTTTACAGCACAGTAATGTGAAGGAACAAGATTCAGGATGGGAGAGGTTCCAGGTATGGAGAAAAACATACAGCAATTGACAGGACTTTATTTATATGGACCTTAGAGTTATTATATGGACTTTACTGTTATTATGTGGTTTCATTGTATCCACACTACACAGTGCACAGCCTGGACATGCCCAGGCTTGCCACGAGTTTTGCCCGCTCCCTGCTTCCCCGCTCCCTTCTTGGATAGGCTGAAGAAGCTGCAGAGGAGACAGTTACCATTTACCCTTTCCTTCCCCGGTTCCTCCCACGTTGCTCCCTCTTTGCCTGTGTCCCTATCCCGATTTGTTCCCCCGTTTGTCTGTCTCATGCTCCACCCCATATTCTAGCCCTTTCCCCATCTGAAACTCATCAAACCCCTACACCCCTCAATAAAGTATTCCAATTGCACCTCTACCTTGTCTCCGGACCCATCCGTGCTGTGTCACAGCCCCATCCCCCCTCGGACCATGGCACAGGAATTTTCCCATACCCGTTCTCATGCTAAATCTGCTGTTCTACAGAAGGAAATTACTTGTCTCTTCTGCTGTTTCACAAATGTTAATGGTTTTATCATCTCTCCTCTGGCTAACATTCTCCTGTACTCAACAGATGACAGCCACTGTATTTACTTGAATTGTCTACATCTAGTACAAACATAATAGTCAAACCCAGTACTATTGCTCCCAAACTACATTACTGTAGAGTCTGCTGTTCCTGTTGCAGACCTGAGAAAAGGTTTGTATGGTTGAAAATTTGTCAGTTGGTTCCACCCAGATTAGTTCTAAAGGAAAAAAATTCCATGTCTACAAACCTTGCACTAATCAAAAAATGCAAAACTTGAAAAAGAATGTGAAGGAG
Organism: Pseudopipra pipra; assembly: GCF_036250125.1. Taxonomy (NCBI): domain Eukaryota; kingdom Metazoa; phylum Chordata; class Aves; order Passeriformes; family Pipridae; genus Pseudopipra; species Pseudopipra pipra. The sequence goes on from NC_087550.1 coordinate 51,627,822, forward strand.
GGAGGAAACACAAGCCCAAAGAAAACAAAACAGGATACATGGGGCATTACATAGCGGATGTGTTGGGTCTCTGGTAGTCAAAAAAAAATAAATAAATAAAGACTAGTAACAATGAGAAACTACTTTATCCTTATTAGATACTGCCTGAAAAATCCCCATAAAAGACTAGGGTTTAGGGGCTGGTATTATCAAATGATAGATAGAAAGAGAACAACTTTTCCCTTTAAACACTGTTCAGTCTTTCCATCACAAAAACAGGCAGTGTGGTGCAGTCCAAATTAAAGGAGAAGCAGTATCACAGCTTCCTGCTAGAAATTACAGGATTTCTGATCCAGGGCTGCTTGTGTCAAATTGCCATAGTCCTGGCATGTACTGTCTCTTTCAATGCCATTTTTTTTAACTGCTGTTGGGCAATGTGGCCACGTACTGCCAGATTCTGTCATCAATACAACCAGAATAATCCACGTGCACTTGGAACTCTGCAGGCAGATGGATTAGGGGTGGACTTCAGAAGAACAATGTCATGGTTCTGCTTGATGTGGAGAGGTGCACTGTGACAGGACACTGAGACAATAAATACGCTGGCGGGCTCCAACACAAGAAAGACATACACCTGTTGGAATGAATCCAGAGGAGGGCCACTGATTGATCACAGGTCTGAAGCACCTCTCCTATGAAAAAAGGCTGAAAGATTTGGGGTGGTTCATCCCGGAGGAGAGAAGGCTCTGGGGAGATCCTATAGCACTTTCTAGTATCTAAAAGGGGCAACAAGAAGGCTGGAAAGGGACTTTTCATGAAGGCAAGTAGGATAGGACATGGGGGAAGGGCTTTAAACAGAAAGAAGGTATGTTTAGACTAGATACTAGGAAGAAATTCTTTACTGTTAGTATGGTGAGGCACTGGAACAGGTTGTTCAGAGAAGCTGTGGATCCTCCATCCCTGGAGGTGTTCAAGACCAGTCTGGATGGGACTCTGAGTAACCTTGTCTAGTGGAAGATTCCCTGTCCAGAGCAGTGGTATTGGAACTATTCCTTCCAATGCAAACCATTCTGTAATTCTATGATTCTATCCTGTTGTGGAAAAATCAAATTAGGTGACGTAAGAAAAGGGAACAGATAAAATAAGAGAAAATAGAGGTTTAGAATACTGATGTAAAACGAGAAAAAAACCCTCAAGTGAGTATTTCCAAGTGAATCACTTTAATTATGTTGCAAATATAAAGTCTCCCCAGTATAACAATCTCTCTGTGTGAGTATCTGGACTACAGGAATTGTGTGTTAACTTGTAAGGTACTTCTGTCTGCAGAGGATATTGTACACAGATAAGAAATTGTAATGATAGAGTTACTGATCCTCTAACAATTATGAAGGAAAACATCTATGTTTTACCTCCTGTTCTGCAATGTGAGACTCCAACATTCCTGCTCTCATGACATCTGAAGGTAGCTAGTGCTGTGAAACTGCACCCTCTTCCTCTACTGTAATAAGCCTTTAACAAGTGACATTTGTTATTAGCAGCACCACTTGCATCACAGGAAATAAGTTCCCACTAATAGGTTTCCTATTCACCAACTATGTTATGGCTTATAATTTGTCTTCATACATTTTGCTGAGCTGAAACACAGCATAGAGGGGAGGAAAAGACAAAAAAAAGGGAAAAGGTTCTTATTCTGACTTACGCAAATATATCTAATTATATTCTGTGCCATTAGCATTAAATGAATTGCTGTTTCTGCTGGGAGTTGAGAGCCAGCAAGTTTCAGAGCTGTAGCTCTGCCTACTCCATCAAGCAGTGGAAATTTGTGTGGAAAACAGCAGCTGTCTTTGATGATGTTCATAACATGTTTATGGGTAAAACAGCCTCTTTGTGATGGATATCTTATTAAGTATATTAATACAGGAAAATATTTAATAAACAGTTTAGCCTCATCATCAACTGAAGGAACTCATGAGGGCTTCTGAGGTCATTGTGTTAGTCACGTGCCCTGTTGCTTCAGGAATCCATCTTGCTTGCAGGGTATGCATGTTACTCATGAAATCTGCAACCTCTTGAGCACGTGGCCTAGCACAGAATTAATGTAGACAATGTAGATAAGCTAAAAAGAGTTTAATTTTTGCCGAAATTTTTCAACTAACTGAGGTGTTTTGTTCTTGGTCAATATTTTTTAACATTTTATTCCAAAACCTATGATACCAAGTAGCCTTTTTAAGGCCCCTAGGACTTAAATTTAGGTAGAAATACTAAAATCTCTCTGGTTATTTTAAAAATACAAATAAAGACTTTGCGTAATCTTATGTTGTTAATACTGCAGAAATAAGCACATTTCATATTTTGTCAGTATGCTCACCTACATACCTATATGTCTATGAGTTTCCTTGTTCCAGTCATACCATGAAAAATCATGTCTGCTTAAGCTTTTAGTCAGCTTCTTGTGTTTTATAAGGCAAGAAATGGAATTTAAAAACATAACATTTTCTAGCTGTTTTTTTTTTAATTTAAGGATTACTGTATGCAAGACAGTACAGAACACAAACACATTATTGGTCACCACTTCAAATTAATGAAAAAACAACCAAGATATGGTGCAGTGCATGAGAAGTAAAAGGAATTATTCAGGTTATCGCTCAGTATATATTATTGAGGTATCTATTATATTTCTAGTCCTGGCAGTCAGAAGCTATCTGAAATTGATGGAATGCATGAAAGTTTCATGTCCCAAGCTTGTAAGAACTTTTTCGTTTCTCCATTCTAGTAAATGAGGAATCTACCACTCATACCACTGCAGCACTGCTAAGATTGTTTAAGACCTGGAACACGGCTTGGTTCCTGTGTGCAGGAGAAGACTTAATGGGAAGGCAGAAGTTGTTAATGATATTAGCATAAAGATGTTTGAATGGACTTTCTACAGACCAAGTCAAGGATCTGCTTCCCAGCTGAAGATGATGGTTTCAGAAGTATCAGAGCAGACCTTCTGAGATGTAAACAAAGGAATCAACAGAAAAACTGTTGATTCAATTTATCCCCCATCCTTGACGTCTCCTTTGCTTGCCATGCACAACCATCAGTACTGACCATGCTCAGTGTGTGTTTCTGCAAAATGAGAACAATGACCCTGTAAAGTGCTTGGAGGTCTGAAGAAAAAGAGCTTACTTTTAACACATACAAGGCTATTATGACCATCTTCTGAAAGTCAGTTTAAATCAAAGGAGCTGCCAAATGACAATAAAAGAAGAAAATGAGTGAAAATTTCAATTACATATGTGCAGACAGAAGTGAGTGGAACTGAGTGGAACAATTTAATCTGCGGTATCATAGAATCATGGAATGGTTCGGGCAGGAATGGCTGGAACCTTATCTGTCACCTCTGAAATGAGCAGGGACATTTTCAACTAGATCAGTTTTCTCAGAGCCCCATCCAACTTGACCTTGAATGTTGCTGGGATTGGGGCATTCACCACCTCTCTGGGCAACCTGTTTGAAAATTTCATTGTCCTCACTGTAAAAAATTTCTTCCTTATATGTAGTCTAACTCTACCTTCTTTTAGTTTAAAGCTATTAACGCTTATCCTACAGGCCTTACGATAAATTTTGTCCCCATCTTTCTTATAAGTCCCCTTCAAGTATTGGAAAGCCATAATAAGGTCTCCCCCAAGCCTCCTCTTCTCCAGGCTGAACAACTCCAGCTCTCTCAGCCTTTATTCATAGGAAAAAATATGACTAGCTAGTTCCAATTTCAAAGCACACTGAGAAGATATTGGATTAGTTTACCATTTCAGATGACATCAGCTATAATTTTATTAGGTAGAGGCCTTTGGATGCTATTTTGATCCCTGATAATTAGTAATAGTGATAAATTTATAGTGCTTCGATGTTAGCTGTTCACTTCAAAGAAATCACATCATTTCACCTTATTTTGTGTGCCAAAGTGGCTTCAGGTTGAGTTCAATTTCTCTTTCTTCGGTCTCCTGTAATGCAGTACTGCAACCCTTGGGAATTTATGCAGAGTCAACTTGTTCTTGATCCTTCCAGACTCATTCCCATAAATAAGTACTTCCAGAAGCATCTCCTACAATTGCTGCTTTTAACATGGGAGGAGGCCTCTCCTCTTCACTCAGAGTAACTTGCCGTGTCATACCAAGACTGATCTGGGTTTTGCCTCATCTGGGATGACTAATGTTTTAAATATTTAAAAACCAGTGATCACACTGAGACATCTGCGGTCATTACATGAGTGTTTTCCTTCATTTTTCCCCAGTGGAAGTGTGCAGCAATTACTTGCTCTGTTTCTATGTGCAACACACTTGGAGGGTCCGGACTTCAGCTGTGCACCTAAAGACATCTCTGTAGAAGTTAGTGGAGCTTTGCTGGTCTTTACAAAAACCCATCATCATACCTCAAAAAGACACCTGAGTCCCACATGGAGGTGTTTTCCACCATTCCCTGTGTTTGTTAAGTAATTTCTTCCCCAGCTGAATCAAGGCGTTGCTGGCTGATAAGCTCACTGTTATGTTACTGGAAAGTTGATCCTATTCAGCAGCACTGCTGTTTAACTCACTGCCTGATCAAGCAATGTGCTTTGATTTATGTAGTGTCAGTGAACTTCAGAAAGTAAAAAAAAAAGGTTGAACCAAGCACCAAACTACATGCTGCGGTGCAAAAAAGAAAGTGTGTATATGTTACAGTATTGACATTCAGGGGCACAACCTGTGTGTAAACCAGTATAAAGTAATGGTTAAAATTCCAGAACATTTTTTACTTCCTGTGGGACCACGACGATTTTGATAGAATATACATTTGGCAATGCCACTACATTGTTGCATTGACCAAATGCCTGACATTAACAGGAATCATGTTTTTTCTCACAGAATCATTCTCAGGTGCATTTTCAGGTCACCCCTTAGGCTTTTCTCACAGGGAATGGAGGAGGCATGACTGACTGCAAGCATTCCCACATGGGCTTTCATCTACTGACCACCATCTGGTGGTAAAAACATGGTGGCACAGCCTGTGGAACTGGCTTAGGCTGTTTCATGCATCCAACACAGCAGGGCTTTCCCTAGAGCAGTCTACAGTGGTACGCCCACCACCACTGGTGTCCTCTGAGCTCTCTTTGCAGCCATATCCTTCATATTATGTATCCTTCATACGGTACTGAGAGCACTGTGTGTGTGTGTGTGTGTGTGCGTGTGTGCATAATCATTCACCAACTCTTATGTCTTGATGTTCTTACCAATGCCCATGACATGTGGTCTCAGCTGCATCTCACTTCAACCGTCTTAGAACACATTTGGATACAGATTCTGAAATAGTTCCTTGTCAGAAACCTTTCTTACAACCAGTAATAGACATCTGAATAGTCCCTAGTGATTTTCAGAGTGTTCTTTGCTTAGATTGCTCTGGCCAAATCTGATACCACAGGGAAAACTCTCACCTCCTACCAAACCCTGCAGGAAGGGAGGAAATTGAGCACTTACAGGACCAGGCCATTTGGCATCATTCTTGTTGAGCAGGTCATTTGTAGTTTGCAAATCCCTGAATCCTTCCTCAGCACATGGAAGGGATTAGACACAGCAGCATCGGCCAAAAGACTGACAGCTGTGATTCATACTGAAGTGTTTCCTGCTGGGGCAGATTGTAAACACTGAAAAAATGCAGGTGGCCTCTCCAGACAAAGAGGCACTTTTTTATTTCCTTTTTTTTTTTTTTTTTTCCCCAGTTCTGGTATGTCCTTTCTGTGGAGGACATATCTCTTCTTGTTCATTAGACTTGTTGGAGATTTATCTCTAAATTGAGATTAAACTTCCTGTACTAAGGGTGAGTACTCCAAAGAAGGTATACTATCTACATTGATGTTAGCAGGAAGCAGAAAGATGATGAAGGTGAGAAATCCTGACTTTCTGGAAGAGTACTGTGCAAAAAGTAGAGCTAGGATCACACAAAGGGAGATTGGGCACACAGGTTTGGTGTAATCTTTCTGAAGAGCACCTGTGTTAATAAGTAGGATTTAATTCACCTGTATCAGAGATTCCCAATTCATTTCCCACCCTATTGAGAGTGACAGCTCATCTATCTGCATTTGTTGGACCAGAAAGTGAGATAACTATACCTGACTCTTTTCTAGGGCTAGGAGATAGTATCTTAATAAAAAGTTCTGTGAAGTACTCCTCAATAAATAATAAGCAGTAATGGGACAGAAATGTTGAAGTTATCAATCAGCTTGATCTTAGGCAAATATATTTTCCTTGAGCAGAAAGGTAAAAGTCACTGTCTCTATCTTACACAGACTGAATGGAATTTCAGAGGGCTATGAGAGGTGAAGGTTAACCTTCCTGTGCAGTAATAATGTATTATAGGTTTGCACAATTGAGTAACTCCCTGTATTCATTACATATAAGAACAAGAAGGAGTCACTCACGTATGAAAACACCTTATTTGACTAAAGCATGTCCTTCAGAATTGTTAATAAGGCTGAGACTGAAAACACCAAGAGCTGGAGGATCTTGCTCCTCTCTTCATTATTGACTTTAATGGGAACTTGTCCTTATATTTAAACACATGTAAAATTTCTCATTGAAATGTGTAGTACTTAAGCTTCCAAATATGTCTATAAACGCTTCCAAGTATGTCTTTCTCCACTAGATTTAAAACTTCTTGTGTATCCAGATTTTATTACCTGTAAAAGTACTTAGGCACAAGCATCGAGCCACCGGTCATGCTACTTGTGATACCTTAAACAGTCTGATCCTGCCAAGTTTTCTCTGGTCCTCAAAGGTCTTACACAGAGCCTACTTTGAGTATACATGTATAGTGAGCTCTGTTGGCTTGATTTCTCAGCCAATCTCTATTCCTTCCTTTTAGGAGGTTGCGAGACAGGTTTTTTATAAATCCATGCTGAAAAGTGATATGGAGAGCAGAGATTTCTTTTAACACCTGTTAGCGGACAAGGAGAAAAAATGCTCTGGGCCGCTTGCAAACTCCCACAACAGAGAGTGTCAAAAAGCAAGGAAAGTTTGTGTTATTTTATAGATAATGGACATGCTTTGCTTTTAGTCATGCACATGAAAATGTTAATTTACTGTATGTTTTTTAGCATTCTGGTAGTGATCTGCTATTGCTCCCATCAGACAAAGAAGGAAAAAGGGATAACACATTCCTTAACAAAAAATATGGGCTAGACAGGAAAGAAGAGTTTCCCCCTCTGATTATCTGTGGATACTTTTATCAGACAGTGAAAAAAATATTTAAAAAGAAAAAAGTTTCAGGAATTGGCATTATCACAGAATCACAGAATATGCTGAGTTGGAAGGGACCCACAAGGATCATCGAGTGCAAACCTTAGCCCTGCACAAGACAATCCCCTAGAGTCACACTATGTGCTTGAGGATGTGCTTCTTGGTTCTGTCAGGCTTGGTGCTGTGACCACTTCCCTGAGGAGCCTGTTCCAGTGCCCAGTCGCTCTCTGGGTGAAGAACCTTTTTCTAACCATCAATCTAAACCTCTCCTGACACAACTTGAGGCCATTCCCTTGGGTTCTGTCACTGGTCACCACAGAGAAGAGATCAGTGTCTGCCCCTCCTCTTCCTCTCAAAAGAAAGTTGTAGATTGTGATTATCAAACTTTGCAAACTGTAGTGATGTATTTTTTTAGACATTTAGAACTGAAGCCTTACTTAGAGACAACAAATTGTAGTTTGGTAATTGCCCTTAGAATGACAGAATATACTCCCTTTTGGTGATTAATTTAAATTATTATAACATTACCAAAACTTTAAATATTGCATGGTAAAAAAAAAAATTGTAGTAAAACATACACTCCCTCAAAGTGTATAATATACATACACTCCCTCAAAACAAATAATACAACATTTTCCTTTGATGAAGATGTAAGATATCTTAAGACAGGAACAAGGGATTTTCTGGCTGGTTAAACATCTACAGTGTAGTCATCTATGCTGAACTTGACAGCTTTGCTTACCCTTGGAGTAGCAGGAAAAAAGGCACTTATGGGACATGTGTCATGTAGTCTGTTTTAGGTAGCTCCTTTAGGACAAAATGAATCACAATCCCAATGTGGCTAGATGACAAGCTCAGACATAGAGATCCACATTTTCACATGTGTGTTTAGCCCCACCAATCCTATCCCAGTCTCTTTCTCCTCCACAATACACATGGCTTGAACCACATAATTCCCTTCTTCTTCCTCCAAATCCTCACTAAAACGATCTTGCACACAATCTGTCTCTACATGATAGTAGTTCAGGCTCATAAAGATTTCTTTCTTGTTGATCTCTATGCCCTCCAGTGATTTGTCACTAGAGAAAGTTGCTTTCCTAAGCTGAAGGGCTGCTTTGGGTTCTGAGGAGTGAAGTGTCTTACCACTTACAAATTCCTTTTTGCTTTACTTGTCATTCCAAATTCTTTGGATTCAGCTCAATGGATTCACATCATAAAGATTATCTTCAACTTTTTTCATGATAGTTTACACGCAATACTTGTCAGAGGAGATAATCAGTTTTTGATGGTGTCTGGCTGGAGTAATTTTCACCCCTTAGCACAAAAAAGTGACTTGCAACATTCAACTATGGCATATCATGCACTTTTAAGGATTTGCAAAGAACGTGTGGATTTCTGCAGCTTCAGAATGATTTTGTGAAAGCTCCTACGGTTGTTCAAGTTGCAAAAAGTCTGTTCCGTGGAAAAAAAAGTGTTTCTTTTCCATGAGTTTTGCTTGCCTGCAAAGGCACTAACCTTAAAAAGGAGTGGAAGTTAATCAGTGCTCTGCCTGTATCAATCTGTATGGCCATGTTACCTTATTAGTACCGCAGAACCTGTTACCTTTGCTAAACCCAAGAGTACCTGCTAACTGTGGTTATTCCCTCAAGTAGCAGACTCCATACAAATAATATCTGCCTTTGAGATGCTTTCCTGAAACTTGATTTTCTCACACTGATTTTTACTGGTTTGAAGCAGAGGGGTCTGCACATGATATGAAGAACATACAGGTTAACTCTGTAATTACTCTTTTTTCTCCCCTTTTGAAACCAAGAATTCTATGAGATTTGATTCAGCACAGAAAGGTAGCAAAGTTATAAAAACATCATGACACCTGTTGCAGACCCAAACCTTTCTTTGGTTTCGTTAGAAAAAGGCTTATAGTGGTTTTAGTGGTACATCTCTCAGCACCTTTTCTTGATGCATCAGTGTTGCACTCACATGTGGTTAATCCACACTCAGCAACTCCTACAACCCTACTAGTGTCAGAGTTTGTCTTTCAGGTCCAGAATCGTTCCATCAGTGACAGAGCAGTAGTTGTTGCAGCAAGATCCACAGTCTGTACTATCACCATTGCCTAGCTCTGTTATTTTATTTCTGCTGTCATCTATCTACTCTTGCCAGCAAAAGGAATAAGGCCAAGTGGGAAAGGCAATTCTCAAATGTGTCTCTGCTTTCTTCAAGAGCAACACATTTCTTCTTGCCTTGGCCCCACTCCTTTCTGTTGAGTGTGAGATCTTTCCCTGAGTCTTTCAAGCTTTTTCTTTCTACAAGCTTTTCTTTGGAAGCATTTTAAGTTTCTCTTCTGGCCTCTTACTATAAATTTTCTGTAAGGAAGAATCATTATTGAGGTGATTGTTCTTAATATCACTCTATAGGTTCTTATAGGACCTACCTAATTTTTTCAAGCATTTTGAACAAAGCTTCACCAGTAGATATGACTTTCTGAAATCTAGATATCTCAATAATTACTTGAGTTATTTTTCTTTCATATGACACTAGGTAGTTGCCTAGCCTGCACCAGTCCCAGTATGACATCTATCAATGTGGGAAATCCAAAATCCATTTATTTTCCAAAGTACTCATCACTTACATAATTGAAGTACACTTCAAATAGGTATGTGATTGAAGAATATGTAAAATTATAAAGAGTTGAATTGAAATGTGCTTGGCACTTCTCCCAAGTATTGCTTAGAGATTTTATGCTTCTTCAGAGCGGATGTCATCAGGGGTATGATTATCCTCCAGCTAAGGAATAAATTATTTCCATGCCACTCTATGAAGAGCTTTATATATGACTGTGGAACAGAGTATGTCATTAAAATGCTGTCCTTCTATATCCTCTTGGGCACATATGTGATGTATAGTGCCAGTTCTTATACTTATTTCTTACAAATCGCCATCTTGGAACCATTTATTAATAGTAAAAAGAAAATAAAAATCCAGGTGATATTAAAGGTACTCTTCAAAAATACAGTTTTAAACATCAATGCCACTGTTTTGCCTTGCAAGTTTGGTTCTACATACTTAAGCTACGTTTGACTTTTAGTGACTGATGTATTGTTAACAGTGGTGGATACTTTTTGTTTCAGAAGAACTGATAGTTTAGAAGGAGTGTATATTAATGCAGATCACTGGAACATCAGCACAGATAAGATTATTCAACCCATTTTGGCCTAGGTGTATGAGTGTACTATAATTGTAAATCTTGGATGTAAGCAGGCAAGCATTCAGGTGAGACTTCAGTTTTGTTCCGTATGTTGTTCTTATATTGTTGCCCTTCTGAATTAGTTATGTTGTAAGTCTAAAAGCAGACTTGACTGAGCCAATGATGTCATGTAAATTGTTTTTCTTGATTCAGGTAATACGGTGCTATGCTCCTCTGATTTCATTCCCTCAGCTGGTACCTGCCTTTGATCAAACTCAGATGACTAAGAAAAACACTTATATAAGAACTAGCTATATATATACTCCTCTTACAGTTTCCTGTTGTATGGAACTTAAACACTTCCAAGACAGAGTTCTTCTCATACATTGCTAAGGTCTAAAATAGGTCATACATATGGTACCTATTTCTGTCCATGGACCATAAAGCCAGTTTAAGATTAAAGGCTCAGTCATGGATGCATATGCCTACTGAATGCATTCTTGAAGCCTGACTATGCTGACATAGGCTGGAGCATCCTATTTGTGGTGACAGGTGTTCACCAGCAGCATAACATCCTGGGTTTTTATCATAGTTTATGGATGCAAAGAATAATTATTTCCTTCCTATTAATTATTATTCCTTCATAATAATTATTTTCTTTAGTCAGTAGAGCAGAAAATATCTATTTAGCATTTCGATAAGCTCCACAACAACTGGTAATGACTTCACAATAAATTCTAGGAAATTGTACCTTGAGAATTTTTCTTTCTCTATGTGACCACACAAAGTCTTAGCAAAAAAGAAGACTTCATCTGATGAGATGAAGCCAGGGTAAAGAAATTGATGAATTCCTTAGCCAAGGCACAGTTTGGGAAAAGTCTTCTTTTCCATCTACTAGCATTGTGAGAAAAATCTTCATAAAACAGAAGCTGGTATGTTGACCTTTAACGCAGGCTGGGGAGAAAGCCTTGACTCATCCACAGCTAGTTCATCATCTTGCACCTGACAATGTGTGCTAGTATAAAAGTAAACCGGAGAAAGAAATGAACCCAACTCAAGAGATTACAAGTCAGAGTTACAACTTACTAAGAAGATTACAATAAATGCAATGATACAAAGAAAACTGGTTTTAACCCCCGAAGACAGATTTGCCCCCTGGGGCAGAAACAGAACAGTTTTCATTAGCCCCTGTGCTGAGCACTCCGTGGCCCCCTGGATGCAAAGCAAGAGGTTGGTCCAGATAATGGTTAAAGTACTCTTGAAGTAATGATTGCAGTCCTGTTGAAGTTCTAGTCCTCCTCTGGATCTGACAAATGGCACCAGGAGTCCCGAGCCCCCAAGATTACATATGCTTAGTTTCAGGTGGGAATGTCCAGTACCTCCCCCAGGGCACGGAGTTTCACAATGAGTGATTTAACTCTGTGAGTCATGGGATACTTTTAGAGTCTTTGATGGTCTAGGTCGTTGCAGCTGCCTGTTATGCCAGTCCAGCATGGCCCATTAGCAGAGATGACCCCTCAGGCTGGGTGTGAAGGCGCTAATGCCTTCTTTGAGGGGAGTCACTACAGCTGAGTCATTGGTGTGAAGACAAAGAAACACTCCTCTGCCTTGCAGAGTTCTTTAACATCCAGCTTGTAGCCCGAGGTGTCGGGTGTGCCTTAGGCAGCTGCTGCAAACAATCTATTTATTGACAGTCCATCAGAAATGACACAGAGGGTGTAGAATACACAGTTTTGGTTATACCCACATACTGATAAACTGGTCCCAGCCTCTGTAACTAGGATACAATGGCAAGGTTCTTAATGCCCATCTTCTTTGCTTCAGCATTGTATGTCTGTACATATGTATATCCTCTACCTCTCTGTCTTTACTTTATTTTTGTCTGAAAATATATTTTTCTGTACAAGATTTTACATTTTTTAGACATTTCCTGTAAGTTTTGTCTCTGCCAGAGTCATTGTTGTCTTGCTTTCTTGACAAAGTATTGATCACAAGTTATTTCACTTGAAAGCTGTTGTGACACTTTGATGATCTGTAAGTGCTATATTAGCTTCATTCAGATTTCTGGAAATGTCAAGAACTGGAACATGCTGGCAAATCCAGGAAACCTCTCAGAAAACTATCCCTTTAATAGACATCCTGGAGAGACAGCTGTGTGGCATTGGATTTTCAGAAGCTGGTGAAGTTCATATGTTTTCTTTCCTTCTTTGGAGATGTTTCCACTGGCTCATCATTCTTTAGGGCTTTATATTTACAATGAGAATTCCCTGTTTACAGTGAACTGCTCATTTTTTCTCCCCTTTTTCTTCAGCATCTAAATAAACAAAATAAACAATAAATAGATAAAAAAATATACAAGCAGAACAAAAAATTGTCACAAAATTGTCACATTCCTAATAACATAGAAAAATTAGCCCTAGAAAAAGAACTCTGTTTACCGACATGGAGATAGTCATCTAAACTTTTGCCAGGAATCAGTTCTTTGCTGATCCAAGAATGACATATAGAGTCATCCCACCTGCAATGAGCAGAGCATTGAGCCATCCTTTTCATGGGCCTCACAGAGCTGCTGTGATAGAGGAGTGACTAAGATGCAGGAGGTGCTGTTGTGCTCTGAGCTTTAGCAGAGATCTCTCTGCAGGACTCTGGTGAGGACCATGGTGCTGACTGCAACACACAAGCGTGTCTGGGACAGCATAGCCCTTCAGAGCCAGGTCAGACCTGCGCAGATTTTGAACCCATTTAGTTCTTAAAACCACCTGCAAATTAGGATAGTGAAAGGGGAGATATCTCCTGTTAGCACCTATTATTTTATTAACTAAGGACTTAAGAGAATCTTTACATACCCCATGTCTGTAAAGTAAACTATAGCCCTTCAGCTGCATTCTGTATTTGTTTTAGAAAATGGAAAAAACTATTCCCAGTGAAGTTTTTTTTCATTGCTGGTGCCACAATGAAAATAAATTAGAATCTTTTTTCTGCATACTAATAAGGCAACCATTCTATTTAGCACCTCTAAATTTAATAGTGGTCATAAATCTTCTGACTAGCTTTCCAAAGTGTCAGGGAATGAATGTTTTATTTGGTCTTTTCTCTGTAGAATAGCAATATTTGTGATCTTCCAGTGGTGTGTAAGCCTATCTATCACTTCTTAATGAGGGAATATGAGAGGATCATACTGAGATCAAATCATTCATGTCTTCTGCTCACAGGGTCAGGAAATTAATAATCACTGATGACTTTCCTCTTCAGTCATCGCACCACAACTCAACCTTAGTTTGTGTCTGACTGAAGCCTCTCAGGGAAACCTTTCATGGCCATTTTCTTTTCCTGAGGAATGGCCAATCTTTTCCAAAGTGTCCCTAACAAGCACAAAGCAGAATGAGCTTGCTGAGCATCTGCTTTATGCAAATGGCTCTCATCCTGGCAAACCTGTGTGCTTGCCACTGCTCAGCACCACATCTTCCCACCTTCTGCCTCTCCTGTATTCAGCCTCTGCCAATGTATTTCTCTAACTTGAGTTTGTAAAAGTAATCTAATGAAATATTTTTTAAAAAACTAATCTCCGAAAGAGAAGTTTTATTTTTAATCTAGATCTTTGATCCTCTGAGTTTACATTGACGCATCTCTAGGAGGGTTGATTTGGGTTAGGTTGGAAGCAATGGGGATGAAAAGATGAGGAAAAAGGTATTGGTTAGGTCCACCCTCCACTGACAAGCCTACTGATTAATTAAACCACATGCTCTGTAGTGAGCCAGCTATTTCCATTTACTCTTTCTGGTTTTGACTCCTTGTACTTTTGTGGCAAATCTTTTTCTCCCTTGTGTTTATGAGATGATCAAAGTTAGTCAGGGTTGCACTGCTGCAAACCATAAATGAAGCTTTATTGCCCTGAAGAAATGTTTTGGTTTCAGTGAAGCTTCTATTGACTTCAGTTCAGTGAAAATAAATGCTGCAGCTGAAAACTTTTTGCTTTACAAAGATCTCTCAAATTCTTACAAAGACAATTTAGAAAAAACCAATTTTTAGGTTAAATGCAGAAAATTCCCTGATGATCAAAGATAAATTGCCAATGATTAAGCAAATGAAGAAAGTATAGTCTGTTCAAGATATGTCTTTGAAAGGTTGTTATTTCAATCAGATTCCCCAACAAAATGATTGTGTTTATTCCTTTGGCTTTCTAGAAACAGAACCTTTCAAATTATATTTTTTCACTGAAGCAAAACAAAATGGGTACCCACGACCTGCCATCCTATCTTGTTTATATTTACATATATATATGTCTGTGTGTGAAATATGCTTCTATGTTTACTAATTATGCTTAAGATTAATAAAATTCAGATTATGTTTTTCAAATAATTTAATTCATCTTTATATTGGGGTAGGGTAAACAGTTTCTAACAAGGAACTTATGAATATTCTTTCTGTCCAGGAATTCTCTGTGAACAAAGCCTAATTATTCTCAGTGTAATTGCCATTCATAATTATTTCCTCAATAATTCATGCAAATAATTTGCAGTCATAGTTCTTCCTTAAGTAGGTTCATTGAGCCCATTTGAATTCTGAGCTATGGTGGTTAGCATGATCATTCTGTATGTTTCTATTCTTGATGGCAGAGGCAACTGAATCAAACTTTTCGTTCAGCGTAAGTGCTCTTCAAAATTGGGATGGATTTATGTGTGTGATTTAGTACTTTTCAGTGATGGAAGCAAATTGACTGCAACTCTTTTAATCAATTATCTGGTGCAACCCAAAACTTTTGATGACTAAATTCTTGAATTCGATAGTCAGTCTGGAACAAGTTGTGCTGTTAATCATCCTGAATGTAAACTTGCTAAAAGATTGCTAAAAGGCAAACCAGTGTTTTAAACATCAAAGGAATATTTGGAAAGGTAATTTTAATCTGCTGCTGATAACATCTAGGTATAAATATTCTCACTAGCCCAAGAATATGTACCAATGTACTTTATAGAAGAATCGGAAGGGAAAAAAAACTCAGTTGAAATACGGTAAATTGGTTAGTCTTTGAAAGAAATCCTCAGAGAGAAAGAGAGAGAGATCCCTTCCTCTGACTGTTGATTTCAATCTCAAGAATTTCAGTGACCAAAACTGCTTGATTTAGACAGAAGAAAACGGAAATTTTAATTAATTTCTACTTGAGATAACAATTAAGGTTTATTCACTCAGAAAACTGAGTTTGGGGTGGGTTTTTTTATTAGTTTTCTTGATGTTGGTTTTTTTTTCCTTTTTTTCTATTTGCCAAGCTTCAAGTTCTTACTAATACCATTACTGCAAAGCTTGCTCAGTTTATTGGCATATAAGATGATAAATAAACTGCTTTAACTATGACATCGTTCTTCTGATATTTGACCAATTAAAAGTGGCGTAACATGGAGGAGTGAGTCCCAATGGAAAGAGGCAACTTCTTCTCACAGTTGGGGCACTGGTATCAACATCTGAACATAAAGACACACTAGGATGATCAAATACCTATAGCTGCTGCAGCAGGGCATTAAATGGTGGATGCTAAAATGCCTGACTTGAGACAACTTCCTCCCCACTCTCAAAGGACAAACTAATTCGTTAGGTTTTGCAGTCTAACACGTGAGACAAAAACTTTGGCAAATGCTTGCTCAGTGTTGTCATGCTCTTTTGAGCGATTTAGGAGCCAGACTGGCACTTCAGAGGCTGAGACCTCTTTGAAATTGCTGGAGCCCCTTTCTTGGAGAACCTGCATTGAAACTGTGGAAGAAGACCAGGATCTGCACTGCCACCAAAGGAGAACACCAAAACCCTCACCTGCCAGGTTACTGTAGTCTTGCCTGGCGCACTGAGGAGAGATAGTGTTTGCCACAGCCACGATCCTTCTTCTAGTGCCCAAAAAGATTAGATCAAGAAATTCTTCATGCTGATTATAAGATCTCAGACATTGTTGAAAATGTGAGGCTTCTGCCTCTACAATCCCAGGTCCAGCTGGCAGCAAGGCTGAACATGTGTTCCCTGTTAGCACACACACAAAATGCTTGAGATAACATATGAATGCTTGACATACACATATATATATATAGTTGGCTACACAGATTAGCACAGACAGAAAATACCCATCACTCACCCAAACTTAAATGGCAATGATGGCCCAGTCCTATTCCTCCTTTTCTGCTGATGGGGATTGAAGTCCTCTAGTGTAGTCCATGCACATGTGTATGCATTCACAGAATGGATCAATCCCGCTGGAAAGGACACTCAGCCCATCCTTTAACCTTTCTGGCACTTGGATCTATGAGCCTCTCCCTATGATCTCCACACTCCTGGGGGCAGGGACACCCTCAGGCAGAGTGTTGGGGCAGAATGTCTCCTGGGGCCATGCCCTGGGTGTTTTCCAGGTCCAGGGGCTGCTCAGCTTCCTTAGGCACTCATCAGTGGCTGGGTCAGGGACTACCTGGGCACCATGGGGTTAGAGGGTTCCCACTGCTGTTGCTCCTCTGCTCCTTTGCATTTGCAGCAGCCAGCCCTTAATCACAGCTCCAAACATGATCCTACTTATCCATTACTGATATGCTAAAGGCGTTAATTGGCAGTAAAACTGACAGTCACGTCCCTGTTTATTACATTTTCATGTCCCATTTTATACAATTTTTTCAATAAACCATTCAAAACTGACTCATATTTACAGTAAATTAGCTAAATTTGACTTTTCACTCATCAAGAGTTGTCTGAGTGCTGCTGTGGTCAGATTTGTTCCATACTGACAGGGCAGAGCTGATCAAATTTAAGTCCAAAATTAGCAATTATTTTCTTGTTCTGGTTTTTGATTATTATTTTTTATATTGTCAACAGTATAAAGCCTTGCTCAGTGGATACTTGTTGTAAGAATGAACATATGGAAAATATTTAGATAATCATCCTTAAAAACTCAAGAGAGAACTATGGCAAGGACCACAAGCAGAGAAGTGCATGTGTAACAGATATCTACAGTGTATAACTCTCATTTTAGTAAAAGCCTATGTCTGGAAGTTCCAGTGCAAGTTGAAGGATTCTGGCTGAGGTCTTTACTGAGTGGAGGTGGACCTTAAACACTGTATTTCACCTAACATTGACAACGTGCTCTTGGAGTTGGATTCACAGGCATTCAGAGAGCACACTCCTGGTTTCCTGGCAGCACCTCTACATGGGTCTGGGATCAAACTGGGCACGTGGAATTTCTGTTAATATCATTAGCCAATATTCCTGCAAAATGTATCTCCCAATCAACGCTGTATTGCCACACCCTGTTCTTCCAGATCTGTCTGATACGATGACTTCTGTTTCTGGGTGATCCAACTCAAAAAGGTCGTGCTCCAAAGAGCTGATCAAGCAGCATAAAAAGGAGTCTGTTCAACAGTGTCAGATATCCCAAGTGAGCCTTTTCTGTAGATTTCTGTTTGCACTTCTGACAGCAGCATCTTTTTAATAGAAGGCTGGATATACCCTTTCATGTTGTCATTCAAAGAACATTTTCAGGAAAAGCAGAAATAGGCCTAACAAATACAATGTTGGGGGGTGGACCAAAAATTTTTGTTTAAGGATTTTCTGACTAGTAAATTAGAACCCTGTATTTTAAAATAAACTAATCATCAGCGACCTTTTACTGTTGCGATGCAAATTTGCAGAGGAGCTTAATGGGTTTGAGAATACCATGTGTAAGTGTAAGGTCTCAGGCTTCATTACTCTGGTGGATTGCTCCAGTGAAGGCACATCTCCACCTGGGATTTGCCTGAGCTCAACAAACATTTCAGTAAATCTTTGTTTTCCTGTTATGTATGTGTGGCAGATGGCCAGACCTAAAGAATGCTGGAGGGGAAAGTACTGAAATGCTCCCCAATGTACTGCAAAGGAGCTGAGGAAAGACTTCATGCCTTGTCCACTGATAGGGGCCCCAGGTAGTAACTACCAGCTGCCTGATTTGCTCTGGTTTTGGAAACAAAAACAGAGCCTTCTGCATTTTCCAGAGTCTTATCGATGTCCAAATTGAAATTGAGATCTGAGATGAGTGGTGTTCCTCTAGGATCTGTATTGGGACCAGTACTATTTAATATCTTCATCAGTGCCATGGACAGTGGGATGGAGGGCACCCTCAGCAAGATTGCAGATGACATCAAGCTGAGTGGTGCAGTTGACACACCTGAAGGATGGGATGCCATCCAGAGGGACCTGGACAAGCTCGAGAAGTGGGCCCACAAGAACCTCATGAGGTTCAACAAGGCCAAGTGCAAGGTGCTGCACCTGCATCAGGGCAACCCTCATTATCAATACAGACTGGGAGGATGAAGGGTTTGAAAAAGAGCCCTGTCAAGAAGGACTTGGGGGTACCGGTGAATAAAAAACTAGACATGACCTGGCAATGTGAGCTCACAGCCTTGAATTCCAACAATATTCTGGGCTACATCGAAAGACGCATGACTAGTAAGTCAAGGAAGGTGATTCTCCCTCTCTACTCTGCTCTTGTGAGACCCCACACAGAGTACTGCATTGAGCTCAAGAGACCTCAGCATAGGAAAGATGCGGACACATTGGAGCATGTCCAGAGGGTGGACACAAAAATGCATCTCTCCTATGAAGCCAGACTGAGAGAGTTGGGGTTGTTCAGCCTGGAGAACAGACAACTCTGGGGTGACCTTATTGCAGCCAGTACCTATAGGGGGCTATGAGAAAGGTGGGCACTGTCTTTTTAGTAGGGCCTGTTGCAACAGGACAAGGGGTAATGGTTTTAAACTAAAAGAAGGTAGATTTAGACTAGATATGAGGAGGAAATTTCTCACATGAAAAGTGGTAGGACACTGGAACAAGCTCCACAGAGTTGGGGAATGCTCCATCCCTGGAAATATCCAGGTCAGGCTGGACAGAGCTCTGAGCAACCTCATCTAGTTGAAGATGGCCCTGCTCATTGCAGGGGATTTGGAACTATATGACCTTTAAAACTCCCTTCCAACCCAAACTATTCTATGATTCTATGACTGGCTCTGGCTACACAGGCCTCAGCTGCGATAGTCACTTCTCCTGTGGATCCATGGGAAAGATCCTTCTTCCAAATCAGAGACCAGAGCAGAGGAGGTCACATGCCTAATGTGCTATGTGACACAGCTATTTTTAAAGGCATTTAAATACCTAATTCTGCTGAAAGACTGAAAACATTTTTAAGGGTTCACAGGACTATGGCTTGGGCATTGCATTATTTGCAGCTGTGCAGCTGTGCCACGACGATTTGGTAGTTTCTAATCACAAAGTATGATGGCATCCTCAAGCCAAGGCAAATGTCTGCCAGCAGGCTCCTAGGCACCCTGAGAATCCAATCAATGTCCACTTGAAGTGTATCAGCATTTTGTACGGACTTTCAGATGGTCAATTCACAGTAGAAGAACCTTGAACCCTTTCTATTTGGGATGAATTTCAACTTGCCATTCCAGGCAGTCTCACAGATTTCACTATCTCTTCTGCCCATTTGCTTTCTCCTCTTCCTTCCTGATGTTAAGACACAGAATGAAATCCATATATTTCTGACTGTGTATTGAACCAGAGGGAACATTTTCATTAAACCTAGAATTGAAAATTGTATTGTAATCACTGAGATGCTAAAAGTCAGGTTTTCAAGTCCAGGAGATTTATAAAGTTTTAAGAGTCTCTCACTGAATCTTCATGCTCCCGGAGAAAAGCTTTTAGAATCAGCCACAGATAAATAATTTCAGGATATATTTATGCACATATATATGTGTGGTTTAGAATTCTGCCCACGACTTCAGTTATTCTCAGGAATGGTGAGTATAATCCAGCTCGGTTTTCTTTTGCAGCAGTTCCAGTCAAACAGAACACAGAATAGCTGTGGCCTTAAGCTGTTGTCTACAAGAAAACTTGCCAACCTAGTACAGGACTTAAGCAAAATCTGTGTCTGATGGATTTCTCACTGTGCTCTGAAGTGTTTCCGTATCTCTTCTTCTCCACTTTTTAGAAGCTACAGACTCACAGTCCTTTATCTCTAATTGCTGAAAATTCACCTTCCTGCTCCCCACTTCTCTTGGTTCTGTGAGCTATCAATCAGCAAAGAGGAACTAAAGTCATAAACATTAGCACTGAAAAAATCGAGGGGATTCCTGTTGCTCAGAAAGCAAAATTTGGTTTTCTAATTAAGAGACATTTTGGATACTGCTTAATGGCTTCTGGAAAACATATTGCTGCTTCCACCGAATGCTTTGACAAAGTTACTTTGCTGAGTGCACTGGTAGTCTGGTTCACTGGCCCTATTAAAATGTTGTTCTTCACTTCTCCTGAAACTCTGCTTTCTAATTTTCTGTGTTAATAATCCTCGAAGTATCCTGATATACATCCCTAAGTACTTCACAGAGAAATAGTCACTCTGGGAAGAGTTTTTCCTTTTTCTTTGGCATCTGGGGGACACTAAACCTCAAATGAATAAATACATGCTACCAAACAGCAAAAGACCTTGTGCTTGCAAAAGAAAATATGCCACTCAAGATCTTTATTATATCCTTTACTTTGTCCACAAAGTGAACATCTGGGCATCATTCTGAGTCACATGCAGCTGTCTGTAGGAGGCCTGAAAATACAACATAAAATACCTCACTCAAAAGAGATTCTTGAGCTGTACTTGCTTGGTTTCTCATTCACTTCCATATCAGAAAAAAAAAAATCTTTGAACTAAAACCTTAGTTTCTTATATCTGTATTCCATAAAAGCTGAATATCTTATGTGAAATGACAGAAAGAACCAGGGCACTAAATTATTCAGAGGCTTGCTGAGAAGATATGGGACTTATCATAATGAAGGGTAAATCCCTGTCCAGGTTGCTACTCGCTGAAAATTGCTTCTCTCGATTTCAGTAGCTGGGGTGAGATGTGTGTTGTTCTTATTGTAGAGCCTTTGCCATCAGTTCTCTATCATATATGTCTGCACTATGCAACATATTTAGAGTCTTATGGTACCTGTTGCAGTCTGAAATGAAGTCGTTTGAGTGTCAGCAAGCTGTTGGGTGCAGGAATGGGTTCTTCCCAGGGCTGCTGGCAGAGCAAGACTGTCCCCGGCACCTGAGCTGCCTTCAAGGGAGGTAGCTGCTCAGCATAGAAGTATTTCAGTGTAATGTCCACGTTTGTGGCTGGAAGAACAGAGGTGAGCACTCAGCTGGAGTTTGCACAGGGAGCTTGCACATGTGCCCAGGGGTGACCCAGCAGTCCAAGCTGTTCTGATAGTGAGACAGGTCTGCATTGCAGCTGCCCATTTGGTGCCTGTCCCCTACACAGTGGGTGTCTTTCCCATGCTTTTGGTAAAATGTGCCTACAAATACCATACACAGTTAAAGAGCAAAAATAAAAATTCGTGAAAAGCAAAGAAGAAGTTCCTTCTATTTCTTTTCTTTACTTCTCTGGGAAAGTATGAATAAAAATAACAAAGGCTGCTTTCAGTGATTGGGTTCAGTGGTCTTCTGGAGGAAAAAGACTGCAGATGGAGGGGTTGTGAGGAGTGTGGTGGTTTCTCTATAGGAACACCACTCCCTCATCGCCACCATAACAGAATATTTTAAAAGAAATAATGAACCTCAGTGTAATATTTGCTCCACAATTTCTGCCTGTAACTCCATTGCATTATAACACTGCTGGCATAACGTCAGTGAGGTTTTACCCATTTTCAGTTTGTCATGGATATCTAAGACTTCTTGTAAAATCTGAATTCTGCACTGGTGTTTACTATAGGATGACATTTTGGTGAGAGACTGGAAGTCTGGACTTCAGCCAACAAAGCTTCTTGGTTTCACATGGGAGAAAGATGGCTGGTGCCATTTGCTACCTCTTCCAGCTTATGAATTTAACTAGGGAAAACTCATATTTTCTCCATATAGGCCCACAGAAAGTAGGAAAATTCCTGCTGTTTTTAAGTGCAGTCTTGTGGAAACCACGGCCAGTGGGTGGAGGTGGCAGGATGGCTCCTTTGTGGGGGTTCTACGACTCACAATCTATATCTGCATAGACATATCAAATGGCAAAGAGCCAGGGAGGAACCTTATGATCTTGTGACCAAGGAGCATCAGCTGGCTCTTGCCTACATGGCTTAGGGTTCGCCACAGGGAAAACCAGAACAGAACAGAGCCAACTATATCTACAAACATTTGGCTTTGAGTGCTTCCTAGGTCCTGTGTAATGTATTGTGGCTTTAATAGAGGACTACACTCTTCTGTACATTTTTTCCATTTCAGAGTACCTTATAGTGGTGTTACAGGTCACCAGAATTCTGTTTCTATAGCCTGAAACTGAGTACATGTGTTGAATACCTTGACCTGGGGCAGGAGGACACATGAGAGTGCTTGAGTGTGTATAGGCAGTCGGGATAGCATCAGAGGACTGTGTGGGGCATAAGTAACCAAAACTGCTCAGCATCATTCATAAAGTCTTTGGAGGGCTCTTTCTGGAGTGACGTATACTTCTATTTTGCCCAGAAGAAAATTGGATGAAGTAGCCCAAAGCCCAGCAGGAAATGAACCATTACCTAAGCACTGTAGCCAACCAAGGTGAGATGTTAAAGCTTTGTTCCTGTTTTGTTCTAATTAGCAGTGCTAACATAATTACTGTCTCTCTAGATTTGCAGGTCTCCTATTATCTCCTGGTGATCCACAGAGTTTATGGAACTATCTTTCACTCATCCTGCAAGGAGGCATCTACCATCACACAGGGAACCACAGCGGGAGATTTCCTTTTGTACTCTTCCTTCTGTGAGATTTACGTCAGGAGATGCATGACCCAGTGACCATGCAGGAACCTTTTGGCTCCCAGGTGTCTTTTTCTCTATGTATTTAAGAATTCTAGAACATTGTGTGTCATGTCTCACAACACAACAGCTTCTTCCACTTCCAGTAACAATCCTCCAGTAGTTCAGCCCATCATGGGGAGGATCAGCCTGCCTTCATACATTCGATGAGAAAAGGAAGTCAGCATTTTTTTAGCTCTGCCTTATTTTGCCTGTAGGAGAATCAAGGACTTCAGCCTAAAGCAGGTTGCTAAACCCATTCTGAGACACCAAAAATAAAAGGTTTCAGATTTGCAGATGTTCAGGTCACAGGAATCAGAAGAAGCTGTAGTTCAGCAGCAGTCCTGAAAAAAAGGCTATGTTAATGCAATAACAGAGCCCTGGTCCTAGGCTTGCAATGTTTGGAAAATCAAGCTGTAAATGCTAAGCTTCTTTCTGCATTTTATTTTGCAGTAATACTTAGTGATACTGA
Source organism: Pseudopipra pipra (assembly GCF_036250125.1). NCBI lineage: Eukaryota > Metazoa > Chordata > Aves > Passeriformes > Pipridae > Pseudopipra > Pseudopipra pipra. The sequence goes on from NC_087550.1 coordinate 51,651,499, forward strand.
ATTGGGATTTAGAATTCCAATGAAAAGTGCCTGAAAGACACTGTGTTCACAAATGGCTGCTTACACATTTGCATAGAAAGGTCTTTAAGGCTTCCCTAGAACAACTTTTCAGGTACTTGCATCTTATGATCCACAATAATATTCCATAAATGTTACTTCCTGAAACTATAGATGCTTTAAGATGTCAGATATTTCTCTTCTGTGAGAGGAGATATGGGACTCCTACTCCATCATGGCAGCCTCCTACTTCCAGAGAGCACTGCACAGCCAAAAGCTTTAAAAGCTCAGATAGTAGTGTTGTGTGAGTTTGTCAGTCTTCCAATAAGTGCTACCATTATGAATAAAGATAGCAGAACTGGGACAAAATTTGAAGGCATTTTAATCAAATGACCCCCCTGCAGGCACAAACCATGAAGAACAAATCTAGTCTATTTAGCACAGCTCTTGCCACATTATTCTGACAAAGCTTTTGTTATTAGTGCTCTATTATTATACCAGCATTCACCTTCCATTGGATTCACAAAGTAAGGTTCAAATAGTTGCTATGGCACAGATTTTTAAAATGTGTTCTTTCTTAGCATCTCTCAAGGGAGATAAAGTTCATTTTAAGGAAAAAAAAGTGAGATGAGAATGTCAGTTTTAACCTACAGAAATATCTTGGGGTTTTTGAGTTCAGACCATTGCAGCAATAGTTACTGCAGTTTAGTAGTAGAACTGCAAACTGGGAGGCTGAAGACCTCAAATCTTCAGAGCTACAGCAATTGTAGTACAAGTATTGATTCTGGGTTACTTCCCTGCTGCAGGAATTTAGTGAGAATGTAAACACCATTTCCAAAGAGTGGTTTTAAGGTGGAACAGCATTCTGAAGAAAATATATCTTCTTTAATTGTTGCTGATGAGTATGCTAAGAGAACTTGTAACAGTTTGGAAGTTTCTTTATTCATCAATTTACTGAGTCAGGTTTTTTCCAGAAGGATTATTTTCATAAGTACCTGGATTCAAACTGTAACAGACACCGACAGCCTCATGGCAAGTCTACATCTTGCAGGTAAAATTCCAGTAGCAAAAGGTCAGGTCTAGTAAATTCCTTCCAAGTAGTTAGGAAAACAAAGACTGAGTCTGTTATTCCATCAATTCTTGGCTGAGATATAAGCCAGAATTAACAGAGGTGCTACTGGCATAAGGAAGAACTGGGTGTACCCTGTGTGCAATCTTAACATACTGGGTGCAATTCTACTCTGATAAATGTAATGCTTTGTGCTATCTTATTGCTGACAATGTAAATTAGTTTTGTTAGTAGTCATTTGCTGAGTATCAGTTGAAAGACAGCCAAGGTTACTAAACTAAAGTACCTATTGTAACCTTACCAGGTCAATCGTAAACAGTTCACTGAATAATTGAAGTTTGAAAGGTTTTGAGTGCTTCTGAAGGCAAGAAAAACAGTAGGTGCTCAGATGCTTGCGATGCAAAGTGCCTGTTCAGGGATCTAACTTCTGACATCCATTTTGTAAAATCATTGGCTTATATAATCAATGCTTTGCAAAGCTGCAAGAGATGTCTGCCTATCATATAGGAAAGGCAGAGAGGTCAGATGTGAGAATAATGCAATATTGGAAGAGCAACTTCTTAAGTAACCTCTGCTTTTATCTGCAGGGGAGGGGAAAGAGAATGGAATAGTCTCCTTTCACACATGTAAATATGCCTAACCCTCATCTGTGATAACAGCTACAGTGATAAGGAAAAGCTGCAGGTATCTCAGTTGCAGTTGCAAGAGATTTCTACTGGACACAGTCTTGTAAACTTAACATTTGCCCAAGTGGTCCGTCTAATCCAGTAGCTGCCATCACGCAGAGCTATGTACCAGGTGCTTCAGATACCGGTGCCACAGCTGGGATTTCTTCTACCCCACGGGAAGCTTCTCCCCCATACTTGTTAACCAGTAAATGAATTATTGAAAATATTACTGAGGATCATTTCATGGAGGGCTGTCTATTTATAACTACAGATGTTATTACAGTCCACATAGATGAGACCTTGGCCCTCTTATCTTCTGTTTCAATGAATTCCACACGTTAATTATACATTGTGCTAAAGTTGGAAATATGAAAAATTCTGTTGCATTTTCTTGGAAAAGAATTCTTCAAAGGCCTTTACTCAGCTCTTCAGGCATCCTCTGAGAAATGCATACCAATATGGAAGGTCATGTCTTTTGACCTATCTGTTGGAAGTGAAACCTGATATGAAGAGTTTATTAAAGAAACAAACAAAACCTGAAAAACACAACCCAAACAAAGCCACGACAACAAAGAACAAATATTCTATATGGGTTTGAATCCAAACTGCAAAGCCGAATCCTGCAAACTGTGTGAGCCAGAATCCAAATGCTCATCCTAGGAGGTCTCAGCCCAGAATCTATCTCTGTTCCAGAATCGCTGGGTTCTTTAAACCAAATTTTCAAGTGTTCAGTCTTTTTGAGACTTAAACTTTGAAGCTCTTGATATGGCAATTATTTCGCAAAGTTATGCTTCTGAAGTCAATGTGAAGCAACCTTTGCAGTGCCAGCAGTGTGATGATGACTTGGCTACTAGAGTGCTCTCTGCTGCCTGCTGCATTGATACCACCGCTTTCATTTCTGGTCTGTAGGATTTCACATAGTGATAGTGAAAACAGGGATTTTGCCACTGAAATTTCTTGTGATTTTAATCAACTAATTTTAGGAAAAAAGGGATTTGATAAACTTGAACAGACAAATATTAAGAAACAGATTTTTTCCCTACTCTTATGATTTTTTTCCCTACTCTTACGCTTCCCCCCCCCATGAATCTTTCATTTAATTTTCTTTTTCTATACAGACACTGTGATCATTAACTATATCTTTGTAGTGATTACAAAATAAGGAAACTTTGAATGAGTAGCCTGCATGCATTTGGCATTCCTCTTGTACACTGTAGAAAAAGAAGGAGGGTCAAATTATTACAGTGGAATCCTTTATTGCCCTGGTGTGAAAGAGTGTTGCTTTTTTTCCTTGAGATGGTCTGGATTTGCACGGCTGGGACAAGGGCAAGAACAGTTCTTTGTCCACAGTATGTGTAGGTTGCATAATCTTCAGAGCAGAAGGGAAAGTACATACAAGTATGTTTATTACTGTCACTGCAGAGGATGGGAATTGGCCACCAGCTCTGGTCTCCAGTGAATATTGAGGCTCAACTGCAGTGTTAAGAGTTGGTTGAAAGGATAACTGCTAGCACTTCGGAAAAAAAAAGTAGTTCTTAAAAATTAAGAGTATGAAGTTCACAGTAAAAAAGAGCAGGTGAATTTTGTAATTAAAAAAACAATACACTGGTGAATTGGGAAGTATTTATGGTGAAAATAATGAGAAATTATTCTAATTGTTTGGCAGATCCTTATGATATACCTGCTGTCTCATAAAAAAATTTAGCAGCATGGTCCCCACTCCAGAACATTTACTGTCCAGAGGATGGATGTGCAAAAGAAGTCATCACCAAAGAAGTTTTCTTTTTGTCTTTCAGTTTGGTAGTTGTTTCATTCATTACCTTTCTTGGCACTATGAAAGAAGCAGTTCTTTTGGAAGGCTATGAATTATTAAAGGTTGTCAGATGAAGAGGAGATCTTTTATCCCTATGCGTATATTACAGGCTGCTACCAAAGAGAATAGTCTGGGAGACAGACACTCTTTTGTTGAGCCAGTGCTTTGGAGTTTTTTTGTTCTTGTGCACATGAGCAGCTGACAACAAAAAGGTATGTGAATGCAAGGAAGGATAGGGACAGCACTTAAAGCTTCATCATCAGTTAAGAATCACAGAACCAATTGGGTTGGAAAAGACTCTTAAGATCACTGAGTCCCAGCCTTCCTTTTGTTCTTCCTCCTGTTCCTTCTCCTACTTCTTTTTCTCCTTTTTCTTTCAGCTTTTTTTCTTCTATTTTTTTCTATACAATTCCTCCTGATTTTGTTCATCTTCGTTCTTTTTTTTATCTTTCACCGTCCTGTGTTCTTACCACTGTTCCTCTTTTCTCATCACCTTCTCACTCAGTTCCTCCCCATTTTCTTCAAATTCCTTCTACTTTTCCTTGTCCTCTTGCCTCCTGTTGCATTTTGTTACTCCTCCTGCTGATATTTCCTCTTTCTTCTTCTCCTCCTCCTCCTCTTCCTCCTCCTCCTTTTTCTCCTCCTATAAAGAGATATTTAGAATTGTACTCAGTTCTGGAGGAATGGGATATTGGGAGGCTGACCAGTATCTAGGAGGCATTAGAGACATTTTTACTTGTAGAAGAGTAAATATAAATGTAAAAGAAAAACAAAACCGTCTTAGATAATCTATAGGCAACGTTGTGGCTAGTATACCCATTCCCAAGAGGATGAAATTCACTCCAATTCCATCCAGTCACATTTCAAATATCCAGAAGAGTGTAGCAGTTCATCAAATCCCAACTGATTGTAGCAACAAGAGAACTTACATTTATACATTTGTTAGAAATTCAGGAAAATAAAAAAAGTATATTGGCAGAACAGGAATCAAGGGAAATTGAAATGTGTTAAGAGTTTTACTAATTGGTTAATGAATATTTTCTAAATTCTGTAGCAACATTATAGTGTAGACCACACAAGTAGTTCTCTGTGAATTTAGGAATTTACAGCTTAGATATTGTTGGTTCACTCTGAAGTCAATGAGAGGATGAAAGTGGTGAATGAAGCTTTGAAGGAAACACTCCCAGTGGCCTTTTGCTTTTGAAATGCATAAGATGTCTTCAACATGGGAATAATGTTATCTGCTCATGTACTATAAGAGGAAAGGACTTGGGCCAGGAAGCTTCCCAGCACAGAGAAAAACTGATAGACAGTGGCCCAACTGAAAAGAGACTTAGTCTTTTACTGTTTGCAGGAGTTATTGTTCACCATATTTGCTACCTCAGTCACTCTCTGAAAGATACTAATTGTGACCTTGGTATTGCAATATCTGAGAGCCTCTCACATGCCTCCATTTATTTAGCCATAAAACTCCCTCCTGCAATTCAGAGAAATCACATTAGCTGCATTTCCAGCAGAGAACTGAAGCACAAAGAGCTTAAGTAACCTGTCAGAGATGACACAAGGAGTCTGCGGTGGATCAGGAAGTAAGCAGCAAAAAACATTTCAGCCACAGCTTCAATATCCCTTCCCTAGAGCCCCCTTGTGCAGCCAGAGCTAATGCATTGATAGGAATTGTTTTACAACGGCATGTAGAATTACTAGAACTGAGTTTATTCCTTTCTAATGGCTTAGTCATTCATCTTTCAGATATTCATGTGGAAGTTGGCATCCAGTGAGCTGAAACACTACTGTTGCAGCTAATGCTAAAGCTGAAACACAGCTTTAGCAGTGCACTAGTCTTCCATCAATGGAGAAGCAAAACCAGAGCTCATCCCAAAATCCCCACAATGTTTCTCTCAATGTAGAGTGTGTAAAAACAGTCTGAACAGCTCTCGGAGACTCTCTTTTTCAGTCCATATTTTAAAAATTTAGCTTTTAATGTTCTTACTGCTGGGATACTTCATTAGAAAGGTTTTAGCAATCAGAGTTGCTATAATCTCTGAGTAGTTCTTCTAGGGACTGTTGGTGAGATTTAATGGTCAGGGTCATATAAAGGTCCCTTTTTTTGAATTCCAATCATCCTCAACCAAAAAACCCCAAAACACAAAAAAACAACAACAACAACGAAAGAAAACTGTGAGGCTAAGTAATTCTTTAAATAAACTAAGAATCTGAGAGCAAGATAAGCAAGCCAAGATGTTACAGTCAGTCATTTGCTTTTCTAATATTGGATCTGTGCTTTTGCCCTTATTGCTGTTTGTGTTTACTGTTGATTGACTATGTCCTGCTGGCCCTGCATACAATTTTTGCTATCACAAGAAAAATGCCATAGCCCAGACGACTGTTGTACTTGCTACACATCTAGAAAAAAACATAGATGTTCCAGAGAAGGCCTTCCTCTTCTATTGACTGAGGATACATATGAATTGGGACAGCTCTCCTGTGAGCCACTGAACAGACAGTTGATAACATCTGGCCAACTAACACCTACTGAGACTCTGTGGAGGAAGCCTTAAGCTTGTCTTTCCTTTTTTTGGGAACCTACAAAGCTGTGCCTTTCTGCTGCAAGAGGAGCAGTCTGGTTGCTGCCATGACAAAGACATCACCTGAAGTCAGTGTTCTTCTTCCGTGTTTCTGAAATGGCTTGTCCCTCATGTCTGCCAGGAGGGATTGCTGAGATTGCAGTTATACCTGGACACTTTCAGCAGGCATCAAAAAAAGACCTTGTTCTCTTCTTCTTCCTTGACAGCTGCACCCTGTGTCTAAGGGTCAATAGCTACAGAAGAACACTCATCTGTGAGGGCTTGAAGATGGTACAGAAAGACTTGTGCATGCCCTTCACACACACATTTCCAAGCTGTGACCCAGCTCTAGGGATTCAATAGCCCTGCCACAAAAACTGCAAAAAAGAGGCCCTGTCTGTATCTATCTGTGGAGATAAGCCACGACTGTCTGTGACCTTGTTCATGGTATATTAAACAAGTACTTCTACCACAGTCACTCTGCTGCTTCCAATTCAATTCATTGCTTGAGCATGATTTTTTCAGGACTAATTACATCTAATCATGTGTGACTTAGACACGTGAGCAAACTAAAGGTTCAGCAGCAAGGCATGAGATGAATGAGAATTTGATTGGCAAGTTGTTGCGGCTTAACTCCAGCAGGCAGCTAAGCACCACACAGCCACTCGCTCACTCCCCCTTCAGTGGATAGGGGAATGAATTAGAAGGGTAAGAGCACAAAAAATCTTAGTTCAAGATAAAGATGGTTTAATAGTTAAAACCAAAACAAACCAAAAAACCCGACCAACCAACCAAAACCACAAAAACCTGAAACATGCCCTCCCCACTCCCCCGACAAAAAAATAAAAAAAGGAGAAAACAAAACTAAACTAAGAAAAGCAAGTGATGCAAAAAAAACCCTGGTTGTTCACCATCAACCAACTGATGCTCAGCTAGATCCCAAGAAATGGCATCCCTGGACAACCTCCCCCTGAGTCCAGACCCGCCTTGCCCCCCATTTTATTGCTGAGCATGACACTGTATGGTATGGCATATCCTCTTGGCCAGTTGGGATCAGCGGTCCCAGCTGTTTCCCCTCAACTTCTTGTGCACCCCCAGCCTATTCACTGGCAGGGCAGAGTGGGAAACAGAAAAGACCTTTATGCTGTGTAAGCACTGCTCAGCAATAACAGAAACACTGGTATGTCCTCAACACTGCTTCCACCACAAATACAAAACATGGTATCTGTGAAGAAAAATAACTCTATCCCAGCTAAAACCAGCACATAAGGACAAAAAGCCATGAGCTGTAAGCAATGAAAAACCAGAATGTAACCAATCCCAAAGAGACCAAGTAAAGCACAGAATGTCTCCAAGAAAGTGAGAGAACATGCAGAATTTATTTTTAATACAAAAGCTAGTCATGAAAAGGGAGATTCTCTTCATCTTTGTTTTCAGACAAGGAGAGGACAGGGTGCAAGGGACCACGCGAGGATGGAAAGGTCTCTCTTCAGGAGGGAGAGCAGCAAGATAAGATGGGCTTTGAGGTAAGCAGATTTTGATAGACTTAGGCAACTGGTAGTAAGATCTCGAGGGAGGCAATTAAATTGGAAATGGGGTAGATGGACATTTCTTTAAGGAAATGTTCTTGAAAAAAAACCTGCCAACTGTCCCAGAGAGGAGGAGGTATGAGAAGTTTAGAAGGAGATGAGTGTGGCTTATTACTGAGATCTTCATTGACCCAAGCTCAAGGGGCACATAAAAAGACAAGTGAGAGAAGATTGTTGAGTGCAACTCTAAAACATAGGGAAATCAGGAAAAGAAAGGCATGAAATGAGATACCTCTGTCTCTCATCATGGTGTGATTTCTTGTTAGCTTCTGTAGGAACACCGGTTATAAGGAGACAAACAGAAAATGCGTAATCCATTATCAGTAGAGAAGGAAAGCTATTAACTGACTATGCTCAATGGCTTTTGCTTGCAACTGTGTTAAATGATTTTTTTGCTTCCCCTAGTAAAAAGGTTAACTGCAATCAATTGACCAATCATTTCAAACCCATGACAAAGGGACAAGATGCACCTCAGAGTGTATCGCAGCTGCAGCAAGAGCAGAGCTGTGTGAAGCTGTGAAATATTTGAGTTCCTAGGAGGCTGGGAAAGGCAGGGACACTGCTGAGCCTGTGTGAGAGGGGAAGGGAGAGCCAGGCAAGCCAGTTTTCAGGTCTCAGAAAGATCCTGCAAGAAGTAAGCTTTTTGGAAGTATTAGAAGAAAGCCAGATGTATGAATTTTCATGGGTTTACCGAGATTACTTAGGATTAAATGTCCCAAGGGTGTGGTAGAAGACAGGTTGAGTTACAGTCACTCCTGAATATAAGGCAGGAATTGAATGGTTTTGAAAAGTAAAGCAGGCAAGCACCAGCCCTGAACAAGAAGATAGCCTACCAACAAGGCAAGGAGTTGTCTGGTTCTCTCAGCTATTTTACCATCAGTTCTGGATTTCCTTGACCAATTTTTCTTGCTGCAAAAAAGCAAATAAAATGGTTGGAGGAAGGGGGAAGGTATGACTTACGAGGAAAGATCAAATGCATTGGGATTGTTTAGTCTGCAGAGAGAAGGTTGGTGTATGAGAGGTGACTGCCAAAAGGAAGAGAAGCTGATCTCCCCCTGGTGTGAGCTTGTAGGAGGTCATGGGCTTGCGCTGCTGCTTGGAAGCTGAGAGCTGTCAGGAGCCTTACAAGTGAGGAGGATCCTGTCCACTGAGACATCTTTCAGCTCTGCATCCTCCAAGTCTCTGTGAGAACTGCAGCCCAAAGAACCTGTCAGCCAAAGAGCCCCCTGGAAACAGTGTGGGTGGGTCTGGGTGGGCTGGACGAGATGGCATCGCAACTGCTTAAGGATGAGCTGTGTTTAGTAACTTCAGTGACAAGCTGAAAAATCTTGCAGGGTTTTTTGGTACAGCTCCTTGGAAACTTTAGCGGACACCAATGTCATTGAGGCAACACAACATAAGCAACTAGCCCTCCATGGCAAGGCAAGGACCCTGCTCTCCACAGCTCCTCTGCATGGTGGAGGGGGCTGGAGCTGAAATGTCACTGAACTCCCCAGAGCTTTGCAGCTTTTGTTCCAACCATATCAGTGACTGAGCAGTTTCCAAATAAAAAACACACTCGCATAAATCTCTCTAAAGACCTTGCCACTGCTTTTCTCATTTGTCATGAATATGGTGCTGATGCAGAGACAGAAGGAGATGAGAAAAGCAAATGGATGCTTGCTATTCATGAAAAATATCTATGCAGTTGAATCAACTGCTACTATCAAGAGTCCCCACGGAAATAGGCCCTTGTCATGATGTGCTATTGCCAAATTTTAGCTCTGATTATCGAATTACAACCTTGTCAAATCATCTCAGACAGTGGAGCTGCATATTCAGGAGACAGAGAGAGCAGTTCCCTGAATGAAAGGCTGGGTCTCTGCACTGAGGTTGGATGGAGCAGCCACAGAATGAGGCCCCTTCTACAGCAGAGACATCAATGAACAGAAACCACCCAGCTGCCATTCAAGTGGCTAGAGACTCCGAAACATTAAAATAAATAAAATAGGATAGGTTTTGGGGTCAGAAAATGGTAGCTCTGTGCAGCTTGGCTCAATGAAAGTCTGCAGCAGCAGCCATATGGGATGAATCCAGGAGACATGCATGAAGTAGACCTAAATTGAAAAGGTAGTTCATGACCTAGTAAAAGGCCAAGTGTAGTGACATCCTAGGTTCAATGTGGCTGGTTCGCAAAAATCCCATGTGTATTTTAGAGAATTCATTGGCTTCTGTACTGTCCCTATCTTAACAACATCAGAAAGGATTTTATTTACATAAAATGCAGTTTCAGCATAGGTATGATGTGAAAACAAGATCAGAATGCAGAGCAGAATAATTTCAAATCAGGTGCCTTTGACACATGGCAGTACCTTACCATTTTAGTATGCAAAGTTTGGCTTGGCCAAACTGCTGAGCTGAATAAAGCACATATGCCACTCTCAAAGCCCAAAAGAAACATTGCCAATTTTATAAGTGGTTAAACTAAGCCTAGAGGACTCTTGCTTTCAGAGACAGGAAGTAACCATCCCTGGCTTCTCTGAAGCTATGAGTCTTTGAAGACTGTGACTGACAGGCTCATTAACATTGAACAGCCTCAAACGCACACTGAGTAACTCAGTGAGCTAATTAGAGGAACACTGGGACAAAGAAAGCATGACAATAAAATATTTCTGACGTTAATTAGTGGAAGGAAAAATGTGAGGCTGAGCTCCCCAAAAGAAATGTGAGTTGAGGGTGAATAATCCTGCAGGATGCTCAGTACTTGGGGCAGCTTCAAGGCACACTCCCAGAATGCCATTGCAGCAGGACACGGAGCAGGGACACAGGGGTCTGCACATGGCAGAGGGATGTGTCCCAAGCAGATATTTGGTGAAAGAAAGAGAGGGGTAAATAGCTTCTGGAAAAGACCTGTCTTTTCCAGACAGAAAGTGATTTCTTTCTGCCTGTCTCCAGCCTGATATGCAGACTTTACTTCAAGCAGGCTAATGTGAAATGCAAAACAATGAGGAGGGAAGCAAATTTAGCCCCCAAATTAAGCAGAACTCAGGCTAAGAGTAAGGAAGTGCAGGAAAAAGAGAGCAGCTGTGGGACTGGAGTGGTATTAACATGTGTTTCTGTGCACCTTAACTATCTCCCACATTGTTTTAAAAACACACTAATTTTTTTTTCCTGTACCTGTCCTCTATCTCCCTAATTGCCTCCAGCTGGATATCTCCAGGACACACTTTTACCAAGGTGCACTCCTACAGCTCACACACTTATTTTCCTTTCTGTGAGGCTCAGTAGCAGTGGCTCTGGTCCCTGCAACGTTCAGGATCAAGTGTAATCCCCCTAGAGGGAAAGCATCATTGTCTGGCTCCACTGGCCCTCACCCAGCCAGGTTGTCTGTGCTGATCCTATTGCTCTGTCCACACACATATATAACCATTTCAAACAGGAAAAATGCTATTCAAAACTGCTAGCATCAGTCTGGGAGAAAGCAGCATGGGGTGATTGCTACTGCAAGGGTGTCCAAGGATCTCAATGAGGTGGGAGCACAGCGGCTACTCTGCCCCAGCACCCCTGAGCACGGAGATTCTTCAAAGAGAAATGCAAACACAGTTGCATATGTCTTTCCTTTTTAAAATAAAAGAGAAGGAGAGATGATAGTAACATTCAGAGACTAACCCTAGGGATGTAAAGAGACGTTCAATAGCAGATGCAATTGCCATAGTAAGGTGGTACAATTTCACCTCCCACGTGTTAACAGAGAAGGGAAATGATGTGTTTTCACAATTGCATCTTTCTTCCTCATATACAATCTCATTTGACCTCAGCACGACATATGGGTTTTCGGGCTTACACTTAACAATTTTCTTTCCTCATGTAAAACTAATGTATGTATTTTTCCTGATGGTGGTATTAAAATATTCTTTGTGGTGTCTTTAAATTTGTTCAAAGGACAAAGAGTTGAAAGTCACTCTGCTTTAGTGTGTAAAACATTCAATTTTTTTTTTAAATTCACAAAATTTCTATTCCCCATAACAGCTGATTACATCATTTGCCATAATTTTTTTATGCTTATTTCTGGTGAAATAGCTTGAAAGAAACTATATAGAATAGCCAAATAGAATTATTTGGATAGGGATTAGAGCAGTATAAATAATAGAAAAATCACCCCAAAATGTCATCAGGGAGAATGTGCTGGTTTTTTCTGAAGGCCTTTATCACCATCACATCTGAGCAGTGTTTTTATATTTAATGATCAAAGAAAAAAGAGTTGTTCTCCTGCAAGGCATGGTATATGTGTTGCATAAGACTTTCTGAAAGCACAGGAGATGGTCAGCCAACCGTCAAGGTTATATTAGGAAATCCTGTCCAAAGAAATATGGTCTGCATAGAGCTTAAAAGCTGATGATGTGACAGCCTTCTGATGACGATGAATTTTATCAGGAAAAAAGCTGTCACCTCCCAGCAGCTGCAATGTGGTTGTTTCCACCTGGGGCAGCCAGAACCCCCTTAGCAGCTCCAGTCACTGCTGTGGAACTGAGAGTTTTTCCTTTTAGGGAGATAAGAAGTGACTGAAACTTTGCATTTTTGCCTCTGCAAATCAGAAGAAGTCTAAAGCTCAAACAGTAACAAAAATTTGATCTGGGCAACCAGAAGAAGAGATTATAGTATTTTCAATTCTTTTTCTGTATTACTTACCTGTTTTGCTTGCAAAGAAAGGGGCTCTTGTTTTTAATCAGAATTAGGAGTGTGAAAGTTTTAGCACACTCCCTCCTAGGGTAGCCAGTGTTTTGAAATAATAATGAAGAGATTGTTGATTTTAACAGTGGGCAGAGGACAAAATCACGCCAGGGAATAAAAATAAAATTGCATAGCCCCCAAAGGCATGCACCACAGAAACTGAGCAGTTTTGTTTCTCTTAGAGCTGGAAAACAGCACGTTCAGGTCAGCACAGATTGCACACGGCAAAGCAGTGCAGGTTTAACTGAGGAGGAACAAAGACGGAAAAATTATAAAGTCACTTCTTAAGAGAAAACTTAGTCCAAGAACACACTCTGAGATTTTCATGCATAAACACCTCCTGACTTCAGTCGAGCCCCAGTAGAAGGGCAACTTTCAAGAAGACAAACACCCTCAGGGAAGGCAGGCACACCAATTACTAATTGCTCAGATACAAGGAGGGCATCAGTCTCACCCCTGTGCACTGTGCAGTCAAAGCATTCCTGAGTCTGTTCATAGACAAGCAGTAGCTTCCCTTAGGAAAACATTGCTAGTATTGAGCACCCTAATTGTTTACCTATCTTGGCTTCTTTATGTCAATTATTTTCCTATCTTGGCTTCTTCAGCTCATATTGTTCTCTTTCTCAGGGAATGATTCATACTTTCCTTATTTTTCTTAATTTTGTGGGAAGTTCTCTACGTGATTTTATACCTCCTCTGCAATTTTAAAATGTGTAAAGATTTGTAAATACCCATTTTGTTGCAAAATCATAGGAAAAACCTCATACCTTCAAAAAGTCCTAGAAGCAAATATTGCAATATGAAATACAGAAACAAAAGTACATATTACCATGTCTCCCTCCAAATGTAAAAACACAGTATAATAAAAGAAGCTAAACATTTTGATGTGGGAACTTTGAAACCTTCACCTAGTAGTTCTGGAATTTCATTTATTTAGGGAAAAAACCAAAAAAGACAACAGTCTGATTTAAGTGTTTAAGCACATAAACTATTGACTGCAATTATTTACATTTTTTCTGAAAGTCTCTACGAATCATGACTTTCTTTATCCAATAGAACACTACTCTGTTTCTGGAAACCAGGAGAACAGGACAAGAAAACAAAAGAAGCTATTTCAAGGGATTTAACAGTTGAACTGGAGAAATTTTGTTATGTGTCTCTAGACGCTTTCTCCTAACAAGAGACAAAATAGTTTCAGGATAAAACACACACAGAAAAATGTCTAAGAAAATGTATTAGAAAATGATAGTCCTTCTACACCTTTTTGAGTAGCTTATAAACACCAGTATAATGAGTCCTGTTCTGTTCAAGTCTTTAAGTTCTGCCAGAGCATGAAATGAATACTTGGGAAAGAAGAAAAATCCCCTATGCACATTACTTATAAAACATCAATACATGGATATTAAATATCAATTCAACATTATAATAATTTAAGGTTATAATAAACTAAGTCAGTATCTACTGACTTCTCTGGGCTTTTAAGATGGTTTCCATACTCCTTCTAAAATGTGTCAAAATTGCTTTTGACCTCATTGGTTTCACTGAGATCTTTCCATGTAAGAAACAATCTAGATAGATGTATATTTAAGGTTTTCATTTGATTTTTATCTTTTTCCTTGTTGTTCTTCCCAGTTATGGTAAGGACTTTGGAGTTCATCCACACTATGAAGGAAGCTCTAAAGCTTTTTGGCTGTGCTAATTCAGCTGTTCAATATTGACTGAGTAATACTTATGGGCTTTCTAGCTACCTATGTGTAAGCGCAAAATTCTAGTTTTAAGCATAAATCAGATATGGGTAGATAAAGATAAGGAGAGTACCAAATAGCTACACAACCCTAAAGAAAAGAAAGAAAGCAATAGACAGGTATAAATGGGATTTCCCTCAGCTACCTTGATTTGTCAAAAGGTATGTGTAATCTTCTTCCTCATTCATGTGAGCTCTCTGAACGGTTGTTTCTAGTCAAAGTTAGCTGTCTGGGGTTTCTCAAGTCAGGGGAGACACTCAAGAGCCACCAAAACCTGTTTTGTCTGTTTAGCTGAGGGTGGGAGGACCCGAAGTGCTGATGAGCATTGCTTTTCTCCATTGGTACCACTGAGGCAGCTCCATGGTTTTTAGATGACCAAAAGTAAGGGAGATCCTTGCTCATAGTGATACACCAGCTTCTTTATGTCTGAAATTAATCATTTAGTCTGAGAATGCACAAGGACATTTTTGTGCCAAGAAACAGGAGCAACTTGACCTCCTTGCACAAATAAATGCTGGTAAGTAAATGCCGGTAAGTAATTGACAACTGCCTCTACATTTTCTAAATCACCCCACCCATCTTTACATTTGCTAGTTAGATAATTGGCAGCTGATTAGGTGCATTTATTGTACCATGCTCTCCGCACAGCATCCTTTATCTTGTGTGAGAGATTAAGAACTGTGTGATTGCTACAAAAATAATCATGATCACTGTTCATACTCAGGGACTTTTACACATATTTTATCTAAGAAAAAAAAAGCTGTGAAACAGGTAGTTAAAAAAACATGTTAGGATTTTTTAACTAATTAAAGCCCAGACTACTTTGTCTGTCTCCCTCAGACTGAACTGCAATTAGAGAAGCCAGTTATCACTTGTGTTTTGCAAGGCTTCAAGTTTTGGCCCTTAACTCTGAACTTACCACAAAACCCCAGGAGGTAAAGATAGCACTCTTGATCACTAACCTTTGAAACAACACTTTTATAAAGCAAACCTTAGGCAGCAGCTTGTCATCTGTTTCCAATTTGCAACTTTCTTAACCTAGCAGAGCAATAGAACTGTCATATTTTAAAGGTATCATCTTTGGGAGAGTGCCAAAGAATCGCTCCAGGCATTTATTCTTTTACAACATAGATGATGTCATTTAAATACTTATTTCTCTGCTGTCATATATTTCACAGTGCATTTGGGGTACCTCATTTCTCTGATTAAACATAGATTTATTTATATTTTGGCATTTCTATAGTACAAAATTATTGGGGTCCTGGTGAACTCACAGGTATGTAATGCACCCCCCCCAGTTCCCAAATGGCTCATCAGACTACATCATTCAGGCTAAGCACATCTTAACCTAACAGTTATGATTTCATCACTCTCTCCCCTGAGTAGCAGAGACAACGCAAAGGGAACAGAATTCTTCTCTGCTAAAAAAGCCTTTCTCCCATTTCTGTTATGTAGTGTATTCCTAACCCACCCAGTGTCAGGGATCCAGGTCCTTTCTTCACACACTTTACAGCTACCAACCAGCTGCCTACAGCCAGAATGGCCAGAGCTGTCTGTCTTTGCTCTGACTTACTTCTCTACAGGATTAATTTTTTCTTTGCTCTTTAGTAACAACTGTTAGCTCTCAAGTTACTAAAAATACCTGACCATCTATGATCTATCGCTTGCTTTGATAAAAGACATATTTAATTGTAGATACAGATAGTTAAAATAGAGACAAATTTAACCCTGTGTAATAGCCATGAAATTACCTGTTTATGTGATGAGTTCTTCCCTGAGTACCTTTTATATATATTCTATATGCAACATAACTAAATGTAATTAAACAGCCTAGTTGCCTGTCCTTTAATCTGGTTGAACACCAACACCTGAGTCACAGTTCAGAAAACAACTTAAAATTACTTAATCTATTTTTTTATCATAGACACATAGAATGGTTTGGGTTGGAAGCGACCTTAAAGATCAACATGTTTCAATCTCTCTGCCATAGGTGGGGATGCTACCCACTAGACTGAGTTGCTCAAAGCCCCATCCAACCTGGCCTTGAACACAGAGTTCTCATAGTTATTCATAGCTCCTACCTGCCAGTGAGCTATGTGTCTACATAAAGCTTGACTTGCAGTTAATTTGCTCAGAATTCTCATTCACCAATTGGTCTCTTTGTCTTCCAATAACTATACTGTGAAAAAAAAAAAAGCTTCTATCCTATTATTCATCCAGAAGGGTATGAAGTGCTTTCATTTCTTTACGTTGATTGACATAAAAATGCTACAGGTAAATTGAGGACTGTGCTCATCCTCTGAAAACAACACCAGGCTTTGTCAGGGTAACTAGTCTGTCATGGTCTGTTTTTAAAGTAATTTCAAAAAAATACTGAAATAGCCTACACAAAAGCTATATTATATATTGATATTTGAGCACACCTTCTTGGCTAGAAACCTTGTTTTGGTGGGGGGGGATATTGTTCCTGATAAGTAGGTAGGAGATGAAATAAATAAATGATACCTTGAAAAACAACTTTTATGTGACAATTTCTTTTTCCAGTACAACTCAAATAAAAAGACTATGCACCAACTGATAAAAATTTACAGCAGGTGTAAAGTAGTTGTGGTTTTATACTTAAATCTTGAAGAAGGAGCTACTTCTTTGTTAGAATAATAACTTTTATCACCGAATCAGAAATCAAACTATGTATAATGCAATCTTTTTGGCTGCAAGGTATCACATTTCAATCCATGACTTATTTAATTAACACCTCATATGAGTCCTGTAGTACACATCAGGATACCCTATTCTGTCAGCTAACCACTGGTTTACATTTACATTACATCACCATTATGGGCCATAATGTCACCTCTCATGACCTTTCAGCAAATGTCAGGAGAAACAGCTAAAGTCTTTTAACTGTCTTATCAGTTGTGACAAATCAGATTATCTCAGCACCTTAGCATTAACACATTCTGGTTTTAACACGTGAGTACATGGAGAGGTGTCCTGGGTTACGCAAAAAATTCTGATATCCACCTTTTCTTTTCTCCACACATTCCTTTTTGGCTTTTTGGTATTTTGCCTTCTTTCTAAAAAGACTTTAAGGAGAATGACTCAAATGTTCCACTACCTACAGGTGTTTTTAGAGACTGGACTATTGGTGCTCATGGCTCAATCAGCAGTCTGCTTTGCTAATAATGTGCAGAGTGGCCACCCAGGCTAGAGGCTGAAGGCATGCACATCCGACAACCCAGGCTGCAAGCTGGTTGTTTAACAAGATAAGGAAAGGGGCAATCCCTACGAGGTGGGATAGTGTTTCTTTTTCCTTACACAGATGACTCAGTTGTGATAACTCCCCAAAACATTCACACCCAGCCTGAAGATATTCGTCTCTTGTTGATGAACCATAATGGGCCAAAATGGACTCAGCTGCACTGGCGCTAAGAGACAGCTGCAACTTCTTAGAAGGTGCCAGAGACTCAGGATATATCATGTGACTCACAGTATTACATCATCCAGGGTAAAATTCCCCACCCCAGGAGAGGTACAGAAGGTATTCCCATCCAATCTTGAGCATATGTAACTGAGTTTCAGGGCTTCCCTTCCCACGGGGGTTTCCCCCATCACCTCAATGTATCCAGACCGTGACCACCACTTTGACAGGACTATAGCCACCACTCCGACCGATGAACATCAAAATTGCAACAACCAAGTCTCGTTGCTGGATCCACTGGGTGTCTTGTGGATCCTTCCAGTTGCCTGGGGGGTCCACAGCGTTGCTCCCACTGCCTGTACCAGCACCACAGCTTCACTCTAGCGCAACACAAGCATGTGCTGGTATTGAATCCCAGCTATCCGCTGTTCCCTGCCAGTGCTGCCTCTCCAACAGTTCCTGCCAGGTTTTCCAGGTGGGGGAGACCAGCTGCCATCCCATCCGGTGGGTGGGGCTTGGGAAGTTTCTCCTCATTGGTTGGTTTAACCCATTTTTATCAGTATTGTTATTAGCATTCTTGGTAAAGCGTTATTTTTTCACTTACATCTGGTCTCTCTCTTTGTATTGGAGAAACTAGGGGTATTTTAATCTGAAGGAGGAGACTTCTGTCTGATGTTTCTGCCCCTCCAAGTTTTCTCAAACTGAGACAGGAGGAAATAGATCTGGTATCTTAATGGATAATAGGGAAAGACAAGGTAATTCTTTTAGTTCATGTGTTTTTCCTCCTCTTGTTAAAAGTGGCAATATTAAACAGAAATGTTAGTTTGGGGGAGTGAGTTATGACAGATTCATTTAATTGCAGATTTTGGTGTTTATTTCAGAATTTAAGATTTTAGTAGAACTATAGAAATGCTGAACAGAAGGCCTATCATCCCACCATACTGAGAATTAGGCATCCTTGGACCATACTGGAGGGATGTTTAGCTAAATTTCATTAAAGTGCTTCAAATAAGAAAGATTCTCATCCATTCCTAGTCCAGGGACAGGATGCGAAGAGCAAGATTTGTTTAAATATTATTAGGTGGAGTCCATCACACTTTAGGGGTAGGTTTTGATATTGGACTGGATGATCTTATAGGTCTTTTCCAACCTAAACGATTCTATGATTCTAAGCATGGGCCAAATGTAATTTTTCAGTCATCTAGTACAATACAGGTCCAGACTGCGGAGTACATGGGTAAGTTACCTAATCATAAGCTTACTCCCAGAATGGTTTGTATTCATACTAGGATTTGGTGGGGAAAGCAGCTAACTACTGTAATTTCTGGCGTTGCATGTGGTCATATATGAGACACGTGTTCTGCTGTGTCTAATGAAGCACAGTAGAACTGTACCTATGTTAGGTACACTTAGTACAACAGTCTTTAAAAGTATGACAGCTACTGACTTAAAAACATCGAGTGAAGACAGGCGTGGGAGAGAAATACAGTAGTGAAATTAAATGTTTCAAGTGCCATAAACAAGTGGCATATAAATAGGAGCAATTCTGAGATCACAGTTTTGGAAAATGAGGATGTGAGCGCTACAAGCACAATTCCATTTAGGTAATGTATGGAGATTTAATGTTGATGTTGAATATAAATGAATAGTAATTGATTTGACTTATTTATTTGAGAGATAAACCCACTCATTTTTGAGCTACAGGAGTTGGTAAACCAGATAATATGATTATCACCTTTGAGAGCTGTCACTAGCTCATATGTACAAAACTGAATAACAGGGATTGCAGCCTAATCTTAAAAGGTTCCGACAGTATTCCTGCTGCAAGCCAACCTATATCACACACGTAACATAATCTTGCTGCCACGTACATTGAACAGCTAAGGAAAAAATATTTGCCATAACAAAATGCTTTGATAACTAATTGACACAGACTTAATATAGCACTGTGCTAATGTATTGGTAAAATGCCATCCAACACACCAAGAGCCAGGCTGCAGGAAAACAGAAGGAGGATATGTGCTGATTCTTCATGATTTAATATGGCCACAGGTCACCAGCAGTCAGAACTGGGCACAGTTAACAAAAATACGCCCTTGAAACCCATTTGATCTTCCCAAACACTTCACTAAGGCACAGTGAAATCACAAGAGAAGGTGGTGGGTGGCTCAGGTATGTCTTTTGTGACTCAGTATCCAAGGAACACAAATAAAGAACATGGATACGGAAGTGGCATGGAAGCTTAAATTAAGAGAATAGGCAAACAATAAATAAAAGCAGCGAACAGAAAGTGTAGCTCAGGTCAGAACAAATTTTTGCACAACTGTTGGAAAAATGAAAGAAGAAAAGAAGAGGAGTTTTCTAAATTTATATGCAACTAGAAGAAAGGCAAAAATTTAAGCTACAACAGCAGGACAAGGCAAACAAGGAGCACCTGAGTTATGTCCAAGTGTAGATAAAACTGAGCATGCAGTGTGAATATTCTCTCTGGCTAATCAATCTCTGGAGAGAACAAGAGAGCTTCTTGCAAATAGAATGCTGTTAATCAAATCTGGATGGGAAAAATACTGTGAAAATAATGTAATGTATGTACTAATTAATCCTTCAAGCAGGGAGGAGAGTGCTTTTTTTTGCACTTTGTCAAATAATAGAACACAGTTGGCTTAAAAGGACCTCAAACCACTTGCAACCAAGGTTACTTCTGGTTAAAGGAAATCTCTCCTATGAGAAAGAACACTCCTAATTATTTGGATAAAATAAAGCCATCTTAAGCAAATGCACAGAATTTCAAAACACTTACAATCCAAACTACTAGTTTTTAGTATAGTTTTTATCAGCCTTATAGGATCCACCTGCACCTTATGCTTAACCACTGAGACTAAGAGTTAACTTGGGCGATAATAAGCTAAAATATGCCACATGTGATACCTTCCTTGCTGAAGTGTGAGAAAAGTCTGGACACAGAAAACCTTACTTCTGCAGACAGGCTTGCTTTCCCCAGAAATGTAAGTGTAAATGTTGGTTGTCACAGACTCATTTTTCCATATAAAAATAAGTTGCCTCACATTTTTCATGTGTTGGTGAAATAGATCCATGGGAGTTGATCTGTCAAAGTGAAATTGAACCAGGGAAACACTTTATAGGAAAACTGACAGTTAATACACAAAATAGAACAGGATTCATGTCTTTTTTTGTCCGCAGTCGTCACAGAAAGTAGAAAGTCTGATCTGCACCATCAGGCTTTTGCTAAAAAGATTTCTCATTGTGAATGTGAAAGACTGGAAATGTGCAAGTCCCTAAAGGCTTCCGAAAATCAGAACCAGTGAATGGGACAAGTAGCACTTCCATCCAAGTGATAGAAGGGTAAGGAAACAAAAATGCTCTGTCACCTAGGGGGAGGTAACCACATGCTAAAGAGACATGTGGGGGTTTTAAGACTAAAAAAAGTATATGTTTATATTTTGTGCAGAATAATTTGGAATAGGAGATCAGCTCTTTACCGGTGCTCTGCATTGCAAAGATAATTTGTGTAATAAAAGGGATGTATGGAGGAGTATTTTTATAATGTGAGACTGGAACAGGTTGCACAGAGAAGTTGTGGATGCCCCATTCCTGGAAGTGTTCCAGACCAGGTTGGATAGGGCTTTGAGCAACCTGGTCTATTGGAAGGTGCCCCTGTCCTTGGCAGGGGGGTCAGAACCAGATGATCTTTACAGTCCCTTTCAACCCAAACCATTCTGTGACCCAAGCCATGGACTGTTTGATGTCAAATGGAACCATCAGCAGACATCTGATCAGGATATCCTCTTCAGACAGCACCAGCTGTAATTAGTTATTTGGGAACAGGATTTTTAATAATGGAAAATAGAAAGGTGGATGCGAGTTGACTGAGCAGAAGTAGATGTTGGGATATGCATCTATACTAAAGGGAAAAATAATACTGCTTAGTAACTGTTATCTTAGAAGATGTAGGTCTTCTTTGTTTATAATATCCTTACCTTAGATTTCATTTTCACTCTCCATATATGAGAAAGTGGGAGATGAGCTATAATTACGACTTTTCCAATCTCTCTCTTCCAATGGAAGTTAATCCATTATCTAAAGGGAACTCCACTGTGAGAATGAAGTTGACACGGTATATAAATAAGTCAGCTTTTGACATAATATATGAACCCACTAGCCTTAAAACTGATAGCATTATTTGATTACAATTATGGTAAAATAAGAAATTACATGCACAAAGGAGAAAAAAACCCTCACAATTATTTTGTATGTGATGTTGATTTAGAAGCACATCTCTCTAATATGTGCATAAAAATTAACTCTAGTCTTCTTAAAACATGATAATACTTTGCCCACCAAAACACGCTGAAACTGTAGTACCACTTGGACTAGTGAAAGTTTGTATTACAGCACCATGGAGTTAGGGCAACCATGTGTTATCCAGACGTTCAAATGAGTTTTTCAATTCAAAGTTTTTTGGTGCTAGAGTAAATTTAAAAAGAACAGTAAGTGCAAAATGTGATATGCACAGTTTACTGTATTAACACCAAAGAAAAAGCAGCAGAAATAGCAGAATTCTTTTCCCCAGTGAATAAAAACAATGAGGCATTGTATTTAATTGTAAGTAATGACATCCTGCTTCTAATATAAATAATATTTATTTATTTGTATTTCTGCAATTTAATCCCAGGTAAGATTCTACATAAACTATGGTGCAAAACCAGAGCTATACTTCATTGACTCTTGGCTTTTATGCTAAGCATTACTACTAAAACTTAATAATAGTTTAACTTTGGAATCTCCGTTCTTTGCTTATACAGATCCAGCAGACTCAAGATGTGAAGCCTTGTAGAGTTAGCACAAGGGCCTTTGAAAGTTTGCTAAAATCTGAGGTGCTAGGAACAAATGCAAGAGATGTAGAATACATGGTGACCGCAGAAAGGTGATGAGACCATTAAAACTCCGGAATCAATTGATACTGGGTTAGCTGGCATCTGCATCCTTGCAGGATGGGCTGCAGACACGCCTCTTCTCCTTGGCTAATTCCCTTCTCAGATCTGTGTTTATCAGACTTTTTTTATCTCTGTTTTTCTTAACTACATCCAGAGAACGGCACAAACCATCCTACCCCAAGAGCTGTACTACTAACAGGCTGCTTTTTAGCCCAAGAGAAAACAAAACAAAACATAAAACAGGGGGGAGAAAAAGAGGAAAAGACCTATGCACAGAAATATTGCTTTTGTTCCAGTTCAAATGAAGCTGAAAACAGAGGGGATCTCACTCAAGCTGGACCATAGTGGTACCACACAGAAACCTCAGCCTGATTCCCAAGGCTGACAGCTGAAAGGGAAAAAGCTAAACTGTAGATTAGTCTGTGTGCTAAATAGGAGCAAGAAGAGTAACTACTGTATAACTCAGTGTGTTAATTAGTAGAACATAGATTACAAGCCTTAGGAAATGGCAGAAGAAGTAGTTTCTCTTTGAATTTAAAAGCACTGTAAACTTGTGCCTGAGGATTATTTAACAACAGATTTCCTCCTATCAGATAAATAATAATTAATCAATTTTAAAAGCAGGAAAACTTCAAAATTTTTAAGCATTAACATCTGATTCAACTGGGTTAATCTAAAGGTCCCCACATACCCTCAAATGAAAATACCTTGGTTTTCACAGCAGAAAAAAAAAAGAATGCTATTGGGAAGAAAGGGAAAAATTCACTTTAGAATATGAGAATCATCCTTTAGAAGGATTTAAAACTCAGTTCAACCACATTAGGTCCTAAACAATTGGAAGAAACATTTTCATATTTCCCCTTAACAGACTTTAGCCTGACTTTTAGTTGCCTGCAACCTGAGGTTGTCAGCAATTCTGACTGACGCCCAAATGTGAAGCACAACGTTAACTGTCTGAGAGATGCTCTCTGGTTTTTGCAGGCATTTCCTCATGTCTTGACTGCACACCAAGAACGATTCACCCAGAAAGGTGATCCTCTGGCAGTGCTCCCTCTGCTCCGGGAGTGAAAGCTACTCTCCTCCTCATAGCCAGCATACATTTTTTACCTGGTATCAAATATACCTGTACACATCCATATTGTCAGTTTATGATAGGGGGACAACAGACGCTTTCCATTCCTAGGGTATGTCACTTAGGGCCATGTTCACAGCAGGTTCCAAGTACAGCCATGGTCTGGGGAAGATGCTGGAGTCCATCACAGCAGCATACAGCACCATGAATGTTGCCCAACAGCCCACCACAGCCTCGGGCTCGGGCAGGTGAGCAGCCACATGCATCAGAAAATTTCCTCTTTATGTAGCCTTGTGCTGGGGCACAGCACTGGAAAAGCAGGCAACAGCAGCAGCAGAAACTATGGAAAAGGTGGAAAAAACAACTGATCACTCCCAAAACATGTCTCAGATGAGCTGACAACTGTCAAGCCCAAGACAGACAGATCAATGACTAATTTGAAATAGCAGCAGCAACTCACTCCTCGGCTGGGCTTATCGCACTCAGTAAGTTGGAGGCTGTGCTGTTGCTTAAAGACTGCAAAGCAAGTCTTTGGGGTTTTATCAGAAGTAAAACGAACCTTTGGGAAAGGTGGCTCCCTGACTGGGGGATATGGAGCAATGCTCAGCGGTGCTTTGCAAACAGCCTTGGATTACAGGAGAGCAGCTTCACTGCCAAGCCATGTAGACAAATTGATGACTAATTTCACTAGTAAGTGACCGAAAAGAATACTGAAATTTGCCCATCTGATCTAATGGGGGAAGAGTTTGTTCCTAAATCATGTCAGCCTCACCTCTTCCCACCAATGCATCCTCAAAGGATTTATGGGAAACTTCAGCCTGCCCATGCCTGGCACCTCGCCATCCCCTGAAACAACTCCACTGATGGGGTATCCTGCTGCATCAATGCTGATCTAGTACTGTATTTCCTTCCCAAGTACAAGGACCAAACTGTACAGGGAAAACCTTAAAGACGAAGGTAAAGAGCTGACACCTTCCTCTTTGACTAATCATATTCTCTTAGTGGTGGTGTTGGTCTTCCTCCTTTTCCAGCTCCTCCCCCACTCCCTCTGCTCTCACCCATCTCACTCAGGCCTACAAACAGCCATATATGTCTTGGGATAAAGAAGCAATAAATTACGGAACAAATAACACCACCCAAAGAAACAAAAGCTCTCAAGAATGGCTATCCATTATATATTTCTTACCATCGAAGTAATAATTGCTCCTTGCATTAAAACTGTCTGCTACAAGTCTTTTATGCAAAAATTAAGACATCCATTACAATAACAGCCCTTAGTCCTTTTGCATTACATTTTCAAAATACTTTGTAAGCATTATATTATGTTATGTGGTATACATTAAACTCATTGCAACAAACAAATGAGATTATTGTTCTCTTTCAGCTAGAATATGGTATATAGAATAAGAATAATATTAAGAGGAAGACCCATAAAGCAGGGCCTTCAAGGAGGGCCATGAAGTTGATCAGAGGGCTGGAGCACCTCTCCTGTGAAGACAGGCTGAGACAGCTGGGGTTGTTCAGCTTGGAGAAGAGAAAGCTCCAAGGAGACCTCATAGCAACCTTTTGGTACCTAAAGGGGACCTACAAGAAAGATGGAGAGGGACTTTTTACAAGGGCATATAGTGACAGGACAAGGGGTAACGGTTTTAAGCTGAAAGAGGGCCGGTTTAGAGGTATTAGGAAGAAATTCTTTATTCTGAGGGTGGTGAGTCAGTGGCACAGGTTGTCCAGAGAAGTTTTGGATGCCCCATCCCTGGAAGTGTTCAAGTCCAGGTTGGATGTGGCTCTGAGTGTGTTGGGGAAAAAAAAAAACAAACAAAAAAAGAAAGTGTTTTCCCCCTAGAGTTAAAAAAAATGGCAACCCCTGAGGGGATGGTGTCTCTTGGGGTTGATCCAATCAGCGCCCCTGCAAAATTTAAACATATCACACCAGACCGAGAAAGAAGGATGATGAGATAGTTGGAGGAGTAGTAGCCATGTTTTAGACCACGAGGAGAAAGAGGGGCTAGGAGC
The DNA here is from genome assembly GCF_036250125.1 of Pseudopipra pipra. Taxonomy (NCBI): domain Eukaryota; kingdom Metazoa; phylum Chordata; class Aves; order Passeriformes; family Pipridae; genus Pseudopipra; species Pseudopipra pipra. The sequence continues at coordinate 51,677,118 of NC_087550.1, forward strand.
CCCACTGGGGGCCACGGCCCCCAGCCCCAGCTGTTGGAGCTGCAGAAACTCGGAAACAGTGTTAAACTGGACTGAGGTCTGTGACTGAAAAGCTGGGAGTCTTTCTCCACTGTGAGTGGGCGGCAGGAGCAGCGGCAGAGACAGCACTGAGCAAAGAACTGTGGCAGAAAGCCAAGAGATAAGAAGAAGCAGCAAAGACAGCATGCAGCAACATAGATATCCTGCAAGGAGAGAGAGAGAGCCGGCAACAGAACAGAGAAAGCTCAGCAAAGACAGTTTTGGGGGTAAGAACTGAATCAAAGCCCCCCAAAACCCCTCTGAGACCTCTTAGAGAGGAGTGGTGGACTTCCAAACTCTCAGGAAGTCCTAAAATGCAGCATGCAGCAGAGAGAGAGGAGCTAAGAAGCTCAGACGTCCTGGAAGCTGGACTGGGATGGCCAGACAGAATGAGGAGGAGGGCCTTGCCCCCCTGCTGCTGTCAAGCTGGCAGTTTGAGACAGAGCAAAGGAGCTCTGATGGAATGCTTCAGGCAAAGACTTTCAACTGAAAGCTGCCCTAGATATTCTGACTCAGGGGAGCTTGAATCCCCTGAGGAAGGGACCTTCATGGGGGTCTTACAACCCATGATATGACGTGGTGAAGTGAGCCTGTCCCCGCTATCGCAGTCCACGGGAGAGAGAGACTTTTGCTTGGAGTCGAAGGGTCAAGAGGGGTGAGAGGAGACCCCCCCTTGTGTGTAATGGGAAGAGATCCAGCTACAACAATCCAGCTACAGCTGCTGCATTGAGGAGGAGAGACTGCTGCCCTAAAGGTGGAAAGGATCTTTCCTTCTTCCCTTCTGGACTTTTATTGGAGGGAAAAGAGATTTGATCCAATGTAAATACTGCTTTATCATAGGAGAGATAGTTAGGATTATGTATATAATGTGTTATAATATTTATTTGTGTAGTGATTGTAATATAATTCCCTTCCCCCATATTGAGTCTTGTATTGTGTCTGGAAAACCCATCTCACACTGGGGTGAGCTGTGGGAGGGGGGCTTGGACTCAGAAACTGGATTTTGGGGGTCTCAAACCACGACACTGAGCCACAGTTTGGTCTAGTGGAAGGTGTCTCTGTCCATGGCAGGGGGTTTGGAACTAGGTGATCTTTAAGGTCCCTTCCAGTCCAAACCATCCTGTGACTCCATGATTCTAAGACTATCACAGCATATTTTTTTTATATTTTGAGCAAGGTCTCTCTAAAGCCAACCTCAATCATAGTCTTTTTGTCTCACCTGTTTCTGTCAAAGGTAGAATTAATTTGTGTGGGGCATCCGGGGGCAGACATTTCTGATCTTTAAAAAGTACAGTTCCATAAGGCATCTGGGGTTCACCTTCACATACTTAGGTTCCTCCCAGTCCCTCCACCTCTGTTTGCCTCCTGCATGCCATCATAGTGTTCACTCAGAAGAAGGGCTAAAAATCCCAACTGATGCTGCTGCTTCTGTGTATAGCAGATACTCAGGTCTTACAAAGAGTGCTTTGATCTACAAAGCTATTAAATGATATTTTCCTTTACTTATTTATGCAAAACACTTGGTGCAATTTAGCTTGAAGAATATATTAATGCTAATTAGACTTCAAATTATAAGAGATGAAATTCTGTCACCAGTCCATGTTTAACCACTGCTGTTCCCATTGTCACTGCTGATGACTCACCCATTATTAGCACTTTTGATAGCCAAAAGTGACAATGCCTCCAGGCCAAAAGCCCTAAGAAGGCCAAAAATCCAGTATGCTTTTGCATGAAATTTTTTCACTGAAATATAGAACTTTGACCATTCAAGAAGACTCTACTATCCTTCCTTTGATTTGCTTTGAATGGGTGGGGATTTATCCAAAACTATAAATCAGGTTATTTTATGCCCAATATCCTGGAGTAACCACAGGACACTTTACCTGTGAAACTATGTATTTATATACAAATTTTATGTGACCATCCAAGAACATACCCTTCTTGTATAAACACTTTTTGCTTGAGCAACTGATTAGTATCAGCATTTTGTGTGTGAAACTTAAGGAATAATGTTGAAAGTAGAGGCATAAATATCTATGAGAATTTTAATTTGTAAATTAAATTTATTGAAAAAGGTTTTTATTCCTTGTAGCTGATGTTATATCAGAGGAATTAAATCTATTTCTGCTAAGTTATTGTGGATGGATACTACTATTGCTGAATGGATCAAAAAAACCACCTTATCTTTGTTTAAATTGCAAGACCTTGATAATGAACTCCCACTGGCTAAAGCAAAACAATATATCTTTAAAATAAATATTTATAAATAAATATTTATAAAATAAATATTCATTATAAAATGAATATTTATAAACTTTATATACGTTTTCCTGGAATTTATATGCATCTATCTGATTATTAGCATTCTTCAGAGGAAAAATAGCATTCAGTGGTTTCAGTTACATTCAGAAGCAGAAATCAATCTCAGGGTTTTCAGATACTGGAGAGGAAAACACCTCTGCAGCCATCATTCAGAGTCTAGATAAAAGGAGATAAAATGTAGCTCAGAGAGGAACAATGTTCAATATTATGGTGAAACTATTTGATTAATAGAAGAGGACCATATAAGGCTGCTTTGATAGCTCTTTGAATTTCAGACATAGCTTTGTTGTCCTGACACACACACAGAGAACCACAGCAGTAAGTCAGCCCGTCTTGCTCCTCCTTGCATCAAGTTTTGTTATTGAGACTGTGGCTATAATTTTACTTACCACAGTGATGAGTTTATAAAGAGTCTGTGGTCTGTAAAGCTGGTATCAGGGCATTTCCCTCCTCTGACTTGCATCTAGTAATTTAATTTTTCTACTTAGGTGTTCATGCTGTGCTTTTGTTTTCAGAAAAACTAATGAAATTAAGCGGCCTCTTAGAAATGCTTCAGTGTCTTCCAGCACAAGATTAAATGAATGAAAGAACATTTTTAACAAATAAAATAGCTCAGCTGGGAGGGATAAATGAAGAAAAGAGGCATATTCACACATGGCTGTTGACATTCTATAGAAGAAAACACACGTGGTTCGTTACCTTCTTAGATGAAGGTGGCAGTTTTAAATACTATAATTATTTCCCAAGTTCAGAACAGTGATATACTACAGAAACTCAAATACCCTGGTAAGGTTTAAGGGATAAATTCCAGCCTTATAATCCTACTATGGGATATAGTGTGGGGAAAAAAATCAGAGAAAGCAAGCAGTTTTTATGCCTCTTGAGCCCTTGGAGACCTCTGGCAATGTGAAGGCTTTCTCTTCTGCAGTCACTATATGCCCACCTGTATCTTTGCAGCCCATGCTAGGGTAAGAAATAGAGGAAAATAAGACTCTGCCATAAGGGAGTGATAGAATTAATTTGAAATGTGTGTATCACTATCATAGCTAGTTTTTTGTACCTGGACTGTATATTGGTTTTAGACCTCTGTCCCTTCACAAAGGGGCAACAGTGTTATTGCAGAGATATATCAACATACAGAATTAGTGGGAACATTAGTAAATTAAAAAAAAAAAATTATTATCCTTTATCAGCTAGTGATTTAATACAATTAATAGAAAGCCAGGAGGCATAATGTCACAACTTGCAAGATAGGAAACAGGAAAATAGTTTGTTAAGAATTAATTTTGGGGAAAAGCGGGATGCCTTTCATTTAATTCAAGCAATAATTTGAATTTTTGTGTCTCTGGTACTTGTACAAAGAATACTTTAAAGCAATAAAACAAGCTTATAGGGTATAAGTCTCCATGGGATTATTGCTAAAGCCTACCAAAAGTACACTGGTACAGTTCAGAGCTATAAAATACATTTAAAACTTTCTGAAGTGATTTGACATGAAAAGAGCTATGTTAATCCATTCAGCTTGGCATGGGTTGACTGTATCAAAACAACCAGTCTTCTTTCAGTTAGACAAGTAAATAACTAGAAGATGGTAAAACTGAAGACTTTGGTTATTACTGAGCTGGGCTTAATGGAAATAAATTATCCTGGGAGAAAGGCTTAAATATATGTCTCACATTGAAAACTTGTGAATTTTAATAACTAATTCTGATGCTTTTCTATTTATTAGGTGAAAAAATCAAACTCATATATTCAACTTTTCTGGGAATTTATTACTGCTGAATAATAATAACTCCTTTGTTATTGTTAACTATTTTACACATATTAAAACCAATTACTTCAGTTTAAGGGCAACAGAAATACTAAGTCACTAAGCATCACCTTCACCTGTGATGTTATTTGCTGAGGACTTTGCATCCATTACATGAAAGCACATCCAAAACTCAAAAGGTTGATTAAATAGCACTCTTTGATGTTTTGCTGCTTCCAAATGTCAAGTCCCTCACAGTTCATGTGACCATAACCAGGAACATGAATTTACCTCTTACTGATAATCAGGACTACAGACCAAGAAACGCAGCGACTTACTAAAATGTATGCACATACCAATGTGTAAATTATGAGAAAGCAACAAAGAATCACATCATAAAAAGCTCGTGGAGTTTTCATTTAATTCCATGAAAAATCAGATTTTAAGCAGAGATGAGTCTGTTGTAGTGGCAGAGAGTGAAAGACTGGCACCAGTTGATCTCCTTTAATTAGTTATGAAGGACAACTTGGAACAGAGATTATAAATCAAATCACAATTTTTTTTGCCATAGCTCTTCTGCTGACAAAAAGAAATAGTTGCCAAACAGAATAGTTTCATGGATTTCAGTACTGGGGAACATGGCTCAAGAAAGCTCTTCCTCCACTTTCTGGAAAGAAACTCCAGAGGGAGTGATGGGAATAAATCAGTTTCTGGCTGACTTTTCCTTATAGGGCTTTCTTTTGACACTCATGTGAATCAGTGGTGCCCATAGAATGGCATGTGCATAAAATTATGACAAGGGAATCATCCCCAGAATGCAGCTATTAGCTCACCATCCTGAAACTGCTAAACCATCTTTCTCACTCATCCCTTGAGTCTTCTCAACAGTGATGTGTTTAGCTTTGCTCCATTTTGTTGGGTAATAACAAATCATTATGAAATAAAATCTTTTTATAGCATCTTTCATTGAAAGAGCTCTCAAATAGTCTAGCATAAGGAAAGGACATTGGGAAATGCAATGAAGAGGGCTCATTAGAGACACCAAGACAAGTCCTGTTCTCCCCGTGCTGCCTTGTCTCTCCCACCACAGAGCTGGCCCTCCAAAGACCTTGGGTGATTTTTGAAAATAAGAGTAAGGTTTTCCAAGCTAGCAAACACTGAAAATCAGGAAAGGGAAAAACTTTAATATTAGAATTAATCAGACTGACAAAACACAGGACATTGCATTCATGACACAACTATGCATAAAATCAGATGAGAAAGCATAACTATTCTTGTCCTGAGTTTTCTGTTTAAAAACTTGAGGAGAGACTACAAAAGAGAACCTAAGGAGTCAGGAATAAGGGAATTGTAGTCTGTAAGTGGTCTGAAGCCCAGCTGCGTAACATAGCATATATTATATATTTGCTTTAGGATAAGAGTATAGAAAAAAGCTCCACTTCCAACAAGGAGATAAGCATGTCCAGTGAAGATGTGTGTCTTTCTATTAGTCTTATGCTTAGCATCCCTGACTGCAGTCAAGAGATTACAAAGGCAAAGGATCTGATGTCGATGTCAACGAAAGCCTCCCCTCATGTGCATGTTTAGTACTCCTCAAAGTCAGATCCAGCTTATTTAAACACTGTCTCAATCAAAAAGCCTGTGAAAATTGCACTTGCAATTAACATAGCTGAGTTTTGGGAAGAAAAAGAGCTTAAATCCCTTTTATATATCTTTGGTGTCTCTGGCCAAAGACAACCTATGATTATTTGCCTTTGATATTTTCAGGCTCTAAACCAGTAGGGAATCTGCTTCTTTTTTTGCTAGTGCTTCAAATGTGAATAGATCACAGAAAGAGGCAGGAACAGCTGCTATTTCTTCACTCTTGGTTGGTGATAGAACTTGCATTTTATTATAGTGTTGAGATGAAAAGCTGATCTTCTCAGAATTCCTAGTTCCTAGGCTGGCATGTGCAGATGCACTCAGAAGCTGATACGTTATCAGAATTATTCTATCTCAGTGCTGATGTCACAGCCCTTCACATTACCACTCTCTGGAAAATTAGCTAAGGTTATCACACAGCTCATAGATTTCCTCTGATTTTGATGAAATAGGGACACTGCAGGAAAAGGAAATGTTACCCCTCAGAGACAAAGAGAAGCAGCAGCCACTGATCTTTGAGACGCTAAAATTATCAAAAAAACTTCCACTTCTCTGAATTATAATGAACTTCCTTTCCTTACACTGCTTTAGGTTTTTCTCAGCTCAGAATTTATTACTGTATTAAAAAAAAAAAAAAGGCACCTTCTAAGGAAAGAGAGGACTCCTTTGGGAATATTGCATCCGACATAAAGATGAGCTGCAGTAGCTGTGCTTCATCCCCTGAGTAAAAGACGGTCCCACATGAGATATGTCTTGTGCTTTGCGTTTGTTTTCCCGTCTCACTATTGGCTCTGCAGCTGGCTCTGTAAGCTTCAGACAGGAGGCCCCCCATGAGATTTGTCTCTACTATTGTTGCTTCTGCTGTTTTGTGGAGATGAGTTTGATATTTTGGTGGGATCATTTATCTTTGTGATGGAGATCCTGATTTTCAATTATACTTAAGCCACTTTGGAGTACCTGGCAGTGTAACAGGGCTTTAAAATCATCTTAGATCACATTTGTACCCACTTTAAAGCACTTCTGCTCTGACAGAATGGTATTAGATGGTTGTAGAGCATATTGGCATCAGATTTGTAATGTTTTGATTAACTAACAGCTATGTAACTATCTTTTGAAAATGACATGAATATTAAAACATCACAGGTAAGGATATCAGAGTAGCTCTGCCTGGGATATGTCCAGTACTCATAAATGGATCATCAGACTAAAGACAAAATTATGTCTTGAATGGCACTTCGTATTGTGTATTATAATGAGAGAAACTCTGATCTGGGAATTTATCGGTAACTATTATAGAGAATAGTGTTGGCTGACTAATTATATGATATAGCAATGAGAGTGAGGAAATGCACTTCATAGCTGAGACCAGACTGTACAATTTGGAAGCAATACTCAGGCTGGCTTCATAGAAAAATGCACATATATATAATCTGAGCCAATTGGTTATATCAGCAAAGGGCATAGATATCAGTGAAAAATGGATTGTACTGACCAATGCAGTGATATGCTTTTGGGAGAGATTTTGGGTTGCAGGGAAGTAAAAGGTACAGAACAATACTTGATTTTGGAAATCCTGGTTTTGCACTTAAAGCTTTTCCAGTTCTGCTATGAGATCTATGAGGACAGAAAACCCTTTCCAGATGGCAGTCACTGCCTGACATAAGCAATAGAATAAAATAAATAAATAAATAAATATAAAGGGCGATAGGAGTTGGCTACTTGGTTTTTCATTAAAATGCTTAATTGTACGTGCATATTTGGAGATGTCTTATGGGAGCTGAGCACCCAAGATCCCAATACAGATAGTGGAGAACTAGTGCTCAGCTCAGCTCAGTGCCATTTGAGATGCTCCTAGGCATCCTGCCTGCATCGTAGTTACCAAGTAAGAAACCCGAATGTTTCCTATAAGCCCTTTTTGTATCTACCAGCATTCCACAATGTCTCAGGTATCCTGTGATATCTAAAATGCCATGGATGGTATCTGTGGGCAACTGAATCAAGTCCAAGGTGCCACAGATTATGGGTTTAATCTGTCACCAGCCCCAAAACACAAATCTCCAGGAAAATAAATTTTTGTGGTTGCAGTGCTTGCAGGTACAAATTCATACAGTTATGTATGAATTTCATTGCCTTTAAAATAGAGTGCAACTTTCTCATCTGGCTCTGTACAGGATTCGCTGTTGGCTATTCATGCACCCTGATTCCCAGAAGAAGCAGCAGTCCCTGAACATGAGAAGACATCACCATCAGACCTTGGACACTATCTGTGTACTTAATGTACCTCACTGCAGATATGTCCTAAACAAAGAACCATCTAATAAACATTAAAAAGATTCTATGAAAAATGTTAATTATTAACACACAGATTTGACTCATGCCAAGGTTTTACATCACGAATAAGCAGCATATGAGGCACTTGTCCTTTTATTAACATGTGAATATATTAATATGATACAAGTGACATTTAGGGAAACGAATAGCCCATTATTCCATAGGGGTCTCATTAAAGACAACCTCTCCTAAGGTTGCTTGATGGCAAATTTCCTAAGTGGATTAGTAGGAAGCATGGAAAAAATGAATGAACTTTGCAGTGACTGCTCTTTATAATGACTGCAGGTAATTAAAAAGACCAGAGGTATCTGGAGAATTGTAGGTCTAATAATGGTGTAACAGTATTTTAAAAACATCTAACGATGGAGTTAATTGAGCTTTAGAATTTATTTAGGCAGTCCTTGCATTAACAAGTATCTTTTATGCGATAGAGGAATTAGAAGTTAAATATTGGCTCAATAAGTCTTTTAAGACTTTTCCTATTTGCAGTGTTAGCCATTATTAAATACTAATGTTTAGGTAAATTATAGTGCTGAAATCTTTTCAGTATCAGAAAATGTTGCCCTGAAAACTCATTAACTTTTGGCCACCATGTTCACAAAAAAATACGAGACAAAATAGGTGCTTAAGGCAGTGCTACAAGCTGAGTACAAATCCAGAAACTAAGAGGACATAATCAGGTTCAGGAAGGCATCACTACTCACTGCCTTCCCCTGTGAGCTCTGTGAAGAACAAGGGGAGAGCCAGCATTCTGGGGGAAAGACTATCTTTCCAAATAGCAGAGAGGTTTATTTTTATCCTGGCTCTCGGGAGAACTGCATTCTCTATATGTAAATGTTTAAAGTGTATATCTCAGCTGGACAGCTGAGGATCTGATTTGCTTGGGCGGGATTTAGTTCATTAAACTGCTATGTTTCTATATCTTAATAGTGTAGTGAAGCAGCCTTTTCTGATGAAGTCCCTAAGTTCCATAGATAGTCAAAAGGAGGAAGATAAATGGCTTTAAAGCACCAGAAAAGGTCATGTACACCTAACTCCTATACTCAAACTTCGATGAGTAAGAACTTCCTCTGGAGGTTTTCATGATCACCTAATACTTTCCATTTACAATAAAGTGAATTTAAGCATTTCAGAAAAACTCATCTTCAGTTTTAAAATATGGCTCTGTTAGATGCATAATTTGGCTGACCAGCATCCAAACATGCACTTCAATAAATAAATTACTGTGTCTTTGTAAGGATAAAAAGTTGTCAGGTACAAATTCTAACCACAAAGATAAAGGGAGAAATTTGGATAAAACATTTCTTTGGTGACTGATTTCATGACAACATAAAATGTTCAGCATTTCACATCATAATAGCCAGCAGAAGGCTGGAATTCTCGAAGTTCTCCAAGCTGTATTACACCTGGATGGAATACTAAAGCAGAAAAGACAGTGAAGCCAAGCAGACAGCATGGATATAGCAACACTGTTGGCAGACATTCCTGCCACATGGAGGAATTAAGAAAGTGTTTGCTTACTCCACCACCTAATGACTCTGAGCTGGTAGAGGAAATCATATCCAGAACCAACAAAGCAGTAATAATAGCAGTAATATGGAATTTCCCATACTTTTCTGCATTCTAAGGCAGAAAAGCTATTAAATTCACTATAGCCATGCTGTCTTGTAGGCAATCTAGTAGCAGCAAGAATGACACTGAGCTCTGGAGGCCTAATCTCACTGAGCAACAGTCAAGCCATGTCTCCTTGATGTGCCCTTTCCAGGCCAGAACTGCAGAGTCAACCATACCCACCCAGTGCACTCTCCTGACCTTCAACCTCATGCTCTGACTCCAAGGCAAAGTCAGTACTTATCTGGCTGCAACTGTATTAAAAAAAAAAAAAAAAAAAAAAGAAAAGAAAAGAAAAGAAAAGAAAAGAAAAGAAAAGAAAAGAAAAGAAAAGAAAAGAAAAGAAAAGAAAAGAAAAGAAAAGAAAAGAAAAGAAAAGAAAAGAAAAGAAAAGAAAAGAAAAGAAAAGAAAAGAAAAGAAAAGAAAAGAAAAGAAAAGAAAAGAAAAGAAAAGAAAAGAAAAGAAAAGAAAAGAAAAGAAAAGAAAAGAAAAAAAAAGTGGCTTTGTAATTATCTTTTTTTTTTGTATTCTCACCATCTGAAGACTCCATATATTTTTTTCTGCTTTGCTGTACTGTCTTCTCTTTTTCTAACCTTCTCTGAAACTATCTGTCTTCCCATTTCTCTGTTTAATGCTCTATTGGTATATTTTATAATTGCAAAACATTTTGAGACATATTTGCATGAAAGACACTGTCCTGAGGAAGGGCCAGCTCACACTGTGCTGTTTGCACAAAAAGCCAGAAGGAGGAAGAGCAATAAAAGAGCAACTTAATTACTTTGGAGCTGCAGCACTTCCCACTACCATGGCCTCTGCATGAGGTGCTGACACAGCCACCAGAGTTGACTGAGAGGCCTGATCTTGCTGACAGCTCCTCTGGTGCAGCTTTACGCAGTGCCACTGAGCAGCTCACAGCAAAAGGACAAGCCACAAAGAGCAGCAGGACATCAGTGATGTGACCCAATCTAAAACACTTAAAGAAATACCAGTGACCTCCAAAAGCCTTTCTGCCCTGTTCTCCTTTGCTGAACAAATCGTACTCTCTTCTAGCAGTGCTGTTCACCTCCCCTTGAGAGCTGCTTTATTCAGGAAAAGAGTAAAAAATCAGAGCACAGCTGCAAAAATGAATTCCCACTCATTGCCTAAGTACTGGCATTTTTTGTAGCTGTACAAGATGGGATGATATGACCTAACCTACATTATGTAGGTTGAGATTGTGAGACTTACTGGATAGATCTAGATCTGACTTCTGAGTTTCTTCTAGAGTCAAGGATTACTAGTGACTATGGCTGATGATGTGGGATAAGCATGGTCATCAGTAGGAAGCACTTAGGAGTTTCCTTATTCCTCAAAGGATTAGGCTTTGAACTAAAATCCAGTAAAGTGATAAAAGTCCAAGGGATCACAATTTGTTTTCTTTAGAAAATACTGATTTTTGTGGCCAGTGCTAGCAACAGCATGCCCTCTGTTGCATCTACCTTTCCTTGTCTTCCTCCTGCTTGACCTTGGGGAAACTCTTGATGTATGTCCCAGCTTGCAATTCCACTGCTAGAACAATTGAGCTATAACAGAAGCATTTCTCTTGGCTTCTTTCTTTTTTCAAGATCAAATCCTTTTGCTTTACCACTTTTGCTGCTCCTGTCTCCTTAGAGTTTTGTACCTGGGCCCCTCTCTGCAAAATCAATGTTGAGAACTTTAATGCACCATCTGTCTCTGTTTATATCCAGTGACATCCCAGATACAGGGCTTGTACCAAAGAGTCCTCTAGTCTGAGTACACAAATAAGAAAAGATATAGCAAATTCTTGGTATTTTTTAAAATGGTTTCAGCAGGGTTCTTCACAACTAATCTAATCATTGCCAGTAGTGTAGTAGGTGTCTACAATTTTTCTTTCCCTACAGTTTCAACAGGCTTTGTGTCTTATTTCCACAAAAGATCATGCAATCAGCAAGTTCACTGTCAAATGTGCCCTTTTCTGCAGTGGCTGCAAGTTGAAGTGAGGCAGTGGTCTGCTTCCAAGTTAGGGATATCATAGCACTAACGGATAGGCTATTCTTTTTGTGTTCATATACCATGCACATGACTTTCCACCCTGAAAAGCCATACCTAAATAAAAAAACACCCCCAAATCCACAAAAACATTTACTTCCTTTTTCAGAGGTGAAACAGAAAGGGCATTTTTGCCACTTCAAAGCCAACCTCATCTCTTTTTTATGCCACTGCACTCACCGGTTTTATCAAAGAGAAATATGGTTCAGTCTTGGGAATGATTTTCCCTTTAAGTTTTATACTTATTCATATGTCTTGTTCTTCCAAAAGTGACTGTACCATGATATTCCAAGTTACTCTTCTACTGAAACTGTGTAGACTGTATCAAAGAAAGCACAATTCACAGAAGTGCCTCCACAGCACATTAAGAACTGCACAGCTCCCTAAGAGCAATTTAAAATGAAGAACAACCTTTCCCAACATCCTTTCAGAACTTCACATGGACATTAGCCAGATACAAGACTGAGCTGCAGAGGGTGCATTAAACTCCCCATCTGCTCTTCACAGTGCTCATCACTGATTTCTAACCCACAGTAAAGTCATTTGGCCAAAAAAATCATAGTGGATGAGACAAGTATACCAGAAGCCAGCTGAGCCTTTCCTTCCACAGTGTCCACAGAAGAAAATGCGCCTGATCCAGCCAGCATTTTCTCACTATTTGATTTCAGAGCATGTGATATCTGTAGGTAAGTCATGATCCAAATAAACTAGGGAAGCCAGATTTTATTGTTATTTACACTACTTTATAGTCACTATCTCAGCTGGTCTTGGCACAACTATTAACTCACTGCCATGTACATGATATCAGAGTATCCCTGAGAGACCTTGAAAACTTGGAAGAGTTTTAGAAAGACGCCTGCAAGTTTCCACTTCCCAGGGAGCCGCTTTTCTAATCCACTCCCTTGCTGTGCCCAGCTCCCGGTTGTGCTGCCACTATCCGACCCTATGCAGACGGTTTGCCCCGAAGGAGCACGCGTTTCCCACGGGTCGCTCTGCCCTGTGGGATACGGACTTCACATGGTCTCTTTGGAAAAGGATCAGCCCCGGGGATGTATGCTGTGGGACAGCCGTGGGATGGTAAGAGCCAGGTGTTGGGGTGGGTTTGTGCGATGGCCGGTGACTTCCATCCTCCAACGCCAGTGAGGCGGGGGGGGTTCACCTCCCCTTCCACGTGAGCGCAGCGCCTCTCCCAGGCTCGCACACAGAGGGCGCGCTGGGCGGGCGGGACGACCCCCAGTCCCCAGCCCTTAGCCCCTGCCACATCACAGACCGCCCGTACGGGGCGATGCGGCAGCGGCTGCTCTCCTCCTCCTCCGCGGCCCCGCAGCAGTGAGAGGCACCGGACAGAGGGCGGCGGGGCCGGGGGGGGGGGCCGGGTCGGGGGCGGTGCTGCCTCCGCGGCCGCGCGGGACAGACGGCAGCGGGAGCCGGGGCCGGAACCGGAGCCCGAGCCGGGCAGGAGGAGCCGCAGTGGGAGCCGGGCGTGGTGAGCGGAGAGCGGTGAGCGGAGCTGCCCCGGCCCCAGCGGGGCGGCTGCGGGCAGGAAGGTGCCGCGCTGCCGGCTGCGCCTGAGCCGGAGCATCCCGGCGGGGTCAGCCGCCTTCGTTTTCCAAGGGAGGTGGGCACTCCGGGTTTGGGGTGCTTTTTTTCCCCCTGCTCTAGTACCCCGTGCGCGTTGTTCGTGCCCTCGGCCGGCAGGGCTGCCCGGCGGCCGGGCGCTGTTGCTCGCACGTCCCGCAGCGCCGGGGCTGCTCCTCCCGCTGTCCGGCAGCGGCTGAGGCGGGTCCCGGCGGGTTTGGGAAGCCGCCGTGAGCTCAGGAGCAGCGCCCGCCGTGCCTCGCCAGTGCTGCTGCTCCGAGAGAGCCTTCTCAGCGGTTTGCCTGTCCTGTGCCGTAACCAAGGGCATTTGGTTTTCAGAAGCGTTTAACTGAGGTACGTGTTAGGCCTGTGTTTGTAAAGAACCTGTTTTTAGCCTGACTGACTTCGTGGTTTGTCAAAGTGTTTGAATTGAATGAACGCTTCTTCGGTTCGGAGAAATTGCTTTTGTTGGAGGCAGAAAGGGGAACGTTCTAGGAGAGCGTGGAGACAGCATCGGGGTTGTGCTGGTTCTGGAAGGAGGGATGCGGAGAGAAGGGAGGCACAGGCTGGTTTCCATCGCTGAAAGATACTGCAGACCAGGGGTGTGATAGTGCAGAGCATTGGGTCATCACTGTGCAAGCACATTCTTGGCTCTGTGGGCATAGATTGCCCATCATAGATTGCCATGCGTGTGCTCTTTCACATTGTTTGCAGGAAGATGGCGGGAAAAGAATTGCTCCCTCTGCAAATAAATTGTAACATGCCTATCTAACGTACTGACAGAAGAGCTGAGCTTAGACAGCACAGCAGTAGAAAAAAAAAAACAGGATGGGTGCACAAACACTTTATGTCTAGCTAAAAGCTGCAGGCTGTTACAACATCATTTTGGTAGAGGTAATAAAGTTTGGAACAGAACAAACTCTTCCTACGCTTGCAAATGCTAAACAGTTAGAGGAAAATTGTGAAAATAGTGGTAAAGGGCTGAGCATTTGCCATGTTGATTAACATGTATATAAGCAAAGACAGTTAGGAATGCATATTGACTATTATGAAATTTAATTCTTAGTTAATTATAGTAGAATGGGAGAAAGGTGGAGACGTATAAAATCTGGACCCTACAGGATGTATATCATGCTGGCAGTTTTATTCTGATAAGGGATCCAGATGGAGGGTTGATGTCTGTTCCCTTGTGATTTTGCTTTTACTATCATTCTGAACCCACTGTGACTTCTCTGTGCCTGAATAGACCAAAACGAAAGGCAACCTGAAACCACCAGCTGCTTTCTCTCTATAATGCCTAGAAGGGCTTTTTCTCTTTAGAGATTGTTGCTGGTTGTAGCTGTATACTGGCTGCCTTCGTTCCCCACTTCTTTCTCAGACTTGGTCATTCATGTCACCCGAGGTGGGGGAAGGAAAGGCAGGCATCTCACCCCTGCCTCCCTCATGTTTCCCCAGCTTTCCTCTGCTCTGGTGAACAGGCTTGCCTGCCTGCTGACTGCTACTTGCTATATCTAGTAAGTGTGCTTTGCTGTCAAGAGGATAAATGCTGTAGGACCATGAACTGGTGGGGAAGGGGTCCTGGGCTATTTCAGCATCGAAGTCTAATCTGGTACTATCGCCATGTAGATGACTGTATGTATATGAAGTTATTGCCGTTTGCATTTTGTTAACTTATTCAGATGTAAAAGGCTGAACTGGGATAGCTCGTGTCTGGTGAGTGTCTTTGTTCATAGTTGGGTCTTAGTGGTGCAATGGAAATTATAAGCTTATTCTGTAAATTCCTCATCAGAGCCAGGAAGCAATGCAGTTTTTCCCCTGGCACCCTATCTATGCAGAAGAGGAAGAGGAATTATCTTAACGACAGAGTGTATTCAGAAGTTGCTGAAAAATGTGATGTTTCTGATAGGTTTGAGACTTGGAATTTTAAAAGTCCATTACTAAAAAGTCAATATATTTTCACCTCTACCTCCTGCACTCTTTTGCAAGCACTCCTCCCCCTGTGTCTTCATGACTCCGGTTACCTCCTTTTCCTGGCTTGCGCAGAGGAAATCCTGTTATGACACAGTCGATCCATGGCGCTGCTGCAAAACCCACCTCTTAGCCTGCCACTTCATCTGCATCTCCCTTCTTTGTCAGTCCTTCTGCTGCTCCCCCTTCTCCCCTGTATCGGACATGTCAGTCGCAGGCTTCACTTTCAGGTGTCCCCACACATGATGTACCACCTCTCCAGCTTTACCAAGACATGCCCCCTGGGCTTTGATCAGCCTGTACTCTCAGCATCTTTCTCCCTCAAGCCATCATCTTTTTGTTTCCCCAAGCTCCTTGCACTTACTTGTAGTTTCATGTAAGCACCTTGTCCATCATTTCTTTAATTTCCTTGAAATGTCCCAGCACATTTGTTTTTGCTTTGATGCCTTCAGCATCTGGTGAGATGCTTAAGACCAGCCTTCACCGCTGCTGCCACCATCCCTGTCACTGGAATTACTCTGGCTCTGGATTTGAGCACAACATTGTCCTCTAAAGCTAGGACATCTGAGAGGCACTTCTTGAAAGATCACTCCATCTAGCACCAGCAGAAAGTCTCCTTTCATAGTGCATGTTATCCTTGCTTGCTCTTTTTTGGCATTTCAGGTGCAACCCTGCCCCCTTATGCTTACATAGCTCAGCGTGGTTCAATGTGACTCCCTTTGCAATAGTGTTGTATCTTCACCTAAGTTATTGCAGACTGTTTTGCAAACAGTGGCTATATGTAAATATAAGGCACACAAACACAGATAGGATAATGCCATGGTCTCTTTGTCAAGGGAGGGTGTGCATGCAGCCTGCATTGATAAAATAATGAATGTCACAAGGATAGAGATCTTTGTTATATCAGTGAAGGGAAACAGAATCAAAGGAGAAGGTTGTTTTCTTACTTTTCTTGGTAAAGTACGCAGAGCCACTGGAGTCTGGAAGCAGAGTTACAGTGATAGTTACTGTGATAGCACATTTGTGCCTAAAATTCCCTTGCATTTAAGTTCACAGTATGTAATTGGTACTACAATCTGCTTTTTTTGGAGAGAAAAAAAATCTGAAGCAAAACGATGCATTAAGAGAGATTCCTTTTGAGCCAAGTGTACAAAATTCTGTCCTAGCTTTATATTGTGTCAGGATTTCTAAGTTAAAATGAAATCTGCTTGACATTTTTGGGTTTGATATGTACTATATCCTTTGTTTTTATAAAATACTTTGAAGCCAGTATGTCAGCTGAATTTTACAATAGGAAAGTGTTTTCGTATTAATCAGGACTCCACTTACTGGGTCACAGCTTCGTTAGTTAAGAACTAATAATCCCATTGACTAGCAAAGGTAAAGGCCACTTACTGTTCAGCAGAGCCCCTTGCTGAAGTCTGCACAGAGGTCTCCCGAGATGAGAGTGGATGTGCCCATATGGAGTGAGAGATGCAGGCTCTCAGGTGCACTCCTGTGTGCAGCCACCTCATCTGGCACTGGGCAGGTTGCTGTGCTGCAGCACTGAAAGAGACAATAGGGATCTCAAATCCATTCAATTCCAGATTTAGCCACATTTTGTCCTAAAACTGTATTCCTTGTACATGAAGGGGACTATGCCAATATTTCTGAGGGTTTTTTCCCCCCTTTACCTGGAGGAATGCTGAACCTGAGGGTCTGAGCCCTGCAAGTTGTTAGCCTCACATAATGGAAAATGAAAGCAGGCTCTGATAACAAGGACTGCTTGCCCTGGGGCTTGATGTTTTATCTGGTAGGTTTTGCTCTGAGTAAACAATGTGGAGGAGCTGAAGCACTGCCCCAGGAGAAGTCTGTGTGGCTTCAGGAAGGGCAAACACAGTGCACAGCCCTCCACTGCACTGGCCATTTGGCCCCAGTTGTGGAGCCCAGCGCCAGTCTGTTTGTGTCAAATTTAAAAGGTGGTTATCAGCAGCCCATGTTAAGAGTCAGGCATGAGGTAGCAAAGTTTAATTACTTTTTGTTTATTCTGAGACTAATTACATCACCACTGCTCTCCCCTATCCCCCTCCATCCCCCCACCCCCAGGCTGGATGGCATCTTCACCTGAAAGGCTTATCAGTGTCAGTGGGATGCTCCACACAGCCACTTGTGGCTTTGGCAAGGAGGGGTAGCAGGAATGGGATGACTCAACCATGAAAGGAGACAACAAGGCAGGAATAGTTGAAATATTTTCATATACTTGTTCCACTAAGGAAAATGGATTTTAGCGGAATTTTCATTTCTCATTAAGCAGCCATTCCACACTACACTAAATCTTCTATTCAAACAAAACTTCCAAATCTGGGGTTGCAAGAAATCAAACAAAAAGTCATTACACAAAATGCAGAAATTAAGGATTCCTGATATCCACTGGTTTCTCCCTCTTCCTTGTCTAGCCTTGCTCTGGACCTCTTTTCCAGCTGGGCACCTGGGGTCTTTTACTTTGACAGTAACAACTAAGCAGCTGTGTTTGTCTGTAGAAGTCAATTACCAAGATTTAAAGCTATTAGGGGCAACCAAATGGCTCTGTGAACCTTCATGTCCCCTCTGTCTGATCACCCACTATCATTAAACTTCAGAAACTCAAAGGTTTTTGAGGTTTCTGCTTGGGTTGAATTTGGCTGAGTGTCAATAACAAAAGTTATTCAGAGTGGCAATGAAGGGAATAAAGCTGGGACTGGACACCAGGAAATCTGACCCATCACTGTTGTCAGCGAAGAGTAGACTGTTGAGTTTTGGGTGTTTTTTTTCAGCAACCTGTAATTTTCAGCAACCAGAAATTTTCAACACAAGAAGGAGACTAATTTCCCTGGTGACTGTATGTCCTTTGGGGTGAGATTCAAATTGACACTCCCATGGGAGGCAGGACCAGAAGGACCCCATTTCCCTGTCTGAGGTCCTAGATGTACAGCAGTGAGACTCCTCACTCCATTCACATCCTGAGAGATACAGGAAAAAGATAGGTCTCTGCTTCTCACATATCTTGATGTCAGTGAGAATGAGTACATTGTTTGGGCCAAATCCTTCTGTGGTCTAGTGCTGCAGCTGAGGCAGTGAAAATAGCTGTGAAGGGCATTAGAGTGGTGCAAGGATGAAGGACTGTGGGATACAACTGTGTATGCCCAGGGGTCTTCTGAAGATAAGCTTCTTGATGTTCTGGTCCAAATATTTCTCTGTTTTTCAAAAGTAATCAAACTGGTTCAGATATTTATTCTTCAAAGGTAATCAAAAGCTCAGACCTCCCCATCTCACTGTGTACACTTGCCATTTGAATAAGACGCCTGCATTTAAGGAGCCTTGAGGATGCCTTGTGTTTTGCACTACATCTCTGGCTTGTTTAATTAGCTCAAGACTTGGTGGGCTCCGTTTCCTTCGCCTCACCGGCTGTTGGGGTGAATGAAGGACTAAATGGGCAAAAGCAGTGCTCTGTGTGTCTGGGAGTAGAGAGATAAGAGAAAGCTGGAAAAGAAGCAAAATCATTTATACTTGTCTTGGTTGAAGATACAGTCCCTGTTGCAGAGATTCACGCCTCTTTCCCCCAAGAGAACTGTTCTGAAAGAAGTAAAGGGAAGGGAAGGGAAAGGGTGCCTGCTGTGAGCAGAAAAAACTGAGGGACACAGTATAGAACTCTTAGTTACATGAGGCATATTTGCTGCAGAAAAGGTATACAGGGGCTCTTGTACCTGCTCTCCATCCTAGTACCACCAGCTGCTTCAGCCTACCTGCTTCTGGACAAGGTGGCATGGTGCATGCCCTCACATCCAGAGGATGTCCTGGGTCCATCCTCAGGGAAGCTGACATTGATGTTAATCTGCAGCCTCCTACCTCTCCTTCTGCGTAGCAAGATGGTCAGGAAGCTGTCTAACTTCTTTGGGTAGAACATTACTATAGACAAGTTATCAAAACATTTGGATTTCAACAATACTGACTTTTAACAGCTGCATTAGATAATTTTCTTTATTGAACTTGGAGAGGTTTAAACCATAAGTGATTCAGTGATTGAAGGGATGAAAGCAACACAACAATGCGTTAACATCCATCCCCAGAGATCTGCTTCTCTAAAGCAGTTGAACCAAATGTGCTGAAAAGGTAGAGCTCTGAGAGGTACAATGATTGTGAAAGTGTCTTTTCTCTCCCAGAGGGGAGGATCATTTTGAAGGTAGCCCTACTTTTGCTTTAATCTGCAAAATTCTGGGATTGTTTCTTCATATACGAGATATTTAATTTACTTTATTAAAAACAGTTCAGGGGCTACATTTTAGTTCTAGATATTGAATGCACATAGCACACACAATTCTTCTAATTATCCCTGTGCATATACAGCATTCAGTTTGGGTATTTCAGGTATGTGAACTTAAACTACAGATAGTCTGAAATAAAGAGAATAAATAAATAATAGTGTGTAATCTGAAAGGGCTGATTCTTGGCAGAAATTTTTAGAGGATAATGCAAAATGAATTGGAGTGCAGATACAGTGCTTCATTGCTTAGAAAGGTGCCATGGGACAGATGTCTGTCTTGGTCCT
This sequence comes from Pseudopipra pipra, assembly GCF_036250125.1. NCBI lineage: Eukaryota > Metazoa > Chordata > Aves > Passeriformes > Pipridae > Pseudopipra > Pseudopipra pipra. The sequence goes on from NC_087550.1 coordinate 51,696,990, forward strand.
GGAGCACATTGCAAAAGAAGAGGAGAAAGGTGTTATCAAAGAATGGCTGTAAAGCAGAGTTCAAGATCATGGTTTTTATATTGCACATGCAGTGCTATAACTGGACAGCAGAAGGATGTCACTAGCAGGAATAAAACACAAGCCAGGATTCCAGTTGGTTTGGTTTTTTTCTGAAATTTCTGGCACTAAGAGCAGTCAAAATTGAGCACTTTTCCTCCTTGTTTTTTATTACTATTGTAGTTATTACTAAACTTTGATTACTAAAGCTTTTATTTGCTTTTTTATAGGTGCTTTTCTCACCATGCAGTCCCTTTAGATTTGGGTGTGATAACCAACCTGCACATTGGACATTTGGCTTGTATCCCCATATCTTCTTCCTGCTTGTAAGTATTTTATTCTTTCTCCTTGCTTGTTTTTCTGTTAAAGACCAGATTCAATTGACAGGTTCTGGGTCTGATCTGAGGTCATGATGTCTTTGCTTTACATTAATATCAATTACTCTATAGTCTGCAGATCCATGGGAAATGTGAATTATTGAATCATTTGAGCCTATCTGAATTAATCTAAGTATCCTTATGGCTCTGAAAGTTTCCTTTTCCCATCCCCACACGAAACCCCAAACAAAATATAACTTGATTTTAACCCGCAGCCAAGCCATGTGGGCACTTGTCCTCTTAGATTTTCAAAGACATAAATTTAAATCATATTAAATCATAATAAAAAAATGAAATTAGATCATAAATTAAAAGGAAAACTTTGCTTGTGGCAGGAAATAGTTTTTTTCTTTTCCTGCTGTGCTCTATTTTATTGAGTCAGTTGCCCACTGATCCTGTTTGCCAGGCAGAGTAGTAAAGGGATTTTCTGATCCTGAAGGGTCCAACTGTAATGGGAAAAAGAAACATCCTAATTACTTCAGGTCTTTTAATTGCCAAAGGCATTTATGCAAGAATAAGAAGTATTAAGGATCATATTCTTGGTAAACTCCTACCTACATTTTCAATGGAATAAGATGTTACTTACTTCTTTTTTCTGTCTAGAGCTACCATTTTATTTAGTTGCATGATTTTTAATTGCTATATTTTTCCAGTCTAGAGCAAATTGCTTTTCAAGGCTGAAGTGTTCACAGTACTTAAAGTTCATTCAGCCCGTGCAGACATGAGCGTGCAGACATATTTTTATTGGAATTAAATACTTTGTGTTACAAGTTAGCTGGAAAGACAATATTGGTAATATAGTCCTATGTGCTAAAGGAAATAAATGTAGAAAACAAAGGCGGTGAGGGGGAAGATGAAACCAGAAGCTCACTGGCCTTCATACATGTGTTGATCTAGTGAACTCTTGCTGCCAGCTTTTGGAAGCAATCACTATGATAACAGAACCTGGGGGGGAGGTAACACACCTTTAGGGATGAGAAGGTCTCATCCTGGATCTGGCATCATCATATCACCTGGGAACCTCCTGCTCTTTCTACCCTGATGCTGAACAAAGGAGAGGTGGTTCTGGTTTCAGCTCATGAGAGAATGATATCATTATCTGCTCACTCCTGGCATTAACTTTACAAAAGGGCAAAATGGAGCAGAGAACACACTTGAGAGTTCTTTAATAGTGTCACCTTTAATGAATGTCCTCTGCCTCCCCTCTCCTACCCAAAACAAAGAGCTATTTGCCTCATACAGAGGAAGCAATTTTTGCACAGGCCCAGAGTACCATCTTGCAACTCATCTCCCTTTCCTAGCCATTTTCTAGCGAGATTTCCAGTGCCATCTAGGATCTGCTAACCACCAGATCCTCCCCGTCAGGGGCATGGTCCCAAGTCATCCATAGTGGATGCATTATTCCACTAGTGTGATGTGCTGCTTTGACCTTTATCTCCATGTCATCTGAGACACACATGTGCTAGCATGGGAATTAGATTCACAGGATGGCAGTGTGTACAAAATAATGAAGCTTGGTGGTCAGAGGCTCCCTTTGCAAGGATCCAGAGACATCTGATGTGGGCAAGCTTCTTCAGCTGTCCTCCATGGGTCAGTGAGGGACTCCCTGTCCCGCTTCACAGAGCCCTCTCTTTTGAAGATTAAATCTATCCCTTTTGTTGCACTTATCCTCTGCCTTTCTGTATACATTGGGCTGAAATCAGCCAAGAGGATTTTAAATTTTTAGGGAAGGAAGGCAGGTACAATTAACGGCATATTGAAGTTTAGCCGAATGAGGGACCTCACTCTTGTAACTATGCTAAAGGCAAATTAAGCTCTCATTTTAGAAATTGTTTACAATAAGGGCTTTCTAGAATACCTTCTACCTGTAAAGAAAGAGTTCATGGGAGATTGTGACAAAAATGTTAGTTTATTTTGCATAAAAATGCTGGTTTTCTTTGACGTCAATCTGTCTCTCTGCTTAAACATTTTGAAGCCTCTGAAACAGCCAAGGTATTTCTCAGCTTGTAGTCACAAAAACACAGGAAGAACCAAGAAAACAAAGTCCTTTTCTATGGCCGATAAACTCCCAAGAAATTCAGTCTACCAGACTTATCTTTGCTTCCTGTTCCTCAGTTTTTAGGGTTTCAGTGGTTGTGAGTATGCTCCATTAAATAATATTTCACTGAGCCTGGAGAAATAGAGTTGTTCCATCAAGGTGTGTGGAGGCATGCAATACAGATGGCTGGATGGTAAAGCATTTATGACATTGGGACTATGAAAAAGTTCAGTTTGCTGCATGCCATCCTGTGTAGTGTTGCATTCTAATTTAACATTCACCTTAGTTTGAACAAGGAGATGACTACCGTCTCAGCGATCCTAAAGATTAAATTACATATGTTACCTATAATTTGGTATTCAGGGCATATGCTAATTGTGAGGCCTCTGCTCCTGACCACATTTGTGTTGTCTGACAAAATAGTTTTTATGACCAGTACTGTCAAATATGCAAACAGTGGATAGCTCTGGCATGGCTACTCAGGCATGGTACTGCACGGTACCTGGGACTGACCTTTTACATAGTGATGCCTTGCTTGATCCCTCACCTACCCAGTTTGCCCTCCTTCTATTGAATGCCTCTTTGCCTATCTCCCACTTACCACAGGATAAAAGAAAATATTAAAAACTCCAACTGAGCCTGCCTATAGTATCTGCCAGGTAGGCCTACCCTTGGGATATGAGTGGTTGTTCTCACCTGTGGAAGGTGATTTATACCGAGGACATGAATGGAGAAACAATGCACACATTGAAGAAAATACTTAAATAGTGGTTTTGGTTGAAAAGCCAGGATGTACAAATGACACCATGTGTCTAGGAGAGCCTCTCCTTGTGTGCCAACCCTCATATTTGGGGACTAAAGTAACAGAACAAGGTTTTGCTCTCTTGTACATCTAAAACCAGCAGAGCATGGAGGTAGAGTCTTTGCCTTCTTGGAACAGTGAGTTGTTTTACTGAATTGTGTGAATCTTCTAAGCAGTTTGTCCATTGGAGCAGCAAGTCTGCTGTAACAATGGAGTAATAGCAACAGGAAAAATTAGCCAGTGTCAGAAAGGCACTTGGGCCTTTTGGCAGTGGGGCGGGACTCAATGACTCAGGACGACTCCTCAAGTCACAGAACCCTACCCTGGCACTGCAGAAGTGCCTCTGAGCACAGGTTCCAGTTCTCCTGTCCCAGGAGTTTTCAGGAGTTAGCTGGAAAGCCTTCTCCTGTCAAATAGAGTCAGAATTCTTCTCCGTCTGCAGTCATTCAGGAACAACACTTCCAGTTAATTCTTTGCCTTAAACCAACTCAGCTTTCCAACAATAGATGAAGGGAAGGCAGGGACCACTACAGAATTTGAAAACTTTGGCTCCTTTGTTAAATTCCTTGATCAGTTTATGGCTCTCACAAAGACAATGGGTTTATTGCAGTTAGCTATTTTTGCCATGCTTTGAAGTCAGTGACAAAATTCCTAGTCATTTTTTGGGGACTAGGTTTGGGCTAGATGTTATGGTGTTGTTCTATTTCACTTTCAGAAGTGCAAAAAAACCAATTACCAAACAGGAAGGTGAAACTGACATCTGGCTTTATGGGGATTATTCCTTTGGGAGAATTGGGGTAAGAGAGACAAATGGTTCATGCCACTTACCATCTTCTCCCAGCAGAAGTAGAAACCTCAGCCGAAGTGGTAGATGTGGTACACTGAATAAAACTAGGCTCGCAAAGGCTGTGAGGTCTAATTTGCAGCATGGCAGAGGTTTGTGCAGCCCTAGAACCATGGAGTTGCATGAGGTTCAGAATGGTGTTTGCACCCCTGCCACACATTGCTGGCTGAGCCATCCTGGCTGCTCTCTGGCAGGATCACCATGCTGGAACAGCACCAGGAATCATCATCAGGGAGCAGGATCAGATCTGTTTTATTTCTTATGCATTTTGTACCTTTCCTATGAAAACTACTGAATTGTCAGGACCAGGTATGTTCACAATCTGTATGATTCTGCCATTTTACTCCATCAGGGTGCAGATGGTTGGTAAAAATCCTTTTAGACTGAGTAGGACCTTAGACTTTAGGTCCATATTTTTAATTCTGTGTTTAAAACAACGCAGATTTTTTTTCTTCTTCCTAAAATACTATCCACTTTAGCCAAAGCTACATTTACACATCGCGTCACTACAGTGTTAGTGAGACAACTGGAATCTAGGCCATAATCATTTGGAATCAGAATTTTTACAGTGTCTCTGACCTCATTACAAAATGCTCAGTTAAAAGTAGCCTGGGTGATGGCGTAAGACCTATAAAAGCTCTGATTTATCAAAGCACTCACATCTCTGCTTAACTGAGGTTCTGATTAGTCCAGTTTAAGACCATAGGTTTTTCACGAACTTCAAAAAAAGTACCATGTCAAAGTTCTTCCTTGTAGCAGGGCCAAAAGTGTTAATGATAAAATTAGAATGTAGTAGGTTTAAAATTTGTGAAAAATTTAAAGACTTTTAACTTCTGCCATGTTAAAGAATTCATGTGAATTAATTCCTTAAGTTATTATAGAGCAATTCAATTAATAATGGATCTGCTTTTCATTATGACAAGTAATTAAGCGTAAATATCTCCTATATCAAAGCTTATTTTTTAAAAAGGATAAATTAGCTATAACACACTTAACTACTTCCAGAACATGAAATGAACACATATTGTTCCATTAGTTAATTTTGGATCACTAAATTAAAGACAGTTCAAAAGGAGTATAATCTCATAAGGATCTCTCTTTGTTCAGTCTGTTGAATTATTTCACAAGGTACAACAAATACTGTTTCCTGTGGAGCTTAATACTATTAAGGTTATAAAATTGTTTTGGTTTAGTATATTTTATGCATCAGTATGAGTTATATACCACAAGGGTAAGAATATTTTTTTCTGGTATATGTAGGTGTAGTTCTGTACTCCTGCATGTCTTGTAGGCTATTGGGATGCTTGGTTAAGACTATCAAAAGCTCCACTATAAAACAATAAAAGCAATAAACAATAAAATAACATCTGGAATGTAACCTTTTGTCCATAAAAGCATTATGGATGTGTGTGTACTAGTAAATTAATCCAGGCCAGGACATAGGCTCCTGTTGAATTAGCAAACTGACCTCCTGGCATGGTTTTGGCCAGCTAGCATCCTTCAAGCAATGCCTGGGCATATTTGGGGTTAGGAGTGGCTATCTTTCATTCCCAAAGGCAGTTGTGATCTGGCCATCCTGTCCATGCAGATGAAAGGGAGTTTAGCCATCTTGGCTAAAAATGTACAATTAAATTCTACTTACCACTTAATGTAGTACTTGTTTACTCAGGCACTTAGGGCTTTTAATGGCATATAGCATAACCTAAATTTAATTTACAGTGCCAAAGTACAGTAGGTAACTGTGCAAATAACTTCAGTGTCTGGAAAGCAAACTTCTAGGAATTTTAAATACCTTATACTTTTAAAGCATCCTTAGTTCAGGTTGGGGCTTTTGTGGTCACACCTAATTTCAAAAAGTGTCAGCCTCTTGAAGAAGGAGGTACTTGAAGAAAGTTAGAAAAAGTTGCACATTTAAAGGAAAAATTGTAAGGCAGGTCGTTGCTGGGAACAGTAATGGGACACTCCCATGGAAACCCAGATAGATACTTGGGCGGTTGTGTGACACAGAGAAGGAGAGACTCCAGGCTGTCACATCGTCACTTCAAGGTCTGATTCTGTCTCTCTGACTGATGCTGATGGTGTTTGTGCTCTCTATCTCTATGAAAATCAGTGGAATTTTCCTCAAAGCTTCTAAATGTGAGTCAGAGATAATTGTATTGAACTGGGACCACAGGACATGGCTGAAACCATAGTCAGGATGAGAGGAATCACACTGGGAAGGTAGTTCTGTATGGATATTGTTTTCCTTGTGGGAGGAAAGCTTGCTGGCTTTCCTTGCAGTGCCTGGGTATCTGCAGTGAGAGGCTGACCATGAATGGATGGATGGCAAGATTGCATGTGGGTGATTATATGCAGAGAATTATCTTAATTTTCTACCTTGTGTGCATCTTGCATTATCTCTTTTGTACCAAAACAAAAGCAAGGGTTATGCCATGTGATTCAGCTACAGCATGTCAGCTTTTTACAAGCAATTCCCCATCACCAAGTCTTCTCTTATGCTTCCAGCCTGCACCAGGGGACTGACTATGTTCGTTTAAAGGAAAGCATCCTAGCATTCCCTGATCTGCTTATCCTGTGCTACTCTGACCTTTGCCAGCACTGGAGCTTCCAGGTTCTGGCAAATGGCTGGAGGCAAAGCTTTTTCAAAGGTGGGATCTCTTCCCAGTTAGTGTTTGCTGCCTTTAGATAGTCACCTTGTGCTTGCTAAGCTGACAGGGCTGCCCATTCCCTTAGGATTTTGATTGTAGGTGTCAGAAGCTGCATCACTTCACTGAAACCTGCCTGCCATTGAGATCTGCCATGGCAGAATTACAGCAAGATGCATTTTGATACTTGAAACCATTCAAACCACTTTAAAAATACATAGTAAGAAAGCAAGTCTGGCAGATTTTCTCATTCTGGGTACCTCTAGCAAGACACTATGGAGTAAGTGGCTAATAGATTCATCATCCATTGTGATGTTGGGTGGCCTTGCTCATCTAGGTTGAGGAGCTGAAGTCTTGAGAAGGGGTTTCATTCCTTGACTAGATTTTTTCCACTAGATAAATTTGGATTCCAATATCTCTGTCCCATATAAAGCACATTTTTGATTGTGCCTTTCAGTTAAACAGTCAGTTTTAATTCATTAGGATTCAGTAGGATTTCTCCTAATCCCTGCATTTTGGAAAATTGAGATATGCAGATACTTCCTAGCTAATTTTTTAAGAATTGCAGCTTTGTGCTAAGGAATAATAACTTGTAACTCTTAAGAGCTAAATTGTATCAGGTGCACATTATCTGCTAGTAAATTAATCTTGCCTCTTTTTTTCATTTGCAGTTCCAAAGGATATGATCTTAAATTGTCCTGGCTTGAGCAGTAAAGGATAAATTTGTTCACTGTCTGACTCGTCATCTCACCGTTGTGATGGAAAAATGCTCGCTTAATATAAACCCTTTTTATTCTACTAAAACCTTTGAATACAAGATCTGTTGTGATTTTTAAAACACAAATCCAGTAATGTCAGAACCTGACCCTTCATCTGGATTTGTAGGAAACATGGAAAATGGGACTTTTCTGGAGTTGTATCCCACATCTCTTTCAACTTCAGTGGATTCATCACCTGGCCGTTTATCCAATGTTTATGTCTATGTTTCTATATTCCTTAGCCTCTTAGCTTTTCTCCTTTTGCTATTGATCATTGCACTTCAGAGGCTGAAAAACATAATTTCTTCCAGTTCCTCCTACCCAGAATACAATAGTGATGCTGGAAGTTCGTTCACTAATTTAGAGGTTTGTAGTATTTCTTCCCAGCGCTCTGCTCTCTCAAACCTTTCTTCATGAAACTAAATGAAAGGTAATACATGGGGAATGGAAGAGCTCTGTCTAGTTTCTTGGGAAGGTAATGCATGCAAGATTCACCTTAGAAGACTATTAGGAAGAGGAGGTTTTTTAAGTTTCCTTATTTTTTTTCCCTTTTCTTTTCTAGTCTTCATTTCCTCTTTAACTAATTTTCATTTTGGACAATGGATAATGATATTTGATCATCATTTCTTGCCTGTAAGTGATGCTGTCTCTTTCTCACACATATATGGTATTCATTAAGAGCATTCCTGCCAAATTGTAATACAGTTTTAACTTGATGTGTCATTTTTCTGCCCTAGTTGTGACTCCTTCCTTGGTTTTGTGTCAGTAATATGCTGACTAATTTTCTTTCTCATTTTTTAATTCTATAAGGACTTCTGAATGAAATCCCTATTGCAAAAGTATAAAAAAAAATCTGCTTAAATTATAAATATTATGAAAATTTGAAGCTGTTGGTATTGTTTCTTTTTTTTTTTTTTTTAATTTTCATGTCTTTTTTGGTATTTATTGATGTTTATAAAACACAACTAAAATCCATTTCTTGAAGAATATTGCCTGTGTTTATTTGTACTCCCAACTCGTTCTGTATAAAGTCTGTATTTCAGTTTTTGAGTCTCTGGTTAACTTAGTAAAGCAACTTTAATAACAATACTATCGAATGTGTGGAGGTATTTTTAGACCTGTTGCAGCTCATTGGCTTAATGACTTGTTCCTCCAGGGGGCAGCTTTTGCTGCTGAATCATAAATACCACTCAACTCCTTTGCATTCTTCACTAATACTGTAACTTGTTCTTACTGGATACCAGGACAAACTAGTGATTTCTTTCAAAAGACATGCAATCAACAAATATAGTTTGCAAGGGAATAGCTCCTAAACTGTCCTTTAGGCACAAGATATTTGTACTCATGTGAGCAGGGCTAGCAGGGACAGAAATTACATGTACTGGTGAAGACTTTCTGGGCCAGGTTTTGTCCTGTGATTTCACAAATGCACACTGGGGTGGAGCGGGGACTTGAGGATCTGCGTTATGGCCAGGCAGACCTGTGCCCTGACTCTCAGAGCTGTACCTGCAGAGGGTAGGAAGGGATGGGTAGGAAAATGGCAGTGGCCCTGCCCGTTTTCTCCATCAGCATAAGGAAAGAAGAGAGATGAGAGGGAGAGAAATGGTTAATGTTTCATCAGTCTCATTCCTTTTTGCCATGTCATAGTTTGGGTTATGATTCCCCCTGCCCAAAATGTAACACATCACTCAATTTCTGCAGTGAAATAACTAGAAGCTTTGTGAACAGGATCCTTTGGTCAGCTGGGCTTTAAATCAAGCCAAACATTCAAAGCAGTGATTCGGAATGCCAAGTGTGACCTGCTAGGACTGCAGCCACATACTGCAGTGTGATGCCTTGTTTTCCTTACTGCACTGTGTAAGCACAGCCCCATCCTGCCACTCAAGCCCATGCAACTTTTGCTGTCATGGCAGGATCCAAGCTACAGCAGAGACCCGAGGAAGGGTACGGCGATGTCACTGCTGTTTCTGTTGCTGACATAACAGCAGGCACAGCTCTGGGAGATGGATTGGTCTCAACAGGAACACAGGGCAGCTGCCCTCTCCTTGCATGGCAAGCCTACTACCCAGCAGGCTTAGAGGTTACAGAGCTGCAGAAGACCTCCCAGCCAGATTTATGCTTCCTGCAAACCTGTCATTGTGTTCGTCAACAAGACAGACTGTCATTAACTACACAGGCTTTAAAAGAGAAATTTGGAAAGCCCAGTGTAAATATAATCATTAGAAATGCAGCTTCTCAGCAAAACAACACAGATGATTCTGGAGTCGGTGTTTTCAATTTTTTAAAGTGAGTATAGAGTATGGTAAGTGATAATGACTTACTGTGGTGATTAGCTCCTTACAAAGTCAAAGAACTTGCTGACTAATAAAGAATTTAAGCCTTCAGGTTCTCTGAGTCAAACTGGTTTGATGAATATATTTATTGCTTGGAATATTTTATTCATCTAGACAAAAATTTCTTGTATGTCACTTTTCACTGTAATTGCTGTGAGAAAAGAGGTAACTATTTAAGAGGGATCAGGAAATATTATTTCCTTTCTGAAAGCTCTTCCAAATCCTAAACCTGTAACAGAATGTATTTGTGTGTTGACTGGCAGATAAAAATAAATGAACTGTAAATCAAGACAGGGCAACTGTTCAACTATCTTCTCTTACTGGCAAAGTTGTAAATTTGTTGCTTCCTCTGCTGCAAATGCAGAAATTTAATCAAAACCAGAGATGAGACCAGAGGTTGAGATGGGTATTTGTTCCCAGCAATGTATTTATACTTGCAGATATGGAGACATTTAATATTAAAATACAGACTGTTAAAACCCCGTTGGCTTTGTTCAGCTGGCTGTTGTCAAACTTCACAAGAGCAAAAAGTATTTTTCAAACTGCAAAAAGTAGCAACAATAACTGAAACCACACATTTGATTTTGCTTTGTAGTTTACTAGACGCTATTAATTTTTTCCCACTGTGCAGTGACATATGGGATTGTATAGTCGTCCTGATTTCAGCTGAGTTGCACCTGTTCTCTTCAGGACAGATCTGAGCAGAAACAAGTAGGATCCAACAAAATAGCATCAGGAGAAGCCACAGGAGAAAAGCACCATGGCATTTTTGAGGATTGCTAAGTACCAGTCCTTCAAGAAAAAAAAAAGGAAAGAAAAAACAAACCAATCTGACAACCTGAGCCTGAGTTAACTTGACAACACTGGAACAGGATTCTTAGAGAGGTGGTTGATACCCCAAGCCTGTCAGTGTTTAAGAGGCACTTAGACAATGCCCTTAACATGCTCTTAACTTTTGGTAAACCCTGGAGTGGTCAAGCAGTTGGACTAGATGGTCACTGTAGGTCCCTTCCAACAGAAAATATTCTATTCTATTAACTAGAGTTGCAGGATTTTTTTTTCCTATGTTCATTCCTGGGTTCCCCAGTAGAAGAGAGATGTGGAGATACTGCAGTGAGTCCAGTGCTTGGGTACTGAGATGATTAAGGGATGGAGCAACTCTCATGTGAGGAGAGGCTGAGAGACCTGGGACTGTTTAGTCTAGAGAAGGCTCAGAAGGATCTCATCAATATGTATAAATACCTCATGAGAAAGAGGAAGAAGAGGGAGCCAGGGTCTTCCTGGTGATGCCCAATGACAGGACAAGAGTCAATGGGCCCAAATGGAAACATGGGAAATTCCACCTGATCACAAGAAAATATTTTACTATGAGGGTAGTCAAACACTGGCACAGGCTGCCCAGAAGGGCTGTGGCATCTGCATGTGTTGGCCTCCCTGCAGCTGATCCTGTGGATCACATCAGGGCAAAAACTCAGCAGCTTTTGGCTTGCTGCTTCCTCCTGATATGTTTTTTCATCCCTGGAGCTTAGTAAGCAATATCTTTACTAGGAGGTGATTTGTTCAATAATTTGTTGCTAAAGAGCTGCTCTGCTCCCCCTTCTGCCTGCAGCCACACATTTTTCCAGCTTTTCCACTGCCTTTTTGTGGTGTGGGTTTCTTTTACAATTTCGACATTTAACAGTCAGCTCTTGCCCTGAGCCCTTTTTAGTTTTTACTAAGCCCTCTGACTCCCAACAGTGCCATTAGCTTTGGTAATATAGGACTCCAAGACTGCATGGCATCAGGTAGTTGCAAAGTATACTTGGAAATCTATAGGAAGAAAAATATGAATAAAGCATGGATGAGGAAAGTTCAACAAATATGGTCCATTTAAGCATATTTAATCAAAGAGTACATAGTGAAGGCTGTAGTGGGCTTTATATGTAAGACTCTTGCACTGCTGGCCACCTTGCCCCTACTTGTCAAACTAACCCATCATATTCGTCTGTCCTCAACATTACCAAATTATTCCCATCCTGAAACATCATGCTCTTAGTGCCACTTAGCAACTCTTCATCTGCTGGAGTTTATTCTACTGGAATTATTTTCACTGGTCAGTCCTTCTCTGTCTACCAGCTCACCTGAAAGGTTTCTCTCTGTAAGCTGAAAGTCTTGTCTGGATTTCCTATAAATATCTTTTAACTTGGGAACAATTCTTATTCCTCGTCTGTGCAACTTGTTTGCCCTGCTTTCACTGTCTAACTCCATGGTACTCTGGCAAGGCTGAATCCCCATGGAGCATCATGCTCTGCTGTACTTGAGCCTTTTTCCTTCAGTCTTTTTTTTTTTTTTTTTTGTGAGAGCACTGGGAATGACATCTGTGTGGGAAGGTTATTTATGAGGTCCGTATACCTCCCATTTTTCTTGATAGGACTGTTTTCACTGCATCTGTTATACTTGTCTAAGGAAACATAGTGAATCACAGCTCAGCTGCTTCCCCAGCTGAATGACCTTTTCACATCCACTGCCCTTTGTAGGCTCCCAAAGAAAACGGCCCCATTCTGTAGCTACACTAAATGATCTATGTGATGCCAGTCAGTTTGACATGCCAATGGGACCCACCTGCAGCCACAGCCCCACGCTCACACCACAGCTCCACAAAGCTCCTAGATCACTCACCTGTAAACGAGGTGGCTAAAACCAGCCAAGATGCTGCCCCAGTCTGGGGCTTGGCCAGGGGCACTTTCCTGATGACAGCTGTTGCCATAGCTCCTCCTAGCACTGTGCTTGGAGGTAAAAGCAACATCAACCTCCTGTGTATTCACTTCCAAGGCCAGGTAGGTGCATTACTGTAATCATGGTAATCACCATGCAGGTGACAATGAGGCAGAACCAGGATGATGAGCTATTTTTCACTTCTGTTTTCTTTGTTTTATATCAATGGGAGCTGATTACCCACTGTAAGTCTGAAAATCACAGTAGGTTGCTATCAACATGTATAGGATCTCTGGTTGCCTTCAGGAAATTGGACTGGGCTTCTTTGCATGGTTTCAGTTCACCTTCTGTTCCTTATGGAAAGCACCAACACAATGGCTGCATTTGTTTCAGTGCCAAAAGATGCGGCTTTAATACAATAGACATCTGTGAGCAGCTTCAGTTAAAAGTTCAGAAGGAAAAAAGTATACTTCCTTAAAGTATAATCTAATGTATAATTTTTACAAAAAAAACTTGGAAAGTTTTCTTTGGAAAATTACATTTTTGCCAAACTATCTATTTTTAAAGAATAATAGAAAAACTACTTGGCTGAGTTGTTAAAAATGGAACATTTTATTCCAGCTGTGCTAACATAAATATTTTTGCCCACAGATTTTTCACTGTTTAAGGTGACATAAAGTTACTCTATCCAATTATTTCTCTGCCTTATCCTCAATAAACGAGTAGGTGTCTGTCACAAATAATTTGCATGGCTTTATCTTGAGCCTGGGCTCAGCAGTTGCTGATAAGTAAGAAATAAGTGCAAAGGACATATTTATGTTGGAGATTCCCCATGTGGTTTGTTCAGGGCAAATCCTGCTCCAGCTCCCTGAATGCTGTTCTAGCACTGGGAGCTATGTGCCAGGGGCTTTCTGCCAAGGTACCCCCCCTTTTTCCAAACAGCTGTATCAGAATGCAGAAGATGAAACTTATTAAACTAGGACAAGCTGCAAACACCTGCCAGGAAAAAGGAATGATGATACAAAGGCACGCAGCAAGAACAGAAGCATGGCAGGGAGCTAAAGGAGATGCCATCTGAAAGGTATGCAAATGAATGTGTCTGAGGCAGGAGTAAAGTGAAAAAGGACCACTGGTGGCTAGAGAAACAGATAGCAGCAGTGACAGAAAAGTATCTTCTGGTGAGAGGGGGATGTGAATTAGACACAAATAGGCAATATTGCAGCAAAAAGGTAAGGGAGGCTACCATTCCTCATGAGGCACATTGTCCCTTTTTCTCCTGCCACGGGACCACGTGGGGACAGGTAATGGGCCAGGGGAAAGAAAGATTAGTATCTGGGCAAGTAATACACGGGAAAGCCCCCACCCAACCTGTCACACACTCCCTTCCTGCTGCTGCTCTGGCTGTTGCCGCTCTGCTCCTTCTGCTCAGGCCATATGAGAGTCCTACTTCTTCCTTTGCTGTAGTGCTTCTTTTGCTGTCTCTTTGCATCTGAAGCCTCCAAAGGATTGCTCAGTAAACTGCACTTCATCTGGGATATCACAGAAAGGCTCTCCCTGATTGTCATGATGTATCTGTGCATAGCCTGGGCTGCTGGGCAGCAGCCAGAGCTGAGGACACCCCACTAACACCACCCTGGGTCTGCAGCCCCTCTTCACCTGGAGTCACAGAAGAGGGAGGGGGCAGCTGTGATCAATGGCACAGGGAACCTGGCATACATGGATAGCAACAAGCAGCAACCTTTACAGCTAAGTTTGGCTTCACCAAACACAGGCAGCACTAACAGTGTGACCCAACAGGTCTCCTCATCTAGGGACACCAAGCTGGTGTTTCCTGTCCTGCCACCTGTCAATGCCCCAGCTCTTATGCTATGTAGCACACTTCAGCACACATGGAACTAAGTACTCCTCAAAAACTGTTCTTTACATGTTCAGAGAGGGCTTCTCGATGAGAAATACCTCTATCCTCACAGTAATTTTGCATGTTATTCTAACACTGTTGGAAACCCCAAAGGCCTATACCTAATCTCTACAGTAAGAAGTCTTAAGAATGAGTAAAAGATATTTTCAGTAGTTCCTTTAAAATGGGAGCTGCTTCATGATTTTCAGTTTCCATTCCTGCTTTAAGAGGTTAGTTTTATTCAGAAATTAACTCCTGAGTGAACATGTCATTGTATCTCTGCAGGAATAATTTTTCTTCATTGATTTTTCTATATTTGAGAAGCTTGCAAATACACTATTTTAAATTACAGCCCTATGTTATATTCCTGAAGAAATGTCCAGCTTTGCCATTTCAGCCATTAATATGAAAACAAGTGCTTGTGAGGAAAAAGGGTAATCCCAATGTCTGATCCCAATAGTGGGTTAAAGGCTGGGTTAGATTTGTCAGGCAATTTTGTTAGACCCAAGTGGTTCAGATTTCATGGTATTTGTTGTAAGAAACAGCCAGCCTTGCTGATGTCAAGCAAAGGGCAAATCTGTGCTTTGCAGCAGGTGTGGTGAGATCCTGTGGTCTCATCCTCACCCAGAAAGGGTATTCAGTACACAGCTTCCCTCCTACCCTGCCACATTCTCCCACATCATCAGCTGTTGCATGGGCTGGTCAGACCTGGTTGTTGCAGAAATGCTCTGGAAGGATCCTGGCTTGGGCAAATCCACACCACACGTGTTTGATGGGCTCTGTGACTCCAGTAACCTTCTAAATAAGCTCATCACAGTGCCATAGGTGTGTTTAAAAAGAGCAAATCCAGTGAAGTGTCCCTTTAGCTTGTATTATACACACAACAAGAGAAACATCCTCTGATGTTTCTCATGACTGCACCTGTACCACACCCGTGTCAGCCCAACTGCAGTCTTTGATTGCTTTTCTGTTGTTGTTGCCATGTAGGGTCAAATATTACTGACCAGAAGACCCTGCCATCCTCTTAAATATGTATTTTTTCATCTAGGATGCAGAGGTTTCTGGTTTCCATATCATAAAATCTGCAATCTACTATTGCAGGTAGATAAAAATATTAATTAACTGATGGACACTTTAGCTGGCCTCAATAGCTCAAGCTACATGTATGTCTTTTAAAGGGCCCCTGCAGCTGTATGTAACCTAATCAAGCAAAAAAACTTCCAGAAAAAAATTTATTGGTAAATGGTTTTAGAAATGTAGAAACATTTAGAAATGTAGAAACATTTAAAACACATTGTAGCTCATTTTGAAGGTAAATAAGATTGGACTGACAGGTTTGTAATTACTTAGATCTGCTGAGAATTCAGAACAAGGCAAGCTGTTTGACCAAAGGCGCTTTCTAGTGTCTAACTCATCAGTATTCATTAAGTGGAAATGTAGGCTGCTGCAACGAAGAAGAATATGACATACAGTAACTTGAACTTTGGCAAGATCAAAAGCAATTAGTTAGGTACTAGAATCAGAGTGCTTGAGTTGAAGGGGAAGAGAAAACAGGAAAAAAAAAAAAAAAGCTCTGCATGATTTTGCATTACAGGAAATGATTATAATTTTGCAATAAAAGGGTGGTTGCAGAGAGAAAGTGAAAAAACCTAGCAAGACAGCCAGACTGGCCTTTGCTCAGCTGGGATGCTCCTAGCTTCTGTGATCTGGATTTGTTCAAAGTGGTTATCAAAAATGGCAAAGCTCTGCTGTTGCTCCCTTACGTGCCCCAGTCTGTCTGAGTAGTTGTCTTTCTACAATAACCCTACAGATGGTCTTCTGGGATGGTCTTCGGTTTTCTTCCCCAATGACACATCCCAGTAGAGGGAAAAGTGAAAAGCAAAAACCAAGGGAGTTTTAATGAGAATAGAACTGTATATATAAATAAATAGGTATACAAATAAATAAATAGAGAGCAAGAAAAAGGGGTTGGAAATTATGCTTAGATAGAGAGGCAGAAGAGGTGCAAATTCAGTTCAATTCTATCTCAAAAAAAGGGTTGCAGACAGAGAAGAGGGAAAACAAATTCAAAAACATTTTTTCTTTGAGGCAAACCACCTCCCAGATACTTCCTATTTACAACTAGAAACCCACCATGCAAAATAGCTAAGTGGAAGGGTAATTAGGAAAACGGATATGATTAAATGTTTGGGGAACATGGTATCTTCTCTGCCCCTGTGCTCAGCTGCTGCAGGAAATGTGCCAGAGACAATGGAGAAACAGAGCCATCTCTGCAGATAAGAAATAACAGGCAGGTGGACTCTGCCTTCAGTAACACTGGGATCCATGAACTCTGAGTGGGATTTGAGCAAGCAGGATCTGTTCCTCATCTGTTTCCACCTACACCCCTTCCAGACACCCTCAGGGACTGGACTGGCATCTTCAGGTGCCCACGGCCAGTGAGCGCCATCCACTGCCTCCTCCTCTTCTCAGAAGCCAGGATGCTGCAGGAGCTGCTGTGAGACAGTGTGACTCCTGCGAACGCCTGCGTAGTGACCTCTGCATATACATAAGGCATAAAAAAAAAAAAAAATGCCTTAGGACAGCTTCATGGTCACCTAAAGTAGTTACCTGGCCTCCCTCTTGGCTGGAAAAAAGGGTTATATTTTTCTTTTTTTTTTTGTTTTCTTGTTGCTTTCTTTAAAGCTAAGGCATAAAAAAGTATCTTGGAAAAACAGACCACACTTGTGTCTGAAGATACTGACTTCTGTTAAACTGGAATTGTCTGCTACTATGAGGGCTGTGGCACAGTGAAGAAAGAAATAAAAGGAGAATGAGAGCAAGGCAGAGTACAGAAGTGAGGAACCAACTTTCCCCTACATCATTGCCAAGGATCACAGGATTTGCAGTTGTTTTAATCTGTTCTTTTTTTCCAAAATTAAAATTGTAAAGAAATTATGCTAGAAGCAACCCAGCTGTTCCCACCAACCCTCACTGGAGCTGTTTTAGTTCACATGGTTGGGTCTGCACAGGTGGGTGCAGGGTGACACAAGGATGCAGGATGCAGTGTGACCCAAGGATTCCAGGACTCAGACAGTGCTGGTATAGGGGCCGTAGTCTGTGTCAGTGTAGTGCTAGCCTCAGCCTAAAATCTATATAACCCCTAGAACAGACCTCCTCTTGTTCATCTAGCTCAGAACATCAGCAGAAAAAGTTCATAGCATTCCATATCCATCCCTGCAGACACATGCTTTTAATTCTTTCTATTGTGTTGGTATATATATCAGCCATTAAATTATAGGCACATATTATAGAAACTATGGAAACACTATCCCTGGAGATACTCCAAACTCATCTGGGGAAGCCTCTGGACAGCCTGCTCTGGCTTTGAAGTGTCCTTGTACTGATCAGGGGATTGGACTAATTGAGCTCTCTATAGCTCCCTTCCAATTTAATGTTTCTACAATTCCATGATATGAGTTAAGCTGAGACCAACACTGAATAAGAAGAGAAGAAATTAACGTAGAAGTACAGAGCTTGTCCGCTGCTATAGGTTGTAACACTTAGTATTTACATTTCCACTTAGTAAAGTCTAGTTTGGTGTAATTCATAATATGGATCCTCCTATGATTTAAGTAGTTTCTATGGTTATTCTTAAAATTGTTATTTCACAATGTTTTAAAGTCCCACTGAAAACAGAACCTGTGATAGTTCATACACTTCTTCTGGGACAAAGTGAGGAAAATGACAGTCCCAAGACTGTGAAGGAGACCACCACCGTTCCTGGAGCTCTTAACATCATTGGCCTTAAAGTAACTCCAAACCCTCAGTACAGAAGTGGATTTTTGCTGTGCCAGCACTCTGGTTCCTGAGGTGGGACACCAACCTAGCCTGCCATACCACTTTGCCTGCTCTCTGATCCAAAAGATGTTTTGCAGGAGTATTAATGCATCAGTTTTTGTCTCTGCATATTGCAGCTGAGAGAGGCAGGAAAAGAGTAACACTACAAGCATGACGTTCACTGTCAAAATAATTTGAATTAAATAAACATCATTATTAGTTGAGATGTCTTATTACAACATTTTTGAAACAAGGACTGTTATCAGACTGTTTTGAACTATACTTAAAAGTGATTCATATATATCTTTTTTAAAAAGAAGTATCCAAAGGATGTCTGTACAGATTAAATGAAACAATCTTGTTTATCCTAAAAGTAGGTTTTTTAAGGCTTTTTTTTCAAAAACAGGGTCATCTTTTAGTGAAGAAAATGTACTTCTGATGGACCTGTGATGATTTTTTTCAATTATTTAATTCATCCAGAAAAAAAATAAAAAGGAAAAGTCAGTTATTAATAAAACCTTGATCTAATTTTCTTTTATGACTTGATCCTAATGCATGTTTGCACACAGACCTCCTGTTGACCTCCATGGAAGTTACGCATCTAAAGGGAATGCAGAAAGAAACTCAGCAGACAAAATTAGTGGTTTTCTAATTCCTCTAATTGGTGTTTAATTTTTCCGCAGTTTAGTGACCAAGTTACTGACTCTTAATGGGAAAAAGAAATGTATGCTGGAATGTAATCAGATAAGAAAAATAGTTAACATTATATTAGTGCTCCAGAAACAGAGCAATTGGTAAATGTGAATGTTTTCATTTGAATTACAAATGCCACCGATTGCCATTTCCGTTTCCACTTCAACTAATTTATATTCAGAAAACCACATCCCTGAAAATGTGTAAAACATCTGCTTTGAGAAACTGAGTGTCAATAACTAAACTGTGTGCATCAACATACAGAGACCTTCGGAGCAGTAAAGAGGAGGACTGGACCATCTGCATTAAGGACAATGATTTGTGAATTGTCCACAGGATGGATCTAATCATATTATCCATTAATTCAGCCTGCAGGGGGGAAAGAAGTGACTCAAAATATCAGCAATGACACAAAAAAAGTATGCTGAGGTTTTTCAAATGAAACATGACAGTGACTTCAACTGGGTCCTCTTGTATGTAGGTACTTCAGGAACCCCTTTTTTTCCTATTTTCTTTGTTTTTTCCTAGATTCTTTATTTTCCCAGAAATTACTGCTTGTCCTATGTATGTGGCACTTTATGCTAAGCAATCTTAAATCCTGTGGTGCAGTAACTAGGCATGACTTGACCTCCCACTGATTTACTGAGCCTAGAAAGCCTCTGCAATAAAAACTGCAGTGAAACAGTTGGGTAACTTGACAGAAGTAAGTAATACATGCCTATCAACTCTCACACATACCTTTATCAAGGCCCTTTACTGAATATTACTGACTTTGTTTAGCATGCAACATAGGCCTTCTTCTGATAATCAGTAACATCTGCTTTAAATCAAAAGAGTAGGGAATAAATACTTCTTGCCAGCAGACTCTGCTCATCCTGCCTGTCTGTAGCAAATTTTAAGTGGAGCTGGTGTCTAACAAAAATCACAGCTGACAAGGTCCATTTTTAGCTACATACCTCTCATCTGGATATCAATATACAGCACCTCATTTCGGGTTTGGATTTCTATCAGCAGTGAATCATAGAATCATGGAATCATAGAATGTTAAGGAGTTGGAATGGATCAGCTTAAAGACCATCTATTCCTAAGCCCCCCTGCCATGGGTAGGGGCACCTCCTACTAGACCAGATTGCTCAAGGCTTTGTCCAACCTGGCTTTGAACACTGCCAGTGTTGGGGCATCCACAACCTCCCTGGTCAGTGTCCGGTTTCAGCATCTCACCCCCCTCACAGTAAAAATATTTTCCTAATATCTAAGTTTCCCCTCTTTCAGTTTGTACCCATTATTCCTTGTCCTCTCACTACAGTTCCTGATGAAGAGTTCCTTTCCAGCTTCCCTGTAGGTGCCTTTCAGATACTGTAAGGTTGCTATGAGGTCTCCACGCGACCTCCCATTCTCCAGGCTGAACAGCCCCAGCTTTCTCAACCCAATTCTCCAAGCATCTCCCGAGTCCTGGTAAACTCAGTGAGCTTACCTGATGAGCACATAATGGGAAAAGTCTCTACAGTTAAATAGAGAAATGCTGCAAATACTATTTCAGGCTGTCTGTCCACCAGGTAAGATAAAAATCAATTAGTTTCATTATTAAAGGTGGTGCTGTCAGATTTATAAGCCCTTTTATGAAAATATCCTTATTGGTACTACATACTCTACCATCATTCACTGAGACTATTTAATTTCCTTAGTTCTATACTAATTTATATTGAAGATAGATTGGATAGATAGACAGACAGACAGATAGATATTCCAGGGTGGAAATGTATATGCCCTGAGTATATACAGGCCCCTTTCCTATATACAGGCACTAAGAATGATGCATGATTAAATATGGAATTCTCAGAATTGCTGCTCAGATTAGGAGAAGTGGGGATGGAGACTCCTTTCCATCCCTGTCCTAAGTATTAGACAACCTGTGTTAGCATTCAGGGAAACAACTGCTTTCTCTCACAATTCACACCAATGAACTTGGATTGGGAGAGAGTCTTTTTCCCTTATATGCCAAAGTTGCCCTTTGTGTTCGAAGGACTGGGGTCCAGTGCCACAGGAAAGCTGGAAGCCAGGAGAAGGAATTGCTAGGCAAATGCAGCTCAGCACTTTGAGCTCCATGATGGAGGCACTGATTTGCTCTATCAAATGCCCCAGAGGCGTTCAAGGCCATGTTGAAGGGGGCTCACTCTGAGCAACCTGGTCTAGTGGAAAGTGTCCCTTTGGCAGGGGAGTGCCCATGGCAGGGGAGTTGGAGTTGCATGATCTTTAAGGTCCCTTCCAACTCAAACCATTTTATGATTCTATGATTAATATCAGCACACGGAGGCTTGTACAGTACAATAAACACAGATATGCTATCTCAATCTTTAAGCCTTATAACTTTCACAAACCTGGAAAAATTTTCACAGAAAACCCAAAAAGACTATACAAAATTCATGACTCAGTGTATGAAAACAAAAAAAACTTAGTGAAAATGGACCTTTGGAAAATTAATGCATTTTTTTCTCTTCCCATTTTTTTTCTCTTGAAAGGCCTTGGAAAAAAGACCAGCTCAGTTGGACACTCAACAAGGTATTCTTAGTCTAAAGAAATATAATCTGGCTATACAGCAGTAAGTACAAATATGATTTTTCAATGAAAAACATCGTTACTTATATTAATAATAATTGGGTGTTATATCACATGCATTTTTTTAGAAGTTTTACATTATAATCCTAATAAATTACAGTATGATAAAATTATTAACAGCTCATAGATAAAGAATTAGAATATGCTTACCGTAAATTAACACTTGAGAAAATAATAGTCTTGGGTCCCTGAGAGAATTAGACTTTTTGAGATTTTTCTTGGCCACAGCTGTAATACAAGGACTAAAGAAATTGTGTCAGTGTTTTCTATGTAATTTCAATGTCCATAATCTAGAAGTAAAATTCTGAGTCATTTATATCTCTGGGCTAAAGTCCAATGAAGGAATTGTTAAGTGAATTCCTAGTAGTCAGGCTTTATGGGGTGGGATCACCTCTGTGAGAATTCTTTTTTTCTCATGGTGTTATTTTATAATATTCATACTGAAAATATGATTTTCTAAGTTATTTCAGATAATTTCTATTTTGTTTTCATAACTGGCCTCATCTGAATAGTTATACCTCTTCACCAATGCATCCTGGTTTTCTGGAAGTCCCCAAAGATTTGTGGGTTTACAGGGTTGAATTACAAAATTTTAATTAACAAGTATTCCTTATCATTGCAGGATTATTTTGCTCTCATGCAAAATCTAGTAGTACAGCCTGGATTAAAAACATTTAAAAAACACTTTCAGTGTAGGTTTTTGGACTTGCTAAGGCTATGATTTCACAAAGCCATGGACCAAAACAAGCCTCACAGTGATGGCTTTTAGTATATATGTATGAAACATAGATTTGTTTGACATCCTGCAAATGTTTGTTGATAATGCCAAATTAGTTCATTTTACTTTCTCTCACTCTAACATACACATCTATATTTGTGGGCTTGTGTGTATGTCACCAAACTCCTCCATCCTCTCAGTCACTTCTGTCATTCTTCTCTGAATTTTCCAATCACTTCTAGGAAGATAGTCTGCATCCCACTCAGTATTGCAGCTCCTGTCACCCCACAGGCATGGAGAGCATTTGCTGGATTCCAAGCTTTGGAAGGAGATGCTTCTGCATAAACAGCCCCAAACTGGCCATATATTGTGGCAACCTCAGATTTAATAATTTTTTAGCTCCAAAGCATCTGTGCGAGTCTCAAATCAATCAGCACAAATGAAAGCCTGGGCAGAGGCATGTTGCATATGGTATAATCAGAAAACTGAACTCTGCTCCACTCCATCAACTCCAAACCATCCTTTTCCTTAAGATCCTTTCATCAGTTTTTTGCCTCCACTGTGCTCACCTTGTCCCAGTTCAGCTCGCCCTTGGGATTTCTTCTAACACTCTGTTTACTACTCTCTTCAGATCATTAAATAAGATGTTAAATAAGCCTGCCTGTAAACCCAGTCTCAGTAGTAAGCCACCAAGCACCAATCTGATACATTAGCATTTATCATTACTCTTTGTTTACAATTCAGGGTGTTTTTATCCCAGTCAATCTATCAAGACAATTACAAAGTAATATCTCATAAGTGACTCTATCTAGTGCATTACTAAAACGTAATTATATTGCTGTAAATTGTCAGAGCTATCAACAGAATTAGGCATGTTACATTCATAGAAGACCTGCTGCTGTTACCTCCTCTGCTTTTCTTCTTCCTGATTTGCTTGTTTGAGGCAGAGACAGGGCCTAGGAGCAAGAAGGGTGTTTGGGCAGCACGTGCATGGATCCATGAGATACTTTGGAGCAGATACAGCTGGAAGAGTTACAGACTGCTGCATTGGATGGGAATTGTCTACAGCACTGTCCTCAGTGGTTCCAACTTTCCTTCCACAGATACCTAGGGTTTTCTTTCCTCAGAATTTTCTCCATTGTGTAAACCAGGATGGGAGCTCATCCTCATCCAAATGTAACTGCCATGATTTTTCTCCCTTCCAGAGAAACCAAACTACATTTGATTTTCTTTTCTTGTTCACAGACAACTTGGAGCACGAGTTGCCTTACTGGGGAGTTTACTGCACCCTGAGGTCATCAACAGGCAGTCTCTGTAAGACCTCCCCTTGAAGCAGGATACATAGAGTGGCAGTGCACTTCATAGCTCTTCATCCACTTCTTCCTGGTTCAAACTTTAAACCACTGCTGGAAGTCTCGTGCCAGCTGTTCCTTTTCTGCTGTGTCTCAGCCACTGGTCTTAGTCTGGGAAGCACATCCAGCTCCAGGAGTGCCATTGAAGCTACTTGGGACTGACAGCTCCACCCAGACAGTGTCTCAGATGGCTCAGGCTCTGCAGGAACTGGCAATGTGGCTGCTCCCAATTAAACCCTACATTTGCTGCATAAATACCACAGTCCCCATATGACCTGAATCCACTGCCTTTTTCATGTTCATATTTTCCGGGAGCCCATGTCTGGTTTAGCAATTAACAGGTCTTTTATTAGATCTCCTTTACTTCCTAAATGCTCTTATTTTTCTTTCTCAGTATGACATAACCTCTTTAGAGTCAGATAAAGCTCTTGTGTGAATTTAGTCCCCTCACCAATTTCTGGATGTTTTACTTTCTGGCAACCTTTTTTTCAGGCGGGAAGTGGCCTTCATTAAAATGTGTTATATTTTTCATTTGTTCTTTGATCATTTCCAACTACATTTCTACTGGCTTTCCTACTTATATCTTTTCCTTAAAAGCCTTAGCCAATTCTCTCTTTTTGTTTCGTTCTGTTGCTGCAGATTTTCTTTGATCTCAGCTCTTCTGTGTAGCTCATTGGTCTAGACCTGAAGATGAGGATGATGGGGAAGAAGCAAAATAGAAAGCATGCCTGAGATCTCAGCCTTAAGGATAAAATTAAACACTTGATTAAATGATGAGTGCCTTCTGGTATGGATTGCTTAGCCATGCTAAGAGATAACATCACTCCTGGCCACTGAAGGCACTTAGCTTCCCACCTAGTGCCATGCAACCTCGGAGCATGGCAGTAGCAGAGCAAAGTACACATGTCCACTTTTATTCATGGAAAGTATTTGCTTAAATTGCTTTTAAGCAGCTGAAAGGGACTAAGAGGAACTTTGTTTTCTGCAGAATCACAAACTCAACTAATCTCAGCCCTTCCAAGGTATTAGACTTCTTTGCTACAGTAAATTCTGTCCCACCTAAGTCAACAGTGAAAATTAATAATTCAAAATATTTTGTCATCTCAGAGGCATTTGTCTTACCATAAGATGTGAGGTGGCCAGTACAGCTGTATTGTGCTCTACTTCCCCTTGTTTTAAACTCAAAGATTTTGACAGAAGATTACCTAAAATAGGGAGTGTCTGAGTCACCCTAAAGAAATAGTTAATAGAGCATTAGATACCACATTTCAAGTCTGACTGCATTATTCAGGGAGGAAAAAACCCCACTTCAGTTTTATTTAAAGGACTCAAAGTAGTGTTTTCAAACACATGGCCTGCCACTTCTTAATCTCAGTAATCAACTACAGTATCTTCTGCAATGACTCGCAGAGCTAGCTCTTAAAAGAAAGAGATAATTTTTAATTAAAGAAAATTCTATGAAATAGTAATAAAATCCAAATCTTCTTGAAAGGATTTTTGGAATATTTTGAAATCCAGCTTGGGTGTCAGTGTTGATCTGAGGCATGAATATATTTGCATAAATGGAAAAGAAACGTGGAAAGGTCATGGAACTTAGAGAAGTGTTGGGCATACTGCATGAACTGAAAACCTTTCGCAAAGCATTATTTTTGCTGTCACTGTTTTCCTGTTCATCCATTTCAGAAAGCAACAGTTTTTCATAGTGTTGAAGGTCCTTCCTGCTGGAATCAGGTTGTGCAGTCATCACTTACTGTCTGCTGAGTCCTTCTGTTAGGCAATGGAAATCACTGACTTTCAAGAGTCACAGTTAGACCTCACCATGAGATGTACTAGAGCAGGGTACATTTGCAATGTGTTTCAATGGAGACATCAATTTTTTTTGTTCACCAGCACTGCTCCTGAAACAGACTTTGGGACTTATTTTATCATACTTGCAGCCCCAAATGAAATTGCAACAACGCACAGGGCAATCCTTGCCCCAAAGTATGCCCAGTCTAAATACAATGGAAGGAGAAAAAACTCACAGCTATTTTTCTTCTTTACAGATAACTGATTAGGTCTTTCAAGTGGGATGTTAAATGTCTTTTCCAAGGTCATATTAGAGGTGTATGGCAAATCTTGGACTGAACCTCATTATCTACCACTAGACAGTTGAAAATTACAAACCTTTTCTGCAAAGCAGTGTTCTCAAATGGAAAGATTTCTCTAGTGTTACCATCCACTGTACAAATAGTGAAGCGGAGGAAAACAGTTCAGCCCTCATAATTTAAACTAAATAAGGATTAAAGCAGTTTACTGACTTGTTAATGACACATAACTCATGTGCAGAACATTTGGAATCAATATCAGTAACACAAGAGATAAACCATGTCTCCTTCAGGCTAAGAAAGGTCCCTCCACAAGCCCCCTTAGCTGCATCCTGAGTGTGGATTCCTGCTTGTTGCATCCCATCCAGTCATGCCACCTGCTGAGCACAGGTTCCAGGAGGAATTTCATGGGGATGATGATTTGTTGGATGTAGGTGGTGGCAGGGCAGCTTCTGGCAGCATCAAACCAGGTTTGACTACTGCTGGTTGCCCTTCAAGGTGTCTCCCTCACCCCAATTTTCATGCTTCTTTCATACTTCATACTTCTTTTCAGGCTGACTCCTCCTTTGTTTTAAAGCTCTCTTTTAAGTTCCCTGCATATTGTTTAATCCACTGAAGTTCTCTCTCCCCCTTTTTAATACCATCGATGTGGGATTGATGGTCACTATCGTGTATTCAACACACACACACACACACACACGCACACACATACGCACACTTTACCTCTTTACCTCACACATTTGTGTTATCAGGTGTTGTTATTCGGGCCACTTGCCAAGCCTGGGCTGTGCAAGCAGCTACACAATTATTTTTAGAAGTGTTGTGTTGTGTTATTTTTTATTGTTTAATGTGGTTTGCGGTTTAGTTTGGTATCTTGGGGGATGCTTGCAACTCTGCACTCAGATGCATATTTGTTTCTCATTAAAGTAAAATTAGTGCCACTCAGTTAAAGGCTGTGTATTGGCACTTCTGCTATTTACATAAGGATAAACACCTGTGGCTACACCCAGCACACTGAGTTACTAAACTGGTGGTAAAGACATAAAGAACAGATGTCGTATTACCATCCATTAGCTTGGTTGCATCCTAGTGGACTGCACAAAGAGTGGGAAGCTGAGGAATCCTTTCCTTCTACGTTTTCCCTTGCTGTCAATCTACCTTGGCACATTAAGCACAGAGCCAGCACAGACTCTACTGTCAGACTCTACTGAAACCTCTTCAGCAGCTTGAACAGTCATTTACAGTAGTGGAGGAATGTGTTCCAACTTCAGGGAAACAGCAGCTGCACCTGGGACTTCAGATCTAGCCTGTGTCATGGGAATGTTGTACTTAGCTACCTCTCGATCCTCTGCCCTCCTAAGCTTAGTTTTGAGCTCCTTTTACTACAGGAACTAACAGAATCTCATAGATGTTTTACTTTGTGCTGGCTGGCTTCCCATCCATGCCAGCTGTGCAGATTGTGTCTCACAGTCCTGTCCTGTTGGCTTCATGGCCTGGGAAACCAGCACAGATCCTTCAAGCCATGTGAAGTTCCTTTGCAGTGCTCCATTTTAGGACAGGTCTGAGCCCAAAGAGAGTGTACAGGCTATATATTAATATTTTCTTAGCTCTTTACAAAGTACAGGTATGGCACAGTGGATCAAATAATGGCTTGTTTTGGTAACAGGCTGTTGTAGGTAGGAAGAGCAACAGTCTGGATTAGAAACAGCCCAAGAGGGAGGAAAAAAAGAAACTGAGAGAAAACAGTTAGCTATTATCTGCAAAATGGGAATAACAAAGCTCTAAACCAAGTTAAACAGTGGTGTTAACAAGACTGAAAACTTGTTCTCCTAGTTAAACAGTTTCCTGAAGAAATCGCAAGAGGTGACTTGACAGCAACTGCTTGCAGGAAGACCAACAGAGACACTGACAAAATAAGCTATATGACAACGTGCTTGGGTAAGTCTTGACGGAACCTACATTTTAGAAAAAATTAACTAGTTTGGCAAGGAAGGGAAAGGATAAAGGCTCTGCTTGTTTCAATCTTGTGCTCTCAGCTTGTTACATTTCTATGAATAAATAAATCACAGGAGTCTGGGAAGAAGTTGTGCTGGGTTGTCTTGATACCAGAAAACTAGAGGGTGGCAAACTGGTGTGAAGCCAATTTTGAAAAGGACTCTGGAGGAGCTTTGTGGAACTCTAGTTCTGTAACCTTGATACTTCTACCGGGCAAATTAAATGAAAGTATAATGAAGATTAGAATTAGTGGGCACTTGAATAAAAATGATCGGAGAAGAATCGTCACGGGTTTCATGAAGAGAAATACTGCCTTATGAATTCTTTGAGTGGTTGAACAAGAATATGGGTGAAGGTCTACTTGGATTTCCATAAGACCTTTGACTAAGCCTATTGCCAAAGATCATTTAGGGAACTAAGCAGCTGAGGAGCAAGCAGGACAGTGCTTTTATGGATGAGTAAATGATAAAGAGGTAGGAAAAAAACAGGACCAACTGTTTTCAGACCGGAGGGAGCTGTGGAGGATCATTTTGCTATTTGACATAATTTGTGAATGAGCTGGAAGGGGATGTGGGTAACAGGCTCCTGTGATATTTCAGATGAAACTAAATTGCTCAGGGTTTTAAGGATTAAGAAAACAATGAAGAAAGATGGATAGCCTACAATGTCATGTTATGTGAGTTAATAAAGATTAAGAGAGGAGCCGTGCTGAAACAAGGCAAGGCTCTTGCACTATAATATAACTATAAAATGTAACACTGGACAATTACAACTTGATTTTATAAAGTTGTTTGAAAATGGAAGTGATGAAAATTAACATTTTTTGATTTCATATTTGTTATAGCTTAATTACTTTCAGATCAAACACATTGCCTTTATCAATAAGAGATGTGCTTTGCTAGCTCTGGAAATTCTGCCTGCCTTCTAGAACTCAGACTAGATTCTCTTCTCATTATGTCTGCTTTGATGCCTATAGAAAATCAAGCTGTGAATTCACTCAATATTCATCAGCCCTAAGATCTTCCAACTGTGCTTTTCTAAAATTTGTGCACAACTCCATGAACCCAGGTTTGGTGATCACCGTGACAAGAATGCCCTTGAGGGATTCGACATATTCAGTTTTACTGATATTATATAAACAAGGTGCTTGCAGAACTGAAACACAAAAAAGGGTATTTCTGTCACAATATAGGGACTGCATGCTCACAGGCCTATGACCTGCTGTGTAAGAAGATGGCATTTTTACATATCTCTTTTCCAGAGTATGGCTACACAATAATTATTTTTGATGATGCACTTTGATATATTCTGTAAAATTAATGAAGCCATACCAATGGCAGGTAGAGCAGCAGCATTTTGCTGTTAAATCCTCAGTGATTACTTAATTCTAGAATTAAGGAATTTATGGCAAGAACCTGTTCATTCTCCTGCTAGTGCAGACAGAGTCTCAACGGTATTGGTAAAAAATACACGGAAGCTAGTGAATTATAAATTAAAAATAGAATAACTACTACAGTTCCTCTCTAATGAAAGATGGCAGAGAAAGAGACAAATTATTCTGTTTAAAGAGACAAATTATTTTGTTTAAAGAATCAATATGTGTACACCTGCTAGACTGATTTGTTTACTGTGAACTACTTAGGACAAGGGGGCACAGGCTTAAGCTCCGCCAGGGGAAATTTAAGTTGGATATCAGGAGAAAATTCTTTACAGAGAGAGTAATCAGGTATTGGAATGGGCTGCCCAGAGAGGTGGTGGATTCACCATCCCTGGAGATTTTTAAACGCAGCTTGGACGTGGCACTGAGTGCCATGATCTAGTAAATGGACTGGATTTGGACCAAGGGTTGGACTCGATGATCTCGGAGGTCTTTTCCAACCCAATCGATTCTATGATTCTACTTCTTTAAATGCCATCTCTTGTGCTCTGAGTCATGGTCGTCACAAAGCATGCACAGTAATTTTAGCTCCTTCATGGAGCCTTAAGAACTTTTATTCTAGCTGGTTTTTTTACCAAGAATGAGTTGTCTGCTGAGAAAGCATGTCTTGATCATGTTAGTCATTTTAAGTGTGGGAATAAACCAAATTGCATATTCCTTTTTGTTGTATGCCTTCAGTTCAGGAAACAATGTTAATTTTGTCATCCTGAGTCAATACATTTCTTTCTAAATGGAGAAGCACCTAGTTTTTGCCTTATAATTCCCTGAGAGTTTTGTTAAGGGATAATAATCTCTGAAACTGCAAGAAGGTAAATCCTATATTGTCTCACTGAGAACCAAAACTGAGATCTATCCAGAGTGCTGGACAGTTGAAACTCTAAACAGATGGCTTGGCTCCTTGGCAGGCTGTAGGTTCATACTCTATCAGTCTACCTTCCTAAGTTTCTTAACCCTATTTTAGTTCACACCAAAAGACATAAAAAGACAAACAGTGTTGACATATCATCAATGTATTCTAGTAGTAGAACCCCTTTGAATTTGATATTTAACACTAATGGAAGATAAGTCACTCTAGTACCTTCAGGGTAGGCCAAGGAGCCAGAATTTCTCTATTTCTCTTGCAGAATGTTGTTATTCTCTGCATCCCTGCCCAGTTCTGCAACTTTGTGCAACTAGGCTGATTCAGTCCTACACGCCTGCTTAAACCTTCCCTGTTGACTTCCTTGGGACTGAATGTGCTTCTACGTATAGTCAAATACGACCATTGTATTGACTTCACCAGGAAAAATTACAGTGTACATTGGTAGGCTCCTGCAGAGCTCTTTGCAAGGGAATACAGGAGACTACTGGGTGTATTGCTCACTGCTAAGTTAAGAAAAATATTGCATTGGAGTTGACACTCCATGGTAGTCAAATAAGAGTAAGTGGAAACAAAAGCTTAACACTTTTAGAGATGTTTAATTGAAGTAACACTTCTCAACACCTCGGCATGCAAAGCTGCATTCTTGAAAGTGAAGCCTTTATCAGCAGAGTTATAAGAAAAAGCTTGGGAGATGGGAAAAATTTTGGCTAGACTTCAATAGCTACATCTTCTTACTATTTACCTGCTGGCAACACAAAACAGCCAAAAAAAGTACAGATTTGCTTCTACAGTTATTTTTGACTTTTATATCACGTGAAAAAAATTAGGGCTTGTCTGCCTTGTGGACATGTAGAATATTTTAATCTCCACTGTAACAGCTCTCATCAAATGTGTTTCTAACAGAGATGATAAATCTGGCACTGAAGTGAGGTTAGTTATGGGCTAGTGAGGAAGAAATGTGCCCATTGATGTCAACAGTTCCTTTGGGTGGAAAGGTGACAGCTTATGTTAAGGAAATTCCAGTACCATGGCTACTCAAAATGCAACTGTGGACATAGTCCCACTGACTGTTTGCCAGTTTTTAACTTTCTATTTCTGTTAAAACTACTGGGGACACAGGTCAGTGTAAGAAAAAATCTTTGAGGTTACTGGGTGCCTCAGATATCCTCTGATCTTGTCAGTGTGGGCATAACACAGGATTCAGACACACAGCTAATGGAAACAAGGAGACATCTTTGAAGCTGAGGCCTCAGCTATTCATGATGATTTTTTAAACCCAATTTTGGATCTTCAGGTCATGAAACGCAGGCTCTTTTTGCTCAAATATCTGAGGAGAAAGGACACACTGAAGACTGGCAGTATATCTTTTTAATAGGATACTAAGTATGGCATAAAAGGTTTCTAAGTGGATTTGCAACCAGAAAAGTCTTGTGAATCTGGGTCAGTTCCTTTAAGTGGAACATGGTGATGCAGAATTTAACAAA
The DNA here is from genome assembly GCF_036250125.1 of Pseudopipra pipra. NCBI lineage: Eukaryota > Metazoa > Chordata > Aves > Passeriformes > Pipridae > Pseudopipra > Pseudopipra pipra. The sequence continues at coordinate 51,728,499 of NC_087550.1, forward strand.
AAGCCCATTTGATGTACTACACTGTGTCTTACAGATTCAAGCCACTTTGGAATCTCCATTTATCAGGCAGGCATCTGAAATCTTGCTCCTTTCAGTTTTCATTGCTTTGTAATGTCTCTTTATGCAAAACAAACAAAAAAAAAGGATAAAAAAGTCACTATGTATACCTCTAAATTCATTGGCCTGAACTGTCTCCTGTCAAGGATTTCATGATGGCTTGCCACATGTAAGAACAAAACAAGATCCTGACGCAGAATATTCTGTCATTCAGAGGTCAAACAGGTAGCAGGGGGTGGATAAGCCCTGTTTTGTTGAACGAATTTCAGAAAAAAGCCAAATAATACAAGTGTTAGTACACAATGGTCACAAATACTCATGACAACCTCACATTTTTATCCTTGGGCTGTTACGTCCCTTACAGAGGTTCTGTGAGTTAAATCCTGATGCCCTTAATATTTCAACAGTCCAAAAGGTATTAGTGGTTTTGCCTCAGAAGTATATCAGATATGGCTACTGACTGAAGAACTCTCCAAGTCAAACACTGTTTCCCCTAAGGTCCTCCCTTCCCCACAGCTGGAGACTCCTCCCAGTTTTGCTAATGGACTGGACAAGGCAACTGAAACAAAGATGTATCTTTTTGAATTTGTTTTGAGCTTGATCTAGTTCCTTATCATATTCACAGCATTTCCTCACAAACAGCCCTGCCAGCACAGCTGTAGGAGAACTGCCTTGTGGCACACAGGCATTTTGCCTAAGAAGCCACATTTTGTTTAAGAAGAAGATGCATTCCCTTAGAAAATTAGCCTTTTCTGAAGGACCTCATGTCAGGATACCTGCACAGAGAAATGAATGCATCTGCAGCAGGAAGCTTCCCTCGCCTTTTTCTTCAGTTACAAGCAGAACAAAACATTTGCCATTTTGTCTGCCCCCTAGAGATGTGTGGTTATCTCTCCACAGCAAGAGGGCTCAAAAAACAGCAGTTGCTTACAATATATCTGTCCCTTCATTATCTGGAGTGCTAACTGGAGCCTGCCCAGTAAGCAGTGATGTTGAGAGTAGCATAAAAGCTAGTATGGCAAAGGAAGAGCTAGGTGCCTCGTGAAGTTATAATGCCAGAAATCCTGAGAGACAACAAAACCAGTGTTGGATGACACACACACACAAAAAATTGCTGGTCTGCATAACCCAAACTTGTGGAATTGTTTTTGTCTTACCTACCTTTAACAGCATGTACCTACTTCAGAGCACATAGGGCTGCCTTTACTGCCAGGAATGAAACACAGACACTGTGAGGACAGGTATGTTGGCAGATGTCCTAAGCTCTCTCTTTTACAATTAATACACTTATTCACTTCACTGACAGAAAGGGAAGCCTGAAGTGGCAGGTACAAACATCCCAATCATAATCTCTTGCATTTTCACAGATACCCTTCAAACACCTCTAGTCTGAATGCAGGATACTGCTCACTGCTATAAATGCTAAGAAGAAAACCAAAAAAGAGAAAGGTTTCACTGAGAGCAGAGGACTAGAAAGGAACTTGTCCCCTTCTGTGGGAGGACTTCTGCATAGCATTCACAGCTTCTGTTTCACAATAGGTTATTGCCTTTTCAGAGAGAGATGAAACTCAGTTGGAAGGTGTCTCAGTCCTTATATAGATAATTATTGAGAACTAAACCAATTTGTCCAGTTGAAATGCAGTTTTGTGGCTCATTACAGAGATTACGGACAAATGTGCATCCAGTTCAGGTTTTAAATTAATCTTCTCACTGGTTTATGAATGTTAAATGGTCTGAGGTATCCATGGTGTGAATGTGCCTAGAATGAAAATAAGATTAGATTCTTTCAGAGTAGGCTTGCATCCAGTTCAGGAGATGCAAGTTTGTTTAGTCACTAACATCCAAAATCAGTGACATGGAGAGCTTCATTCCTCACTGACTGCTGAACAAATGTGGCATATATCCCTTC